>NC_137432.1:36116491-36852325 GCF_964374335.1 Astatotilapia calliptera | reverse complement strand
CAAACCTGAGGGTCTGATGAGGTTGCAGGGCTGCGGCCCTGAACATTCCAGCTCCCTTCAGCTGCAGATTTTGAAGCTGTGAAGGGCAACGCACCTGATAATGCAGTCAACTGTGGAATCTGGGGCTGTACAGGTATGTCACCAGCAGGTGAGTTGGTTCCACCTTTAGGAACAGGTGCTTTGTACGGCCTGAGACGATTGTAGTGAACAATTTGAGTCTTGTCTGATTGGTCCAGGAGGTAGCGAATCCTGTACGTGACACCAGGGTTTTCTCCATCTGTTCCAAGGCACTCCAATATCTCAAAGGGGCCCTTCCAATGTGGAGCAAGTTTCTGCTTTGCTGTAGTGGGGTCATTTAACCACACCAAGTCACCCGGAACATAAGGAGTGTGTTTGATGCCCCTATCGTACAATTGTTTCTGCTGGTTGTGGGCACAATCTCTGTTCCATGCAGCAGTGCTGAAGGCAGACTGAAGTCTCTGAGTCAACTGGGTGACGTAGTCAGCAGGAGAAACAGAAGTAGATGATGCTGACATGTTGGTAGGCAACAGCATATTAGCAGGCATCCGTGCCTCATGTCCATGTGTGAGAAAAAATGGCGTAAACCCCGTGGTAGAGTGAGGACTGGTGTTGTAAGCCAAAGCAACTTGATTGAGGCAGTCATCCCATTCGCCAGGCTGCTGAAGGAGTAACTTAGCTAACTGGTCAATAAGTGTTCGATTGAACCTCTCGACCATCCCGTCGCATTGAGGGTGATATGGGCTGGTCCGTGTCTTCTGGATGCCTAGCAGCTGACACAGATGTTTCACCAGGTCAGATTCAAACTGACGTCCTTGGTCCGTGTGTAGCATTTCAGGGACGCCGTGCTGACAGATGAAATTGTCAAACAGGCATTTTGCAACTGTTGTGGCACGTTGGTCTGCGATAGCATAGAGATTGACATATTTCGAGAAATAGTCTTGAACAACGAGCACGTACCTGTTGCCACGACTCGTAATGGGGAGTTCAAGTATGTCAGCTGCCACCTTTTGAAATGGCTCCGCAGCAACAATTGTTTTCATTGGAGCTCTGTGATGAGGTGTGGGATTCCGTCTGGCATCACATGGAGTGCATTGTGTGCACCATATTCTGATGTCACGTGACATGAATGGCCAGTAATATAGCTGCTGAGCACGTTTCAGGACCTTATCTGCTGATAGGTGACCGGACACTGGGTTGCCATGCAGCAGCTGTAGGACAGTGTCTTTTAAAGATTCAGGAACAACCAACTGATGCAACACTGACTTTTGGGACGGGTTGAAAGCTTTACGACAGAGTAAGCCATTGTGAAAGGTAAGTCTAGAGTACTCATGCCATAGCACTTTTTCCTGAGGTGGGCATTTTTTCATACGCCAGTAGGGTGGTTTTCTGACCCTTAGCTTTCCAGCCAATGACTTCTGACAGTACAGGATCTTTTTGTTGTTCACTTTGAGATCATCTTCAGGCAGCTCAAGCACAAATGTGGATGAAACACACTGCAGTCGTGGATCAGGAAGGTCATTGCATGGAATGTGTTTTTGGTCAGTACTGCAGGGACTATGGTTGGGCGGGCCTGCAGGACCCACGCACCTCTCTTCAGGTTTCAAGGTAGCAGAAGCAGTGCAGACTGTGTCCTGCTCTACGGTTTCACCAGTGACAGGGCGACGTGACAGTGCGTCCGCATTGAGGTGGCGGTGGCCATCTTTATGAATCACAGTCCACTCAAAAGGATCAAGTTCAAGAGCCCAGCGAGCACGCCGACCAGTTCTATCACTGTCAATAGGTATTTTCCGAAGACCCAGGAGGGGCTTGTGATCCGTGACAATAACAAATTGCTGCTTGTAGAGGTAGTGCCGAAAATGTCTAACTGCCCAAACAATGGCCCAGAGTTCTCGATTTTGAATGTATATATTAGGGGTGCAACGATACACAAAATTCACGGTTCGGTTCGGTTCGATACTTTGGTGTCACGGTTCGATATTTTTTTGATACAAAAAAATGTTCATGCATTTTTAATTTGTCATTTATTAAAATTATAAATATATATTTTAACTCAAAAGTACAGTTTTTAAATTTAACCCTAACCCTTGTGCGTGTTTTTTATTTTGACAGCGAATGCGCACCTGCGGACCACTTATGTGCAGCCCTGGTTATTTAGCTCATCATATCGCAGCCACAGAAATTCTTTTGTCCATGAAACCATAAAGCTGCACTTTCTTTTTGCCTTATAGTCTGATTTGTCATAACTTCTCCGTTTTGTGGTAAGCTTTTCTTTGGCTGTCACTTCTTCACCCTGACCTGTCTTATTTGGCTCAGCAGAACTGAAATGCTTTTACACACACACTCACATAAGCTCAGCGATTCTCTGCGCGATCAACCTCTCACATGTTTAAGCTTGCTGCGGGAGATTTCACTTGTCATGTTTGCATAGTAAGCTAACGATTAATAAGACGATGTCAGAGGAATTGGTGCACAAATTATCATCACTCACAGATCAGTGCTGTCGCTCTCTATACACAGTTCGCACGATTGCAAAGTGAAAGCAAAAAAACAAGCGCAAATTCAAACGCGATTTCAACGTGTCACATATTGACAGTGGCTCACCGATGCCAATGACATAATTACCCAGCTACATTTCTGAAAGAATGCAAAAGCATTGACATATATTTTTCCTACAATAGCCCGACGGGCAGGGAAGAGAAAGATTTTGGTAGCCCGACTGAAAAAAATCGCTAGCTCCAGGACGTCGGGCTAGCGATATTGCGAGCCCTGTATCTGATTGAGGAATCACTCATCTTTGGAAAAGAGAGTTTATTACAGAGAAATGGCTCTTTCCAAAATAAAAGCTATACTATCCGCTTCTTCTGGGCTATATTCTCAGCAGCATAAGGAGAATCATGTGCTAACAGCTGTCTAAATGACTCGGCTAAAGTTAGTAGCATGCTTGCTTTTTTTTTGTCTGCTTCCACTTGTCTTTGCACTAGGATGATGTCGGCGTAAATGTGCAGTCATATTCGTTGTGTTCCCACTAGTGCTTTCAGGTTAATCTCGTTGAAATGACCTTAACGCCACAACACGGCAAATCTCCGTTAACGAGCTACCGCCGATCGCTCCGTGCATGGGGCTAGACGGCCAACACGTTAACGAGCTAACTGCGCTAACACACTAGTTCACACCAATGTAATTGAGCATTGCATGGCACATCCAACATACTGTTTTACTTTAGTCCATGACTCGCTTACCTTCAGGGTCATACGTCACATGAAAACCAAAATAATTCCAAACGCCAGATCTGAATGAGGTTCAACTTGCCTGTTGCAAGTAGAGCTTAACTTCTGTCTCGCTAGCTTGCCCTGCGCTCTTCCTTCTGACGATGCTGTCTGTGTTGAGCGCTCAGTGAATCTGTGTTCGACTACTCCGCCTAGGCTGCACTGTCGAGCGCAGATCCACTGAGCGCTCAACACAGACAGCATCGTCAGAAGGAAAATTGATAATTGTTGTATTGTTCGATACATATGCGTACCGAACCGAAAGCACTGTATCGAACGGTTCAATATCGATACGAATATCGTTGCACCCCTAAAATATATATATATATATATATATATATATATATATATATATATACACACACACACACACACACATGCATACATACATACATACAGTGGGGCAAAAAAGTATTTAGTCAGCCACCGATTGTGCAAGTTCCCCCACTTAAAATGATGACAGAGGTCAGTAATTTACACCAGAGGTACACTTCAACTGTGAGAGACAGAATGTGAAAAAAAAATCCATGAATTCACATGGTAGGATTTGTAAAGAATTTATTCGTAAATCAGGGTGGAAAATAAGTATTTGGTCACCTCAAACAAGGAAAATCTCTGGCTCTCACAGACCTGTAACGTCTTCTGTAAGAAGCTTTTCTGTCCCCCACTCGTTACCTGTATGAATGGCACCTGTTTGAACTCATCATCTGTATAAAAGACACCTGTCCACAGCCTCAAACAGTCAGACTCCAAACTCTGCCATGGCCAAGACCAAAGAGCTTTCGAAGGACACCAGGAAAAGTATTGTAGACCTGCACCAGACTGGGAAGAGTGAATCTACAATAGGCAAGCAGCTTGGTGTGAAAAAATCAACTGTGGGAGCAATCATCAGAAAATGGAAGACATACAAGACCACTGATAATCTCCCTCCATCTGGGGCTCCACGCAAGATCTCATCCCGTGGGGTCAAAATGATCATGAGAACGGTGAGCAAAGATCCCAGAACCACACGGGGGGACCTGGTGAATGACCTGCAGAGAGCTGGGACCAAAGTAACAAAGGTCACCATCAGTAACACACTACAACGGCAGGGAATCAAATCCCGCAGTGCCAGACGTATTCCGCTGCTGAAGCCAGTGCATGTCCAGGCCCGTCTGAAGTTTGCCAGAGAGCACATGGATGATACAGCAGAGGATTGGGAGAATGTCATGTGGTCAGATGAAACCAAAGTAGAACTTTTTGGTATAAACTCAACTCGTCGTGTTTGGAGGAAGAAGAATACTGAGTTGCATCCCAAGAACACCATACCTACTGTGAAGCATGGGGGTGGAAACATCATGCTATGGGGCTGTTTTTCTGCCAAGGGGACAGGACGACTGATCCGTGTTAAGGACAGAATGAATGGGGCCATGTATCGTGAGATTTTGAGCCAAAACCTCCTTCCATCAGTGAGAACTTTGAAGATGAAACGAGGCTGGGTCTTCCAACATGACAATGATCCAAAACACACCGCCCGGGCAACAAAGGAGTGGCTCTGTAAGAAGCATTTGAAAGTCCTGGAGTGGCCTAGCCAGTCTCCAGACCTCAACCCCATAGAAAATCTGTGGCGGGAGTTGAAAGTCCGTGTTGCTCGGCGACAGCCCCAAAACATCACTGCTCTCGAGAAGATCTGCATGGAGGAATGGGCCAAAATACCAGCTACTGTGTGTGCAAACCTGGTAAAGACCTATAGTAAACGTTTGACCTCTGTTATTGCCAACAAAGGTTAAGTTACAAAGTATTGAGTTGTATTTTTGTCATTGACCAAATACTTATTTTCCACCCTGATTTACGAATAAATTCTTTACAAATCCTACCATGTGGATTCATGGATTTTTTTTCACATTCTGTCTCTCACAGTTGAAGTGTACCTCTGGTGCAAATTACTGACCTCTGTCATCATTTTAGGTGGGGGAACTTGCACAATCGGTGGCTGACTAAATACTTTTTTGCCCCACTGTATATAACACAGTCTGACCTCCCTGGTCTAAAAACACAGGAGAAAAGAAGGCTTCCCAAAGTAATCGGCAGCTCACCCCTACTTGCTCCGCACTTCCCACACATGCCGGTTCCCAGGACTTCACTCTTCTGGACAGAGATCTCCGATGTTATTCCCGGGATCTGCTGGAGCCACTCGCCTAGCTTGGGTGTCACTGCACCTAGTGCTCCGATTACCACGGGGACCACTGTTACCTTCACCCTCCACATCCTCTCGAGCTCTTCTCTGAGCCCTTGGTATTTCTCCAGCTTCTCGTGTTCCTTCTTCCTGATATTACTGTCATTCGGAACCGCTACATCGATCACTACGGCCGTCTTCTTCTGTTTGTCTACCACCACTATGTCCGGTTGGTTAGCCACCACCATTTTGTCCGTCTGTATCTGGAAGTCTCACAGGATCTTAGCTCGGTCATTCTCCACCACCCTTGGGGGCATCTCCCATTTTGACCTCGGGACTTCCAGGTTATACTCGGCACAGATGTTCCTGTACACTATACCGGCCACTTGGTTATGGCGTTCCATGTATGCCTTGCCTGCTAGCATCTTGCACCCTGCTGTTATGTGCTGGATTGTCTCTGGGGCATCTTTACACAGCCTGCACCTGGGGTCTTGTCTGGTGTGATCTTGTGCTCAGAGCTTGTTCTTGTGCTGCCATGATTAGTGCCTCTGTGCTGTCTTTCAGTCCAGCTTTGTCCAGCCACTGGTAGGATTTCTGGATATCAGCCACCTCCTCTATCTGCCGGTGGTACATACCGTGCAGGGGCCTGTCCTTCCATGATGGTTCCTCGTCTCCCTCCTCTTTCTTGGGTTTCTGCTGCCTGAGGTATTCACTGAGCACTCGGTCAGTTGGGGCCATCTTCCCAATGTATTCTTGGATGTTCGTTGTCTCATCCTGGACTGTGGTGCTGACACTCACCAGTCCCCGGCCCCCTTCCTTCCACTTAGCGTACAGCCTCAGGGGGCTGGACTTGGGGTGAAACCCTCCATGCATGGTAAGGAGCTTTCTTGTCTTTATGTCAGTGGCTTCTATCTCCTCCTTTGGCCAGCCTATTACCCCAGCAGGGTACCTGATCACGGGCAGGGTGTAGGTGTTGATGGCCAGGATCTTGTTCTTACCATTCAGCTGACTCCTCAGGACTTGCCTGACCCTCTGCAGGTACTTGGTGGTTGCAGCCTTTCTAGCGGCCTCTTCATGGTTCCCATTTGCCTGCGGGATCCCCAGGTACTTGTAACTGTCCTCTATGTCTGCAATGTTGCCTTCTGGTAGTTCAGTTCCCTCAGTTCTGACTACCTTCCCTCTCTTTGTTACCATCTGACTACACTTCTCCAGCCCGAACGACATTCCAATGTCATTGCTGTATAGCCTGGTAGTGTGGATCAGTGAATCGATGTCTCGTTCACTCTTGGCATACAGCTTGATGTCATCCATGTACAGGAGGTGGCTGACAACTGCTCCGTTCCGTAGTCGGTATCCGTAGCCAGTCTTGTTAATGATCTCACTGAGGGGGTTCAGGCCTATGCAGAACAGCAGTGGGGACAGAGCATCTCCTCGTTAGATCCCACACTTGATGGTGACTTGTGCTATGGGCTTGGAGTTGGCCTCTAGTGTTGTACGCCACATCCCCATTGAGTTCCTAATGAAGGCTCTTAGGGTCCCATTGATCTTGTACAATTCTAGGCATTCCAGTATCCAGCTGTGGGGCATTGAGTCATAATAATTGTAATCAATCCAGGCAGTGCACAGGTTGGTCAGTCTGGCTGACTGTTCTGTCTACCAGTAGCTGGTGTTTTGCGCCTCTGGTATTCTTGCCAAGTCCTTTCTGTGTCCCGCTCATGTATTGACCCATGTGCCTGTTCATCTTAGCCGATATGATGCCTGACAGGAGCTTCCATGTAGTACTGAGGCAGGTTATTGGTCGGTAGTTGGAGGGGACCGGTCCCTTCTTGGGGTCCTTGGGGATCAGGAACGTCCGACCTTCGGTTAGCCATTCCGGGTGTCCCTCGTTAACTAGCAGCTGGTTCATTTGTGCTGCCAGACGCTCGTGGAGTGCAGTCAGCTTCTTCAGCCAGTAGGCGTGAACCATGTCGGGCCCTGGTGCTGTCCAACTCTTCATACTGGAGACCCTTTCTTGGATATCTGCCACTGTGATGGTTACTGGACCCTGTTCAGGGAGGTCGCTATGGTCTGCCCTCAGATCCACTAGCCACTGAGCATTGCCGTTATAGGTTGCGTCCTTCTCCCATATGCTCTTCCAGTATTGCTCTGTCTCCAGCCTTGGTGGTGCTGTTCTCTTATTATTCCCCAGTCAGACACTACTGACTGGGGAACGAGAAGGCAAACACGAGGACAGAAGTAAACTACACAGAGCATGGGGGTACAGGGACCCAAACCTAAGCAGTAGAACTCTCAATCCAAGGAGAACAGAAGAGCTAGAAGTACAAAGTAAAACCCAAAACACAATCATCCTAAGAAAACAAAAGTACAAAACTCAAAACACTGGCTCACCGACCCAGGACCGTGACAGTGGGAGGTGCTGTCCATGATGAACGTTAGGTTAGACAACATCCTCTCCTCAAAACATCCTCGATGGACTTCAGCGGACAGTCCTGGACAGTCCTGGCCCTTTGGACCAGAGATTAGAGAGATTTGACCTGCAAGGCTACTCAGGTTTCTTCATATCAGGGAAAGTAGGGCAGACACTTGCATGTCAAGGCAGTGAGGCTGGACCAGTCCCCTCACCTACATCGGCTCCAGAACCCTGCATTATCTACTGGATAAGACTCAGAGGATCAGCCAGACATGTCTAGATCTGTCCAGCAGCCTCCTCCTGGTAGGACATTCCCAGATAGACTTAAAGGAAACTCATTTCTGTTTGTATCCATAATCTCATTCTTTCAGTCCTCAGAGCTTGTGACCATATGCATGGGCAGGAACATAGCTCCACCTACAAATCTCCTCACCAGGGCAGATCAGCAGAGCATCCACATCACTGCAAACACAGCACTAATCTATCTGTCAATCTCCTGCTCCACTCTCCCCTCCCCTGTGAACTCCCTTAGATACTTAAACACCTCCAAATGGGGGAACTCGTCCGTGACCTGGAGTGAGCACTCCACCCTTTACCAGCTGAGAACCATGGCCTAAAACTTGGAGGTGCTACTTTCACCCACTTGTTGCACATTCAGATTCAAACTGCCCCAGTGAGAGCTGGAGGTCGTGACTCCATGAAGCGCTTTGTCTCTCCAAAGCGTGCTGCACATGCGTGTCTGTTACATGCCTCCTTTTTATGGGTTGCGTGACCAGAGAACTCCAGCTCTCTCAGGTACAGTAGATGCAGCTACGTCTCCAACATTCTGATGACTTCTAGTCTGGAAAGTTCCCCATCCAGACGATGAAGGCAGTGATGGCATCTGAGTCTTTCTTCTTTATAAACACTGACAGATACTAGATACTGTGTGTTGCTTTAATTTAGGACCAGCTGCAACTGAATAAATTCACAATACAGTTAATAAGTCCCATTTATTAAAACTGTAAAGGTGGAATTGTTTGACTGGAGTCCTCTGACACCTAAAAACATTTGTATTTTTAAAGAAGCACCAATCAAAGCAGAAATAGAAAATTGTGTGAAACAGCAACAAACTGACAAATTCATTAAAAATTTAAATGACAGAAAAAAACACATCTGTGAGGTATGACAAAAATCTACCACAGACTTCAGTCAGTATGATGAGGGTTAATAGTGACATAATTATAACCTGTAGAGCTGCTTGAAGACTTTCCAACCATGTTGAATGATGTTGGATGTTTTTGTTCTGATCTGATCAAAATACTGTAACTGAGCTTGTGTCTTTGTTGTCTTATTTGCGTTTCATGAGGTGATACCTGATAATCTCTGCACCAGATCAGTCCTGTTCATCTTCATTAAAGCCTTTCTGGTCTCCTCCACACTCTTTCCTCTGTACATCTCCTCCATCAGCTCCACTACATCCTGTGTGTTTGCTGTTTTCAGTCGGCCCCTTGGCTCGGATGATAGATCTTTCTCCAGTTCAGTGAGTGACTTGAACTCAGCAAAGTCCTCTGGACTCAACTGGTTCAGTGTTTCAATGAGCAGCTTCTTAGTCGTCATAGTTACCACCTGGAAAATGAAGAAATCATATTATACATGAAGGACAGCATGTCTGCTGTTTGTTCATTTGATGGATGGAAACGGACTGCTTTGTATTTCACTAATGACAACATTACTGACATGGACGTTTGTTACTTTTCTATCACCCAAATGAAAACTGTGATTGGACGTGAACGTCAAACATCAGCTTGAACCTTGAGTAAAATTGTGTAATAAAAACATGCAACCCACAGCAGCGTGTGTGTGAGTTTGAGTTCAGCTTGTTGGAAAGACCCTCCACAACAGTCTCGTTTTCTTTTCTTTTTTTTTTTGTGTGTCCCATTTGGATCTTTAGCCATTAGAATTGTTGTCTGAAGGCCAAGAAAGATGCCAAGTGGATTTGTTTTACCAAGTGGATCATCGTGGCCTTGCCATATTGGTCCATTTGATTGACCTTTATTATAATTATGTATTTATTTTATTTTCGGTTGCTACAAACGGGACAGACATGACTGGGGGATAGGACAGGGAGAAAGAATGGAAGAAAGAGAGGGAGAGAAAGAAAACCAAAGGGGAGAAGAGACGGTGAGAAGGGGGGAAGAAAGAAAGAAAAACAAACAAAATGCCTGGATCACCTGTATGGAGAAAAAAAAACAGAAGAGAAAGAAAACAAAAAAAAAAGAGCAACATAATAAAAACAGCACCATCACAATAAACTAGAAACCACCAACCCCCAACACACAGGGCATCAGCCACCGGCAGGGAGTGTGGTGAGGGGAGATAGGCCTCCATACTTTGGAGGGCCTGAGATGTACCCAGAGAGGTTGGGTCTTATAGACGCAGACGAACAGGTGCACGCGGACACAAACCTGCATTCCCACCCCATATGCACAACCAAATACTCGGCACTCACCCAACGTGTAGACAGACACAAATAGACACTGCACAGACAGTCGCACTCCCCAAACATACTCTATATCCCAGGTCCAGGTACCCCCCGCCCTCAGAGGGGCAAGCCGCACCTAGACCCAGGAGATGTAACCCTTCTCTCTGGGGTGGAGGCAGTCTCGTTTTCAAATGTGCCTCCTTGCGACAATGAATTGCCCACCCCTGGTTTATACAAACTCTTTCAAATTAAAAGCCCTCTAGATTCTCACAGGTGAGAAACACTTTAATTCTCAACAAGGCTTTTATTTATGATAGAAGTAACTTTTAAGTTTAAACTGCAGATGTCTATTATTAAAAGATACCTCCGTTATAAAGCTTTCAAATGTATTAAAATGTTCATATATTTTTGTATCACATGCCATTACATCCTGTCACACACACACACACACACACACACACACACACACACACACACACACACACACACACACGCTAATAAGTAAGCTTGAAAAACAGGAAATGCTATGCAACTGTCTCTTGGTATAAATAAATCTGACTGCAAAGCCTCGGGTGTGAGTATCACTCGATCACTCACCCGTGCACGTAGCTCTATAAAACTCCTTTTGACTGTCTTGTATTCCTTCATCGTATTTAAAAATGTCACACACCACTGACAATTTACTTACATGAAGAAGCCTTTTAAAAACAAGCGTGTCCATGCTGACAGGTGTACACACGGGGACTCACACACACAAACTACACCCTTTTTGGCTCCTACCTCAAAGCACACTGTGCGCTGTCGATCTTACTGCTGCACAATAATGTTTAACATTTAGTATTTACTGTTATATTCACATAGATCATCATGATGTTGTTTATTGTATTGCTCTCGTCTTCTTCTGCTTGTTTTCTTTTTTCTTTCTCAACAGGTGATCCAGGTAAAAATAAATAAAAACTCTTTCTCTCCCTCTCTTTCTTTCATTCTTTCTCCCTGTCCTATCCCCCAGTCATGTCTGTCCCGTCTGTAACAACCAAAAATAAAATAAATACATAATTATAATGAAGGTCAATCAAATGGACAAATATGGCAAGGCCATGATGATCCAATTGGTAAAGTAAAGCATCTTTCTTGGCCTTCAGGCAACAATTCTGATGGCTAAAGATCCAAACGGGACGCAAAAAAAAAAAGTCTTTCCTGGAGAAATTTGAGGTTGCAGATGTCACCCATCACTATACTGTACCCCAAAGTGTCCCGAAAACTCAAAAGCTCCGCAGTTTAACATGGCCCGGGTGTGTAGTTGACACTGACCAAATATGAAGGTTATCAAACCCCAAATAGGTGGCGCTACGGAGCCATTTTCCAATGCTCATATGTAAAACCATTAAAATACGAAATTTTTCACCAGACCTGATGCGTGTGCAAAACTTCCTGAGTTTTTGAGTATGTTTAGGCCCTCAAACAGGCCCTTGTTTTGCCTGAATAATAATAATAATAATAATAATAATAATAATAATAATAATAATAATAATAATAATAATAATAATAATAAGAAACAGAGCAGATAGAGGGCCTTCGCACTCCCCTAACAAGGAAGCAGAACTACGAATGTGAACTTCCAGGAGGAAGCAGAACTTAATGCCGCGCTTACCTTCAATACTTCATGTAAAATGTGAACACCTGGAATCACTGCTGATGGAAAATCATTCTTCAGTGTTTGTGAAGCAGCTTAGTGTGAGGCACTGTTCTCCCGCTGCTTTCTCTCACTTTCTGTAAACGCTGAGGCGGAAAAACCTCCGCTTTTCTGCGTCTCTCTCCTCCCAGCTGTCAGCCCGCCTGAATAACGGAGGCGCCTTGATGCGACTGTTGTTCTAATTTTGCGCCATAGAAATAAACCGAGTTGAAATAGATGTTACCGCCTTTCCATCAACGTTACCTTTGGCTCAGGTATGAGTAGAAAGAGTGACGTCGTGTCTCTTTAATCAGTCTCTGCATCTCCAAAGCAACAACGGATACACCGAGTTTAATAAATACTGAATCCGTTAATAATAATAAAAAGTTCCATAATCCAAAGTAAGCATCACATTCACATGCTAACTAGAGCTACTTGTGTCTGACTGAACACTCTTAAGCTGTAATTTACCACAGACGGTATAAATCTTTAATACTGTGTGTTTCTGTTATTCACTAAACTGTCAACGTTTCCTGGAGGTTCGACAGGGGGCGAAACCAACCCACTGAATTAACAATGGTACAGGGACGAACGCTGGTTTGAGGGCGGAGTCCTTCACTCTGTCGTCAGTGGAAACATTATTGCTGCAGACTCCACATTAACACTGTGAGAAGCATCCAGTTTCAAAGATGCTTCGTCTGTTTCATCGTGCTTAATGTTCAAGATGAGGATGATTTACAGCCTGAATCTACTGAATGAAAGCTGAGTTAAAGTCACACTCACTCTCTTCAACAGTGCAGCTCCATGTTCATCCACAGAGTGTTTCTCTGAGGAGGAAAGACATTTACAATCAACTCTGAGGATTCAAACATCATCACACATCCAAGTAGAATCAGCCTTCAGACGACACAGATGATTTAAAAGAGAAAATCATGTGAAACTATAAAATGACATAAGAACCCAACAAAGAAACCCTCCATCCTGTCCAACCAAAGTAACTGGGGGTTCCCAGCTGTGATAATGAGAGAGGGTACACCTGTCCACCTCAGGTTTTAAACAGACAGACAACCTTTCACACCCACATTTAATTTAGAACCAGCAATAAAGCCAACAAGCATGTGTTTGGACTGGAAACCAGAGCACTCTGAGGAAAAGCATGCAGGCACAGGGAGAACATGCAAACTCCACACAGAAAGGTTCCAGCCAACCAGGAGGCTCAAACACACAACCTTCATGCTGTGAGGACACAGTGCTAACCACTGCACCACCATGACACCAGCAACACAAAAACCTGTTGATGACACAGAGTTTACACTCATGCATGTTGGTCTTACCTCTGGATGCTGAGCTGCTCTCTGGTAACTTCTGCACCAGATCAGTTCTGTTCATGTGCATGAAAACTTCTCTGGTCACCTCCACAGACTGATGACCAAGTTCATCCACCATCAGATTCATTATATCTGCTCTGGTTGATGATCGACTCAGCTTCTGTGATTTGTATGACAGACTCATCCAAAGAAAATCGACTTCAGGAATCTCTTGAACTCCTCGAGCTCGGAATTCCTCAAATCATTCGTTGCTTCCAAAAGCAGTTGTTTCACAGCTGCCACCATTGCCACCTGGAAAAGTCATTCAATTTGCAGGACATTTATTTATTTATCCATTTTATCCAAATAAGCTTTTTTAGAAAGTTCAGTATGATTTCTCATAACCACAAAAAAGCAGAAATCATGAGAAAAATGAGTCAACATGAGAACTGATGATACTTTAGTCCTCTGACTTTCAGCCTGCTGTCTTGTACTGAATCAGAGATGTGACATGACTCACTTTGTGGATCAGTGCAGAGCGTCGTTCGTCCACAGAGTGTTTCTCTGAGGAGAAAAGTGCTCAAAGTCACTCCCAAGAGACTTACTTACCAACTGACAGTTGTATAATCTTCAACATTACATTTAAAGCTCAACTATGATAGACACTGTTTGTGTTATTCAGTCTCTCAGACTGAAGGAGTCACTTTTTGTCATTTTTTTGTTCCTTGAACACTCATAAATTCTGATTTGGACAACAATCTGTCTTTTCTCTACAATATTTTTATGAAAGACAAAAACTTTACTTATGAGACATCTTAACCACCATAGTTCATTTAACTTATTTCATCTTTGTTGTCTTACTTTTGGGTTCTGGGCTGCAGTCTGACGGCCTCTGAGCCAGATCAGTCCCCTTCATCTCGTTTAAACCCTCCATGGTCTCCTCCACTGACCGCTCACCGTAAGTCAGGACCATGAAAAATACCGTGTCCTGCAGGTCTGTCCTCATGTAGATGATTCTTTGGATGTGTGACTAATGTTTGTAATGAATTTTACGCAGGACTTCCTTGAAAACCTCAAGTTCCCAGTAACTCAGACCAGCCAGGGTTTCCAAAATCTGCTCAATAACAGACGCCAACGTTTCTACCTGAGAAAAAAAGGTAAATGCGACTTTTCTCCAGGTTTTTTTTCCATCTCATCAACGTCTCATAAATGTTTAGATTACACCAGACACAGTTACAAGCAAATGATGTAAGTGATAATTACACACCTGATTAACATTTATTCCAACCTGATGACTTTAATCTTTCTGTTTATCTTTTCTACATGTAGCAGTTTTTAAACTGAACATGTTCAGTGAACGCTGCATCATTTAAATACAGTCATAGGTGATATTACTCACTTTCTGGCTCAGCGCAGCCCAGTATTCATCCACAAAGTTTCTCTGGGAGAAATATTACAATATCATGGTTACCATGAGAAAAGAAAGTGTAGTATCCCCACAGCAGACTCGTCCACAGTTTAATGCTTTTCAGCACAATCTTTATTCATACTTACACTCGGTTGCTGTTACAAACACACACGGCTGCAGCTTTTCAGCCGCCACAACAACAACTCTCAGGATCAGGTACAGATTTTAAAGGCGATGCTGGCAAAGTTAGAAAGGTGCCGGCTGTGAACAACACCTCATCTATCTATTACTTCATTTGCTCTCTTTAGGCTCCACAATGATTGTCTGTCTAGTGTCTGTCGTCCACCTTAAATCCATTCATAACTTATTTAACGTCAGGGTTAATGATCAGAAAACAATTAAGTGTGTAAGGAAAGAATTTAGTCGTTTGTAATCTTAATATTAATGTCTGTGTTTTATTTAACAAGATCTATTATTAAACACTTCAGTGAAGAAAATCCTCCTGCCTTCTTTCAGGAAGACAAAAAAGCTTCCATTGTTCAGTTTTTGTGACTTGGTTCAAAGATTTTGAATCAACTCTTGATAATTTTTTTTATTAAGGATAATTATTCTCTTACCTTTGAGTCCTGAGCTGCTCTCTGACAGCCTCTGCACCAGATCAGTTCTCTGCATGTCCCTGAAAACATCAATGGTTACCTCCACAGACTGTTGGCCACATGTTTGCACCATCGCGTTCACTATATGTTTTCTGTTTGTACTCGGTGGGAATTGTGGAAGGCCCCTCTGAAAACATGTGAACTGCAGGAACCACATGAACTCCTTGAGACCCTGATCACTCAAATCCTCCCGTGTTTCTAGAAGCAGATCTTTAACAGCTGCCATTGTTGCAACCTGGAAAATTCAAACATTCATAAAGAAAAATTAAATATTAATGTTTCTGTTGCTGTTTTAAATATTAAAACTAATTAAAGACATTTAAATCATGTTTTCTCTAAAAACTTAAAGATAAAAAAGCCAACATTTATAAAGAAAATATATCATTTCCACACTAAGACTTTTTTTTAGCAATTACATTAGGCATTTCTATGATAATGTATGATTTTTCTGATGATCACCTAAACCACAGATACATTTAGTAACGAGGGCCTGAGCATTCACAGTGTGAAGACCTTGCTGTGTATTCACTATTATTATTATTGTCTGTGAAGGTTCCCAGTCATCCAGGTCATCGTAGTCTAAGGAGCTTGGAAAGAAAAGTGTCTGGACTTCTTTAAGTTGCTTGAAGACGTGTCACCTCTCATCCAAGAAGCTTCTTCAGTTCTAGGATCAAATGGTGGAGAGTCCCAGATTTAAACCCAGTGGGAGTTTCCCCCCAAAGACGGACGAAGGACCCCCTGATGATCCTCTACCTAATCACATGAGCCAAGGTTATTGGTGAGGACAATTCAATAATCGCTGATTATTGGTGGGGACATGTCCCTTCCGTCCATGCCAAATCTACGCCCTTGCTCCTTAGACTATCTGGGATAATAAATTTCATATTGCATGCATATATGTCTACCAATTAAATCTGGCCTGAGGTCTGCCATGTTTTAAATTCAGTTATTTCTCTCAGAAATTTGAGATCAAAATTACGACTGTGTTACCTTTATACTGTCACTAGTTAGTGCAAAAAGCTCAATGGGACATAGAAACCTTTAAATTAAATTCCATCACCTGATATATATTCTCAAATGATATCAACGCTTTGAAAGCTGTTTACGGTCAGAATTTTTTGAAAACTGTAATTGTAAATAAATTCAAACAATTGAGCTTCTCTCTCTGTGTTAAACATAAATATAAACAGCGGCTTGGACAAGGCATAGAAGCCAAACAGGTTCTCCAAAACCTGTGTTTGAAGTCTGGGTCTGCTGCTCTAAAAAATTAATATACATAAAGCAAAATGTGTCAAATTAACCAACATGTTAGCTGTAGGGACTGCTGCTGCAGCACCGTCAACAGCAGTACCAGCATAGTAACAAGACCTCACACTCACAGTAGGCGGCTGTTGATAGCACCATCCATGGAGAAGTGCAACTGATAAGAAACCAACAACAACTTCACTAGCCTAATTAAAAAAATGGTTTCAATATCAGTGATCAAAACAAAATTAAATATATACATACTATATATATGTGCATAATATTATATCTTATTTCATTTGTTTGTTTCACTCAGAAAAGCAAAGAACATGTAATCAGTTATGGGGCAACGCATTTCAAAGATGCACAGGTCTCAGTAAAAGAGATATGTGAACAAATGAAGACTGAAGCCGTCGTACTCGACCAGAACAGGGTGCAAACCAGAAAAGAGGCTGATATTGATGGAAATGCGCTGCCTACCGAGATGGAGAGCCTTCCCGAATTCCCCAAAGCAATGATAACTTCATTGTATCCACAGAACGGAGTTCCAAGCTCGAGTGAATAAATAACTACTTGATATCTTCAGTGGCACAGGAGACGAGTGGACATCATATTTCTTGCAATGATGCAATAAATGACTTTGCCTCTAGAAAAACTAGAAAACAGGTTCAAAGAAGAGGGAGGAGAAAAGTAGAGTTATGTTTGATTCCTAAACCGTGTTTGATATCTTGTTTTGGGAAGCTCAGGTAGATATTATTGGCTCATCATTCAAACCCTTTTTACTGCAGACAGGCACAGTGCAATACTCATTACACTAGAATTTAAAATCTGACATTTTACTTGATGCCAGAGGAGAGTCCTGAGGGTCGTTTTACATTTAAAAAATGCAAATTTAAAAATATGTACAGTTTGAATATAGATACAGTCACCTATATAACAAATTCAAATCAGCTGCAACAAAAGGCTAATACACACATTAATGAATCAGTAATTAAGGCCAGTGACATCATGTAAATGATCCTGATTTCATTTTAGGTACTTTAGGTGAAGTCTGATGCTCAAAGCTTTGCAGATTAATTACAAAGTAAGTTGATTGAGGAGGATCGTGACTTTATTTGTTTAGCCAGTTTCAAAGGTCAATTTATTAAATTCTTTTAATTCTTCGAGTTTAATTCTGGTTTATTTTTAAGGACAATAAATGTTTGCATTATGTTTTACTTTATAGAAGATAATGAAATCTGAAAATAAATTTATGACAGTTTGAGTCATGGATAAAAACATGGCTGATGACATCGTCAGTTCATCTTTAAATGATACAATTTACATTTTTAATATAAAAAATTTTAAATATCCAAAGTGTTTCATGTAAAATGGATCAATTAAAGGAGAGTCACTGAGGAGCAAAGGCACCACATAGCAGAACAATTTTCCACAAAGAAAAGACATCTCCACCTTTTTAATGTAAACATGTTATGTTCAGGTAGATCGTGTACGTTTGGTCTAAAAATGTGTTTTTTTCCCAACACATTTACTTCTTTGAAAGGTCTTCAACGAGAAATTTCTCATTTGCCAAAAGGCTTTCATAGAAGATGTCTTTGCAGGCTGCACTGGCTTTCAGGGGACCACTGTAGAGCTCCCTCATCCTGTCCTGAGAGGTAGGCAGAGCTCTAATTTTGTCATATTGTTCTTGGTCGATAACTTCTTTGTCTTGGAGCTCATCCAAAATGGGTGCGATGTTGCTCACTCTCTGGATCAGCTGGACTCTGTGTTTGTCCACAAAATGCTTTCCTGGAGAAAAAAGGAAAGAAATACAATAAAAGTTTACGGTTGTTTATCATGTGAAAATTTTATTAGCTTTATTCTCAGCTTTCATAACAAAATGCTTTAAAAAAATCACACTTATTTCATAATTAAAATTAATTAAATGTTAAAAATAGAACATAAATGATGTCTTTCACTTTTTTCATCCAGACATTGAAACATTATTGTGTTTCCTGAATTTCCAAGAGTTAAGTTAATGTTGCAGTTTCCTCTTTTATTACAGAGAATCTAGTGAGCTGGTTTCGCTCGCTGCTGGATGCTTCATTCACATCTTTTAGCCGACTTTCAGAGGGTACTTCACGTGATCTTGGTTGTCAGCCATGGGGGGTCCAGGTTTTTTAGACAGACAGACCCATCATGATGAGCCCCCACAGATTTTTGTCTCAGCCCAGACCTGTCCTGGGTTTTTAGCAGCAGCACTCCTGACTTTGGGAATGGTTGCTTTAGTTGTTGTTTTTGGGTTGTGCAGAACAGACTGTGGTGCTCATGGTCAAGGTTACATCAAGGGCAGCAAACACCAAATTAAATTTAAGGTAATGATACTGAATTCCACCTTAACAGCAGCTTCATTCTTCGTACTAAAGAACACTGAGGCAATCGTTGATTCAGTGCCATATAAATAAAATTGAACTGATTGAATTGGAAATCAGCCATCACAGCTCATGGAACATCTGCTTATAAGCCTGCTGAGTTCAGTTGGCTAAATCCACAAATAGTAGCAGCGTCGGTCAGCTGATCATAACCTTTACACAGAAGCCACCTGTGCTCACAAGAGAAATTATTATGATTTATTTTTGAGTGATTTCTGTCCTCATGCTGCAGCACCACAGCCGAACTTAGGGTTTAGTGATGTGTCATTCACAAACGAGCCGACACAAAGAGCTCATTCTTTGTAGCAAATGACAAAAGCCGACTCTTCAGCCTCAACCACTCAGCCCTGCTGAGAATCCATGCAACCAGCAGCTTTGATGGGCACACCGTGTGACCAATGGCATGCAGGGACAGATAAGTGTAACAAGTGTCACCTGGCAGTTTGTTGCTCGCTGCCAGGTGATTGGCTGAAGAGCTGTGAAAAGGTAGTGGGTGTGTGGGGTGAAGTCAGCGCTCTTCTGTGGAAAAAACCAGAGGCAATTAATTCACTCAGGTGCGAGTGGGTATACTGTCGGTAAGAGACTTTTGCCATTTTTTTGTTTGGATCTTTTGCTATTGCATGTGCCTATTTTTTTTAATGTGTCATTGGACTTTTTTAGTGTGACCACGAATTTTAATAGAAGAATTGATCAAGCCCTAGATCGACTGCGCGCAGGGAAACTGATCAATATTGTAGGTATATTGAGTGTTTGTTTTAGTTTCATGATTTTGAATGGTTTTATAAAATTGCTATTTTATTGGGTAATATTTTAATTGATAATGTTGTTTGTTTTTCAGCTGTGCTGTCTCTGCTGTCCTTTTTTTTGTTCTGTTGATTGATTTGTAATTTTGTTTTGGTTAGTCCGTCCAGCCGTAGAGGCGGTTATTGATTGAGAGTAAGTTTTGTAAGGGCGGACTAACCTCTCTTTTGTTTTTTTTTATTTTAATTGTTTGTGCCACTTCCCTTTATCTCTCAGATCACAGGCCATACATAGCACTGATTCCCAGCTGCGCTGAGACCCGAATTGTTTGCAGTGTGTGCCACGATTGCAGTGTCACTAAGCGGGGTGTGACGGGTTGTAGTGTTATTTCGCACAGTTTGTGTGGTAAGTCTCATGCGCAGCTGGGATATCGGCAGGATGTGTTGTAAGTCCTGTCTGGAAACGACTGGGAATTTGTATGTTTAACTTATGTAATAAATAAATGATCAATTATTTCTTTGCCCCGTTTACTCATCCCTTGTCCTCGGTTACATTTTGGCGTTGTCGACAGGTTTCAAGGGAGTGGCCATTTTGTTTTGTTATTTTGTAAGGACAGCAGGGACAGGTTTGTAAGATTGGAGAGAAGGAGCAGCCAGGTCTCGATCGCCATCATGGAGGGAAGCGAGCAACAAACAATGGCCCAACGTATACAGGAGTTGGAGAATGAACTTAGAGACTTGAAAACAGCATCTGTGGGTACAGAGAGGCCCTCTACATCAACAGGAGCTACAGGAAGTGAATCAGAGACTGTGAGACCCAATCCTGTGGTATACGTACAACAGGATAGAAAGTTGCCAACATTTTCAGGGAAGTTGGACAATATGGGCTCACTGACTCTAGATGAGTGGATTGAGCAAATGAGAGACTTTGTGCGCACGAGAGGCAGAACAGAAAAAGAGCAAGCTCAAATCATTTTTAACCATTTAGAGGGTACTGCACGCACTGAGATAAAGTTTTTGCCAAAGGAACAGAAAGAAAATGTTGAGAAAATTTTTGATACACTGAAAGAAATGTACAGTTGCTTAGATTCCCACATTTCTTTGCAACGCAGATTTTTCAATCGTAAACAATTAGAAGGCGAGTCCTTAATTGACTTTTCTCATTCCTTGATGGCCTTAATGGACCAGATTATTAAAACGGATGAGGAAGCCGCAAGAAAAGCTTCAAAAGATCTGCGTGATCAATTTTGTGATGGTGTTAGAGATCTGACATTGAGGATCAGGCTGAGAGATTTGATTAATGCCAACCCACAGTGGACGATTCGTGAGGCGAGAGCCGAAGCGACCAGGTGGATGGCACAGTATGAGAATCAGCCTTTTAGGTCTAGATATAATCAGTCTGTTTCAGTCTCTGCAGATATGCAAGCTTCTTGTGAAAGTGTCGATTCTAGAACATCAGAATATGCTGAGTTGGTGTCCCTTTTTAAAGCCCAACAGACACAATTAGAGTTGGTCATTAAGGCATTAAACCCACAGGAGGTGGCTGCTTCTAGCAATCACACTTCTCGACGTAGAAGGACGGTGAATGGTAAACCCATTTGTTTTAGGTGTGAGCAAATTGGACATATTGCCCGATTTTGCCCGACATTACCCAATTCTGATGGAAATCAGCATGAAAGAGCAGCTAGGGCTGATGGCCAAACTACTGGGGCGGCGGAAAACTAGTACCCACCAGTGCACAGAGCCACACACTGGTGGGAGGGTTGCAAGGCTCCAGTAATGTAGAACTCGGTCATCTAGTTGGTGAATGCTTGGAAGGGGAGGTTGATTTGGGTGGGGTTATTATTTCATGTTTGCTGGACACAGGGTCCATGGTCACAACAATCACAGAAAGCTCTTTTAAAAATAACTTTTCTCATCTCAGTGATAAAAAGCTTAAAGACTGTGGTTGGTTGGGACTTAAAGCAGCTAATGGCCTACAAATTCCTTATTCTGGGTATATTGAGTTGGATGTTACAATCCTGGGAATTCACCTACCTCGTCGAGGGGTGTTGATTGTGGGAGATCCAACAGATAGCCACATGGCACAGAAAAAGATATCTGTACCTGGTGTGTTAGGAATGAATGTATTGAACCCCCTTTACTCTGAATTGTGTAAACAATATGGTTCTGACCTCTGGGAAGCTCCAGTTTTGAAGACTGCGCCACGTGGTTGGAGAAGAGCGTTGAGATACTGCCAAATGATGGAGGCCATGGCAAATTCTCCTGAACCCCATCGTGTTAGAGTACAGGGTAAGAAGTCTTTCTGTGTTCCAGCTGGAACGCAAAGTTATGTTCCTGTTACCTGTCCAAAGATGCCTGTGAATACACCTATTGACCTCTTGATTGAACCCCTCGGGCCTGATGATGGTTTTCTCCCGGAAGGCCTATTGGTGTCTCCTTCATTGGTAAAGGGAGAAGGAGGGGAGGCTTTTGTTCCAGTTACTAATGTTGGTAAAACTGATGTCTATTTGACACCTCGTCGGGTGATTGCTACAGTTCAACTGGCCAGTGTGCTAGCAGAGGGTAACTCTGAAATACAGGTCTCTGTAAATTCACAGTGTTGTACAGCTTATATTTCCAGTCATACAATGGCAGACAATGCAGCGGAATTGGATTTGCCTGAATTTGAAAGTCTTGAGGAGAGCGAGAAACGGCAAGCAAAAGTTTTATTGCAGAAGTATAGCGGCGTGTTTGCCAAGAATGAGTTGGATGTTGGTTGTAGTAAATTGATCACTCATGAAATTCCTTTGATAGATGAAACACCAGTGCGACAACCATACAGGCGAATCCCTCCGTCTCAGTATGAACTGGCAAGGGATCATATCAAACAGCTGCTGCAAGCTCGCATCATCAGAGAAAGTAGTAGTCCGTACTCATCCCCAATAGTTCTTGTTCAAAAGAAGGATGGAAGTCTACGCATGTGTGTCGATTATAGACAGTTAAACGCCAAGACCAGAAAGGATGCATTTCCTCTGCCAAGGATTGAAGAATCCTTGGATGCTTTGACTGGTGCTCAGTGGTTTTCCACTTTGGACCTGGCTAGTGGTTATAATCAGGTGGAAATGGCTGAGAAGGATAAGATTAAAACTGCATTTTGTACCCCATTTGGTTTGTTTGAGTTCAACCGCATGCCGTTTGGTTTGTGTAATGCACCCAGTACATTTCAGCGCCTGATGGAGCGTTTGTTTGGAGATTGCAGACATCAGTCGGTGCTTTTGTATTTGGATGATGTGATTGTTTTTTCATCCTCCGTGCAACAGCATTTGGAGCGGTTGGAAGAAATCTTCTCTCGTCTGGATAAAGAGGGGCTTAAAGTGAAACTCTCCAAGTGCCAGTTTTTCCAGAGGCAAGTGAAATATTTGGGGCATGTGGTGTCTGCCGAAGGAGTTTCTACTGATCCAGATAAAATAGCTGCAGTGCGGGATTGGAAAACGCCCAGCAATCTAGCAGAACTGCGTTCCTTTTTAGGATTTGCTAGTTATTATAGGAGATTCATAGCTGGTTTTTCACGCATGGCTGCTCCCTTGCATAGATTGGTCTCTGCACTCCTCCCTCCAGGTAGAAAAGGTAGGACCCCCCCAAAACCGTTATTGGATTTTTGGGATTTGGAGTGTGAACAAAGTTTTCATCAGCTCAAGGCTGCTCTGGTTTCTGCACCAGTGCTTGCTTTTGCTGATTTTCAGAAGCCATTTACATTGGAAGTAGATGCAAGCTATGGGGGTCTAGGGGCAGTGCTTTCCCAGGAGTATGAGGGTAAATTGCGGCCAATAGCTTTTGCCAGTCGGAGCTTAAAGCCTACAGAGAGGAATATGAGAAATTATAGTTCCATGAAGCTTGAGCTTGTAGCTCTCAAGTGGGCCGTCACTGAAAAGTTTAGGGAGTATCTTTTGGGTCATCGTTGCACTGTATTTACAGATAATAACCCACTAAGCCATCTGTCCACGGCAAAGCTAGGTGCCACAGAACAGAGGTGGGCATCAGAGCTGGCCGCTTTTGATTTGACCATAAAATATCGGCCTGGGGCTCAGAATGCTAATGCAGACGCATTGTCCCGCCTACATGGAACTGTAATGGAATTGGATGGTCCATTATCTAATGATATTGGAGTGCAGTGTGAGATGATTCCCAGTGTTCAGGCAGAGATAAGCGTTTTACCTGGTTGTTCTTTCTCTGATCTCTGTACGTTACAGAAACAAGACCCTATGATTGGTCCCTTCTTAAAGTATTGGGAGGTGGCCAGGTTGCCAGATTCAAAGGAAAGAGATGGTCTTGGTAAGGGTTCGAGGGAATTGGTCCGTCAATGGGGGCGGATGAAACAAAGGGAGTCTGTGTTGTATCGCTGCACTCATACTCCTGATGGAGTGAGGGAGGTTGACCAGCTGGTGCTGCCACAGTGTTTACAGGGCCGCGTCCTTCGTTTACTCCACGATGAGCATGGCCATCAAGGGGTTGAGCGTACACTGCAGTTGGTGCGCTCGCGATATTATTGGCCGCACATGTATGCAGATATTGAGAGATGGTGCAGAGATTGTGAAAGGTGTGTTCTTTCTAAGGCTGTTGTGCCAAAGATTAAAACCTTTATGGGTAGTATTTCTGCATCTCGGCCTCATGAAATTTTGGCAATTGATTTTACAGTACTTGAACCCTCAACTGATGGTAAAGAGAATATTTTGGTAATGACTGACATCTTTTCTAAATATACTCAGACTGTCCCTACAAAAGATCAGCGAGCCAGTACAGTGGCAGAGGCTTTAGTGAAGCATTGGTTTCATTTATTTGGGCCTCCAAGCCGTATACATTCTGATCAGGGGCGAAATTTTGAAAGCGCTTTGGTGCAACAGCTGTGTAAAATTTATAAGATAGAGAAGAGTCGGACGACACCCTATCATCCACAAGGTAATGGTCAATGTGAACGATTTAATCGTACACTTCATGACTTGCTGCGTGCCCTGCCTCCTGAACAAAAGCGCCGGTGGCCGCGGCATCTCTCCCAAGTCACATATGCGTATAACACCACAGTACATCAGTCAACTGGTATGACTCCATATTATTTGATGTTCGGGCGAGAGCCACGGTTGCCAGTGGATTTTTGGTTGGGTGCTGGCAGTGAAGTTGATGAGGACGTCACTCTTGAAGAGTGGGTACAGGAACACCAAAATTCCTTGGCTGCTGCATATGATGTTGTGCAGCAACGGTTAGAAAGGAGAAGGGTTCAGAGAGATTTGAATTCCTCTAAATGTGCTAGTCCTGATTTGGAGCAGGGCGATTTGGTGTATATGAGAAACCACTCTGTAAGAGGTCGCAATAAGATTCAAGATTTTTGGGATCCCACGCCCTTTCAAGTAGTGCGACCTCCTCCTGGTCATGGCGTAGTATATTCAGTCGCTCCTGCTGGGCACACTGGTCCACTTCGACAAGTACATCGAACTGAGTTGAGAAACATTCCAATCAGGGAATTGGATGGAGACCAAGATAGTGGCCTACAAATGTCAAAACAGGATGATCTAACCGGAATGTTGGCCACAAATAACAGTATGGTTGATGAAGTGGAACAGATGTTTACAGAACAGGGAGATGGAGGCGATTCTGCAGTGTTGGAGGAAGGGACGTTGAGTCCCACACATGTGGGGGTGCCCCATTTGGATTGTTCTGGGGACCTAGAACCTGGGGAGGAAGATGTTGCCAGTTTGACGCAAGGGTCTCGTAGGTCAATGAGGAAGACTGCTGGACAGCACTCAAACCCATTTAAATTGCCACAATCCATTATAAAATGAGCAAAATTTTAAGTGTGCTCTCTTTTCAGCTCATCGTCGGGTCGCCGATGCCCTTTGAAGGGGAGGGTTGTAACAAGTGTCACCTGGCAGTTTGTTGCTCGCTGCCAGGTGATTGGCTGAAGAGCTGTGAAAAGGTAGTGGGTGTGTGGGGTGAAGTCAGCGCTCTTCTGTGGAAAAAACCAGAGGCAATTAATTCACTCAGGTGCGAGTGGGTATACTGTCGGTAAGAGACTTTTGCCATTTTTTTGTTTGGATCTTTTGCTATTGCATGTGCCTATTTTTTTTAATGTGTCATTGGACTTTTTTAGTGTGACCACGAATTTTAATAGAAGAATTGATCAAGCCCTAGATCGACTGCGCGCAGGGAAACTGATCAATATTGTAGGTATATTGAGTGTTTGTTTTAGTTTCATGATTTTGAATGGTTTTATAAAATTGCTATTTTATTGGGTAATATTTTAATTGATAATGTTGTTTGTTTTTCAGCTGTGCTGTCTCTGCTGTCCTTTTTTTTGTTCTGTTGATTGATTTGTAATTTTGTTTTGGTTAGTCCGTCCAGCCGTAGAGGCGGTTATTGATTGAGAGTAAGTTTTGTAAGGGCGGACTAACCTCTCTTTTGTTTTTTTTTATTTTAATTGTTTGTGCCACTTCCCTTTATCTCTCAGATCACAGGCCATACATAGCACTGATTCCCAGCTGCGCTGAGACCCGAATTGTTTGCAGTGTGTGCCACGATTGCAGTGTCACTAAGCGGGGTGTGACGGGTTGTAGTGTTATTTCGCACAGTTTGTGTGGTAAGTCTCATGCGCAGCTGGGATATCGGCAGGATGTGTTGTAAGTCCTGTCTGGAAACGACTGGGAATTTGTATGTTTAACTTATGTAATAAATAAATGATCAATTATTTCTTTGCCCCGTTTACTCATCCCTTGTCCTCGGTTACATAAGGATCAGACAGTTATGTGAATAAAGGAAGATGGCGAACAGTGTTACGGACCAGGTACTCAGAGCACCACAGAAAAGTGAAGAAACAAGCAAAAATGGAAAAGGAGCAGCATCTGGCTGCATTTCATTGATTTTGGAGACCAAACAGCTGAGTGCAGAATCTTTAAAATCAGGAGCTGGCTAAAATGATACTTCTTTTTAGACTGCAGGAACACCACAAAGCACACGTCACCAAAATCTCAAAGACTTATTTTCATTTCTGTGCCTCACAGTGCACACATCTTTTTTTTTCATTACTCTTGACCTCAGGCTAAGTTATAGTTTGAGTCAGGATCAGTTACAGGGAGAGGACTTCATGCTGCACCTACCGTCTGCCATTGTACATCCACCAGATGCTCCAGCTGGAACAAGCAGAGGGGAAAAACTATTGATTAATACTGTTAGAGCCAATCTATAGAGAGATATTTTTGATACTGTTTCAGTTATTATGTTACATGTTTAATTTTGTATGATATGTTGTTAGAGAATAAATGCTGCGCGTTTAATTTGTGTCGGGTAAGAAAAACATTACAGCGCATGTGTGGTAGCAGGTTAGAGTGAGCCAGGATGGCAATGGAAATGTGCGCTGTAGCAGCAAATAGTTTTTTGACCGTGACATCTTTTGTTTGTATGTACGAATCAGAAATAAATCTGCACAGCTCACATTAAAAAGTGGAAGAATTATTTTTTCGAAGCTTGGGACAGAAATTCGCCACTACAAATACTGATGATGATGTTTTACACTGATAGAATATAAACAACTTCCTTCTGTCCACAGGATTAAGGGCTGCTCAGATTTAAAACTGTGCACCTTATTTGTTTCCAGTTGGTTGGAAACAATAAACGATGGGCTGATGCACCAGAAAACATTAAAACCAACTAAATCATGGCTCTTCTTTAGGTTATTAATATTTGGCTCCACTGGACATACATAGATAAGCTCATTTCAGGATTAGGTTATCTTATCTTTATTTTATTCGATCTATTGCTAATAAAACATTGCTAATAAAAACAGCACGCTGCCCTAGTAACCAATGTGCTGATTACAACTGTGAGAATAGCTGAGAAAATGTTCCCCCTTCAGACAGAAACCATGATATTTATTCAAAGGCTTCCTTTGATTAAAATCGTTTCAGCTTTCATTAGTTTCCAGCTTTTAAAATTAAAAACTGCAAATCTGCAGAAAACAACAACTCTGCACGTTATCCATTTTTCTTAAATACTGAGAATGTTATTCTCTGCATTTGTTTCGTTTTTTACGGCTTTTTTCTGTTGTTTTTGTATTCTGGGACAATAAAGACGAGTTTCCACTCTTGAAGTTCTATAGTCAAAGCACACGGCACAATAATTTAGACTAAATTTTAAGCTCATACTACGTCATTTTGATAAACAATACGGAACTCACCGTCACTGGAACCACGTTTTGAGGACGGTCCACCTGTAGCGTTCTCTGCGGAAATGAGGAAGACACAGAGTTTGATGTGTGATGAATGTGTGATGGTGCTAAGAGCAGTAATATTAAAATACCATACATGGGTGTAATGTTACAGGCATTAAAGAACTATTGGAGGTTAAACGCAGTGACCCTCACAGCCGTCACGTATAATGGCTTCAGCTCCACATTTATACAGAAGAATGAAGCAGCTCCATCAGCACATTATATATGATTGTTATTACACAAGAAGTCAAGACTTTCATTTGTAATGTGAAACTGGAGCTGTGGAGCTGAACCTCTTAGCCGCGGAGACCTACGCTTTTTAATTTCATTTTTATTATTTAGCTTTCTCCCTCTCATAAACCTGCACCTTATTCCACAAAGTTTTTCTTCATCCGAGGTCTTTAATCCTGTCAAACCGCACGACATCTGCAGTCAGAGGCAGTGAAAATGATCAATCAGCGGAAGCAACATCTGGAACACTGTGGAATCACACTGGGGACAAATATGAGCTGAAACACCGTCGTGGAAATACGTTGTAGGCAACTCGCACAAATTCGCCAAACTGCGTTTTAAAACTGCGATTTGGGAATAAAATGTTCTCGGACGGTGTAAGGATCAGTGACTCTGTTAGCTGTTATAAACGGGGACTGGGGGGTAAAATCGAGAGGCTCTGAAGAAGAAAGTGAAACTGAAAGAAGAGCAAAGACGAGCGGGAAGTTTTTTGTTTATTTTGTTTTTTAAACATTTTTGCTTCCGTTTTAAACTTTATTTGTTGTACAGATGTGCGGATACGTCAGCGGTCCTTCCAGTAGTTGCTCATTATTAGGTTTCGCTCCGTACGATACAATAATCTAACACTCAGTCTTCAAACCCTGACACCGAGCTAGCGCAGCGGTTTGTGTCGGGTTTAAAATATGAATCTAATCGCAGATTCTTACCTCTGCGCTGCTGTCGATTCGTTTCAGGATCTCCAGAACCACCGAAGCGCCTCCTCCGCGGTAAAGTCTGTGACCTCTTCCCTTCTACTTCCTCTTTTTTAACATTACGCGCGCCTTTTTCACGTTTTCTCTGCAGTCCAGAAGCAGATGATTTCAGACCATATGTTGTGCCAGAGTGATTCATTCAGTGTTTCGTTTTTTAGGTTCTTTGGGTGAAGTTTGATGCTCAAATCTTCACAGATTAAGTTGATTAAGGAGTTGAAAGTGTTTACATATTTGTTTAGCCACTTTGAAAAAAGTCCTGTAACTTCCTAAGACCCGAGCGCTTGATTGGGACGTGATGAATGTGAAAACAAAGAATTATCTTTTTACCTAATTTTGCTCTACAATGGCCTGATATTCACATATGAGCACATTCGTTTTAGATTTCGATAGAACAGTGGCAGTATAATGTCCCCGTAAGTGGATATCAGGCCCTTGTAGAGCAAAATTTAGTAGTGTGGTCGAGACAACCCAAAATGGGATGTCCGCATATCTGGACAACAAATGCAAAACATCATTTAAAATCTTGTGCAGAAATTGTTCCCAGTGTTTTACCATCATATTTTTTGAATGAATATTCTGATTTTCTGCCTCCCCCGTCCCTCCATAATGTACACTGCATTATTATTTGAATAAATCATTTGATAAAAATGAAGATTTTATTTCAAAGATTAAATTATAAAACGTTTTAATTAATCATCAAAATGAACAAGAAAAACATGAGTTTAATTTTGGTTTATTTTTTTAAGGACAGTAAATCTTTGTCACTATGTTTCAAGTTACAATAAGATGATGACATTGAAAAAGAGATTAATGAGGCTTTGGATGATTTATGGATAAAACTCATTCACAGCTTCACGGCCCCGAGGATTCATAGTAATGAGAAAGGTACCCCTCTGCGTCCTTATGAACGCTCAGGATTCTTAATTGAAGCACTCCCCTTTTTATTCTCTTCGCGGCCCTAACCCTAGCATTAACCATCACCTTACATTTATCAATTTCAACCCGCTCTCACGCCTGGGAACGAGCAACATAGCGACGATTTGTCACATATATGTTACGTTTTGGGATGAGAACGTGTTTGGATAAAAACATGGCTGATGACATCGCTGATTCATTTTTTACATATATAACATTTACATTTTTTAATATAAAACTTTCAAATATCCATAGTTTTTCCTGTAAAATGGATCAATTAAAGGAGCCACCGAGGAGCAAATGCAACACATAGAACAGTTTTTACAAAAATGTAAGTGTAAAATAAAACCCCCACAAAGAAAAGGCATCTATACCTTTGTAATGTAATCATGTTATGTTCTGGTAGATATTGGTAGATCTATATTTGGTCTAAAAACTGTTTTTTCAACACATTTAATCCTTTTCACTGAGCTCTTTAACGAGAAATTTCTCATTTTTCAAAAGGATGTCATAGAAGATCTTTTTGCAGGCTGCAGCTTGCAGGGGACCAATGTAGAGCTCCCTCATCTTGTCCTGAGTGGTAGACAGAGCTCTAATTCTGGTATAAGTTTCTTGGTCGATAACTTCATTGTCTAGGAGCTCATCCAAAATGGGTGCGATGTTGCTCACTCTCTTGGTCAGCTCGACTCTGTGTTTGTCCACAAAGTTCTTGTCTGGAGAAAGAAAAGGAAAGAAATTTAAAAAAAAATTAAGGGTTGTTTATCATCTGAAGTTTTTATTCACTTTATTCTCAGCTTTCATAACAAAATGCTTTAAAAAAATCACACTTATTTCATAATTAAAATTCATTAAATGTTAAAAACACATTCGTTCCTTTTGGTCGACTATTTAAAAAGAACATAAATGACATCTTTCCTTTTTTCATCCAGACATTTAAAGATTATTGTATCTAGTTAATGTTGCAGTCTTCTCTTTTATTATCAGGAAATGAGGAGCTGCATGAGAGTGCATCTGCTTGGCAGTTTCAAGGCCTCGGGCACAAAGGTGAGAAGTAACGAAGTACAAATACAAATGTATTTTACCCGAGTCTTACTTTTTCTGACTACTTTTCACTTTTACTCCCTGCCTTTATAAACAAATATCTGTACTTTCTACTTCTCACATTTTCTAAGCCGGCTCGTTACTTTTGCTTTAACGCATTTTAGTCGAGTTATTATTTCGTCACTGCCAGCCTCCAAACATCCAAACGATTTAAACCTGAAGAGAAACACGTGGTAGGCGGTCCTGTTCGATTATTATTCACCAGAGGATGGTGATCTCATGGTAATCTATGGGGCCTTATAAGGCTCACTGGCCTTAGATTTGATGGTGGGCTGAAGGTTTCAAACTTTCATCCTCGTGCTTCTCTTTCAGCTAATCTAATTAATGCTATTTAAACATATGTTAGGGTGTAGGAACACAACAAAGCACATGTCAACAAAATATGAAACACTTAATTTCTGTGAATCCAGCGGACATGTTTTTGTTTTTTACGCTTGACCATGTCCGAAGTTTTAGTTTGACTCAGGATCAGTTACAGGCGAGGTCTTCACCTACCGCCTGCGGTTCCACCAGCTGCTCCAGCTGACGCACTCGAGGCTGGAACAAGCAGAGATCTAGTGTAAGAGCATTTTATTCTTTTGTTTGTGTTGTTGCACATTTTAACACTCAGTTAAATAAAAACTGATGCACGAGGAAAATAACTGGTTAGATACTCAAGGAAATAAAAACGGGACTATAATGTTCTGGGGAGACGACAAATCATTCAGAATTAATTAATGGTGTGTAGAGGCGGGAGGAGCGATCCAGTAAGTCGCCCCCCTTTTACGCACAATTTGATCTGCCACCAATAATCAGAATGGGAGGGGCAGACAAAGCGTCCACGCTCCATGTTTCCCGTGAAAACAGGACAAAATGTCGACGCTTGGAAGAGAAGAGAAGACACATGGACACATTTCGCATTTGACGTCAAGGAAAGTACGAGCACAGAAAACCTTTACAGACTTTAATCAACCGAATTAGCTTTAGAATTAGTCTGCGATAATCTTCCGATATTTAGTCAACTAAAGCTAAAAGAATTTAGACAAAAATTATGATTAAAACTAAATCAAACGTAGCACTGGTCTATACTGTGAAATGTCGGTAAAGAAGAAAGGAAAACAGCAAATCAGCCTCGTCCCGTCGAGGCTGATTTGAAAGGTGAAGCAGCGCAGAAACTCACCGTCAGTGGGAGCAGGTTTCGAGGAATTTCCACCTGTAGCTTCCTCTGCAAAAATGAAGACACAGTGTTAGAGTCCGTGACGGTGTTTCAGTGGATCACACAGAGACGAACAGTAATATTAAAATATCATACATGGGTGTAATGTTACAGGCTTTGAAGAACAAGTGATCCTCACGTACTATGGCTTCAGTTCCACATTTATACAGAGGAATGACGTATCCCTCAGCTCCATCAGAGCTATCAGGACATTTTATAAGATTATTATTACTCAAGAAGTCGAAGTCCAGACTTATCGTGGGACTGGGAAATCGCATCTGTGCGCATGCGCCAAGCGCATGGCGCCAGTGCCTGATCAACGTCAAAGAGGTCTGCCATTTCCATGCTCTGGCAGCCGATAAATGCGGAACTTATACCAGCATTATCTCCCCATTCTGGCTAGCGTTAACGACATCAACACAGTCTCACGATGAAAATAGGTCGCAGTCCTTCTGTACGGGTGTAGGTTCTGCACAACGTTTCCTCGTACACATTTCTAATTGTTACACGCGAACGGCGCATAAAGTAGCTGCTCTAATTAGGCTCGGTCGCGCCCGCTGACTTCACTTTTAATCTGCAGATCGGGAGTAAAACGGGCTCGGACACGTATGGAAGAGTGACTCTGTTCGCTGTTATTAAATAAACGCTGAAAAACAATCGAGAGGCTCTGGTCAGATAAGAAAAATGAAAGTGAAAATGCAGCATCCGAACACTCAGCCATCATTAAACCCTGACCTCCGTCTGTGCAGGTTTTAGGCTGCAGAATCACAGTCGTTGATCTTACCGAGTTCTTTCGCCTCTTCGCTGCAGCCGATCTGTTTCAGGATCTCGAGAGTCACCCTCAGAGCCCCCTCCTCAGTAAAAATAGACACCAGCGCGTCTGTGACCTGCAGACGGCTTTTGTCCTCCACCTTGTTGCGTTTTACGCGCGGCGGTTCTCTGCGGTCCAGAAGCTGGTGGCAGAACTTTTCAAAGTCTACCTTTGTCAAGTCGTCCAGAGTGTCTGACACAGCGGATTTGATAGTTTTGGCCATTATTCACCGAGATCCAAAACTGCACCTCTGATTGTAACCGCTGTTGCTTTCCGGTGTGGTGCCAGAGTAGCTATGTAAAGCTGCTTTAAGCAATTTGGAACTGTAAGAGAGAAAAAAACGGTGCATTCAAATGCCTTCGGAAACAGAAATACTCTTTATAATAGCTCAGTCTGTTTCACAGCTTTTACAGATTATTTCACAGTGTAGTGATTTCACAGGCCTAACAATTCTGTGATGTATCTCAGGGCAGATATTTCAATTATTTGTATTTATTTTGTTATTGTCACATTGCTTCGGAGCATCACTAGCAGTGTAAGTGCAAAACTAACATAATTATGATTAATAATATATCAGTAACATCATTTAACCCTTTACATGGGCAACAACCACAGTCATGAGCCTGGGAACGGACACTTTTATCTAAGCTTAAGCTACAAACTCAGTCTTCTTTAACTGCACCACCACAAGCCCAAAACAGATTCGGCCTTTCTAAAGTAACATAAGGAAACCTGTGATGTCTGTCAGCATGGAACAAACGGGAGAAGCCCACTAACCGCAGGTCCTCACAGGCTCACTGGATGGGTCACAGTGTAACAAGCACAGTTACAGTTATGCAATTCCTCGTTCATCACTCATTTCCAGCCGACCACCTTATAGATCACATCCATCTATTACAGTATAATGGCATATTTTCAACATATGAGAGCTAACATTTCATTCCTTTAGAGAAACACAAACAACTTTCATCTTTTGGGGCTTCGATTCACAAGTCAGTGATACCACTGCTTAAATCCAAAAGAAAAACTCACCACGCTGTTTGCTTTGCTTGCTAAACATAATTTAAACTGCTGCTGCGCCGACAAACTACTCAGTAACTGACAGGGAGCAAGGTCAGGTTGTATAAGTAATGTTTTTCTCAGCATATAAAACCTTTCAGAAAATCACTGGAGTGTTTAATATTTTCAAAGCCAGAGTTTATATCCATAAGGAAAATGTAAACTGCACAAAGCAGAACCACATCATGAAAAAATAATGCCAGACCAGATCATTTTTACTTTTAGTGTCCCAGAGAGCAGGGTACAGTGAAACGTGTTTCTGCTTACACCCTAAGCAGAAAAAAGCAGAATCCATGTAATGCATGGATGTGCTTTATTTTAATGGATGGATGTAAAAATAGTACAGTCTCAGCCACAGTTAAAATAAAAGTGCCACAGGCCCCCAGTCAGGGCCTTATACTATGAGTTAGTGCAGGAATTTATATTTGCAACCGTGATAAAAAACTAAGAAAAATAAAAACAAAGTTAGTTAAAAACAGTAAAAGCAACCCTGACATTGTGTAGAGAGAAGTGCAAATGGCATTAATAAGTGATATGTACACTTTAAAGGTAAGAAAAACATTTGGATGAAGGTATAATAGAAAATATGTTTGGGATCTTGTGCCTCACAGGTGTGTTCACCTGTGACAGACTGAAGCCTTATTGTACAGATATAACTAAAGATCAATTCAATTCAATTCTTTATTTATTTGTCACATGTAGTTATAGCTGGTACAACATACAGTGAAATGTTTTTTCTGGCTAAAAAAGTACTCCCCCCGACTGTGCAAACATGCTAAAATCAATCAGTAGGAATGATTCCCCGAAGTGTTCTTTATGGCAGTGAGGCTGAAAGGTCTGAGGGAGAAGTGTGAAGTGGGAGTGACGGGTCGTCCATGAAGGAGAGCAGCTTATCTGTTTCTTCAGTGACCTTTGACCCTCACCGACTAAATCGCCTCCAAATTCTGACCGGTGATGCTTCCAGCTTTGCAGATTAGTTTATTAATTTACACAATACAGTTAAATAACAATAATGGATTGCATTTATAGAGCGCTTTTCGGGGCCCTCAAAGGGCTGTACAATCCCACTATTCATTCACTCTCACATTCACACACTGGTGGAGGCTACAGGTGTAGCCACAGCTGCCCTGCAGACTGACAGAAGCGAGGTTGCCATATCACGCCATCGGCCCCTCTGGCCAACACCAGTAGGTGGCAGGTGAAGTGTCTTGCCCAAGGACACAACGACAGAGACTGTCCGAGCCGGGGCTCGAACCGGCAGCCTTCCGATTACAAGACGTACTGCCAACTCTTGAGCCACGATCGCTCTTGTAAATTATATAAACAGACGTGGAAAAGTCACAATAAGAGTGTCCAGGTGGAAAAATAGACAAAGAGGCAAAACTGGCAACTAAAAAATGACAAATACCTCAAATCGACGGCCAAATCGCAAAAATCAGACACTAGAAAACACCTCTGCAGGTAAAACCACAGCAGCATAAAATCCCTTAACATTGTTTTTTATATTTCTATGACAGTTGCTTTTGAGTGTCCATACAAAGTAGCAGAGGATGAACATCATTTCAAAGGTGAAGTGAGGCATGATAGTAGGACGATGCTTCTGTTTTTTTTTCTTTTCGTATATTATGGCATAAACCTTGGTTATTTAACTTAACCTGTAAGTTTAACTGTTACTATTACAGAACATGTTCTTCATTAAAAACACAAAGTTTCATCAAACAATAATAATATCCTAAATTTAAAAAAAGAATAACAGCATATTAACACTGATTTGCTAACGTTTGAGCTTCCTCTGAGCTCCACGTTTCAGTTAGTGTGAACAGCTAGGAGAGTAAAAGACGATGTGGTTTTCAAAAGGCATAAACTTGACACATTTCTTGACTGTTCTGAGCAAGAATACTTTATTTCCATCTTTTACAGTTTTAAAATAATAAAAAGGGCTCAAAGTAGATGTTTAGGGACCCCACAGTTCTTGCAAGCACCACTTTAGTATGACAGCAATGTAAAGCCTTTTTATAGCAGTTGAGTCTCTTTTAGTTCTTGTTTTGTGGATTTTTTCCTTCTGCGTTCTTCTGTTTCTGATTCTCAGTCCATCTTGCGTGTGGCTTTGTTTGGAACAGATTTTCTACAATGTTATGCTCAGGGAAGTGAGAGACAAGGTTAAACCTTCAACTTAAAACCTCTGAGGTAGTCCACTGTGGATTTTGAAGTATATATTGGCTCAAAGCAGGGTTTGGGAAAGCTTCCAAGTCTGCATTCTTGATAAGAGTGTAGAATGTTATGATAGGCTACCTCTGAACAGATGGACGATCCAGTTTGGCAACAATAAAAACTGAAAACATTGAGCTATGACTAAAAGGAGGACCTGTTGAACCGCAATGAAATCTTTTTAGTTTCTCTGAAATTATTTTATTTATTTTATGAAATTCTTTAGGATTAAAATTTAATGACACAACAGTTATAAAGTCAATTGTTTTGAAATAAATCTGTAGTTGGAGCTTGTGTGTGAATACTAGAGCCTTTCACACAGTTTTCCAGCTGCTGTGAAGTCTTTCACCTGCAAAACATAAAAGAAATCATAGATAGCATATAGTTGTTTATATGAACAAGTTAACAGAAAGATCAACTCACTGTCCAGGTGAGATGTCTAATTTCCTCCACCGGCTTCTGTGACTGAAAAACACAAATGAATCAAAATGTTAGCCTCCATGTTAGCCTCCATGTTAGCCTCCATGTTAGCGGTGTAACAGGAGAGCAGTTTTAGTTTCAGAATGAAAATAAACTCTGACAATTGCAATTTTAAAATATCAGTGTTGCATATGTTTTATCATTTCGCTGTTACAGCTGCCCTGTTGGCTGCCCCTTCAAAAAGACAAAAACAAATCTGGAACGTTGCACTATCAAGCTGCAGGGCCAGACTCTCCATTGTTATGTAATTTCCATGGAACTAAATTTGACTGTTGAGCAGCAAGTCAGCACATGTCCAGAGTCACATCCTGACACTGGAGTGTCACACAGACTTTAGAAAAAGGTTGAAGAATTCAGAGAGTCATTTCTCTCTGTTTTTCTCTGTTTTTACTGCATAAAGCTGGTTTCAAGTGTGATGCTACAAAAAGAAACTTTAGCACTTTGTTACTGTAGGGCTGCATTTTAACGCAGACCAGACCCGTGTAAATGCTGGGCGATTGAGAAAATAAAAAAAATTCAAAATGTTATTGCGCCAGAAATCGAATAACTGGCCAACTCTTCTTTGTAGAATTGCTTTAATTTGGCCATATTTGAAGGTTTCCAGCATGAACCGCATGTTTAAAGTATCTCAGTCTGATTGAACTTGAACTATTTAAGTTCATGCCAGATACAACATGGTTTTTCACACAAGTCTTGGGGATCATTCAGATGGTTTTTTTTTTTGGTAAACGTGAGACGAGCCTTCATTTTTTTGCTTCTTTGGTTGGCAGTGGTTTTGTCCTTGGACTCTCCTATTGAGGCCATTTTTGCTCATTCTCTCTTTTTTTTTGTTGAACCATGACCTCTGACCTTAACTGAGCCAGGTGAGGCCTGCAGTTCTTTAGAAAATGTTCTGAGTTCTTCTGTGACCTCCTGGATGAGTCATTGATGCACTCTTGGAGTAATTTTGGTCGGCTGGTCACTCCTGGGAAGGTTCAGCACTGTCCTAAGTTTTCTCCATGTGTGGATAATTTCTCACTGTTGTTCACTGGAGTCCTGAAAGCCTTAGAAATGGCTTTGTGAACCTTTCAGACTGATAGATGTCAGTGCCTTTTTTTTCCTCAGCTGTTTCTTTAAATCTTTTAGCTTACTTCACTTTGTCAGACAGCTTCTATTAAATGATTTCTTGATTGGTCTGGCAGTAATCAGGCCTGATTTAATATGATATGAGGGACAAGTCGTTTTGCTTCAGGTAGGTTTTTCTTCATAAATCAAATCATTATTTAAAACTGCATTTTGTATTTAGTCTGGTTATCTTTTTATAGTACTAACATTTTTAATGATCTGACGCATTAAAAATAGAAATCAAGAAGGGGAGCAGTTCTTTTCCACAGCACTGTATTAACTCTTGTTTTTGTTTTCTCATAATCAAATATTGAAGTCAGAGACCTCTGCTTGGTTTCACCCCTTTTGTGACACGGTAAGCCCCAAATGACAGCAGCGATCAGTTTAGGAAGTTTAAAAGTGAAAGTAAATAAATGAGACCCTTTTATTGTTGGTTAAAAATGTCTGCAGTATTGTTTCTGGTTCTGTTACCCATCGATCTCTGTAGTTAGTTTTTACCCTGTGATTAACTGTGATGACGCTTCTGTGTAAATCCAGATGTACAAATGACCACTAACTGAAACTTGGACATTGATCTCACCGAGTGTTTCCGCCTCGTTGCTACATCCAATCGCTTTCAGCAGGTCCACAGTCACCCCAAGAGCCCCCTCCTCGGTAAAGTGGGACACCAGCACGTCTGCGATCTGCAGGCGGCTTTTATTTTCCACCCTGTTGCGCTTGACGCGTGGCGCTTCCCTGCGGTCCAGAAGCTGGTGGCAGAACTTCTCAAAGTCTTCCTTTGATATGTCCTCCAGCGCGCTCACCAAAGCAAGCTTTATAGTTTTGTCTGACATTTCGTGGCCCAGAAAGTTCTTGTAGCTCTGTCTGAACTGCAAAATACGCTTTTGTCTCGAACTTTAAGGAAGATGACTTTAGAAGGCGCACCCGGAAAAAGACGCATTTACTGCGACTGGGAAATATGGGTGCTCTAAGAGCTATACGCGGAACACACACAGCAGCAAACATCTGGAACACACTCTGTCTGTCTTACGATAACAGTGGGATCATGTTCCAAGTACAGTAAGACTTGCTGTAGGGATCCACCAACAACGCCTGTGTGAGTAGATCTGTCGACTCATATTGTGCATTGGTTTGCAGTTTTCTTGGTATGTTTGATTTTATAAATCCTAACAACCACATGGTATAGCGCCGCTAAGGGGTTTCGTCCTATTATTGTAGCACGTCTGTGGAGGCTCTGAGTTATGGAGGATCACAAGAGCCATTATTCTCTCGCCTCTGTCAGTGCGCCCCAGGGTGGCTGTGGCTACAATGTAGCTGCCATCACCAGTGTGTGAATGGGTGGATGACTGGATGTGTAAAGCGCTTTGGGGTCCTTAGGGACTAGTGAAGCGCTATGCAAATACAGGCCATTTACCATTATTTCGATGCGCGTGGCTCTTGTGGTCCTCCATACTCAGTCATCCAGGTCATCATAGTCTAAGGGCGATGGGGCGATCGTGGCTCAAGAGTTGGGAGTTCGCCTTGTAATCGGAAGGTTGCTGGTTCGAGCCCCGGCTTGGACAGTCTCGGTCGTTGTGTCCTTGGGCAAGACACTTCACCCGTTGCCTACTGGTGGTGGTCAGAGGGCTCGGTGTCCGGCAGCCTCGCCTCTGTCAGTACGCCCCAGGGTGGCTGTGGCTACATTGTAGCTGCCATCACCAGTGTGTGAATGGGTGGATGACTGGTTGTGTAAAGCGCTTTGGGGTCCTTAGGGACTAGAAAAGCGCTATACAAATACAGGCCATTTAAGGAACCTGGAAAGAAAAGCGTCTGGACTCTGCCTTTCTTTCGCTTCCTTTCCTTTCCAACTAGAATATTATTGTAGTTGTTGGAGAGTCTCCTAATGTGAGTGCCGCTGCAGCCTGCTGCTCTCCGTGCATCTGTTTAGAGCAGGGCAACTCCAGGTCTGTTGTTCTACACTGTTAAAAAAAACATCTTAAAAAACAGTAATATTCCGGCAGCTGGGGCGCCAAAATACTACCGTAAAATAACAGAAAACAACTTCCTCATAAAAATATGGTTATTTCCAGCAATGACAATACAGTTTGTTGCGCTAATTTTACATGGGATCTTGCCTTTTCAAGTGATCTTAAACATTAAATTGGGAACATGTTAATGTGATTAAACAATGAAATTATCTATAAATAGGGGGGGAAAAAAACAAATCCTAATAAAACAGTAATATTCCGGCAGCTGGGGCGCCAAAATACTACCTTAAAATATCAGAAAATAACTTTCTCGTGAAAATACAGTTTTTTTCAGTAATGAAAATCGAGTTTGTTGCGCTAATTTGACATGGGATACTGCCTTTTCCAAGTGCTTTTAGACATTAAATTAGGAACATTTTAACGTGATCAAACAATGAAATTACCTATAAGCAAGGTCAATGATTGTGGTAATATGATATAATACGTAAATGTACAGAAATATACAGTTAATAGTTGGTGTAAATTATAATGGATTGCATCCCCTGGGATAGACTGACAGAGGCGAGGCTGCCATATCGCACCACCGGCCCCTCTGGCCATCACCAGTAGTCTTGACCACGGACACAGTACCGAGAGTGTCCGAGCCGGGGCTCGAACCGGCGAACTGCCTACTCTTGAACCACGATCGCCCTAAACAGCAATGATAATAATACTTATGTGAAGTAACACAAGCTTATAGGAATCATGTTATATACTTTTCCATAGCATTACATTTGAATTCAACAGTTCAATCTTTCAAATAACGGACAGATATTTGTGAAATCACGATACATTTGTGAATGTATTTTAACAATCTAAATATGCATATGTACAAAAAATATATTTAAAAAAAAACAAGTAAATTGTGTTTTTACTATATTTACAGTGATGTTATGTTATTTTACCTTTGACATGTAAAATCAGTCTACTTATGTAAATTTAATGATATTCTAGAAAGACAGCAGGCTACAACGCTTTAAAATATACAGTAAGATACTTTGACATTACTATTTTTTGGAACAGTGTATTTAACTGACTGGCCTCCGAGTTGTCCGGCCAACATCCACACCACATGCCCGCTGAACCTGCTTGGTGTTCCTTCCTTGCCAGACCGCGGTTACAAAATGTATAACTTCATTTTATGTATTTAAGACAAAACAAACAAAAAAACCCAACAACATCAACTTGCCATAATGTCGTTGTACAATGAAAATAAAGAGCTGTTCTGTCCGCTTTTTCCTCAAACATGGACACGTGTTTTAGTATTTTGTGGGTGGAATATTTTCTAATCCATGTGTGGGGTGAAAATGTCCCATAATTGGGTCCTGTAAAATGAAAAATGTACAAGGTGTTATAAATGTCAGATTTGCATTCTTGATCAATAACAAGGGCATCAAATAATTATCTAATGCATTTTCCTTACAAACGTGGCGCCATTTAGGGGGACATAAAAAGGCTTTCCAATAGTATACGATTTATTGCCAAGTAGCAAATAAACAAATGACCACAAGACACATTTCCTTATGTTTTGTAAGTATGTAGTACACTGTAAAAAAAATCCGTAAAAATACAGTACTATCTACTGTATAAACGTGAAGGAATTTTCCGTATTAGTCATTTACAGGTATTTTTCTGTATTTCTCAACTACTGCAATGCATTGTGGGAAAAAGAACCCAAAAAGGAGGGAAAAGTAAGCGCAAGAGCAGCCATTAGGCTTCTTTCAGGCTTCATCTGGATTTTGGACTCTGAAGTTGGAGAAACTGCCTTCAAATTTCTGTGGTAAGTATTGAAACTCATGTTTCCTTTTATCAAAATAATAATTTTCAAAAGACTCTGCGTTTTTATTTAGAAAGAATTGTTAATTTATTTGTTAACTGGTTTCGGCTGTCTCCAGACAAGTCAGGAATATTTTGCTGACTCATTTTTAAAAAAATAATTGTTATTTAGGTTTAACATGACTTAAGCTTTATTTTAGTCAATGTTAAAATAATTTTTACTGTGATACCACCAGTTTTGCCCTTCAGTGGCTGAACCAGTTTTCATAAATATTATAGTTAGCTGTCTGTGTCTCTCTGGGTATTACACAGCTGTGACTGCTAACTAGCTAATTAGCGAAAGTCAGCGATGTGGATAACTGGGGAAAGTGAGAACTTATGGTCCTAGAAATTATTCTAGGACTCTCATAAGTACTGTATCAATACCTGTGTTTTACAGTTGGCTCTACTGTACACTTTAAAGGGTTTCGGGCAAAGTTACACTAACCCTAGTTTAACCCTCAGACCTTCCCGGCTGACGCTAGCAAATGCTAATGTAGCATTAGCTTTTGCTGATGATACTTTAGCAGCACTCTGATTTGGGCTGCTAAAGTAAATACTTTTAGCTAGCTGACCAGCATAGATTATTTCGGTGGTTAACAGACTGTAGTGGTAATATTATTGAAAGTATAGTTTCACCTCACCACATGTCTATTTTGTAGCACATAGAAATGTTTAGTTAATATTTATAGACAGACACATTTTCCCTGTAACTGTGTTTTTACTCCAGCATTTGTTGAAAATGTAATTTATGAAATGTTGAGCAGCATTTCTAGTATGTGGAATATTTTTGTCACCCCACTGTGCAAATATGATTAAATACTAATAATTATTACTAAAAAAAATTAAATAATAAATCAATAATAACTATTTCTTGATTGAACTATAATGTAAGCGCAGTGCTGGTGTGCAGGGGCTTTATATGCCTTGTCTATATCAAGCTTTTAGCCAAATATAAGCAGAGATATTTGTATCTTTCTTAAAAATCCAGATCCTTACAGATTATTTGAGAAATGGTTCAACAGCTATCACTACTTGACTCTAAGTCCTGCAGTGGAAAAATATCCCTTATTTCACCTTTGATCACACACTTTGGTTTTCCAGTGCAGAGCAATGAAAGACTTCACCAAGTGAAAAAAAAGATGAAGATACAAGCTGGTAATAATCCAGAGCAGCTGGTCTCAGGAAATGAAGAAAAACCCGGACCACCTTCTCTACAAACACAAGGTGAGTTTAATGTTGTGGTTGATTTCGTTTTTCAAGGTATGTATGTTACTTTAATTATAAACTGCTTTTGTTGCAACAGAATGGTGTTATGTGTATGCAACTCTACGTGAATTATAATCCTTTGTAGGGCTGTGTGATATGACCAAAATCTCACATCCCAATATAAGACATTTCTCTCCTGATAACGATATATATCACAAAATAGTGCATTTTCTGTAAATTCTGTGATTCTCGGGCAACTCGACTTATGTGAAGTGTTTTCAGTTGGGCGTCGTGTACCTGGAGTCGAGTGTTTTGACCGATGCATGAAACTATACATTTTTAGACATGAGTTTAAACGGCTGCCATTTTCTTTCTGAGTATTTATTTCACGGCGTGCTGCGAGGAAAAGCCTGTTCTAACGTTTGAGTCTAAGGATTATTTTGAGCACCTGACGGCTCTTTTTTGCTTTTCATTCGTAAACTCTCTCCATACTCTTTCATGTGATTCTTGTGTAGGTGGTTAAAGAGGTTTGTCGTGTTTGAGTGGTGGTGGGGACCAGTTTGTGGCATAATTTGCATAGTATAGCTTTCTGGGGCGTGTCAGACTTTTCATAACCAAACCATGTCCATGCTACAGAGATACCTCGTTTAACAATAAGGTCCTCGATTTCTTTTGTCTGGTCCTTCTGATGGAGCTAGCTGGTTCTGCCTCATCCTCGCTGGTCATGCTGGTATTCTCTGTGCCTTCATCTGCGTGGTGACTGTAAGCGCCATTTATAGTCACTTCATGTTTTTATTTGAGGTCATTTGTTTGATGCATATTCTGAAATTTGATGTTTGGGAATAATGTACATCATTTGAGCTTTATTGTGAAAGGTTTATGTGGAAAATAAACAAGCGGACGGCGGAGCCACGCAATGGTTTTACCGTCATTGTTGGTAACGAAAGTACACGTAAAAACAGTCACTTGTCCGTCCATAGTGTGGTTATTTTAAGTATAAGAGAAAGAGAGAACTTTAAGAAATTAATATAGCCACTACAGTGACCATCAAAATCATGAAAAATATATTGCCATAAACAGTTTATTTTGCAACACCACATAACAAACAATAGTGTATAATATGAAACATACACATTTTTATATTGTCATCTGATATAAATCGTCATATCGCACAGCCCTAATCCTTTTTTGTTTATGTTGTTTATGTTCTAGGTAAAAAATAAAATAAAAATACAAACTTTTTAAAAATGACTTGTTGTTTCTCTTTTTTTTCTCAGAATAAATTGCGACTAGTCTCAATGGCTGACTTGGAGGAGCAACACAGCGACACGTTAATCCCGACTGCTGCAGTTCCTGTATGAACTGAGCAACTCTGAAAATCCAAGGAAAAGCTGAGTGTATTTTACTTAAAGCTCAGATGGACCTTGATGGACTAACATGCAGGCTGGATTCAGGACTTTGTCACACTGGTATATGAAGAGTGGTAACAAGACTTTGTAGTAATTTGCCTTACTATTGTCTTATTTGTTGTGATTTAGGGTCTGTGCGCACAAGCAGAGGTTTTTGTTTGTAACCGTAACCTTGTTTTCAGAGCCTTGTCTAACATTTAATGGTCATGAAATATGTCAGACTTTTTCCTCTACTTAAACAGCTAAGAGCATTTGAACACCGTGGAGAAAAAGGTGTGCATTAAGGATTTTGAACTATGATGTTTAAGTGTTGTCACTGCTGAGGATGACACAGATCCTTATTCACTACGCTGCTGTTTACAGTTTAACTTTTCATCAGAACAAGCACTTCTAATTGTACTTTGCTCCTCACTGACAAAACAAGTCCCGTAAATACACTTTTATCTTTAAGTTTGGGACAGTGATCTGTCTTAATTTATTTTGTGTTTTAGTTATCATATGGTGAAAAGTCCTGTGGTTATCCATCCGTCCTGTTCGAATAAACCCAAAGTTCAGGAACATCTTCTTTAGATCTGTTCAGTTTTATTCATGTGGCACCACTTAAACAGTCAACAAATTTTGACTCAAGTATGTTATATTTTAAGGTAAAGAGTTGTTCTCAGACAAATGTTCACACAAATGTGAATGACATTCACTTCATTAATGAAGTGAATGTAATTCAGTAATCAAAGGTGTTTGGCTATAACTGACTACATGTGTATACTGTATCATAAGTGGACAGACATGGATGTAAGCCACACCTTAACCATTTGGCTGAGGCAAAACTACCACAAGGCAGTGATTCTAACTAAAAGGTACTATGGATATTATTAAATGTGAACATATAGTTAAATATGACATTTTTTGTTTGTCAGGTGTCCTGTTTGAAGAAAACACTTGGTAGCCACTTGAATGAATGTAAATAAACACATTTACATGAGGGCAACCTGATTTTAAGGAAATAAAAATGCTCAAATTTGAAAGCTTGTGAGTTATTTTGTTCATGTATCAGCTGTTTAGTAGTTTTATGACAAGATGGATGCTGTCATTATATTTTAGTATAGTTTTAGAGTTGAGGAGAATAAAAGAATATTTAACATTAATTGTACCAATGTTGTTGTGTACGAAGCACAAATTAATTTAAGTTTTAATTTATGAATTTTTGAGTACATGGTGTACTAGGTTGTAATTGCATAGAAATGTACGTTTAAGGATATAAAGAACTATATTTAATGAGTTACAGTGAAAAGAAGTGCTTGGAAATAGTAATATAAACAGAAATTTCAAATTTTCTATTTACGGAAAATATCAGTTAATGATACAGAAAATATACTGTGAATAAACGGAATCTTCCGTTTTATAGCTGAAGGAAATGTCCGTAAATAGTACAGAGAGTATACTGTAAATCTACAGAATTTTCCGTTTTATCGTTTACAGAAAAGTCCGTCAAACTTCCGTAAAAAAACAGAAAATGTACTGGCAGAAAATTACCAGGACATTTTCCGTTTTTCTACGGAATATTTTTTTACAGTGTATGTTTACGTTGTTTTCCTGGGGGCTGAAACTTGACATGTTGTGTATATCCCGCTAATAGCCTGTATATGCCATACTGCACATTTTGGTATCAATTTGATACAAAGTAAATAAAGGGCAGTGTTGCTGATACCGATACTGTTGTCTTATAAAGGAATCTTGTGTAGAGGAGAGCTATGTGTCATGACTAATAGTTTACAATGAAGTATATGATATAGATGACAAAAGGAACCATTGTGGTGAAGTGATTCGATCTTTCTGTTAAGTTACGCCAGTGCAAAGCCAAACAAAGAGAAAAGAGCAGGATAGAACTCACGGAGCAAGTCATATAAGACGAAGGGGAGCAAGGAAGTGATGCATATGGCCAAATGAGTATAAAAGGGGGCTCTTAGGAACATTCAGGGTTCTCCCTCTAGTTCTGATCAAAGATCTGAACAGTTTGAAATTATTAGATTAGAAATCCGAATTAGCTCAAAGTAGATTAACTTGAAAAGTATAATTTAAGTGATTTGATTCTATTTGATTCTGATTTGATTTTGAAAATGAGAAAAAAAACATATATAAGATAAATCTTTCAAAATTGTTGAATTTTTAAAAAGTTCTCTTTTTTTTAAATTAGTTGTAGACGCATGAATCCCTCTTTGTCCACCAGGGGGAGCTGCAGTATCATTAATTCCCCCAGCCTAATTTTATAAAAGAAGACTTTAATTCAACACGTTTATATACAGTTTATTTACATCAGACAACCATCACACGTCACTGAAACCTTCACAGCAAGTGCCTGAAAACCGCCAGTTTGTTATTCAGAGTATCAACAGAGGTAGACACGAGTTTTGTATTTAGAAAATAATAATAATAATAATATAAATGCACAAAACTCTACATAGGGTTCATATAAACACTATTTACAAATCCATTCTTTCTTTAGAAAACAAACAAACAAACTATCAAACATAACAACCCCAGAGGAACAAAGTACAAGTAACCCGAGTGCTTAAAATACCCCTGGCTGGTGTCTGTGCTGCACTTAAAACAACCTGAGGTCAAGTAGCTCTTTTTATAGAAACATTTAAGAAAATATGATATGATGTCATTAAATATTGGCTGCACTATGGATCTATATACTTTTAATTATTATTCCCTGAAATGCAGCATCTGTAAACTGCCTACATCAAGTTCGTCCTCTTCCACGAGGCTTGAGGAAGCAGAGTTCACTTTGAAGGCTGAAGTACTCAAAACGTTCAGGTCTGTCAGCCAGCAGCACCGAGGCTCCTGGGGTCGGCCCCTACTGTGAAACCCACGTTTCACTGCTGTGATCAGAGGCTGTCGATACCCCAGAGCACTGCCAGGACTCTGTGTTTGTGGGTAAAACGTTCATACTGCTCAGGACCTCCTGTGCTGACTTCCCCAGCATGCCCTGCACGTCACAGACGAAGCGGTAGACGTAGCGCTTGCCCGCCGTCTTATGGATGATGTTTTTGTGGTAGTAGTAACGCAGGCCACGGCTCAGCTTCTCGTAGTTCATCTTTGGTTTGTTCTTGCACTGACCCCAGCGCTTCGCCACCTGTGGGATCACCAGCAAACACATGCTCAGAAAAATACAATAGAAATGAGTAATGTAATTAAGTAAATGTACTAATAAAAAAATCTGTTAAAGTTTATAATAAGTAAGATGATTTATTTAAGTGCTTCTAAAAACAGAAGAATCCAAGTGTTTATTCAAATGCATTACATGTTTGTGTAAAGCAGTAACATAAGCAGATTCTGTCTTTCAGTAAAGCTGTGCAATGCTCGTTTCTGCCCCCTGTCAATCTGGCTCTATAAATACCAGGATGAGCAGCATCAGCACTGCAGGTAATATGAACAGGGGCCCCCATCCAGTCATTGCTCTGTTAAATGGTACAAAGTTTCAACACCAGCGGCTCCATTTTTAGGAAAACAAGTGATTCCCGGCCTGACTTTCTTAAATGTGATCAACGTTTCTCCCCAAAGTACAAAGACACACTCAAATGGAAAGTTTTGTGAAGCAGGTAAGAAATAACCTTTTATCGGTTCCATGTAGTGCTCAACAGTGGCTTTGTCTAAAACAGGATTCTTACCTCTGTGGGGTCAGACATCTTGAACTCCCATCCGTCTCCAGTCCAGGAGATGAAAGTGCGGCAGGCAGAGTCCAGCAGAAGCTCCAGTAAAAACTGCCACAGCTGGATTGGACCGGAACCTGAATGAAGAGTTTGTAGATAAATGAATGAGGTCAAAGTAAGTAGCTGGCGCTGTAATGTGTAATCCATGTGTCATTATACAAAGAGGAAAAGAAGCAAACTCTAACCTGGATAAGCCGACATTCCTGTCATCTGCCCCTCCCTGTCCAGCCTCTGTGGAGGGGTGTTTTTTCGTTTCACCACACGGGGGCAGTACTGCTCTGAGGACTGGAGGCCGGGGTTTGAGGGACATGAGGCCATAGATGGGTGTGATGGAGGGGCAGCTAAGTTGGGGGACTGATATTCAGACCAAAAGGACGAGGACTGTCTCTGTGCATCCGAGTCAAAGTAGCTCTGATCTGTTTCGCCTGCACCAAACAGAAGAATCACACACTGAACTACAAAGATCAGGTCACTGGGAAAGTGTTTGGTTTTAACCCACGAGTGAAATGTCTTACTTTGTACTGAGTTTGATCCCGCTCCTGTGAGGAAGGGGCTGTGGCTGCCTTCCACGGCAGGGCTGAACTGTCCGGTCTGGGGCACCAAGTTCTGGTATGTCTGAGGAGACTCCTGGTATCCAGTTTGTGACTGGTCCACTGCCAGTCCATCTGTGCACCAGGAGAGAGTTAGTCACAAACACAATTCCCTTAAAGTCAACTTTAAATGAGGTCAGTGTATGCACAAATAAGCCCTGTAAGCTCGGGCTTTAATCTGCTCTGGAAGCTCAGTTCCAGAAGATTTTTTTCTGCTCATGGTTCTGTGTGATGTCACAAAGAGGAGATACACACAAATATCTGTTTTTAAAAAGTAGCTACTCAAAAAGCAACTCTCTGGTGTTCTCGAATAAAACATATGAACACTATAGGTCTCCTTTAGAGTTATTTCACACGTAGCATCAGTGAACGTGAGACGCTCACCTTGTGGATACGAGGCCCACCAGTTGAACTCCTGGTATGTATCCAGGCTGAAGAGGGCAGCGTCACTCACTGAAGGTAAAAGAGCAAAAAATACAAGATAAGTCAAAAATACTTGACTTTAATAAGCAAGCAAAGTATACCAAAACACGTTTTTCTTTTTACCTTTGGTGCCATAAGGATGGGAAGCTTTTGGCGGCTCCGGGTAGCCGCTGTCTGCCGCGTACTGCTGCTGCTGTCCGGGCGCTTTACTGTCTAACAGAAAAGACAGGTCTTCACCAGGGTAGTCTGGAGGTTCAACATAATACAGACAGATGGAGTCAGTGAAGGATGGTGAAGACAGCAGGGAAGCACAGCTCTTTTTAAAGCACCAAGCCGATACAGGATTACCTGTTTAATCGTGCAAACCTTAAACTAATTCATTTTACAGCAGTTTTTTTGCAGCACAGGATGACACTGCTCTTTGTGTCTGGGGGGCATCTTATACATAATATATGTATAAGATTTGCTATAATGAGCAAACAATGAGGATAAACCTAATATTAGGCTACATAATTAAGATTACACTTTTTAATTTAGTAAAGGGTTGAAATACTTTTTTGTAACCTTGTAAAACAAAGTTTGTCTTGCTTACACAGCTGTACTTACAGCTGAGTAAGCAAGACCTATTTGCAAAACGCTTAATTCCTGATAGACTAAGGTGATCCGTGACTTTACTTTCTTTTGCAAATGTTTAAATTATGTTTGTTTTTAAGGTGGATTTTTTTTTCTTATGACTTAACAGATGTGATGACACTGTAAACTCTTTGGCACTGAAGGCACCACCAGCCCTCTGCTGCTTATAGCCTCATAAGGATAACTTTGATCCAGCAGTAAGAGCAAGTTAGCTGCATTATCTTTAAGCTGATTTTATGATTATATTAAGGCAAACAAATACAAAACATGAACTCAAAATCTGCTGTGAATGTATAGTTTGCTGTAAATATGAAAGACTATGCTAAAATGCCAGTGTGGTGCTTTAAGAAGGAGGTTAATCAAAGCTCAATTCTGCAGAAAAAGTCATGGAGAGAAGAATTGTGGGAGAAATCTATAAGTTAGACTTTGGAGTTGGGCTGAAATCGTGACGTGGGACATGAGAAAAAAGAAAAAAAGGCCCCCCAGGTTTTTTCAGTTCTATGGATGGAGGCAGCTTGGAGGAAACAAGGCAGGGAGGGGGAGGAAACGCCAGCGGAGGGAGTGTGACAGAGTAGTGATGGAGGGATGGGGAGTGGGGGGCGAGGGCTCTAAATCTGTTGGAGGAGGAAGTCTGGAGGAAAGGATTAGGAAAGACAGAGAGGGGAGTGCAACACAGAGACCGTCTTTAACCTGACCACCCTGCGTCTCTCTGTCTTTGCAGATCTCAGCCCATTCAGACAATTTCACACACACATAATCACGGGCGTGTCAAGGACTCGCAGAGAAAGCTCTGACAGATGTGATGACACTGTCTGCGAACATGTTTCCTCTGTCCTTCAGCCGCTCGGCTTCAGAGGAAACAGATCGCACAAACATAAAAAAAAACCTGTGTCTGATGTGTCTGAGAGTTTCAGCGCCGTGCACCAGGATCAGCAGGAAAGCCAGATGAAGCAACATCAGAGGGATCCACTAAACTCACCATAAGATGCAAAGTCGAAACCAGCTGGCACTTCCTGCGTCCTGAAGTCTTCTGTGTAGTATCCGCTCTGGCAAACCTCCATCTGCGGTCATATGATTACAACTTTTTGTCACCATTGGGAATGAATTCAAACTTACAAACGCAGTTTAGAATCACGCGAGTGGGGCTGTAACGTTTCCCACTGGTGTTTATCTCGATGAATAATTAGGGAATAAATACATTTTTAAAAAATCGGAAAAGCCAAGAATCCTGCAGTTTTCTGTCAGCTGACGTCCATCCGTGCAGCACAGTTCACGCTCTAAACTGCTCGTTGTGGATGAACGACACTTGCTGCTCATTTTGTGTCGCGTTAAAATATATTTTAGTTTAAATGACCGAGCTTACCTTTACTTTGGAGTCGGCGCTTCTGTCTCCTGCTTTGATCGAAGTGTCCCAGTACATGTGGCTCCTTCACAGCTTCTCCTTCAAACTTGTACCGGCTGCAGCAGCGTGGAGTGGTCACTCTGCGGTCGGCCGCGTCCCGTTATAAACTCAGCGAAAAGAAGTGGGCGGGGCGCGTGCCCGCGGTGAGTCGTGACCTGCTGCGGCACTGAGGTTTGTTTAACACCCCCCACCCCCGACCCCCTTTCCCGACCCCCTCAGCAACAAGTCAATCAAACTTTCATTCATAAAAGCGTCTCAGGTAACAGACACGCGAATGTAGCTTATTCCAAAAAGAACAATTTATTTATTAACTACACAGAAGTTCAAGATTTAAAAGGGGGGGGGGGGGGGGTATAAATGTTGCTGTAGAAAACAAACTTGCATGTATGAGGGGTGTGTAATTGAGGAGAGAGGATTAAAAATGGGATTAAAAGAAGATAACACGCTGAAAATATAGTATTCATAAAGAACAACATTTGGAATTCAAAAATAGTCCATTATTGAAGTTAAAGTAAAGAAGTCCATTTTCTTTCTTTCCATGCCATTCAGACTGAGAACATATACAGATACTGACAATTTTACCATCTTTCTTATTCCCTTTGTTATCGGTAAACTTGTTCCTCTTACACTGCACCCGTATTTAAGTCTTTTCTTAAAACTGACTGTTTTCTTCTTTTGTGGAGGGAAAATGGTCACTGCAGATGAAAAAGTGAGGGAGGAATTTCGTGACATGGTTTAGAATAAGGACAAAGAAAAAAAGGTGTCTTCAAAACGAGTATGCAGACATGATCACATTTAAAGGTCGTCCATCAGGACATTTGGACACATTTTCCTGCATTAAGGACACTTTGGTACCTTTGCATGGATTTGTGGGAGAAAAGTTTCATACAGAGGAGTTCAGCATTTAAATGGTGATGCTCCCGGGTACAATTTCATTTAATTATTCCAAACTATTCTCATTTATTATTAGCCATGCTGAGTCAACACACATTCAGACATGTTTTCCTGTTTTTCTTTTGTGTTTGTCTCCAGACTGAGTTCAATGAGTTGATTCAATTCCCTTTGATATTAGGCTTTTGTTAACCTGCTTAAACGGGGCCCCTCTTTGTGTCACAGAACTTTTACACACAAAAGTTCTCGAGTTCTTTTAAAGCTCAGGTGAGTTTTACTTTTAAACTTTCCGTACATTTGAAACTTGTTGCAGTCTGTTGTGATTTTCAAGACTTGTGAACATCTCATTTCTGTTACTGACTAAAATGAAGGAATACAGACAAACATTAACTTCAGATTAGTTTGAAGTGGCCCGACAACGTTGGGTTTTCAGATTTTTTTATCGTAGGACTTCCTTTTCCTTTTTCCTTACGGCTCCTACATGACTCAGATTAAACTTCTATGTGTGTCAGAGGGAAAATTACTTTTACCACAAAAGATTCAGTGGTTTTATGAATCTGTGTGTGTGTGTGTGTGTGTGTGTGTGTGTGTGTGTGTGTGTGTGTGTGTGTGTGTGTGTGTGTGTGTGTGTGTGTGTGTGTCGGGGCCCCCCCCCCCGACACACACACCCCAGTCAGAGCTATTCCCAGTTATGTGATGGGGGGTTTTCAGTCCAATCCTCCTCTTAAATGCAGGTGGCTGTGAAAGTTTGTGAAAATAGTCAGTAACACGACGTTAATTATCTTTTTGTCACACACACACACACACACACACACACACACACACACAATGTTCATTTTTATCCTGATTATTCTACAATAAAGGGTTACAGTCAGCACTAAACGTACATTTATGCAGAGCTAGAGAACAAAGCAGATACCTGAAGGGTAAACATTTGGATACATAAAAATGGGCAAATTAATGGAGATTATAAAGGCACAGAATAATAAAGTCTAAGATTACATGTAATACTTAACACACTTTAGCCTAAAGTCATAACTCTACCACACAACTCATCACACTGCAGCTGTTAAACAGTTCATTGATGTCACTGCCAGTGAAGTGATTTGTAGGAATAAAACACACTAAAACAACAAGATCCGGATTTGTGAGTCAATTAAATGATTAGTCATTCGACAAATTAATAGCCAACACATCTAATAGTCGGCTAATTACTGAAGTCACACTTTTTTATGATAGAAACAAATGTTTTTTTGGACTGTAGGCCAGATAAAAGAAGACATTTGAAGATGAGATAAGGATTCCCGTTTAGTTTGACAAAAAAAATGTGTCAATTAATTAATTAGTTCCCTGAAAACATTTAAGTGAGAGATTTCTGTCTTGTCTTTCTGTGAGTGAAAACAAAGACAACCTTTCATACAGATCATGCAAATAGGATGATTTAAAAACTAACTAACTGAGAAAAAGTCAAAGTCACAGCACTTTCTCTTAATATCCTTGGTTTTTGGATATTTAGTCAAAACAAAACAACTAAAAGACTAAAACATGAAATTAGTTATTTAATCAGTTAGCAGATTAAGAAAATTAATAAGAAAGAATTCAGAGTAAAGACTGAATCGACTGTTTTTCCTTTCATGTCTGTGGATTTTTGACATTTTTAGCTTTTTATCAAATTTAGTCAAAGTAAGAATATCTCCCCAGCATGAGGCCCCTAAATTAGCCAAATATGATTAGCTGTAAAACAAAAATAGCCAATTTTGTCATGGACAATCATGATAATCAATTAATAATTCAATCATGTATGTCATTGTTTTTTCCACTGATAGATGGACAAAAAAGAGACATCTGAATATCAAACTTAGTATTTCTTACTACTTTGAGTTCTTTTAGGCCACAGGCCGAACAATCGGTCGATAAAACAATCAATGAATGAACAAAGAAAAATCTGGTTATTAATTAATGGTTCTCTCACTTTTTTTCTTTCATTCCGTTGTTTTCTCTCAGTCTTCTCTGTGTGTGTCTGTAGTGTCTGGTATGTTACACAAAATAAAATTACCACTTTTCTTTTTCACATTTTGATATTTAGAGGCACCAAAGATTGACCCTCACGAAAATAACACATTAACTAATGTACCACCTGTAAAGCACGATTTTCAGTACAATAAAAAATGACAAATTCTTTCCTTGCTAAACATAATCAATAGTTCCACATACACCGCTGCAGGTTTTACAGCAGATGGGTGTCCTTGTAGAGTGTATTTTTATCGCGTCACTGAATGGCTTTAACATATTTCAGAGCTGCGGTCACTGATTGTCTGACCAAATAACTGAGCCATAGTTTGGGTGGGGTTGAAGTGGAGCCTTTTGAAATCAGAGCTTTTGCCAGTCGCTTTTTTTTTTAATGAGGTGGGAGGAAGAAAAAATCTCAGTATCTTTAGCAACCATTCGACAAAACAATGGCCCGTAAAAAACACACAAGCAGCCGCTGAAGAAAGTCTGAAATCACGGCGTGAGTGGCTGCAGCAGATAAGGCCGAGCCCAGAGGCTTGTATAAACAAACATCTCTGCTATTCAGCTCGGACACACACACACACACACACACACACCGCGCCGACTCCATCTGGAAAAGTGCAGCCGGCTGAAATCGTGCGTGGAGACGGGAGTCGTGATTGGGGGCCCCACCCCAACACAAGGACACAACCGGGATAAAGTTACACAACAGACCAAGTGATTAACAACCGTCTGCAGCAAACTGTCAGCTCTGGAATCCACCGGGAATAATCACACACACGGACAGCCTGCGAAAGTAAACTGTCAGCGACGGCACCAGAACGCCCCAGAAATGAAATTCATCAGATTTACTGGAAATCATGAAGGTGTAACCACAACGCAGAGACACACCGGTTACAAAGGCACGGGAATGAAACCGGCAGGGAGAAATCATTTCGACCAGAAACACCAAACTAGATTTAATCCGTGGCCCACGAAAAAAGCTCAATTTGATCCTTTAAGTGGGCCGGAACATTTATTTGAATGTAAATAGGTCTATTGTGATGACATCCACGGAGCAGACGATCAACAGCCTGAGACACAGTTCATTAAAGATGAAAAAACAAAACAGAAAAGCCTCACCTGCATTGTTTCTGCTGTTAAACAGCTATGTGATCATTTATTGACGTGATGAAGCTATATCTTCAGTATATCTTCATGTCTGTGTTGTAATTTAATCTAAAAAAAAAAAAAGATCACCATAATTACGTCACTGCTGTTTTCATTGACGCGTAAAGCAAAGTATGGGCCGGTTTGGACCTTCGGAGGATGTTTTCTCAGGCCCGGGCCGCATGTTCGACAGCCATGTTTAATACGTCAGCATAATGTTAACGCAAAGGTTACTTTAGCTCAGATGTTGAGAGCCATTTTAGGCCATCTTTTTTCGCTTGCAGTCCTTTACAGCAAGACTGCTACGTATCAGAATGTCACTTCACAGATCAAAATAAAATCAACATAACAATATTATTTTAAAAAACATGAAAATGTTTTGTGTTGTGTGATCTAAAAGTAAAAGAAATCCTGCTTTTTACTATCATATAGGCATTATTAAGAAAATATTGATATTTCATTTTAAATATCCTGATTATCACAAGTTCTCAGTGTTGTGTATGGTACACATTTATAAAGACAACATTTATTAAAACACACACACACACACACACACACACACACACACACACACACACACACACACACATTTAGTTCATTTAGTTCTTAAAGCAGCAGAAACATGAATTTCATCTTGTTGAATATAATCGTGTTTTGCGTGTATTTACTAACCTACAGTTACGTCATGCGGTTATGTGGGGCTTTGGATTGCACAGTACTTTTTGAATTGTGATGGCAGAGTAGTTTTACCTGCTCTAATCCCTTTATCTTTACAGCCAGTTTATTTTTTTGTGCTGCTGTAACATCTAATCCTCCCAGCAGGGCATCAATAAAGTGCTATCTTATCTCACCTTTCCCCTGCTGGTAAGTTTTTCAGTTTTACTTTAAAAACTTTGTTTGGTGATTTGTGACTGTTACTGTGTGGCTAAAATATATTTTCCCCAGAAGCCCCGAAGGATAAAAGTGGACTAATTAAAAATATATCTTTTATGTTTCATAAAAATCCAAAAGTTCCTTAGTTAACGAGCCAAGGGCCACATTTTCTACAGCAGTCCTGAATGAAACAGGAACCTCTTATTAAGAGGGCCTGTAAATTTCATGAACTGCACCGTGCTGATGCACTCTGTCAAAGCACTAACTGCCACCATGAACAGCTCTTTTTTCCCCACTGAATGTAGATCTTCTAAAGGTCAGACGCGTTTTTCAAAACGTTACGATCTTTATGAACATGCAGGAAGTTGAAGATTTTTTTTAAAGTGACAAAAAGAACACAAACAGGGGTTTTTTTGTGATATAATCTTTCCTTCTCTTATAAGTGGGGAGGTGAGCATGGGGCTGCAGTACTTCTTATTGGAAAACTTACTCTTCACACCAGGGAGATGTGTCTACATTTTCTGAGCAATATCTTCTCTTTATGGTAGCATGACTTCACTGCAGCTCAGGAGGGAAACAAGACGACCATCTGCTGCACGATGCAAATTGTGGAAGTCTCATCTAAGCTGCAGGTGGACTTTTGAATACATTAGTGTTCATGTGGGCACCTATGCAGCAATTTCAAAACACTTAAAAAAAAGAGGCCTGTGCCCCAAATCCATCACTCAACACTAACATCTGCCACCAAAATGAGACAAGAGCTTGTTAACATAATGGCCCTTAATCTGCTACAGGTTCATAATATATGTGAAAGGTTAATATCCCATAACTGTCTGTTTGCACTTCAAATGCAATCAGGTGGGAGTCTGACAGGAAGTTTAAAAAACTGCTGCACACTGCAATCCCAAACCAAATGAAATAATTGAAGAGCTCAATCACCTACAACGCCGAGCTACTGCTAGAAATATACTTTTAATGTTAACTTTATTGTGAAAGAAAAATAGGAGAGAGAAAGGGAGGCTTAGAGACAGTAGAGTCCAAAAATACACTTTTATGACTGGTAGGTGCTTCCCTGTTGGTGAAGTAACGGTGAATTATTTATCTTCTCCACAGGCACAAAAAGGCCAGTTTTACTTTCTGCTTTTTCTAAATGAATCTTTTTCAGTGGGTTTCCTTAAGTGTAAACAGCCAAGGAAAAGCAATTTTTCACATGAGGAGTTTATTAGTTTATTAGTCATGATACACACCTACATCTACTGTGAAATGAAACCAAATGACAACAACAGACACACAATTTCAGGCTGAGCCAGCTGTTTACAACGAGACACGTGCTTTGCTTGATTTTTTTTTTTTTAAGAAAATACATATTTTTAAAAAAGGAACCAGTGCTCGCCAAGTACAACATAACTGCTGTTAATAATAAAACCTTATTTTCAAAATATGAGGATTAATTGATCTCATATGTCCTACTCTCAGGGAATGTTTGATATTTATCACAGGAATAAAGATTAAAAGTTGCAGTTATTTATGGAACTCTGTGTGTAGTTTCAGTTATTGTTGGATTTACACCATCGTGGGCGCTGAAACGTGTGGAGTGTAGGGTGTGCAGTGATGAACTTCAGCCTGTCCTATGACTACAGGCTAAAAATGGCCTTCATATGTTCATATAGTCAGGTTGTCTAAATATTCACAAGATCAGTGGAAAAAAAATCAAAACAAAATAATGGCTTCAGTACAACGTGGGACTGAATGAAACATACTCAAACACACAAACAGGAGTTTTATTTCTAGGAGATTTTGTGATTTTCCTTTAATAGCGCTTAAAAACACAAATTTACTAGACTCTATTTCTAATGTTGTGTAGTAAGTTGTTCTAAATCGTGGGCACCTATTACCCAATAAGAATATTTTTCTAATCAAATTACATGCAAATAGTGTGAAGTCTGGCTGTTAACCATTTAAAGCCGCTGGGACTAAAATCACAGAGGCTAGTTGTATTTGACAAATATATATATTCAGTCACATCTCTGCTCTGTCGAGGTGATGCTAAGCCTCGCGCGCTTCAGACAGTGTGTTGATGCTTTGACTTCTTATGAATCTAATAAAGCTTTTTTGTTTTTCCTTCTAAGCAGGACGTGTTGGTTTCATGAGAAGTGACTTTACTGCTTTCAGTGTTGAGAGTGACTTCACTTCCCAATTTAGAGTGTGAAAGAGAGAGAGAGAGAGAGAGAGAGAGAGCGGGTGAGAGAGAGGGGGGGGGGAGAAAAAAACTTGCCATCCGGTTTATGGTCTGTGAGCAAAAATTGTAACTGCAATGGTTTGCGCCATAGAGCCAATGCAGCCGTGCACGATTTGAAGTGAGGTTAGGAGCTAAATTAACTGAAACAATCACAAAACGACTAAATGACAAAGACCGCGAGGCTGCTGCTGCAATGGACTGTTCGATAAAGGTAGGTGTTTGCGCCGTTTTTTTAACGCCCGTGTTGAAGATGACAGGCGGCCACCCACACCGTGAGTCTGCTGAGTGAGAGAGTCAAGGCGGTGATGCGAGCTCCCCACTCTTTCCTTCTTGTACAAAATTTCCTCTTCCTTCCCGTTCGTGGTTGTATGTCGGCTCTATAATAACACAACTAACCACTACATCTTTACACTCAGATAAAAACACTAATTGGTGGCCGGTTATACGCGTAAAAGAGGATTTCCAAACGCACGCCTTTCGACTTTTTTCGTAATTTCGTCGAGCTCTTCCTGCATTATTCACGGACCCACAATTAACGACAAGCATAAGGCAAATTACTGACCACCGATCGCTTTCATAAACGCTTTTGTTTCTTTAACGAAGATGAAGTAGATGAAAGGGATGCTGGACTTTCTCGGTGCGCGTAAGGCAGGTGTCCTCGAAGGCGTCATGGATCGAATTGGAGCAGGAGGATCCATTTCCATCAGATGACTGGTATTTCACATTCCACACTATTACAGCTACAGCTGTTTATCGTCTCCTGAGGACCGTTAATTGTTTCGATGTCTTATCTTCTAAGAGAAGCTGAAATAAAGGCTTCTGTGTCAGAGAGAAAACGAACTTTTTACCGAAATTAGCGCCGACTGTTGCGCAACGAGGGGAAAATGCAATTATTTTAATCCGATTGTGCACTCAAGTGACCCAATTCACGCTCGGTTTCTATTAAATTGCGCCTGTATGCAACACTGGGCCTTTATATGCATGTATATAATTCTGTACTGTGATTTTTGCAGTATGCACGATCACAATTCTTAATTTCGACGCTATTTTAATATTGACATTTTTAATTAGTTCAAAATTAATTACTATAACGAATTCCTTTAAAATTTCATTACGGCTGCAAAACCTTTTTTGCAAGAAAAAGCGTTCCTCGGATGCAGGAAGTCATTATTCGCTGATTTCTCGGGTTGTTTCTAACATGCATTTGTATGTGCAGCTGTTTTTAGGCGCTAAACATGACCGAGATACGTGGTTTCTCGTTATGAAAAGGACAGCAATTAAAGGGCTAGTACAAAAAAGGGGCAAAATGAAGCCATACTAAAAGTAAACCTTAAATTATTATTAACATCCTTTATGACGAGTTTTTTTTTTTTTTTAATTCTTTCTAGTTTGTAGTTTCAGTGTCGGGAGACTCTTTGGGATTCTTTGTTATTTTTATATAATTATCCAGATGCTTATTCTCTTGTACTCTGTAGCTGTCGATTGTGTTTGAGGTTATTTTAAGAATAATTTATAGCAGCAAACGGGAGCACTTGTCAGGTGTCGTTATCTGAACGCAGCAGGCTTCCTGTCTCAAACCTCAGACTTTCCGCACACATTTCCGCTCCCTGGACCAGAAAAAAAAAGTCAAAAAGGCAACAAAGGCTCTGAAAGACAGAAACAAAGTGGACAGAGTGAGGCGTTGCGTTGTCGTAGCCGCGCTGCCCGCTCCCTCGCTGACAGGGAGCTGGAGCAGAGAGGCCTGGCCCCGAGTTTGCGGCCTGCAGAGGCCTGCGTGCTGTCAGGATCCGAGCTGTGAAAACCGCACCGTTGTTTGTGCAGCACAAAGCGCAGCTGCTCGAGCCTTTGCAAAATCAGCTCAACTTTTACTTCTCCTTTCTGCCACTTGTTGCTTCAGACATGGCGAGGACAAAGGGCTGTGCCTTTGCACAACGTGATCTCTGGTCTTTTACTGCAGCAGACACCTCATGCGTGGGCTGCACTTAAACACAAATGTAGGTGTTTTTTTTATTATTATTATTATTTAAATTAAACTTAAATAACCCGAAATCAGACTCTTATGTAAGCAGGAGCTCAGTTAAGCTTTAAGACTTTTAGTCTCTATAAATAAAAACACCGAGGGGGGGAAAGAGGAACTCAGAAATCACCAAAATACAATGTTTCTCATTAAAATACCAGCGTTTGAGATGGATATGTGGAAGTCCTGTTTGCGCTGCACTATTATTTATTCAAATATCAATCCAGGTTATTTGTCAGGCTGCATGCAGCATATTTTACTGAAGGCAAGATAATGCAGGCATCAACATATATCACCCAATCCGCTTCTTCAGCCCAAGATAAGCCTTGAGGGGCGTCATAAACGACTAAATATAAAACAGATTTTAATCATGTAACTGCTTCTTGCAAGTTGTTAACCACATCCTTTGTTCCAGCTTAGGGTTAGTGGCTTACCAACCTTTTTGGCCTTTAACCCCTTCATACAGTGTATTGTTTTATTAAATATTGCGTAGAGGTAGAGTTATGGAACATTTATGCAGTGAGCCAGATAAAAGACATATCTTTAAAATAAAATTGTTACACAAATATTTTCTAGTTGTCTTGCTAACCATTTGGCAACCTGCTGGAAACTACGAATTAAATGAACAACAGTAAATTCATCTAAAAGGGCTACTTTTTGTTTTTAGTGCACCTAGATTCCAAACTGGGGAACTGACAGTTTTCCCTCCCCTTTAAAAAGTAGAACCAATGACCTTCTACCTCTATGGTTAGGGGATGTGGTGATTTTGTTATGCTGTGTTGCAAGCATGTTTTGGGTCAAATGATCCCCTCAGTGGTAAAGAGCCACTGTAAATCTATATAAAGTTGTTTATGAAATATTTTTCTCCTATTTAAGGATAACACTGCTTATCCAGGGAGTGAGGGTGAAAGGTGAATGGTTTGAAGAGAATGAAAATGATGTGAATCATAATTGTTTCAGAGTAACCAAATCTCAGCCCACCTTAACAGTTTTGTTAGACCGCAGTCTTCCCTAATATTGCCACACAACAAATACAGAAATAATTGGAAAACCGGTGTTTCATCCTTCCACTAAATGCTTCAGACTGCAGAATCATTTCATTTAGGTTAGTCTGGCTCACTAAGACCTTTTATGTTGGTTTCCTTTAATTTGTTACCCGTTTGTAGCATTTTAAGGCTTACACAGGAATTTCTACAATTTTTGTTTGTTTGTTTATAGATCAAATTATTAACCAGGACATATTCATTAGATTGTAGGATACCTAAATGGTAGTTTTTGGTTGCAGCCCTGGTTACAGGTGAACTTTAGCAGTACAAATACATGTAGAATAGTACATGCAGCAGGATATATTTAAGGGGAAATTTCCTTTAAATGAAAAGGTCTTGGCAGTAAAAACTAAGAGTCTTTGAACACCAACACCCTTCGTGTGTGATTCATAACAGACTACTACCTAACGTTATCTGATTCAGGCTCTGTTGCAATGGCCTTCTCGTGTGCTACTGAAAAATGACTTTTGCAGGTAGAGTTATTAAAGTGAGTCTTGGAAAATAAGGCATTTGGATTCATGGTTAAATGTGGATAAACTATGAATCTTATACAAATTTATACAAAGATGAATAAAGATCCCCATCTCGACAGGCCTCCTGTGAGCACGCTTTTAGTTGCTGGCTTGGGCAAGACTGCACTGATGCAACCTGCAAAGCTGCTGACAGCCATGTCAAAAGTTTCCATGCAGGACTTCGTGTTTGTGCGCTCACTCAAAGTGGAAAGTGCGTGCTATCAAAGTGAGCAGCAGCGGCGTAAATTTTAGGACATCGAGGCACAAGGCGGCCTCAGTTTCAAGAAGGTCATGTTTTTAAAAGCAGTTTTGTGTCACTGAGCAACAGCCTGAAACGCTCTCAACAGGAAGTCAGTTGTGGCATCGGCGGTCAGGCCGCAGTTTGGTATATTTGTATCAGTGAGCAGAGGAGATGAAGAGAGAGGGAAAGAGCAGAAAGAAACAGATAAAGAAAGAGCGGGAGTGTGCATGAGCTTTTCACTGAGCTCACTGTGCCAAAGAGCAAACGTTTGGATGAGAAACTGCAAGTGACGATAATATCAGCTTGAATTTTGAGCTCTAAATAAAATTAAAAAACTAAACAAAGCAACAAAAAAAGATACAATCTTCAGCTACGGCTCACAACTGCCTACTATCACGCATTCTCGTGAGAATTTGCTGTCAGCAGCGAGTTTTATCCCGCCTTCAGTTGACTGTTTCACTTCTGCACAGAGTAAAGGCCCCGGAGTGTGAGAAGACAAACTGACAACACGAGGACAACAGAAGTAAAAGAAAGCAAAGAGATGGAGAACAAAGCACAACATGCAGTCCTGATAACCACTTCTCAAACATACAACACACACACACACAGAGCCCTACATTTACAGCATTACATGCGTCAGACTCTGTTGCTGGTCTTTCATATGCGGAAGTATTCCTGTAAACAAAGTGTGAATAAGGTTTTGGTTCGGCTACATTAAGCGTGACAAGAAAAAAAACTGCAAACTCGAAATAAAAACAATATTAGATGGTAGTTTACAAAAGTGTCAGCGTTCATGTTGCATTATGGGTATTGTAGGCAGTTTTTTTTTAAATGACAGATATTCATCTGAAGTAACCATCTGCATGAATTTTGATCAAACAGCAGCCTGAAGCTGAGAGTCCCAAGTTAAAATCTCCAACTTTACAGCACAAATAAACATGTTTACAGTAGAAAGAAAAAACGCACCCCTGAATCGTATTTGTGTGTTCACAGTGACTATACTTGGCGGAGGGGGTTCTCATCTGTGTAGATTTTTATCACGTGGCATTATGAGGCCATCCTACTTTGTTGGTGACTGTAGTCACTGGCTTCATCTCCAGTAATATGAGTCAGAGAAATAGACCCGGCAGTTGTATATTTGGTGTTGGTGCTTTCTGAAGAATTTTCTAAATCAGTTATCTGATATACTGACACCTGCTTTGTAGCCATTTGAAGTCTGGATGGTCCTATAGTGCAGCTTCTCACCTCATTAGTTAATTAGTTTAGAGGAGGCGAGTATTAGCATTGAATTTGGGCACATTAACACTAGTCAGCAGGTGTCTGTGTTTGTATGTAACACTGCCATCCGTCATCCAAATATGGCCACTTTTGGCTCAAATGTTTCCAACGACTCACATTTTGAAACCTAAATCTGAGGCTTCAACAAAGCAAGGAGTCCACAAACCAGTAGGTGCTGACATCCATCTTTTACATACAGTCTATGATTTTGACAGTAGTGCAGTGTTCAATATTTTTCGTAACAATTGTGTCTTTAAAATCTTGAGCAACTTTTTTGTGTAATCGTGGGTTGGAGTGAAATGAAAACGTAACCTTCTTCTAGAAAAAGGGCGTATCCATTACACAGCAGCAAACGCTCCACGCAGCAGAAGCAGTAGCTGACTTCTGTAGGAGTTTGTCTGCAGCATGAAGGAAATGCCGAATTGTGTGCCATGCATTAAGATGTGGTTCACAGTGCTCAGGCAACAATTGAGCTAAAAACAAACAAACAAACAAAACAACACACACACACGCACAAATGAAAAACAATGTGATGGCGGCACTTCAATCAAGGCTCATACTCTTCTTTCCGTCCACCCCTCTCCTCTCCTGACCACAGGCCTTTAAGGGTTGTTTTCCAGCTTTAAAATGACCCACATTTTTACACTATGCACCCCCTCCTCCACCATTTCCTCTCCCTTGGCCTGTGCCAAAAGGTTCCTGTGCACATGGCGGCCTGGTTTCCTGTAGGCCACTGAAAAAGCACGGCACTGACGTACAAGGCCCAAAGACAATGCTCAGCTCCTCTAAACAAACATGCACTTGCACCCACTTAGATGGCCGTGGTCGCATCACACATGCACGCACTTAATTTGAGCAGCAGACAGAACAACGGGTCCGGTCTCTGGCCTCCTGAGTACGTGGGATGAAAGTGCCATCTTCGAGCGGTTTTGAGGCCACATTTTGGGCGCTGAGCACAGGAAGACGGACTTAAATCTCAATTAGACTCCACCTTGAGCTAACACCCCTCCCCCTCCCTGCAACCCCGATCCTAACGGCAAAATAAAACTGTGGTTAAGGTTACTGATGTTCTTTATGATTAGACAGCCTCCTGGCTGCTTTCACAGTTCATTTCGCTCCTCATTGTAGTGGTTTCATAACCTCCTGTAGCTTTTTACGTTAAACATGCATTTAAAGTTTTAAACAGTCACAGGGGAATTCTTTATCGTGCAGAGAAGAGTTGAATCCTTCAAACTCAGCCCAGGGCCCAAATCTGGCCTCTTACAAAGGGAATTTCAGCCAGACAGTTGAAGTTCAGGAAAACTGCAATATGTTTGATTGACAGATTTTCATGTGCTTCTGTTTTCAAAAATATGCTCCATTATATCGACATGATTACCTTTTTTTAGGGCTTTCTAAAAATACTTTTTCTTGAAATTTGTCATTCAAGTTCTCGTCTTGAGGCCTTCAAGAAATACATGAAAACACAATCAGGGATTATTTTGCTTTTACAAAATCAAAGGAAAATAATCTGCAATGTTATCAAAATTAACAAATTAAACACTTTTAAACATAAATAAAACAATGACAATCTAGACAACACACCACAACATAAACATACATTTTGCAACATAAACAAAAAAACAAAAACAAAAAAAGATTTTCAACATTTTAAAGTTGACAGTTTTCCTGGTTTCTTGTGTAATTACTTCCATTCCTGCACAGTTCATCAAAAACCAGACAGTTATGTTTCAACGCGGATTCGCCTATTTTGTGCCACTTAGCATTTCTTTATCGGATCCTAAAAACCCATCATTTTGTTTTTGGTTTTTTGGGTCAGAATTTTGCACATCTTTTAATTATATAAAGACCAAATCCCATGTTAGCAACTATTTTAAGTGAAGTATCGGTAACAAATCTACAATAATACCCAGGAACCCAGACTCCCAAACTGGGTTTAGAAGCAGTTAATTTATTAAAAAAAAATAAAATTAGATCGTTTATTTTACAAAATGGATTGAACCAAATATAATGGTAAATGTCTAAAACACATTCAGAAGCAGTTTATCGGTGTAGCCACTGAGTGCAACTCTAAAAGTCGTGAATTTAACTGAGTTTGAATAAAAGTGAACAAAAACAAACTGATTACACGTTTCATCCACAAGAAATCAAATTAAATATTAAAACGAGACTTCACAACGTATTCAGCCCATATTAACTGACATCGGCATTAATTTGTTGCTTTTTGATGTTTGCTGATTCTCAACCATCGAACTTTTGTTGGAAGCCATTTTTCCCTTTGTTGAGCAAGTTTCCAAAAATAGAAATGTGCTTCCTCGCAGCAGGTATCTGATCTGATATATATGTTTCCTCTCTGCCATTGTTGCCCAAAAACTATTAAGAACCCTTGACTGGGGGACTAGTTTGTTTTGACTCAGTCACACATACATCATCCTGTTGCTCACTAACGTGCATTAATCCACTGGCGAAAATAGTCGCCAACAAATTCATTACTTCCTGCTGTTTGAGTAACATTTCGTAAACAATGAAATTAATTCGTATTCAGTGAAGATCACTTAACCTTCTTCTTAAACTCTATATTTGTGACACAGATTTAACACTTCATGGCAGCATGAATTAATATACTTGAAATACGCGATATTATTTCCTGATTCCAAATCCTGGATGTGATTAATTCAATCTGGTTTCATACAAGCAGAAAACATTTTAGCATTAAAGCTTCAATGCTGCTGCTACAATCAGCTCCTGCTCGTTTCGGTGGATAAAAATAAGTGTTTTGAAAAAGCAGTTTCCACAGGTTGTGACCCGGCAGACACTGACCCGCGGTTCTGTTGAACAGGAAGCGCTGTCCGTGGTGAGTGAGGATCAGCCCATATTCGAGCCAACCTACCCCGCAGCCCCGGCCATGCACATGAAGACCGAGATGACGTCGCCCGGCGGGTTCAGCCAGACAAACAAGCAGAGCCCCGAGCCCACTGAGCCGGAGTGGGTGGGGCCAGGAGCACCAAGTGCTGGGAAGAGAGAACAACACGTCAATGGCACCAGGTGAGTCACGGCACGCCGAGGCCACAGGAGAGCGCGGGTTCCCGTATTATCTGACTCGAGTCCACGTTGGTATGTCGGGTTTTCCACATACTAAAAATATTTGTTTATCGTTCACTTCCCAGATTCCCGCCTCTGATTGTGATCACGGCTTTGTTCATTTCCCCCCCATCATCGCTACAAAGCGTGGGCCGGCTGTGATGGAAATTGGGGTCCCTATGTTCAATATTTTAATTTCCTGCATTATTGTGGTCCACCTGAACACGCTGCTCACTTTATACTGCGCTGCGTTTACACTCCGCAGCTACGTAATAAAACATGAAACACACAAAAAACATTAAGCATATACTTTCCAAAACTTTTGGCTTCTGAGATATCAATGTTGTGAGCACCTCACAGATTCATTTGAAAACACAGACGTAAAATACAAATCAGTTGTTTGGTTTGTTTGTTTTTCTGTCCCCGCTTCTTCAGTCAGAAACCGCTAAACTACTCAAACGTAGGCTGTTTATCAGCATCCACCTCCCACTGTGAGACATAAACACTATTAGACTGTTGCCGTTCTATTCATTTCAAATGTGACATCCATCACAGCTGACATTTGAATGAATAAGTACTTCTACTTTTGCTACTTAGACTGAAAAAAGAAAAATCTTGTAGAACTTTTTTAAAGCATTTTTCCACATTTGCATAAGGCTCTGTGTAGATCTAATAAGATATCCTAACAAGGCTTGAACAGCTTTTTCATTTAGTAAAGTCAGTGTATTTTTTTAAGTCTTTCTTTTCCTATTTGTTGCATGTTAAATCTAATTGACAGGGATTTATGTCCATTTTTAATAGAAATCCTTTAATTCAAATGGACTTTTTTTAAAAGTTAACTTATTGCAGCACAAGTAATCCCTTTGCACTGAAAGCTCAGACTACTCTAAATGCTCAGTTTTACAGATTTCTTTGGCTCAGTATGATGTCAGAAATCATTATTAAGGCACACAAGCTCAGGCTTTAAGCACAGAAGCCACGTCTTCTTTCTGTTCTTACCTTGTGTTTGTGATAGGCACCCAATCACACTGCAATCCCATTAATGGCGAGGTAGCTAACCAAAACTGATTGTTTCAGACCGCATGAAGCAAGTGGCTGCATGAAGCCTGACGTAGTGAGTCATTCTCAACAGGACCAGCAGGTTAACAGTGCTGATATGGAGATGGTTGCCAGTTTAGCAACCAACTTTCACAACTTTGACCATCTAATGTGACGGTAAATATTACCGCTTCAATAAAAGAACTGAATAAATACAGAACGTGCAAAACACTTCGGGTAAAGCTCAAAAGTTTTGCTCCTACCAAAACTACCAGATACAAGTGCCTGTATTGTGTTTACTGGGATTCTATGATCAGCAAGATTTCAGCTGGACTTTGAATTTGAAGTAAAATCCCAAGTCGGTGAAATATTCTGGAACCTCCTTCAACTCTGAAGCTTTTAAACAGAATAAATCAAACAAGAATAACATGAAAAATGACTTCAACAAGTTACATTCACAAATACAAATGTGATTTTTAACCTTGACACATTTACATCTGCTTTCTATATTTAAGTGTAGTACACTCTGCTCATACCATTTCTGCACCGTTATTTAAGTAGGGCTTTTAATTCTAGATCAGCGCTACTGAGTGCAAGTATTTTCTAACAACTTCTATTTTTATGCAAAAACTGTCTATGTGGTGAAAACTGGGTTAAATTAGTGATGCACGCCACCTACTCCTGACAGGTCATTTCAGTGGAAATTGTTGCAGAGAAACAGTTTGACTAAATTTACCTCCTGTCATATACAGACTAGCAAAAACTCTGAGAGGAAATGTAGCTGACTGAAACTGCATCCAGTCTATTGTCACAGATTTTTCTCTCTTCATAATTTGACTGTGGAGAGTAATTGATATATTCCCGAGTCATTTAGAAGACTGAAATTGCTCCTCAGATGCTGACTAAAGCCTCTCTTTTCCTTTTGTCGTAGTCGCGAGTCCCCAGTGGATTGCAGCGTCACCAAGCGTTCCAGACACATGAGCAATGAAGGGGCCTCGATGCAGTACCAGGCCTCCTCGTACACGGAGCCCCGCGTCAGCCCCCAGGCCACCACCCCACCCAGCAGTGCCACTGAGGAGAAGAGGGTCATCGTGCCAGCAGGTGAGCTGAGCCACTCACATGAGCTGGCGCTCAGCCGCCATGATGCATCACTGTCCCCATCACGAGACGGTTTCCCAACAGCCGGCACAGCCTGGGCTTGTGCAACATCAGTACTAACTGAATCAGAGACGGGCATGTGCGTGTAATTATTCGTCTCTTAAAAGAGCCCCGGAGCACAACAGATAAACAATAGCAGGTTTCTAGCAGTTGTGGCACAAGGTGACATCAGGCTTTCAAAAAAAGTGTGAAGTCTAAAGTGCAAAATTAACGCTCAGGACTGTGATATTAACAAAAGAGAGAACAAGCAAGAACAGACCTGATGAGCAGGCTTCAACATTTTCAGTTTTAATCAGCTCGCTTCCTTTTTCAGGACTGTAATGAAAATACATAAATAACCAGCAGCTACGTCTGAAAACACAGTATTTAAATATTCTTTGAAATGAATTCTTTTTTAAACTCAAAGCAAACCTAAGAAATCACATAAATATGTGTGCACCACATTAATACATCACAGGAATTTATCTCAAGGGATGCTTTAAATAATTAACTGAGCACTTCTGCCATAGTAGTTCATTTACTCTCACTTTATTTTACTTTTTATTTTAATGCAGAATTGCAACGAAGCAGGTATGTAATACACAGATTTCACTGTAATATACATCAGGAGATCACATGAAGATTATTATAATAGTGTAATGTAACTCAAACAGCTGGTAGTATTAGACTGCAAAGCTCCTATTTGCTGTGCTTTTATAGCAAGAAACTGTGTACAACATGGTTTTTATGGTATATTAATCAGCAGGAACATGCAGGCATATTTCAGCAGCTTTCATACCTGTTAGTAAATCTATATCGCTATAAAGCTAATAATAAATGTTTGTCCAACCAAACATCCAACGATTTAAAATCAACAAGCCACTGCTGCACTGCGGTAAGATTTTGTAAGGCAAAAGAAGTCCAATATCCAGAACTTGAAAGTTGCTTTTTATGATTTATTTATCCAGTTTGGCAAGCAATAAACAAAAATCCATTTTTGCTGCTTCCAGCTGCTTCTCCTGCTCTGGTAAAAAAAACCATAGGCCCACCCCAGTGCATGCTGGTCCTATACCAGTCCCTTTACTTGCAGAAAATGGCCCTACTGTTCTTCCTGGCTGACTTAACAAGATAAACAACAAAACAAAGCAAAAAATGAAACAAGTATTGACCTACAAATAAAACTTATAACGAAAAATATAAGTAAACCAACAACAAATTTCAAAATAATAAAAATAACGAATAAAAAGCTCCAACAATAAATAAACAAATATTTACTTCACATTCTTCTACAGCAACAGTATCTATCTTTAAAAAGTACACATTTGAAAGGTATTAAAAAAAATCTGAAATGAATGAGACTGATGTCGTAGCCACCGGCTGCTTTTCACATCTGTTGATCTTCTGAGAGTACAGAACAACACCAGCCCTAATATTTAATACACACAAGGCTGATACTCATCAGACGAATGTGAACATGACAAAACAGGAAGGATGTGTCGCTGCGACTAATTCAGTGTATCGTTTTTATAAGTCGTGGTGTCGATGCAAGTTTGTTTCAGCTGAGCGATGTGAAAAATGCACCGATCTCTCTGTTTGCAGAGGAAAAAAATCGCCCATGCACAAACTGGATTAAACACGCCGATGTGTCATTTCTAGCTGAGTAGTTCAGTTTGCTGTCCCTTTTATCGCTGCTATGAATCACGGGTCCAGTCATCTAAATTCTTCCTCTGTCACAGCTTCCCTGATTTTGTCATCCCCAGAGACTCGTTAAACAGACAGCATGTTTCAGTGCACGTTTCAGCTGGCAGGTGAGGTGGATGATTTTAAAATTAATGTAAAAATCATCCGTGAGTCACCATCACAGAGTTATTCTGCCTTATAATACACGGATGTTGCATCACAGCAACACGTGTTGATCAGAACAATCAGGAGCTAAAGGGCAGGATAACGTCCGCTCAGAGCTGAAGCTGCCGTCCAACATCACAGCCAGTTCACAGCACACAGTCATTGTTTGCTGCTGGAAATGAGCTTCCTGAATCGGACCAGGTATATTTTAACAGATCAACACCAAGCCAAGCTGAAGCTGCCACTGACTTGAGCTTAAAAACATGTTAGGCTCTTAGCACACAGGATACAATTAAAGAGTACAATATTCAGCATTATATAAATGAACAAGAACATGTATTGGATCCCTCAAACAATAACAAAAAAGACAATGAAAATCTAAATGAGCAAAAAGAAATATTCAAGATGAAGTCTATCTCTGTGAGATGCATATTACTACAACACGATTAAAAAAAATACTTTTAAGGCTAGAATGAGTAAAAAAACAGTAGAGTTTAGAGTTTAGGAAATTTCATCATGCGGTGTATATATATCAGAAATATGTTCGTTATTACTTCTGCAGATTATATCAGTAAGGAAGCTGATTAAATATTGACTAATGACATATGGCAAAGGGGTGAGATTAAAAAAATATTTCTATGTCCGAACAAACGTGTAATCAGAGTTTACTCAAAAATGTTTTTTTTAACATGTATTGTATGTAGATTATGAAATATTGGACTCACACCAATGTTTCACCTTTACAATAATAATTTGACCAATAGCAGACCGGTACCATCAATACCAATGTTTCTCTCATTTATTCCCAGTTTGTGTGCAAATCGAATATTAAAATCTTTTTTCATTATTATAAGTTTCAAAGCCTTTCAGCGCTTCATAATAATTTAGAACACACAGCTGATGGGCCATTTTCAGTCCCACCAGCTGCCACTACAACACTAATGCATGTCAAAAATGTAAAACACTCCCACGTACATGAAATATGCTTAATGAACGTAAATATAGACGGCTTTGTCAAAGCCACTGTAATATTTCTAAAAAGCTGTTTTCAGCTCAGTATTATGGTCATTATTTACTCCCTGAATATTGAGCCCTTCAGGGAAATCAAGAGCGCAGATGGAGAAGCAGTTGAACAGTCAGAAGAAAAAAACAAAAAGAGAAAACACATGGCTGAAACCAAAGAACAGCTTATTTTAAATGTAATTTTCCTAATTATGCACGTACATATAACAGAAGTGTTGTCATAAATTTTAAGATGACTATTGATTTATTAAAAGAAAAAAGAAAAACAATCCCGGCCTCAAATTTCAGTTGACTTCACAGCCCTTTAAAGATCACCAGATACCCTCTGAATGGCTCCACTGGATGAACTTTTATGACTATAAATATAAGCAGGACCCATTTAAACGTGTTCTCTGGTTAGGGGTGTGTTATCTGTTTTGACAGTGTGGTTATTCCCACCCTACCACCTATTTTACAATCACTATCAGAATCACTAAGAAGTATCCGGTGTTAATCAGCACTTTCATGACCTCCAAAACAAACAGGTCGTATTTAGCTGTGTGCTGAGTGCTCTTTAGACCGTTGACTCTTTCATCCCCCCCAATGTGATGGTGTGAAGGATTACAGGCGAGCACTGCTGGTATTTAAAGATTCCTTCCTGACATTTTAGAAAACGTAATTTTCCTGACATCATAAAGGTAAAACTTCAATTTTGTAAAAATTAACATCTTAATAATCTTCACATCCAGGCTGCAGTGCTGAGTTAAAGAAAATCCAGGTTTTAAACTCGTGTGAAAGTCTTCACATCAAAGCTGAAGTTACTGCTTGAGCTAACCACTCCTGGAAGTGTTTTCACAGGAAATCAGTGACCAGATTAATCAGAGTAATTTATGGTAATTCCCCAGTAAGTAGCTTCTACAATTTCCTGTTTGAAAGTTTCTGATACACAAAAAGCAGAACAGCCTCACAAAGGATGTTCAACTCTTCAAAAAAATGCCAAACATGAGTGAAAGTCTGTGTAATAAATGACTAAGCGCCTCTCTTCAATTCCAGATCCTGAGGTGTGGACGCAGGACCACGTGCGCCAGTGGCTGGACTGGGCCATCAAGGAGTACGTCCTGGAGCAGGTGGATGTCATGCTTTTCCAAGCGCTTGATGGGAAAGCCCTGTGCAAGATGACCAAAGACGACATGATGCGGCTCACGTCGGCCTACAATGCAGACATCCTGCTCTCGCACCTCAATTACCTCCGGCAGAGTAAGGCTGGCTTCATGTGTGAGATCTTGCTCTGCAGCTGATAACATTGTTCACGTCTCGCAGATTTCAAAGGTTTTCAAGTGGCAAAAATGCATCGAACACGAGGATCTAACAGTTCCCCGACGCAGCTGCTCTAGTCTCGCTTCAGTCTCACTGAAGCATTTCCATTTTTGTCCGTGTAATGAAGATCTTCTGAAATTAAACACTCGGAAAAGAATTGCAGCAAAAACCATTTTTGAAAGTGTGCATTTGGATTTTTTAAATATTTTTCCTGAGGTTTGTTATCTCAGAATTGGATTTACTGATAAATAAACTCCACCCAGGTATCAGTGCAGTTAAGAGAAACGCAGATTCATTGGGGGCAAATAAAGAGTTCATGATGTTTTTTGTTTTGAGGAACATGATGTCACTTCAGGCTCTCGTTTGTTGTTCTGTTAACCAAATTTGTGGTCTTCACTGAGCGTTGTGGCCACTGTTCCTCTTTGCAAAAGCAGGTTTCCTGTGTTTCGCATAACACACGTACGTCACCATGAGTTTGGATCCGTACTACATTACATAATTTACCAAGTGTTTGTGACTGAAGCAGCAGCAGTTTGACGAGTGCAAATCACTGCAGTCATCGTGTCTGAGCTGGTTCGACAAGAGGTGGACAAATGAACAGCAGCATCCAGTGTTGCACTGAGGGTGGGCTGTGAGGAAGACAATGTGGGTGCTTAGTAGCCTTGAGGTTAGGGAAGCAGACATTTTGAATTAACAAAAATCAAAGTAAAGGTTGCAGGAAAAGGTTTGAGGTTTTAAATGTTCGAAAGCCAATTTAAAAAAGATTAAAAAGTAGTGAAACAAAAACAGCCGTGGTGATTAATTTACTGCAGAAAATGATGCAGTGTTTGTAAAAGTATTTCTTTCAGTATCACAGGAAATGGTCCTCTCAGATCCTTCCAGAACTTTTCTGGTGAATTGGCACCTCAGTCTTTGATAGATCCTCATTTCTTTAAATAAAGCCTGAGTTTTCACCTTCAAGTTATCCTACTGGTTCACGAGGCATTCACAGTCCATTCTTTTCAACTGGCTGGACAAAAAAGTCGAGTCTGTTGAAGCAACAGGAAAAACAAAGCACCCCCACCCCACAGTTATGTTATGCTTCTGACACACAGGACAGGCACTACTCTTTCTACTCTGCTGTGCTTGTTTAAAAGAATATAACATTGATTTTTATTTCATTCTTGAATCTTTTTTCCCCAGGTAGTCCAACGTTCTCCTACCCAACAACTCCCACCAACAACACACCACCACAACAACAGCCGCCCAGACAGGTGAAAACAGGTGAGATCAACCTCTGGCACATTTCACCCATTTTCAGGACAACACATTCTCCTAATCAGCTTCTTTGTGTGATGAGGTCCCAAATATTTTAATACCTAACATGAGGGATTTTGTGTTGTTGCTTAGTGAAAAATCATAATTAGCAACACTAACATCAAAGTTGTTCAGTTATCCACCGATTCCACATATACTAAAAGGTGCCCTTCACCTCAGAATTGAATATAAATATATATATTTTAATGTATTCATTTTGCTTTCGACTGTCTGCATCCATCACCCAAAAGTTGTGCACAGCTAGCTAACTTCAGTTCAGTTCAAAGAGGCAGTGTTGGTAATATTTACCTTCCGTCACGAGCACGAGGCCTAGTGTCAGATACACACTTCCTTCTGCACTGCGATACAGTTAGCGGGTGTAGTTTGATAGAAACAAATAGTTCCTACATGAAACCACTCACAACAAGGTTTGTGGAGGTTTTCAGTAACCTGGTCACGATTTCTGGTAAGACACACGGCTGCTTAGGTTCTCAGATGTATTTTTTGTTTTTGCCGCTTTCAGCACCACAAAGTTACTGTGAATTAGTTGCATTACGTACAAGGAAAGGACGACATTTCTTGGGGTCATGCAAGGTTCATTTTGGGGTGAACTGTAATTAAACTCAGTTATACCTTCATCGTGCAGATGAACCTGATTAGCTGACTTGTGTTAAATTAATAAATAAATTCTAATTTGAGGTTTCGGTTTACTGGGACTGTTATTTACCAAGTGTTGCATTAAAACCAAATCTGAAGGGAGGTGCATTTTTATTTTATGCATCGTTTCTATAAAAGTACATTTCCATTCAATACAGGATGTTAGGGTTCTGAAAAATAGAACAGTTCATAATATTGTGGTCATTCTTCAAAATGAGGTCGCGATAACAACTGTGCAGGACTGAAATGTATAAAACGCTTGGCTGTTAGACTGTCACGAGTCACTGCACTTTCTGCAGCAAAACCATCACAATCATCAGAACTGATACTGAAATGATAAAAACAAACCAGTTTTTAATTAAAATGCAGTGGATGTTTACTCGAGTATTGTAGTTAAAGTAAATTATGGGCACCTCAAAATAATTTGATTTTAGGGTATTTTTATGTGTTTAGTCTTAAATTTCAGAGGGAAACAATACGTTCCTTTCTCCTGCACTGCATTTTTCTAGCGGGCACGCTCTGTTTTGCATAACTATTTTTAAATCCTGGTAGCTCTGCAACCACGTCAGCTAGCGCAATAATTTTTTTTTTTTTTTTTTTTTTTTGCATATGAAACCAGAGGAGTTGTACTTACAACTTATGCCATCAGCTTGTCCTCGGTCACAGTTTCCTTCCACATATAGCTTTGCAAAAACTGCATAAAAGCACTTGCAGCAACAAAAACATGATATTCCAGAAACAGGCTTTGCCGATCCGATCAGCTGTTCGTAACACTTCCTAAATTGGAATAGATGTCAGCCAAACTTTTGCATGTCCGCCATGAACTGCCCGAAACAGGAAGTGACGTCATTTTCGCGGAAATGTAGTTTTTTTTACCATCAGGGCCTCATGAGCCTATACTGGTGTTTTTAAAAGTTATCTTTGACTTTCTAACTTTCTGTGTCGTTTCTGGGATGCTTAGAAGTCATATTGCACTGCTGGAAATAGTTTATTTTGATGCATATGCTGCTTTTTTGCTAATTTGCAGTATAATATTTATTTTCGTTTTTCCTGCAATATATAAAAATTGGTGTATTTCAGAAATAAAACTATGAAGACACTCAAAATAAATTTCCTGTGGTGGGAAACTATTTTGTGCAACTTTTTTCTATTTACAGTTTTGAGGGATAAGCCTCTTAAATTTCTATAACTAGAAATATATGTTAAAAAACAAAAACCATTTAATTTTTTTGTAGTTTATTGCACTTTTTTGCAATTTATGTAATTACTATGCACTTAATGCAGACATATTATTAAGATTTGGGCTATAATGGTTGCATTGATGTATAGCAACTTGAAATGCTCCCAAAAATGGCTCCACAGCATGTAAAAATATAATATAAGCTCTGGCGGGCTTGGTTCTATGGTAGGTCTTAAAGGGTTAAAGGTTGCTGATCACACAAACATAAAAACACACACACACACAAAAAACAAAACAAACAGCTACAGTAAATGAAACCATTGTGAGACGTCAGGATTTCCAACCTTTTCTTGTTTCAGGTTTATGTGAACAGCAGTCTTTCCTCTAAACCTCACTGCAGACTCTTATTTAGATCATGTCCTGAACTCTGAGGTTACATTTTCTAATAATACAAACAGCATAACTGTCTTTCATTTCTTTCATGCTTACTACCAAACTACTTACCTAAAAGATTTATAATTAAAAAAAAATTAGAGTAGTTCAAACTAGGCTTTCTACCATGACCAGTAAACTGTACTTGGTGTACTCTGTAACTGTTGAGCATGAGCACTATTATGGACAGCCTCTCCGTTGCTACTTTAAGCATTCATAGCAGATACTGTGGTATGATTTTATTTGGAGCATTGGAGGATTCAAAATTAACCCACTGGGCTTTTTTTGTTTCATACTTTAATTGCTGTACTATATTCAAGTAGCTTAGTATGATCACTATTCAAAATAATCTATATGCATCTATATCCGCCCCCTTAATCCTCCATCTGAAAGAAGACATTGTAGCAGTTTCTCCTTTAAGACAACTTATGATTGGCTGCTGCTCATAAACAGTATCTGAGCTGGGTGGGGCTTTGTATTCACGGGTAGAGATGTCTGATACCATACAGAACCAAGAGTTAAATTAAAAATATATATTTTAGATGTGTCCTTGATCCAACACAGCTGATTTAAATGGCTAAATTTCCTCCTCAACATGTCTTGAAGTTCTCCAGAGGCCTGGTAATGAACTAATCATCTGATCCAGGTGTGTTGACTCAGGGCGATGTCTAAAACCTGCAGGACACCGGCCCTTGAGGCCTGAAGTTCCCCACCCCTGGATTACATGATGGTGGGGCAGTGTCTTAGAGATGTTTCACACCTTGGCCCCGGTGACAGTAACTTTTTTTCTACACCTTGGCTCATGTGACAACAAATGATTAATAACTGATCAGTGACCCAGAGGTGAAACATCTTCACAAACATTTGAGATGGCTTCCTGTACAGCTTGTGTAGGAGGGAGTAGCTTGTAATAAGTACTGATGTGTCTCAGCATTGATAAAGTGTTTCTGTAAGAGGTGGATCAGGACACATTAGCATCTACACTCAGTTACTGGACATTCAACTTGTAGTACTCACTGCACAACTGTGCAGTAGTTCATGTTTGCCACAGTTTGCTATTAGTCATAGTCTGTGTTTCAGGTTGCTTGATGCAACTGGTGGTTTTTTCCATTTTTTCATTTCCATCACCCACAGCCCCTCTCTGTGGGGGCCGGGTTCTGGTGGGGGTCTCTTCCTTTGACTTGTGTCGCCTACGATCATCTGATTATTGAGGTTCTCGCCTTGAGTTCAGAGTTATTATAGTTTTGTGTTGTTTCATCAATTTCCATTTCATTTGACTACAAAGCCTTGAGGTGACTGTTGTTGTGATTTGGGACTATATAAATAAAACTGAAATGAACTGAACAGACTTAAGTCTAGCTTGAAGAGGAGGTTTGCTCATTTTAGTTTGAGTTTTTATTATTATTGTGTGGAGGGCATATGTCAGGGTCAGCACAGGTCTTACAATAAAAACACAGTTGACTTACATTTTGTAGACATCCAAGACAAACTGTGATTAAATTTGACTTAAGTACGAAGTAATAAAACGTCCTCTATATTTTTGTTTCATTCGTTAGTTTTCCAAGTTCACAAAATTGTTTCAGTTGTATTTTCCAAGTCTATTTTTTTGTTGAGTAAAATATTTTGGGGGGGGGGGGGGGTTTACATCTAGTTTTAGAGTTTAGTTTTAGTTAACTAAAATTAACCTTGCTTGAGAGAACCATTGTTGTGAATTGGTGCCATATTACCAAAAAAACCCTGAATGAAATCAAAGCTTATGAGCGCAGGGTTTTAACAGAGGCCTGAACTACCTGAACATTTAAGGATTTAAAAATGATGTGCCGAGTTTCAGAACCATGTTGCCCAGTGCCAAAGTCTGAAAGGCTCCTTGGCACAACATTGGACTCGTTGGTTTTGGGGCCAAACTCAACAGCCAGTTTCAAACAGGAAACAGCTGCACCGACAAAGGAAATGAGGGGGTATGGCTTCGGCTCCTGGGACAAAATTCACAATCTTGTGGCAACAAGGGTGGTCTGAACAAAAGAATGCTCTCCCAAGAAACTACGGGTCATCTCAAGACCTCCAAAGCCTTATCATTGTGGTCTCGGTTTACTAAACTTCCTTCCTACTATAGCTCACTCGTCTTAATGTCCACTTCAAAGATTTTAATGCTCGTCAGTGTCTGGTCTCATCCTCATTGTGTTTGTGTTCATACAGAGAACAGTTTTGATGAAATCAGCCGCAGGAACAGCTGGCCGACAAACACCATGACTACAGTGCCTAAAGGTATGAAAAAAAAGACGATATGAAACCGATAATGAGGATGAACTTTTTCATGCAAGAACACCCAATGGATTTTGCATTTTCTCTGGCTTTAACACAGCAGAAAAATCAAACAATTTCACACATTATACACAAGTTTTATTTTATTTTTTTTAGGTTCTTCAATGGAGCACCAGCACAGTACACGAGTTACAGAGCCTGCTCCAAGGATTGGGCAAGGTACGAAGACCACGTGTATGTTTAGGCAGATCCTGCTTTACTGCTAACATTTTCTTCTTCTTTTTTGGCTCTAACTCATTGCACCCCTCACTGTAGGAAGTATGGGAAAATGAGGAGTCACACAAAATGATATGCAAATGACATCGGTGCCTTTTTAAATGTTTGTTTTCAGTCTATCGAGTCAACGAGCTTCATCTAACAATTATTTCCTTCTTAGTTAACTCACCACAAGCACAATATGGGACAATGCTGTTAGTTTTAATTAAACTGATGCACAAACCTAAACTTTGATTGTAAAGAAAGACAAAGCTTGTGGCCTGAAAGGTCACAGGATCACCAAAGAAACTGCTGAAACACAAATCTGACTGCAATCATTTAACAGTTGGAGACGATCAGATATTGGTTGTGGCTAAAGTGGTGAACTGATCACACATCCCTTATCCCTTAGGCATTATATTAGTTTGACAGGTTTCATTGTGCTCACGTTAGAACATTTGAACTAACCTCCTCAAAAGACCACATTCAAAGCTCTGATTGGTCGAGCGTTTCTTCAATCTCAGCTTGAATTATGCTTATGTGTGCAAGAAAATGTGTTTTAACTCATTTCAGGGCATTTAAATCTTGGAGCATTAATATTAAAGTGACAATGTGTAAAAGTAATATTCCTTTTCTTCTTTACAGACCCATACCAGACATTAGGACCCATTAGCAGTCGGCTAGCCAACCCAGGTAAGAATCTGAACCATCATCAAGATAAATAGACAAGGACGATACAAATGAGGCCTTTACACTGTCTGCTTTGGCATCATGAGAAGCAAGCAAGCAAGCAAGGGCTGGCACACATGCACTTACTTTCCAAAGTGGAGTAAACACCAAGCAACAGCTGTTGTGTCATCACGCTTTACGCTATGACAAAATCTGGCTTCCCTCTCACCAGAATGACTGTTTGCCCTGCTGTTTCCTCACAGAAGGCCAAGCCCTCAACTCATCCAAGAACCGAACAGGCAAACAAAGTGCATACAAGCTCCCTGACCCCAGCGCTCACAGGCCTGTGGGTAGGTTTCTGCCCTGATGTCTATCACTTCAACCAAGCCACACAGTGAAAAGGTCACATTTGCTGAGAAAACAAATAAAGCATATTCTGACTTTTGTTTGGAACTCGTTACACTCAGAAAACCTGACGAGCTATCCAAGAGCAAATGGATCCATGATGAGGCATTTAATCCTATGAGGCTGAAGTAGCCAAGTTACCCTAACTCTGTATTCATTCATTCACTTATCCTGGAAACTAAAAGTGTTTTGACTTTTTTCCTGTCAAGACTTGAGAACTCATTTAGAAATTGGAGAAAAAAAAAAACCCTTTATCTTTACACAAATTTAAATGCTAATTTTAAAGCCGACCTGTTTACATTTTTAAACACTGATGATTGTATTCCTTGAAAATAAATAAATATAGGCACAAACCGTTTCCTTTCTTGTTTTGAGCATGCAGTCACTGTTAAATCAGAACTCTGTGCCTTAACTCTCCTGCGTTTATCCTCCCAGGCTCAGGGCAGATCCAGCTGTGGCAGTTCCTTCTGGAGCTTCTGTCTGACAGCAACAATGCCAGCATCATTACCTGGGAGGGTACCAACGGCGAGTTCAAGATGACCGACCCGGACGAAGTGGCCAAACGCTGGGGTGAGCGCAAGAGCAAGCCAAACATGAACTACGACAAGCTGAGCCGCGCCCTGCGCTACTACTACGACAAGAACATCATGACTAAGGTGCACGGCAAGCGCTACGCCTACAAATTTGACTTCCAAGGCATCTCGCAGGCACACCAGAACCACTCAGGAGATGGTGGGATTGTTAAGTACCAGAATGAGATGTCTTATGTCCAGACCTACCACAGCCACCAGCCCAAAATGAACTTCATGGGTGGCCATCCTGCACCTATGCCCGTCTCCCCTGGAAACTTTTTCGGCCCACCGTCACCATACTGGAACTCACCCAACAGCCCCATCTATCCTGGGTCAGCCATGACCAGACATCCTGCCACTCACTCCCACCTGAGCTCGTACTACTGAGCATGATGCCAACTGAACAGAAAAACAAAACAGGAGAGGAACCCAAGTGCACCAAAGCACGCTCCGTCTCACCTGCCACCGAGCTGAACTCTGTTGAAAGAAGGCGAAATGACGCCATCATTCAAATTTTAAAGGCATTATTAAGTTGTCTTTGTTACGTTCCGTCTCAAAAACAAAAAAAAAAACAAAAAACAAAAAAACCACGGACAAACATGAGGGTATATTAACCCTGGTATTGTATGCTTCCAGGAGTTTTATAAATAAACTCATAATATACTATATTAATGGTTATTCAGTTATGAATTTTTTCACACATCTGTAAAATACTTTGTTTGATATTGACTGTTGTAAAGACAGACGTCATAGTAGCATAACAGATCTGCAACTGTTCTTTTCACTTCACAGGTCAAAACAGTTATCCCTGACTTTTTGTAAAAGGGAAATTGTACAGAATTAACATGTAGCAATAAAACAAATGCTTGATGTAAAGCTAATAAATAACGCCTGTATGAGGAAAAGAGATCTGATTTTATGTTTACAGTTGAAAAAAAACAGCAACAACAACAACCACCCAATCCACTCGGAGGAAAGTTGACCAAAGAAGGTCCCATACTGCAGCCCACAAAACCCAAACCATCTGTCATCAGAGACCCCAGGACATCCTCAAAGATCCCACACGCCTTACAGCAGCACAAGACACCTTAGATGGTCCTATATTAAATTATAGCACAGCAAATCTTTTAATTCATAATAAACAAGCTAACAAGAAGCTGGATGCAGATTTGCCATTTACAAAAGATGGATGTAGCCTTTGGGTCTGAGATGTTCAGTCAGTGTAGAAGTGCTTTAAACTCCTCGGGATCTAAACAGAAGACCAACTGTATACAAGACTCGGGGAAAACTATAACATCCATTCATCCACCCACTCTATCACCCTGTAAGAGGGGCCCATCCCAACTGTCACAGGGTGAGAGAAGTGGGGCACACACAAGACGGGTGGTCATTCAATCACACCTTCAATTTAGGATGGCTATGCCTTTGCTTGTTTTTGTACCGTGGGAGGATCTCTGCATAACCACGAAGAACCATGTAGACACAAGAAGAACATGCAAACAGGGCGCAGCTGGCTGCTCGATTCAAACCAACAAGCTTCTTGATGCGAGGCGACAGCGCTGACCACTGCACCACTCTGCCCCACGAGTTCTCGCCGTGCCGTCTTATGCACGACAACATGGTGAAAAATAACACTTCACTACCAGCGCCTGAATTTTTACAGAAATAGAAATGATGACAAAATGCTCATTGAATTAAAATTAGTTGCATTCATATCTTCTCTTACTGTTGAAGAGACGATCCCGTGTGAGTCCTGCATTTCTTTCTCTCTGTGATTGAAGTCCGAATAATTATTGATAATACAGAAATGTCTAAACTGAGTCACTGCACATTAAATTCACACTGACATGCTTTGACCTACACATCTGGTTCTCACATCTGGTCCTCACAAACGACAAGATGGCAGACCTGGAGCTTCACAATGAAGTTTATTTTCTATACAACCTATGGGGGTGTCCACTTTCTCACCCATCGCTCAGTAAGTATGAGATTGAATTTCCAATAATCTTTAAGTATGTCATTGTTTATAGATTTAGTGATGCAAATCAAATAAAGGTAATCAATTTGCTCAGTATCAACAACAACTTTCTCAAACTTGTTTACCACAGAAAACATTTTTGCAAAATTATAAGTGGAATTAATTTGGTTTGAAATTAGAGACCCGGAGGAAGCTCGTCGCTGATCAAACTCCAGCTTTATTTGTCAAAATCAAATATTTCTTCAAATATCCGGCGGGGTTCTGCGATCACCTCCTCCACAGAAGCAGAGCCCTTCCCCTGCTTCTTCTCACCTTCCTCCTCAGTCCACATCACTCCACCACCTCCAAACGGCCAATCCAAATCCTTCACCGTTTTCTCCACCTTATCCATCGGAAGTGCTGCTGTCACCACCGGCTGTGACGTCCACCTCCACTCAGTCATGACTGACTCCGGTGCCGCTGTTGTTTTGGTGGAGATCGTGTTCCTCTTCAGGGAGCCGATGGCTTTCGCTTTAGGTTCTATGGTCCACGGCCGACTGCTGATTATTTGAGTCTCTGGAAAAGATGAAAATGTTTTAATATTCAATCATTTAATTCCAGCAGAAAGCAAACAATTCTCCATCCATCCGCTTCCGCTTATCCTTTTCAGGGTCGCGGGGGGCGCTGGAGCCTATCCCAGCTGTCATAGGGCGAGAGGCGGGGTACACCCTGGACAGGTCGCCAGTCTGTCACAGGGACAGACAACCATTCACACTCACATTCATTCACACATTCACACCTAGTGGCAATTTGGATTATCCAATTAACCTATCCCCACAAGCTGCATGTCTTTGGACGGTGGGAGGAAGCCGGAGTACCCGGAGAGAACCCACGCAAACACGGGGAGAACATGCAAACTCCACACAGAAAGACCCCAGCCTGATGGTGGAATTGAAGCAAACAATTCTTTGTTTAAAAAAAAAAAAAAAAAAAAAAAAAAAAAGTTTAAGTGATGATTCACCATTGGATGCAGCAGAGCTACAGTTGGAGTCACAGCAGCTGCACACTGTGTCTGATCCATACAGCTCAGCCCATCTGCACAAAGCAGCAAAGACAACAGACGCTTTCAATATCATCATATCACAGCGTTTTTAAGAAGAGCTTCAGGGGAAATCTAACCTTCTGGCCTTTGTGTCGTAGTTGCAGGACTTGGCTGTGGGTGTAGGCACCGAACTGCCCACAGACATGATGCAGTGCATGTACAGCTGCTGCAGCAGATACAGAAAAAGCAAGTTTACCCTATTAGTTTTTAATCGCTTTATTCAGTCAAACCACACCGACTCCCAGATATTCCCAATAAATAAATAAATAAATAAAATATGGGGACCAAATCTAACCCAATTTAATTTAAAAAGGGGTCAGCCATCCAAAACCACTGAATTTTTACAGTTACACATGCACAGGCTTAGCAAACAATTAATTTGCATGAAGCAAATAATTAACAGCGAAAGATGTGGAGTAATTATGACAATGCGCCTGCATAAAGAAGCTCTTTGCTTGTTTTAAATATAAGACTTCTGCTTTACTCAAATTTTTAAATCAAGCGGGTAAAGGCACATGTCGAGATCTACTTACTTCTCAGTACACATGCAAGCCATCACTGATTTACGGCAAAGAACTTGGGATAAAATAAAGGACAAGAACATATGAAGCACATTAGTCTGGTGACACTTCGGCTGACCTGGCCCATCATTCCCTTGAACAGGAACGCATCCACAGAGAACCTCACAGCATCGTTTCTGTACGGGATGAACCTGGAGCGCCCGCCTTTGCTTTCAACCATACATCTTTATCAGAAAGAGAAAACAGCTGGCCATGGCATGATTTTTTTTTTAATAATGCTTCAGCTTTTTTGACGTGTGACATTCATTACCCAAAGTTTCTCACAACAGGGAATCTAAGCGTGAATGTGTGGGACTTCTCTGGAGTGGCATAACACGAGTGGATGTACAGTCTTTCATCGTGGGACATGGGCAGGGCCTCGGCCTGAAAGTACATGGGCTTTCCGAGCACGTACTGACCTGATGGGGACAGCCTTTCCCACTTCGCTAAAAGGAAAATAGGACAGTAAATTAGCAGTAAAGCGACAGGAAAAGCAGCTGCAAAGCTCACTCACACTTTAAAAACAAACCATTTTGATAGCAGCTGTGTGAAAGCAGCTTTGCAAAGTGCTCAAACTGCAAAAATTCACCTGAATATCGACGGAATATCTACTGGACAAAGTATTTTCCAGACAATCTGCAAAATCCTTGGAGTGTCAATTAGGAGTAAAGATGGTGCCAAAATATTAGTAGCAAAGAATGAATCTCTGAAGTCAGCTTGCTACATGATTAAAACCTTGTGTTCCCTGGATATCTTAGCTCATAAAGCATCAACATATTTATGAGGGTGACGTCACCAAGCAGTTTGTTTGTTAGCAGCATGACTCAAATAGTTATGAACACATCTGGATGAAATGTGGCACCAACTTAAGAAATGAATGTTTCTATTCAGATTCAATCACTATAGGGAGGATTTTTTTATCTTTATGAAATACAACAAAACTGGACATTTAACTTGTGCTCTTCATAAACACATCAAATTGAAATAATTAAATGTTTGGTAATCTAAATAAAGTACATCATTATTCCAGATATAAATGTCCTCCTGGATCCAAAGACTCATGATTAGTGTGGAGGTGTGTACTAGGATACTGTGCTTAAAGAAACAGTGACTCAGCAAAACCACACGAGTGATTTTGACATTAATCTGTTTCTAGCACCTGCACAGAGTTGCAAACTTTGCATTTGTCACATTAACATCAAGGTCTTGCTTCTGAATGATATTGAAAAATGTTTATCAAATATTAATTTAATTTGATAAACAAAGACCACCAAGAACCTCCGAAATCCACCGGGGTTTAATAACTGCACACATTTCTGTAGGTTTACCGTTTCGTGGCGTCAGACTGAATTTAGCTCCGTTCTTTACTCGTTTGAAGAGCCTGCGTATGGGCACCTTTGGTATGTAGCCAATTTTGTAGGTGTATTGGTACCTAAAAGGTTGTTAGCATTAAAAGAAAAATGGAAAAACAGCATTAATAAACAGTTTGTGTGTTATGAATAAGTTTCTGTCTGTCCTCAATTTAATCTTTTAAGCTCACCTGTTAAAATAACATGACACAGGTAGGTTGAAGGGCACCACTCGCCTGATTGGTCTCGGTGGGTCGTAACGAAGTGTGTTTGAATAGACAACCTGGTTATCAATGATCTGCAACCAGAATTTTTATATTAACATTTAAATAAAACTTTGTCTACAGTTATGAGACAGGCTTTTATGGCTCAGCAGTGAGCTGAATGCCAACAGTGAATCACAGCAGGTGTGCACATAATCTTACTCAACATGTAATCCTAATCTTATGGCTGAAGATTTAGTCAAAAACCTAAAATTCAAATATAAATTACTGCAGTACATGAAAATGTTATGGAAACATACATTTAAACTACTTTTATTGAAATATATCTATTGTTTTCTTATTTGTTCAATAGGAATATAAAATCTTACAGTAATGCTGACGTCATCGGGTGTTTTGTGTCACCTGACCAAAACTCCAAACACTCAAAAAGGTTTATCTGACTGTGGTGTCCTACTACAGAGCCCCCTAGTGGACAAACGAGGGTATAAATATATAAATATGTCCACATCTTTCAAGCACAGATTTCTCTATGCAATCAGATGAATAGTGCAATACTTTGATTAATTTGTGTGACAGAAATAAGTGCATATACAGACCGGTCATTGAAGCTAGGAACAGGGGGGCAAAGACTTGTCCTCCAGCTCTCAGTAAATATTTGTGTCCTTATGTTCTGTTAATAAATTTGCATTCATTGTGACTTGTTTTGCGCATCTACTCCTGCTACATATTTAGCATTTTGTGTTTTATTTAAAGGCGGATTTATTGATTAATAAGTCACTTGTTTAAGTTGGATTTTTGGCAGATTCTGTTCTGCATGGTTCTGAGGGAAAAAAAACAAAAAAAAAATCTCTTCCAGTATTTTTTCCCCATTTTTGTGATCTTATTAAAGATGAATACACTTAAACAGCAGCACAAAATTCCTGCTCTGAACTAAAAAAATAATTTTACCCTGCCTGTGCTGTGCCAAGAAAAAGTCAGATATTGTTGAAATAGTATAATGATGCTTCTGTATGCAACTCCAAAGATGCACATATTTAAAGCTCATCTATAAATTTTCTTTTTCATATTTTCTGTGTGTGTGTGTGTGTGTGTGTGTGTGTGTGTGTGTGTGTGTGTGTGTGTGTGTGTGTGTGTGTGTGTGTGCGCGCGCGCGCGCGCGCGCTATAATGAGGCCAGTGTATGTAACAGCAATCCCTGTGAGCCAAAGGTCCAGTTTAACAGTTCCCCCCCCCCGACTCTTGGCTCTGTGTGACGTCATAAAGTTAGTTCCTCTGGCAGTGAGTACAGAAACCCAATCGCCTCCTGATCAAGCCTACATTTGCCAGGGGGAACCAATCAGAAGCAAGCTTTTTTAAAGTGAGGTGAGGCATCTTGCTCCAGACAGAGGGTGAACTTGGGGCTGTAGGCCCGGTAATCGGTAAAATTAAACAAATCAAGCAAAGCTACTCTAGTGACTCCAAGAAATAAGTAGTACCAGGCCCAGTTTAACCTACTGGAGCAAAGCCTGGCATATAAATGACATGTTCACCGTTTTAGATGTCGTCATTGGTGTAACAGTTCTGTGTCCACTGTAACCCACTAAAGACGCAAAACTGGTTAATCATCGCGGACAAGAACAGAAAATCAGAATCAGCATTATTCCGCTTTTAATTCTCTGGGGTCCTTTCTTGCCTGAGACTCACCGTGCGCTTGGTTCCACACATACCGAGGCCATACTCAAAATAAAGGTAATCCCTCGTGGATTTGCTGGCTGTGCACGTCCCCAGCTTGAGCTGAGACCGGGCTTCACCCGTTCCCAGAAGGCTCCTCTCCACCTGGACTTGCATCTTTGTCCGCTTACACGTAGTCTTCACGGAAACATCCGAGACGCTGGGCGGAGTGGATTTGGGCGGAATAGGGAGCAGGACGTCCCGGACGCGCTCGGGCAGAGGCTCCACTCCCGTGCCCCTGAGCGGAGAGAAGTACTCCTTATCCACCAGCGGCACTTGAGAGTCCACAAACATCGGGAGGTGGAGGTACGGCGGCGGAAGGAGAGTCGGCGTTTCTCTCCGGGGAACTTTTCTCATCACCTGCGCTGTCTGCTCCGAAGGCCGATGGGCCGCTGTCCCCGCTTTAGTGGACGCAAACACGGGCAGCAAGAGAAGGAAAGGTAGGTAAAGCATGCCCGGAAATCCCAGTGACATACAACAAAGTATCCGAAAGGGCGGAAGGTTGGCTGTCACGGCTGATGATGCTCTCCTCATGTGGAGGTAAATTAACAACACCTGGCGCAGAAGAAGCAGACGGACAGCAAAGGGCGCCACTCACTGGCTGTTTGAAGTAAAAACAACGTTTTGATGTTTTCCAGGAGGATCACCTGACCTCCCCCAGAATCAGCTGATTTTTCATAGTTAATTAAAACGCGCAATCTCTCCTACTATGAACGATTTCCCAGTTACAGGCTCTGTTAGTACAGAAGGTTGGGTTGACATTTTGTGCTTTTACATTTGCTTTATTTTTCCAGCATTTTTTTGTCTTTTGAAGTACAGAAGAAGACAAATATATTCAGTTTTCAGGGCAGAAAACAGCATGATTTTTGTTATTGAGCATCTGGTCATGGGATCAGCATCTCATCATGAAACATATATTTTCAATGCAAAATGCCACCAATTGAATGTCTATGATACAGAGGAACAGGAACAATTGGTACCCTGGATGTTTAGTCTACATTTTGGTGCCAGGCTGTGACTCGTCACTGTTTGTGTTCTAAAAGGAGTGAAAAGATTCACCATCTGGTGACAGATGTTCTTATCCTGACTGTTTCAATAACAGGAATCGACTCAATCTGAATAAAAAACCTTTACACTTCTACAGGTTGCATGCTTTGTAAAACCAACACATTTAACTCAATGGACCTCCAAAACACCTGCTGATATATACAAAGGACTGTTAAAGAAAGGCAGTAGTGATGTGCGGTACCACTGATTTCCTTTCCGTCGGTGGTATCGACGATACTGATCCGATACCGATACTCTGTACAAAAACTTAATGTTTCATTGTATTTCATAATACAATATATAATTGTATTATGTAGTCGTAATAATATAGCTTCATAATGGTAAATGGCCTGTATTTGTATAGCGCCTTACTAGTCCGTAAGGACCCCATTCACACACACATTCACACACTGGTGATGGCAGCTACATTGTAGCCACAGCCGTCCTGGGGCGCACTGACAGAGGCGAGGCTGCCGGACACTGGCGCCACCGGGCCCTCTGACCACCACCAGTAGGCAACGGGTGAAGTGTCTTGCCCAAGGACACAACGACCGAGACTGTCCAAGCCGGCTCGAACCGGCAACCTTGCAATTACAAGGCGAACTCCCAACTCTGGAGCCACGACCGTAATCATTGTAATGATTACAGGACGTCAGACTACTTGTTCATATTGCTTAATAATGTAGAATTATCATAGAAATTAAAAAAAAACCCCGAAGTTTTGCATTATTTGAACACGTTGCCTGCCTGCGCACTAAAGGACTCCGCGAAATTCATCTGTCTCCCCTAGCAGCACCTGTCCTTCTCCTCCTCTTCAGTTCGCCTCAACATAAGCTCGTCATATTCTGTGATATGATTTACTCTGAGGTGTTTGACAGGTTAGTGGTGTTACCACATGTATCGCAAACCACGTCTCGGCCGTTTGTGGAGGTAAAATACGTCCACACATGACTCCGTTCACGCTCAGCCATTGTTGTGAGTGCCCACGCCAGGGCTGCGACACATTTATACATTTATATTTTGCATATGACTGTGAAAGGCGTAAGAGGAAGTAGTTCCTTCCAGTTTAGACGATCAGAATGATATAGTTTCTTTCCACTGTGTTCCTGTTAATGAAAAACTACAAATTTACCCCAAAGTACTAAAATATCGATATTTTAATATGAGAATCGATTCTAGAATATAAATTACTGGTATCGGAAGAATTGATATTTCAATATCGATCCGCACACCACTAAAAGGCCAACACAGGCAGTCATATCAGTATTTTAGAATGTTTCCATCCTGCTGGTCAGAAACTTCAGGTCATGAAATAAATGCACAGAACAAAGATTTTAAAATGAAAATATCCGCAGGTGAATTCATGCCTCAGATTAACACACTGTAACTGGTTAATGCAGGTAAATTGTTACGATATACATATATGAACTAAATGTGCAGAGGCTAAAGAAAGCCTGTTTCACTGTGATTGGTTTGTATCCAGAAACACAGACACATCATAAAAATGAGCAAAAATTAATGAAGACAAAATATTATAAATGGACTCAAACCTTCAAGACCTGCATATACTGAACCACAAAAAGATTTTTTTTAATTTTGTGAGATTTTTGGATCCAACAGAAAATTTACCAGGATATTGTTTGTTTTAAACGTTGTACTTTTTCATGTGTGTCTGTGTGAATTTGGACATTACAGGATGGCTGCTGTGTTGCGGAGGATTATTCCTCACACACTACCCAACCCTGTTGCTGGTCACGTGCTCTATAATGTTGTGCTGTGGACACTTCTGTGCAGAGGAGTTTTTTTTGTTTCCTGTTCTCATGCTGTCCTCCTATAGAAGCCCAGCATGAGTAGAGGTCTCTTTTTTTCCTCTTGTACTTTCCCATTGTAGTGGACACTTCAGTGTTTTTCTGTAATGCAACCGTTCTCTGACTTGTATCCCCATGTGATGTCTGTGTCGTGTGTGTAAGGTCGGGGGGCGGGTTCATTCCACTGCAGGGCAACCTGCCACTGCAGGGCAAATGAAATTTGAACTTGAACTTGAACTACACTGGTGCGCTTGCCTCATTGTTACCGATTTACTGTTAGAGTAAAATTAAATAAATATATTGTTTAAAAAAAGTTTAGTACAGCTTTTGTCCATTAGAGGGCGGAAATAGGAACTCTATCTCTGCCGAACTGCTTTATATCGTTGACTATTCACCAAACGGAGTACAGAGTTAGAAGTGTGAATAATGTCCCAATCCAGTAGGGGGCAGCAGATGTAGCAGCACCATTACACAAGTGAGTGTTGCAGCATTCATTGGTGAAGGTGAAGTTGAGTCCCAGCGCGTATTTTTCACCCGTGATTCCGCACAGGGAGGGCAGGACGCAGCTCTTCTCGTACAAAACCACACGGAAGTCCCCTGAAAGAAAGAAGCAAATCACACTGACACACTCCTCCCCGAGCCGGGCGCTGACCTTTCTCGCTTCTTTTTCTCAGTTTTGATTCATTTAAATTTGACTTTCAGTGACTCGAGTTGAACTCACCTTTCTCACCCACGGCTCGGCTGGACAGACAGAGCTGCCCAGGTGGACACTTCAGGGGGAATCTGATGCAGTCCAGAGGGGAGATGGTGGGGAACACACAGGTGTAACAGAAGAGGGGAACTGAAGTACAGATGTGAGTTTTGCATGTGAGCCACAGTAAAAAAAAGTCAACTGAATCATAATAATCACAAAATACAAGGATGGTAAAAACGGATGTCTTTTAAACTGCTTTTAAAAATGTACTTCAAAATGATTAATCACCGAGATTAATCAGTGGTTAGAATATTTATTTGTTGCAGCCCTAATATGATGAAACACACTGCTTTCTCTTTACCACTAACACGAATGTTAACCACTTCTTCTTTCAGCTGCTTCCTTTAGAGGTCACCATCTGCAGATCCTCCTCCACTACATCACGCATCTCCTGCCTGGTATTAAACATCCTTTCTAAAACATATCCACCATCCCTTCTCTGCGCATGTCCAAACAAACTCAGGCTCGCCTCTTCTGATATATTAGCTTCTAATCCTGTCCGGTCACTCTCAGTGAAATCCTGCCTCGTGTCGTTTTATCAGTGCCACAGTCTCCAAACCATACGTCACAGCAGGTCTCACTACCGTCTTATAAACCTTCCCTTTTACTCTCACATGTATCCTTCTGTCTCACCTCCACCCACTCCACCCTGCGTGCACTCTCTTGTGCACTGTCTGTTAGCCTCAGCTATTTAAACTCTTCTATGTTAACTACCTCTGATTGCTAATGCACTTGGATATTTCTTATGGAACGGCATCATGTGACACAAAGAGGTTTTTTATATGTACAAGTAATACAAAGATCAAACATATTCATTACTAAACAAAAATATTTCTGTATTTTAAAATAATTTTATTTAGGCAGTTTTATAAGGTGTAATGGTTCCAGTTTCCCAGTTACATCTTTCTTCATCTCACATTAAAGCTACTTAAATAGTTCTTTTCCAAAAATTTCATACATCAAACAATGAGGGGAAAATAATAGATCTTAATTATGCAAGAAAATAAGGTTTTTTATATTAATGTTAACCTTGGAGTTTTCTGTCTGCTATAGCTGCATGGATTGTGCCTTTAAACACACGAGCAGAAGCATGCACACACCGTCTTTGCTGACTTACCCACAGCTGGAAGTAAACACAGGAGAAGCAGAGAGCCAAGCAGCTTCGACATCACTGATGTTTCTGTCTCACCAGGAGAAAATCCTCCTGCCGGTCGACGCTTCAGCTCTTAAAGGTGTTTCTTTCAGAATATTTTCTAGAATGAATCCGCTGTTTTCATCTTGAATTCAAGAAATCAAGTTGTTTTTTGTTTGTTCTTTTAATTTAAAGCTAAAGTTTTACAAACTTCACGCAGACGGAGCAGCCACAGAGATCTGAAGGTAAATCTCTTACTGGTTTCTCTTAATATTCCCTTAATCAACTCTGGGAGAATCTCCCACCCCACTCCTTATGATTAAATTAGACTGTTAGACTTCTGTTCGAAGCCATGGCTGCTTAGAAAAGGTCCATTCAGACTTAAGATAATCAACGGGGCTTTATGAAGAAAATCCACATCTGTGTAGCTTAAAATGTGGAAAAAGTGGAAAGTATTAAGCTTTCTTGAGGTTTTTTTTTCTAAAGAATGATGTGACATGTGTCTGTACTGAGGTGAAGCAGGGCAGGTTTATTAAATCACATCTCATCTCCTAATGAAAGACATTGAGTTTGGTGGGAGGGATGTCAAGTGACCTGCAGTCCCATGACGAGAAAAGTGATTAGAAGCAATGAACAGTCCCACAGTTTCAAACTGAACACAGGGTGATTTCATGTTTTTTCACAGTAAGATTTGTTCATAGTGTTTGTATTGAGATAATCTGCAGTATATGATTATTGTGTGTTAGATAAGATAATCAAATTACTCCATCTCTGGATACTTTTTCCTATTTCTGTTTTTCAGGCATACAAAAAGTCATTCTTTCCATTGTTGTTATTATTGTTATTTCAATAACAGATAGCCTAATTAGATCAGAATGAAAGTGTGTGTGTGTCTGTGGAGTGATACGCTGTCTTGAGAGAAACCCACAGAATTATACTGGTTTCAAACCCAGAGCTGAATTCTGTGGAGCTGCTGAAGATTTCATCCTAACAGCACAGGCGTTAAACTCTCCAGTGAGAGAAGGCAGCTCAAACAAAGCTCTCTTTTTTATTTCATCTCTCCTACTGTACATCACAATTTCATTGCACATGTACAATGACAATAAAGGCTATTCTATTCTATCAGGCCAGACTGCAGAATAACAGCCTGCAGTATTTAGCATGCGATTCCTAAATGCTGCAGTTCTTTGAGTGTCCACTTGATGATAGCTCCAGATGCCTGTTGGTGCAAACAACAAACAGACATACCCCATGGTCTTTGATTTTGTATTTTAAGTGTCAAAGATGGTGTTTTGCTTCTCCCACCCCAACCAATCACAGCAGATGGCCCCGCCCCTCCCTGAGCATGGTTCTGCCAGAGGTTTCTTCCTGTTAAAAGGGAGTTTTTACTTCCCACTGTCACCAAAGTGCTTGCTCATAGGGGGTCATATGATTGTTGGGCTTTTCTCTGTATCTACTGTACAATATAAAGCACCTTGAGGCGACTTTTGTTGTGATTTGGCGCTATATAAATAAAATTGAATTGAATTGAATCGAACAGTGCTCATTTTTTTGGAGCCAGAAGTTGTCGTATTTAACAAGATGATGCAGTATGAGGCTATCAGCTCAGAGTTTGGTTAGAATATCCATCCACAGATCAGACGGCTCAGACACACTAGAATTTAAATCTGGAGAACAGGATTTTTGGATGGGCTGTACCAACAGAAGAGTCTGAGATTAACATGAAAAGTAATAATAATACTTCTTGGTGTAAAAAACTATCTCATCATCTGCATGATGGTGATATGCAAATGATGATCAAGTCAAAACTCTAAACTGTATGCCTGTGATCGTTGGACCCTCAGGCAGCCCTGCATTAAAAACCAACATGATTCAGTCATGGAAACAACTGCATGGACTCAGCAACATTTCCAGAAATCACAGTCTTTGAACACAGCTCTCTGCGCCATCCCCAAAAGCAGGGTAACGCACAACCATGCAAAGAACTTCTCTGGGGAAAAAGCTCATTAAAAGGCAAAGTGGAAAATTGTTCTGTGGACAAACTGAAATCTGAAATTCTTACTGGAAAACATGGACACTGTGTCCTCCAGACTGAGGACGAGAGGGACAATCTGACTTATTATCAGAACTCAGTGCTGGAGAGGCCTGCTTGCATTCCAGACTTTTCATCAACATAAAACCTTTGAAGCATCATGAAACAAGAAATATAACTGGTCCAGCAGCTGCTCTCCCCAGACCCTGGACATTTAGGGACTGGATATAAAAGAAGAGGAGCCACAGGACACTGCCACACAATCTGTCCCAACTTTTTTGAGACGTGTTGCCACATCAAATTCAAAATGAGCTAATATTTCCAAAATTGTATATTTTCTAAGTTGAAACATGTAATGTTTTGGTTTGTGAATAAAATGTGTTTTTTCTGAAATTTGCAGATCACTTGTGTATTAAATATCTATGATTATGTAATACAGTTCAACTAAAACTAAACAGCTTAGGAAAAAACATAAATAAGCCAAAGAAACAAGACTGTGCATGAACATTTTACCTTAAAGTGCATTTTCAAGCTGTTCTAATGTTCTTTAACCTGTAAATAGTTCCCCTCATTAACTAAATTAGCATCACAGCGCCCCTTGCTGGAGGAAGGCGGGCATGGCTCGCTTGTCGACCTGCTGACGCCTCATGCGGACCACAGCTGCGTCCACCTGAGCTGCAGCTCTCTTGCCCTGCAGGTCATCCAGCAGCTGCAGACATGTGTGCTCCAGCTTCCCCAGCTCACCCTCAGAGGACTTAAGACATCGTCTGAGCGCTGCACCGCTCTGAGAGACACACAGGAAACACATTTCAAAATGATTTTGTTTGTCTGAGGAAAAATGAGAGGTTAGAGTGATAAACCACTTTGCTTTTTTAATACAAGTGAACACCAGCCACTGTACTCCATAATGATAATGATACGAATCCTGGTAAATGTTCAGTTTGTGTTCATTTTTAGTCGTATCTGACATGCAAAGCATTATTAAGCATCATTTTAAAGACTGAGCTGAAGAGTGAGACTGTGCTTCACGCCTATCGTTCTGCTTTGAGGTCACAATTTATTTTTGCAAACCATAAAATGCATGAGGCAGAATTTAGAAACAAGTCTCAGCTTCAGTTTCTGCAGACAAACTTCATGCAGATTAGTTTCTGCAGAGTTCAAGTGCAAACTAACATCACCCCAGAGCATTCAGCTCACCCTGTATTTGGATTTTTTTTTTCTTTGTACAAATGTGTATTAAATATTTATCCATCAGTAATCAGCAAAGTTATTAAATGTTACCAGAATATAAAAAAGAAAACATGATTGGAAATATTAAAGCTGCAGATTAATTATGTTCAATTTATCCCTGGTTCAGTTTGCATGTGAAAGGCACCGTCCATGTTGACACACCTGCAGCAGAGTCTGTTAGCTTAGTCGTTTCAGCACAAAAGGTCCAGCTGGCTTAGAGTACACTCCCAGCTTAGCATCACAGTGCAAACACACACATGTAACCTCAGCAGTCAGAGACTCAGATACCTGACATCAGGACGAGGTAAAGGCCAAAACACACTTCAGGAAGTATGATAATAAATGTGGCAGCCGAATGTGTGTCGGACGCACCTGAATGAGCTGAGCAGCTTCAGGTAACTGTGTCCCCGGGTGTCTCTGATAAACCTTCACCAGAGGCCTGTTGAGCTTCTCTCTGGACAGAAGATCGCCGCTGTACTCTGGACCCTGTGAGCAGGACAGCGTGAGCCAAACGTTTTCATGAAATCTCAAATAAACACGCTCCACACGCTCTCTGACCTGTGCTCTGCCGTGGCTGTGACGAATGCAGTTGATCTCCCTCTGCTTACGAAACATGGCCTGCCGGGTGGCTGCAGACGTCAGCGCCAGATTTTGCTACAGAAGACAGAATGATGGTTAAGTATGTGTTATTACTTTAATACAAAAATGCACTTCTGCATTAATTCAGGATCTTTTTACCTGCAGAGTGACTGTCTCTGCAATTTTTTTCACCAGGCCGTCGTTGACAGCGCAATGAGCAGCTTTCTGCCTGCTGATGGCGCTGGTTAGCGTCCGTCTGATGGTTTCTCTCAGTAGCTGCGACTGGTTGACCCTCAGAGAGGACGACTCTGAAGCCTTTTTACACTCTGCAAGAGAAGCAGGAGATATCCTATCTGTCAATTTTAATCCTGAGGACACAGGAGATCTGTTTTAAGATGATCTGCTCTTTCTCTGAGTGTGAGCAGGGACACTGGCTGTGTAGATTAGTGACCACACACAAAGCAACTAATTCGTTTAATTAAAGATCTGGAGTTTATACTTCTCTGTTTTTAGGATCTTGTTTTGAAAATATATAATTTATGTGTGGTGTAAAAACTGTGCTGTTGTTTTTCTCACTTGTTTCATTGATATTTGGGCAAAATCTGCTCTTATTTCTTATAAAATTTCTTAACCAGAGCTTCTCCTTGTCCTGAGTGTACCTGGAGTAAAGGGGCTGATGGGGTCTGTTTTGATAAAGGTCTGAGGTGCAGAGTCATGTCCTCCAGCAGAGCCACTGAGAGGGAGCAGTTCCAGTACTCGAGCCCTCTCACTGGCACAGTCCAGCAGCTGTCTGCTGCTCTCACCCAGGGCCTTAAAGAAGAAGGCAGGAAATAATGCATTAGGACAGCAGCTGGCAGACAAATATATAGGTACGGGTTACTTTGCAGAGAGAAAAATGTGGTAAAAAATAACAATAAAAAGTTTCATAAAATAAAATATGTGAGATTTACAAGTGGGGGGGGGTTTTGACTGAAAATGCAAACCGCAAACCAATCGGTTATTTCACAGTGGCTACATGTATCTTTCTGTACAGTCTATGTACATTATTCAGTTATACTCTCTGTTCAGTGCGCTTAGCCAATGCTTGACAACAAACAGCCCATCCAGTTCAGGGGCATTCGGGCCTTTAGCTTATCCCAGCATCCCAGCTCATAAGGCAAATGGTGGACTAGACCCTGAACAACATGTCCCCGTCTATCACAGGGCCAACACAGAAAGACTTTCATTCAAGCTCACATTCACACATACAGCCTATTCAGAGTCAACAAGCAGTTCTGCTGTGGGGAAAAGCTGCAGCAGCCTAAAGAAACCCATGCAGGCAATCTTTCAATTCTTCATTCAGCTGGTCGAGGCATCAACAGCCTGGATACGCAGCAGAGTTTCAGTAACCCAGTAAACATAAAGATGTTAAGTTTAGCAACCTCAAAGATATATGCTACATGGCTGTTACTTCCTGTTACTCATCCCCTGAAATGCCTGAGCTTTAACTTAAAGGAACAGTTCACCTCAAAAGTGAATTTACATATGTTTCCTCTGGACTGTAGTTCTAACCAACAAGACTGGACAACTGACTCTAAAACAGACACATCACCGTACCATCTTATCAGTGGGTCTATGCCTTTTCTTGAATATAATGCAACCTAATGGCACTCGCCTTTTGGTCTTCAAAGAACCAAAACAAAGGAACTACTTTTTTTCTACTATCTACATCCACCAAACTTCTAGTCACAAAACTTCTCACAAGTTTTTTGGATTTTTAAATGTGTTAAATTTAAGAGAATTCACTCGTCTCACATCAGAACAGTTTAGGTGGATAAACTGTCCCTATAAATCCAGCAACAACAAAATCTAAAGAAGAAGGGTGGAGGTTAGTGATACCTGAGCATTGTTGTTTTTCTAACCTCTCTCATGCCTGTGAGGGTAGAGTAGAGGGAAAACAAGTCAAGCGATGAAGACAGAGGACTGTAAATCACCTGAAGCTGGCTCAGTGTGGTTTTCAGTGTTCCCTCCAGATCCTGTTTCAGCTCAGCCAGCTCTCTCCTCTCCCACAGCAGCAAGTAATCAGCACCATCTCTCTCCTGCAAAGGGGCAGACCTGTCAGGGCCTCAGTCAACAGCTCTGAACTTCATCAAATAATCCTTGGTGCTGGATTAACTCTCAGTGACACTGGAGGTAATAAAGATTTAATGCTGTATGTGCGTGAGGCAAGCAGGCAAGTTTTTGCACTTGAAATCCTGAAAATGATCCTGAGGTGCCGGGCAGAAAATACTTCACCACGGTTGAGCATCTTTACCACCAAATACAGAAGAATTTCAGCATTTTAAGTGTTGTGTAAGCTTGCCGTCTCAGTGGTGGATGGCCTCCTGGTTCTCCCCTCCGAGCTCTTCTGGTTGATGGTCAGATTGGTCCTAAGACTGCGCAGCATCCTCTCCAGATGTCCTCGCTCTCTCTCCAGCTTGACACCTTCCTCGGTCACTCTGCCAGCCTGCCTGCGCAGCTGGACCTCCACCTCCCGAACTCTGCGCATGTAGTCAGCAACTACAGCAACACTGGCTCCGGCACACTGCTCACGCAGGCTGGAAGGTGGGAACGGGGCCACAGGTGTCCTCTGAGAGCCACCAGGGAACTTTAAAAAAAGCTCAATGTCTGAGTCCAATACTCAAAAACATCAGTCAACTTTAAAAGATGCAGAAGATGAAAATCTAAATAAAAACAAGTGAAGGCTTTTAATATAGAAAGAGTTCGAAAATAAAGGTGTTTTAAGTCTTAAAATGTCTCAGAGATGAGAGTCTTAAATGAATTTAGCTCTGCCTCTACCAACAAGTGTTAAATATTGCTGATTTATAAAGCTGTACTTTCCTCCGTGGGCTTTTCATTGCTCTGCAGTGTTCTGTAAAGAATGTTTCAGTCTGTTTATCTCCTAAAACATCTCATCCTGGCTCCCTACGAGCTGAGATTCCAACCTTTTCAGGCTCATACCCCATAAATTTAACGTCTGCATGCCACTGGACTGGAGTACTGTTGAGCTCACAATGCCCAACACCACAGGATGAGGGCATGGATAGGGTGAGCAGTGGAATGTAGTAGTAGCAGCAGTTTAGTAGATTTACTTAAATACTTTGCTGATTCAGTTTTAATAGACTTTGTTTAAGTATTTCTCTGTGATTCTGTTTTTTAGATGCTTTAATCCAGGAAGAAAATACTCCACATCTGTGTGCACCACACCATTATTTTTGCTTTTGCAGATTTTAAATCTATAATGCTGTATTAAATAAAGCTATTCAGGGGTATAAGTAATTAAAATCACCTCCAGTGTGTTAATGCATCATGAGTAATTTTAATTTAGGTACTTTTAGTATATTTAGATGCTAAAACAGTTGCTCGTGCTGGGTTATGACATAATTAAAAAGACTGATTAAGTCTTTTATTCTATCTTAGTTATTCTGGTCTGTTATCACATTGGATGTTGTATGCATGTGTATATGTATACATGTATTTATGTCCACGTGCATACCTGTGTGTGTCTATACGTATATGCATGTATGTGTACATATATACTTGTATAGACAAGTGTATTTAAGAGTCTGCTTATGTGTATATATATGGATTTTTTGGATCTTCTTTACCTCCTTTATCTTAATTCCTTTTTTTTTATTCCACGTCCCTCTGTTCAGCACTCTGGCCGATACTTGATGTCTTTTAAATTTGCTCTACAAATAAAGCTGCCTTGACTTAATTACAGAGCAAAACAGTTATTCATTATTATTCAATATGAAATGAAGTTTAAACTCTTGTGCAGTTTTCATATGGATTCCTGTAACTGTGAACGCTAGTTTAGAATAGTTTACATATATTTACTTTTAAAATCTATAACTTCAGGCTTTCACACCACCCTGGCACACTGTGGATCGTTTGTCTCACCATGGCTCCTGCACTTTGGGGTCTTGATATCTTCTGGTTGCAGACGCAGTCACGACTCCTCGGTCTGCACGCCTCCGCTCTTATCTTATCTCTGGCTGTGACTTCCGCTGTGCCGTCTGAGCGCTTTAGGCTTACTCCTGCAGCGGCGCTGCTGCTGCCGCTCCGGGGCTGGCTGCACGCAGCGGGCTGCCCGGCTCGAGTCTGCCGGACCAGGCGCTCAGCACGCCGAATGGAGCGGACCGTACCCTCGCGCCAGGACTGCGGTCCGATGGTAACAGAGCCGAGGGGAACAGACTGAACCTGCATCACTATGCTATGAACTGGCCTCATCTGTGACTGCTACCAAGTATCCAGGGTGAAAACTTTGTGTCATCTCCATAGCAACAGTAGCTAAAGTAACTAGAAACTCCAAGCTGTTTGGTGATTGGAGAGAAAATGGAACAGAGGACACGCAGCACTCAGTGTGATCTCCCCCTTCAACTTTCACAGAAACTCTTAAATGACTGAAACACAGCTGTGGCGCATCAGTGCTCCTCTCTACTTCGTATCTGGTTCTTTAAAGGAAGGCGAGGACTGATAGAAGACAGTTTACTTAAAAACAAGACAAAACTATAAGAGATGTGAGAATTCTGCAACAGGTGGGGGTGGAAGTCTACAGCTTTAAGCCTCATGCTTTTAAAGCTTCAGGAGGAGGAAGTCAGGAGCTCTGTGAATGTGCGTGTTTTTAAATATAAAATCTGACTGAAATTAAAATTTAACTTAGACAGTGCTTTAAACCTGCGTTCTCTATAATGACCAGCAGGGGTCGACTCCCTGAAGCCCCCTGTGGCTCCCGTGATCTTTGACCCTAAATGCCTTCCTGATGAGTTTATGGTTTTAGTTGATAGAATGCATTGTGAAGTCTCATCTACATCAGAGTAAAGTGGAAAATAAAGCAGTCTGCTTTAGCTTGTGCGACTTTGACTAACAGCACTGAATCACTCCTGTTGCATTACTGTAAATCAAAGTGTGCACTTTCCCACAGTGAGAGACTCGTGCTCACGACAGTCTGACAGCATCTAAACATTAAAGCCGTTCCTCTTGGTTGAGCTGTAATGTTAGACGCACACTTCTCAGGGTTGGTGGAACTGCTCACGTTAGGTTCGGGAATTTTTCTTCCAAGTAACTGCCTCGTGAACTTTAAGAGACACATTGCTGCTGAGTTTTTCAAACATGTGGTTTGCTGCTTTGATTACCATGGAGTGTGAACTGTTTACTTACATTATATTAAAGTGAAGGATCACTACTGCAGAGCAGTCCAAAGGTAAGCAGATTGAACTTTAATTCTGGAGTGAAATGTCCCTTTAAGAAAGAACAAGTTGAAATGCAGTTTAAAATAACAAGAACTGCAGACTGAACTTATTTGGATCAGAGTTTTTAATCCTCTTGAGTTAAAAGGCAAAAAATGGGGGGAAAAAAAAATGTCTCAGTTCCCGACCAACAATACGAGACATGTAAACATTAAAGATGGTTGAAAATAATTCCAGAAAAATAGAAAGCGAGACAAAGAAAAATGGAAAATTAAAACCGTTAAAAACATTTCTTTGGTTGCACGTTTCCACTTAACAAAGCGTGACATCAGCACTGTAAACAGCAACTAGGCAGTTCTGTACTAAGGAAAAAGATGAATACAAGACGCCACCATAAAGAGTTTTAAAGATTATAATTAGCCCGCCCCCCCCGAAAAAAACAAACACCTTTTAAAGCGATATTGTGCCCGCTCCTGTCCTAAAGGACAATGACACCATTCAGAGATGTTCCCGCTGCATGAAATGATCTCACTGCGTAAACCCGTTACATTCAAAATCACATTTATACAGTAATCTGCTCGTATCTGAATCAAGTATTAAACATCCAGCCACAAGAGGACACACCAAACATTTCCCCTTCCAGAAAACAATCACACCGTCTCACTCACTCCACAGAGAAAAGTAGCTTCTTTCCTTCAAGTCTCATTAATCTGCAAGGATAAATATAAATAGACTTAATGTACACCAAGATAAATATGCTCAGGAGGCAGAAAGGAGGTGCGGAAAGTGCAAAGTGCTCCTCCGTCTTTGTGCAGTGAGTTTGCATGGCGTCGGTGCAGTGTGTCAGCCCGGCTCCTCCTCCATCACAGTGTGTGTTTGACGGCCGTCAAAGGCTCACGTTTGTTCTGCAGGTTCTGCTGCAGCTCTCTGAACAGATGGTCCCGCTCCTCAGCATCCAAAAGGATTTGCTTTAAAAAGAAGAGCACTCATAAGTACAGCGAGTTCATTGTTAGTTCTGTACTCCTCCTACTGCGAACAACAACACTGAAGACAACTTAACCAAGAAGTAATATTTGAATTCAAGTGGCAAGCAAAAAACAAAAACCACCTGTCTGAGCTTAACAATTCTTCTCGCGGTTTGGAAACACGAACAGAAAGGTTCATAAGTTCGAGAAGTTCCTAAATTAGTGCAGTGTTTCCATATTTTCTGTGATATTTTGATCAAAACAAAGCCTAAAGAACGCAACAAAGAACAGATTCTTTACTGCAGTCGTGTGAGGAGTCTATCAGCAGCAGATGTAAGCAGCAGTGCTTTCCACTACAAGTCTTAGGCCCTGTATCAGGTGCTCTGTCTTCACATACATGACAGCAAGGATACACACAAACACTGGCACTCACTCACTTCTTATTATTTGCCCAACAATAAATATTAAAGAAACATCAAGTATCGGTATTATTATCAAAGAGAGCAGATGGGGCACTCAAAGGATCCTGAACAGAAATCTATGGGTGGATTCAACAAACATGGCCTCCAATCAAGCTGCCAGGTGCATAAAGTGGTTCAGCGCTCTCATTGGCTGAGCAAAAACGCTGACACTGTTGGTACTGAGCTGTTAATGAAGCTCAAATGTTCTGAGACACTGGCATGTGCAGCACAAGTGCATCTTCCTGGGGATGAAAAGCTTTTTAATATTTATTTTGACACAGATGCAAAATATTTTAAAGCTTTTGTTATTATTTGAGGCGTTCAGAGTAGCTGCCTAAAATGCTGCAGAGTGGCACGAATTGCTTCTTTACCTCGATGAGTTTGTCCCTCTTCTCCAGGCTGTCCCTGAGTCTCCTCTCGCCCCGCTCTCTGTCCTCCCTGTCGTTCTGCAGCGCTCGGTCCGCCTCCTTCTTCTTCTTCTCCTTCTCCCTCAGCTCCTGCCGAGCGTCTCTGAGCTGAGCCGTCAGAGAGGACACCGTCCGACTGTGACTCTCCTGCTGACTCTGGAGAAAAAGCAGAATGAACGGCTCAGATTTGTTGTGGCTGTGATGTGGAGCTTTAGGGTCACAAACAGGAGGCAGCTTATGGCGATGATTTCATTTTAAATTTCAGTGTGGTTTTCCAGCCAGCACTGATTAGAAGCAATTTCTAAAAAACGAAGCACCACATTGTTTTGGAAGAGCAGCATTTTTACTGGTTAGATTATTAAGTTATTCCATTTTTTAAATTTCCTGTCATTTCTGTAAATCACTTGCTCTAACCTGTAGGAAAGGTACATTCAAAAGAAGTTTAACCGCTCGATCAGAGAAGCTAGGACTTAATTATCTTTCACATTATTTTTGATACATTAAAAAGTTTACAATTTAATATTTTTCCCTGTATTTTCAAAAGTTTCTGTCTTATAATCTATTATAAACTATGAATGTGTGTTTGAATGCAGACTTATTAGGTAAAAGTGGAAATTCATCACAAACTCAGCGGCTTTTTGCTTTTTCAGTTTTCTAATTAACTTGAAATAATTAACTCGTGTGGCCGGGCTAATCTCCCACCTGCACCATGTCCTGGTATTCCTGCAGGGTCGTTGTAAGCTTGGTGACCTCCTGGCACAAGGTGGCGCTGCTTTCCTCTTGATCCTTCAACATAGCTGCCAGTTCAGCCCCGCCCCCCCCTGACTGCTGGCCAGTCACAGAATCTGAGAGAGCCTGGAAGAAAATGACACGTTTCTACTTACTGAAGTCAGTATTTACTGACAAACCTCAGCTTAGCTGTACAGAGGGAGGAATGCAGAGTTCATCCAGTCACACAGAGGAAAAAAAAACCACATGTCATATCCTAATAATACAAGAGACATGGCACTAAAAAGATCCTGACTTTAAATCTGGGGGAGAATACAGAAACATAAAAATGCTGATAGAAGTAAAACTTGCAGGGGAACCTTTCTAACTAGTTTTAATCACATCTGACTGATGCTCCTCATAGAAGCAGCTTTGGTTATTAGTCAAAGTTAACTCAGATAACTGCCCACCAGTGCATGGAGGCATTGCCCAGCGTTTCCCGGGGACTAAATAAGCACACAGACAGGCTCATAATTATACTGTTAGCACACTAATGACTGGTGGGTGTGTTTGTGTTCATGTGCATGTGCATGCTAAATACAGGCGAAGCTTTTTCATTATAGTGATTAAATTCAATAAATTCAATTCATAATCTAATTCTAACCCAGAGAAACCAATCTAGCTCACTTTCTAGATTTGCTGATGCTACTGCAGGTTCATTCTGTCTGTGCACAATGACTTCCTGTCTAGTGCCAGGCTGTTCCTGTCTCTCTGCATAAAGCTCCAACAAACCTTCAATAAAGAGATGTGAGATTTGCTCTCAAAGCACTGAAGCATCAGCAGACTACAGCGAGCCTCAACAGTTAAGGAGGGCGCGGCTACTTTAGGGGTTTTTCTGCCCTGCTTCTGTGAGTGCTGTGCAAAAACATTTATATATCTCGTGTTTTACGGCCACAGGACAGTAAAAGGAGAAGCTTCAAAGAGGTTTGTTTGGCTGCAGGTGTATTACCTCCATCCCTTTCTCCAGTTGCTCTTTGAAGGTGCGGATGAGAGCCTCCTTCTCCTGCAGGACAGCAGTGAGGGCCCCGTCTCTCTGCCTCCACAATTCCCTCTCTTTCTCCACCTCCTTCAGCAGTTGCTCCTTCTCTCCCAGAGCCACCCGCAGGTCCTGAGTCAAAAACAGAGAGCTTCAAGTACATGTAGCACGACTAAAGTGCTGAGCGTGCAGTTGTGTTTTGCGTTTAATTGAGAGTATTTGAATTAAATAAAGTAACCAAATAAACAGATCAGTATGTGTGCAATGTATGAATGAGCATGCCTGCAAAATAAACAGCATGAGAGGAGCTGACAGGATTGTTTTATATTCCCCGAGTTGTCCTGCATCTCTAACCTCGTATCAAAAAGAAATAGAGGCACAGCCAAACAGGAGACCACCCGTGTGGCAGTGTGTGGTCTTACACTGATGATGTCCTGGTTGCACTGCAGCACAGTGTTGAGGGTGTCCAAGTCTCTCTCTCGGTCTCGTCCAGCCTTCTTCAGAGCCTCGATCTCCTTCTCCATGCTCTTCTCTTTTTCAGTTATTTCAGACCTCAGAGCCTCCAGCGCAGCCTGAAGATCAGAAAATGAAACAATCAGCTTATCGACAGAAAATAAACATAATTTTGAACTCAATAAAAAGTGTCCATCACAGTACTTCCACCCTTTCAGGGACAAGAGAGCTCAGTTTGCTGACTATCAGCAAAAATGTGCCTGCTTGTGCCGACAACCGCCGTGCTTCAGTGAGCGGGTAACATGTGTCATCATAAGCAGAGCATGCTTTGCTTTAATGTCAACAATCAGCATGAGAATGACAGACAGCACAGCTCTAACCTTGTTGTCAGAGATAATCTCTCTCAAGTTCTCAGTCAGCTTGTTGGCCAGCTCAGTCCCTGCTCCCTCCTCCACACACAGCCTGCTGATCAGACTCGTGCACTCCTGGAAGACAGGAAATATCTGTCTGTGAACACATTCGTGATCAGGGAAGACATTTTACCTGCATTTTCTGGATGTTAAATGATTGAAATCCTTTCTAAACGAGGATTACAGCGAGCTTTTAAAGCAAAATACTACAGAGAGCTACAATACCCAGAGGCAATGACTTGATATGGATGCAAGTGAGAAGCAGGTACACGGACATGCTCAAATCTGTTTAAAACCACAACTCTCAGTGTTCAAGTGTAAAGAAGGCAGAGGTGTGGATCAACACAAAATGAAGTATAATGCTGAAAATGTCAGTTTTATGTTGGTTCTGCTGCTTTTACAGGACATGGTTCTCCTTTTGTAGCATATATTTACTGTCTTACTCAGTGGTTTCTGCATTAAACGGCTGAGGTAAGCAGACTTTGAGTGTTAGATGCAAAAATATAAAGTATGTGCATATTTTAAATGGAAGAGTTTCAGATTCAGATAAGGTTGGCAAAGAGAAATAAGCTGGAGCCAGCAGCTTGTTAGCCCAGCATAAAGACTGGAATAGAGAGAAAGAGCCAGTGTAAAGCTAGAGACGTGCAGTCTCTGTCCACAAGCACATGTAAAACCAACTAATTATATCATCATATTATCATTGTCCACATAAAATACTAAAACGATTAAAAGATTGTAACTGAAAAGCTCCATCCTATTACATTATCCTTAACCATAAATGTCAATATTTTCTTTAATAGTCTCCATGATCCTCCAGTAACCTTCAGGTAAGAAAAACTTTCTGCTAGGTGAGCCCGGTTTTGTTTTGTGTTTTTGTGAGTCCACAAATTTTCCTGCTGTTAATCATCAACATGACAAGTAGCTACAAACACCGGCAGTCGTGATGAAAGCTTTCTCCGATCACTCGTGAACACACAGATTTGGCACTGCCACTTTAAACGTACAGCAGCTTCACAGAAAAACAACATTCCAGAGAGCTTTCGAGTCGGAGCCTCAGCAGCAGCAGCTCGAGCTGCCGCAACGCTTTCCACCTCACCCACCTGGATCAGACTGTGCAGGGAGAGGCCGAGGCTCTGCAGCAGGGAGCTGCCAGCCGCCTCCTCCTGGACCAGCTGGAGGAAAGAGAAAAAACAGCTTCATTCAAAAGCCACAGAGGAGCCATGGAACAGCTCAGACTCCAGTACCTCATCAGAGAGTTTAAAGACGACCATTTCCATTATTGATTATTTTTTTGTGCGTTTGAAATGGTATTGGCTCAGAGTTTACCTACTTTTAAAAATTAATTTTAAAAAAGAGAAGCCAATTTTTTTTTAAATTTGAGAACTTATACGTATTAAATATTTAAAGTATTTACTTAATAGGAAAATAATAATTACAAGATTTTCTACAGAGTAATCCCTGAAAATTCTCAGCATTGTTTAAACAGTGATTACAACTATTCCAACCTGCTGTGTGATAACTCATAAAACATTTAATAAATATATTTAAATATGCTCAGAACAAGCACTTTAGTCCTTTTTATTATTTCATTTCTGTAAGGATCCATTTAATTTAATACTTTGCAGCTTTGTTTCGGTTTTTTTTTTTTTCTTTTTGCAAATCCCCAAAACTTAGAAATTAAATACCAAATTTTCCAAAGAGAAAAAAGCTCTTCATTTGTTGATCTGTAACCACCCAACACTGCTTTAAAACTGAAAAGTTTCAATATAATGTGATGAAGAGGCCATGAGAAAATAGGTGGCTGTTGTGACTGTATTCATTTATGTTTCAGTTCAGCCCATTTCTTACAGTTACAAGCCAGAAGCAGCAGGAGGCAGTTTTCAGCTTTTTAATGGAACATAAAAAAAGCATTCATCTGTTCATGAGGAAAATTCTTCCCTCAAGAGCTGCTGGAGATCAAAGAAAGCTAAAAGAGAGCGAGTACTGAATTTAAAAACATCAGTTTCCTGGAAAGAGAACAAAAACAAAATAAACTAACTGCTCGGGGATAAATTAGTAACTTAAATGTCAGTTACTGCACGTTTAAACCTGCTGCTGTTTTCAGAGATTTCACATTAATTATTAATAATGTTCACCATGTGAACACAGCAGCCTCGCTGTGACAGGTCATGAGGCCGGTTAATGATATCCTCTATCATAAGACTACCGAGCCCGGGGCAAACTCCACCGGTCGGGGAAGATTCCAGTGAGAGGCTGTGAGTGTGTTTGTGTTGTGCGTGTCTTTATGTGCACCTGAAAATGAGGAAATGTAGACACACCCTGCACAGATACAAAACCAACCACCCAACCTCCATTCCTTTCATAATGCTATATTTGTACTCGGTCAACACTCGCAGGGTGGCTCACGGAGCTGTTTGCACATGTGACAGAGGAGCTGCTGTGTCACTCTGCTGCAATAAACCTGTTTTTCTTCTTAGAAATAAAAGGCTGGAGACATTTACCTCGTGTGACAGCGGATAAAAATAACTCTGTGGTAATAAATAAATATCTCTTAAATCACAATATCAGCAGCATCTCCGTTCAGTTTACCCTTCAAGCTAGTCTAGATACCAGTAGTTAGTAAATCTGGCCTTTGGACTACCGAAGCCTAGAATGAGATGTTTTCACCTCCCACCTGGCTTTGCTTTTGCTTTCATATCCACAAGAGAAATGATGGCAATCAGAAAACTCTGTGTGATGCCACTGTGACATTACCCACTGTGACATCCCAATCTGAAGCTGCACCTTTTAAATTTTGACTGTTGCCATCTTTTTGTTTGTTTTTTTCAACTCGGACATTATGAATTCCGAAGACACCGATGACCCACTTCATCATCCATGTGAATTAAAGTAGGACCATGTTACGGTCCTACCATAATTTATCAAATGAACATGATGCTGCGTTATAAAGGACTATCAAATGAGCGTGTCAGATCAATGAGGTCACAAACTGAGTGAGAAGTAGGACAGTTTTCTTAGAGGCCCTGCCGACCAGTTTTTCAAACTGAAAACTGGATTCATTTTATTATTCAACATCTAAAGAACAAACTGAAAGCTTACAGGGGCCCAGTCTTGTGATCCGTTGACTTCCACTTGTTTGCTTCTCCCATGTTTCAGCTCAGCCTCCAGGGTCCTGATGCGGGATGCAGCTTGGTCAAGTTGGCCTTTTAGGTGCCGGATACCATGATGAACTCTAGCAGCAGTCTTCTAAAATAAAATAAAAAAGCCTCACAATAAACACGGTGTGGGCTATTATGCAATACACAAAGAAAAGTAACGCGTGTAATTCTAATCATGTTGGATGTTTGGACAAGCTGCAGCTGTTCCTGGATAAACTATTGCAGCCACGGTCAATATTTACAGCTACTAGCACACATGGCAACTGCTCAAAGTTCATCCAGGCCTGCATGATCTTCTACAGCACACTCACCTCACGGTGAAGAGGCATGAACTCATCCCTCAGCAATGTTAGGACATCCCCATTCTCTTCATCCCCTCCGTTCTCCACATCCCTAAAGTTCAGCACCCTGGTCACTGTGGGTGATGCAGTCTCCTCGATTTTTCCCAGGTACCTCCCATCCCTTTTGCCCAGAACGGGGATTTTACTTCCTGACGGAGAACTGACCGGCTTCCCTCCAATACTTCTCAGCTCTCTCAGCATGAAGTTGACTGACTGATCACTTGCTGAATCAAAGGGGTCATTCCCGTCCAGAGAATCAAGAGACTGAATGGACTCCGTGTGGGAAGGAGCTCGTAACGAGAGACTGGACCCTGCCAGGGAGGCTGGGCTGGAGTTGACGGATGGCACCCTCTGCCAGTGGAGGGGCACGCTCTGGGATCTATCCTGGGACAACGGGGAGAAGGGCTGGAAAGGCATGTGACGAGGAACCCCACAAACTGACTCGTAATCAGAGTCGGACACCCGTAAGGAATCGCAACCTTCGCACCCCTTCCCTTTTCTGCATCTTTTCCCCGTTCTGATAAAATACGGACACGTGTCCCACTTCTCTGACCAGCACTCGTACTCTGAAAGCGCCATATTCTCCTTGAGCATCTCCCTGTAGCCTTCCTTCTCCACCTCTCCTTCCTCCTCGCTGGTGCTGCTCCTGCTCTGAAAGTCCTGCAGATGCCTGTGGCAGTAGTTTTGGCGCACCCACTGTCTGATTTTGTCCCTCTCATGCGTCAGCTTCTGAAGGCGCTCAGACGAAAGCACCCTCACCCTGGCTATGACCGTGTCAAACTTGAACACGCGTTCTAGCAGGCACACGCATTTGCCACATACAAACTCCCCCTGCCCGCCGCCCCGTGGTACAGACTGCCCCAGTATGTGGGTCAACACCGTGAGCAGATCCACGCTCTTGGAGGGGGAGCTCACGGACATCAGGGACTTGGAGAGAGAAACGGAGGAACCAAGAGATAACGTGCTGCCTGTGAAGAGAAACAAAATGTTTACTTTTACACTATTACAATATGTTAAGCATTTTTTAAGCTCTATACTCACCCCAGGAGCTGCTCTGTGATGACTGGGACCGGCTCCCTCCTCTCAACGACCCTGTTGGGGTCTGAGGCTGACCAGTTTTCTTATTCTGGCCCCCAAACAGCCACCGCCGTTGGTTTCCCTGGAGAGCTCCGCCACATATTTGGCACTGGTCCTTTTTACTTCTGGAGGACATCTTGGACAGATGGACTTCTTCCCCTTGTTGTCCAATAGATGAGGAAACTGTAAATTAAAGCAGAATTTAGCTCAAATGTTTCATACAGACACTGATGGAAATTCTCATCATTTACTACTGACGGCCTGGTGTTGTGAACACTGTATGATCAATATTAGGCAGAACAAAGTTTGCTTTTGAACTACACACATAAGCTGGATCCATTTCCTTTTTGGCCTGGAGGGCAAAAATTCCAAGATTTTCAAACACAATTTTGGATTTTGATTGATCAGACCACAGGAAGCTTTTACTTCCACCCACTCCATCACAAACGAGGCCCAGAGAGGGCTGCTGGGGTTCTGGCCTCTTTTTGTTTTCTTTTGTTTTGCTTGGTGGAGTTCTAACTTCCATTTATGGTTCCAGCACTGGTCTGTTGTAAGCCCACAAAGTGATTTCCACTACAGAACCATGTGTGTTTTAATGTAATTGCAGCTTGAGGATCCAAACATAACACACATTAGTATTTTTCCACCCTTGTTCCTTGTGTAGAGAAGTTTTTTCTCTATTCTCCAATTCTTTATTTGATATATATCATTTTCACACATCTCAACATTTCTGGAAACAGGGTTGTGCATTTTTATGATGTTTGGATTTACATAACGAGGAGACGCTCAAGCTGGTTTCTTTGTGTCAACAGAAAATTATTATGTTAGTGTACTTTGAGGGCTCTGCAGATTACCGTCTTCTTCTTTGGCTTCCTCCTCTGTCACACCCTCTGCTTGTCCTCCATCACTACATCCATAAATGCCTGGCAGCTCTAGCTTCAACATCCTTTCTCCATCATATCCACCATCCCTCCCGTGCACGTCTAAGCCACCTCAGCCTCGTCTCTCTAACTTTGTTTCAAAAATGCTCGACCTGAGCCGTCGCTCCCAATGACAGCTTTAACACCTTCAACTCCGCCACCAGCTCAGCGCCACCGTCTCACAGCAGGTCTCCCTACCATATCGTAAAACCTTCCCTTTCTCTCTGCCTGCTATCCTTCAGTCACAAATCACCCTGACGCCCGTCTCCACCCACTCCACCCTGCCTGCATTCTCAACAACAGGTATTTAAACAGCTACTTTTATTGTCTCTGCTCCTTGCATGTTCACCACACCACCTAAATCCCGCTCCTTCACACACGTATTCGGTTTTGGTTCAATTGACCTTCACTCCTCTTCTGTCCACAGCATACCTCCACCTACTCCAACTACAGGTCACAGTGTTGTCTGACAACATGATGCAGAGACTTCTGCCTTACCTCACCTGTCAACCTTTGACCCTCTCTTCTTTATGCTTCTCCATCAACACTCTCAAAGTAAACATCAGGTGTGTGGAGCTCTTTCTCAGAATGAAGCCGCACTGATGCTCACTGTTCCTCACCTCTCTTCTTAACCTAGCTTCAACAATTCTTTCCCATATCTCTAGTGTGTGGCTCATCATCTTCATCCTTCTGTTACTACAACTTTGCACATCAACCTTATTGTTGAAATGGATGAGTAGATCCAAGATTCTGTTGAACAATCTGATTAGAAACTTAACTGCTGTCTCTGACATCACCATAGCTCCACAGGTTTGTCATCGGGGCAAACCACCTTTACACTCTTCATAGCTGCCCTCACTTTCTTTTAATCCTCTGCACTTCCTCATTCTCTAGCTTTCCTCCATCCATCCTAGTAACCCTCCTCTCTTTCTCCTTTTCTTCAGTCATCAGCTCCTCAAAGTACTTCTTCCATCTTCCTAGCACACTCTCTTAAAATGTTATGAAAGCTCCATCTCTATTCTGAATCACTCTAGCCTGCTGCACATCCTTTCTAGCTTGACTTCTCTGCCTAGCCAACCATTACAAGTCCTTATCTCCTTCCTTAGTGTTCAGCCTCAAACAAAACTTACTTTTCCTTTGCTGTACACTTTAGTACTTCTGTCTACAGACTTCATCTCCCTGACTATACCATTTTTTCGTCGAATACCTTCTTGTACTTCCTCATTCCACCACCAAGTCTTCTTGTCCTCAGCCCTCTGCCCAGAGGATAGGCCAAAGAAACTTCTGCTGTGCTTCCTCAGTCATTTGGTAACTCTTTCCTATCACCCAGGGCCTGTGCCAGCTCCACACTGAATCATCTTCCACCATTTAATCCTTGCCTCTGCCTTCATTTGCTTTCTCTTCTTCATTTTCAAAGCCATCCTACAGCCTGCAGACACCCAATCCTGCCCAGCTACATTCTGTCTTTCCGACTGTTCCTTTTGCATAAGATATACTCCCCCACTGTTGCATAAAGCCTTCTGTCTTGATGAAATGTTCACTTTAGCCATGTCCAGCCTTTTGGCACAAACTACTACCATCACCATACCTACCAACACCTATTCATCTACAAGTTCACTCCAATCGTCATTCTTCCCCTGGGGATCCTCCCTGCAGATTACGTATATTGATCTAGTTCCACTATCACAGTGGCATACTAGCTTACTGAGAAGGTAATGAATTTCTTCTGGTACAACATTCATCATAGGCAACAGTGTTCCTGACTTAAAGTTTAAATGGATGGCTGAGAATTGTCTGTATTTTCCAGCTGCCTTCACACTTAGCACGACTCGTTCTGACATTATCAGCAGCCTGACTGGTGCTCTGATTTACAGCTTTCTGTTCCCTCCGTGGATGTTTTGAGCCCTGTGCTGTCTGCAGCTACAGGCTGTTTACAGTAGCTCCCCACAGGGCGGGACACGTCGACCTTGAGCCACGCTGACAGTGAAGTGCAGCCAGACTGTCGATGAATGAATCTGTCTTTCCAGCTTTCAGTCCCTCCGAGCGGCTTTCGCCCTTCGAAGGGCGCTCAGCTGTTTTAAACCCCAGCCTGTCCCGTCCCGCAACATGTTTCCAAAAAGGAAACCCATCCCCATCTAGTGGAAAACATTTCAACTCCGTCTATCTGCCTCTATTTTAAGCTACCGAGGTCTAGAGATTGAACGTGAAAGCAGCGTAGTTGATCCAGCACGAGACAAATCCACGGGGAAGTTTTCGAATCGGTGTCAACTTACGCTGAAAGTCCTGCGGGCCTCTCAGAGGGAGGAAGGTTTGAAAGAGCCGGCGGAAAGCTTCATGGTCGCGACAGAAAGAAAGAAGCAGGAGACACAAAAGATTTCCAACCAGAAAAATCTCCACCGGGAACTGAGCCGGAGCTGCGTTGCAACACACCGGAGAGGAGGAGGAGAGGTGGGTGTCACCTTAGTGACGTCACCGTCATACCTGTTAAAGAGCAACAGCTGGAGCGAGTCAGTAAAGATCGTTACTGCTCTCGTGTGGCTCTGCGCTGACTCGTAGGCCCACTACCACGCCTGCTTTCACTAATGTAATGAGACACGCAATCGGCCTTTCTGTTATGGAAGCTTTTTTAATTTTCGCATTATGTACTTTTCATATGAAAAGTAGGCTACATAATGCTAAAATTAATTTTTTTTTTAAATGTGTTTTTATTTATATATTTAAGTAGTAGTAGTAGTGTTACACAATAAGTCGATGTAAAATCATTAATTATTACAGATCCACTTCTTGACTCTGACCTTTTTAGTAATTCAGCTGCAGGGTCAAATACTAAGTCATTTTTATGCTATTTTGTCACATAGAATCTAATCTGGATGTAAGAAATAATTATGAGGGGAAAACTGCGTATGGAAGATTAAATATATTGAATTTTTTCCTATAAAAATGAAATGAAAAATATATTAGCTAATCACAATTTAAAGTGAGACTGTGAATCAGTAACCCTTGTTGGAGAAAATGAATTGGATTAAGTGATTGATCACACTCCACCATGACGCTTTAATCTAATCATGAGTGAAGTGTCAGCAGTGGGACAAACTGTATGTAAAATCTAAGCCAGGTCAAAGAGCCGGTTTAGATTTTCACTGCTGTTTAACTAGAAAATATGTTGACTTACAATAACGACTTCAACTAGACGCTGGAGAAAAGTTTGGCAGAAGCATTATTTGCTGGTTTACATTCAAAAGTAATTAAGTCTCTATTCTTATGAGCAAACCTAAATTTGACAATCGTAGGTAGCGTCATAAATCTGCAGTTAAAGTCACAGAGAAGCATGAAAATATGAGAAATTTCTGAGAATGCATTTTAGAAAAAAGTTCATATAATAAAGTCATTCAGGTCATTAGCTGAACTGTACAGTCTGGGGGAACCAGACCAAGCATTGCAGAGATGCAAGTTTTCATGAAATATGTTAATGCAATAATGAAATACACCTCATGAAGAGGAAAATAGGAAATAGCTTTGATATAAATACATTGTTATAAATTACAATACAGTTCCACCAGAGGGCACTGAGTGATTAATCAGGAGCTCAGCTATGCATACAGCCGATTCTTCACCACCACGGGTGTGATACTGACAGCAAGCACACAGTGGACAGGAAGTCTCATTTAGTTATACTCTGTACTCCTGAGTATACTACTTCCTCTCTCCTTGTATATCTTGCTCACCTCCTGCCCTTACACCGCCATCTGAAGGTGCACGGAGCGGAAGTGAGGATGTACAGAATGAGAAATGAGAGCAGCAGCTACGCTCAATATTCAAGACATTTCCATGAAGGACTTCTCAAGGTACAAAAAAGGATCACAAAGTTTTGGCTGTGTACAAAATGCACTTTCTGTGAATCAGACAAAAACAACAGTTTAAAAGATGTTTCATAGATAGTTATTATCAACATAACACTGATCAGTGGAAAACGTTAAAACATTAAATAAGATGGCTTATAAAGAGATAGTTCATCATAACCTGAAAGCTGATTATAAATGCAACATATACACTTATATAAGCAAATCATGTTAATAAAATAAAAACCTTTTTAAAAATTTACAGCAGTCAGTTGTGCAGTATGAATAGTGCAGTAAGCACAAATCCTGCACATTTGCACAGACAGGAGTTAAATCATTGTTTTCTTTGATTGCACTAAAAGTATTCACATCTGGACGGACGTCCACGGTTTTACTGTTGGAGAGTTTTTATGTGAGCCACTTCTCCATGCAGTTCCTGAACACTGTGAAGTTGGAGTGCCAGGTTGTGTGCTTCACCCCCGAATGAACACACGTCACCAAGTCGCCACGTTGGTCCAGCGTCTTCAGCCCAAACGCATCGTTCAGGTAAAACTGAGAGAGCAGAAGGAAATGACATGATTCAAGTTGTGTTTTTGAATGAACACAGTGGAGGGTCTGCAGTGAAAATAGTAGAGATATTAAAAAATCCAAGTTTAGTTTAACACATTTGCAATAAAATACATTCAGCTAACATTTTATTCTCTACAAGAGAGCAGTCTAACACAGCAGTCCAGCAGGAGGAGCCTTTTTGAGTTGGTCTCTGTAACATCCTTTAGTTTTGAGTTCTTTCTTAAACTTCCTGTGCCTACTTCTGGTTTTCTTTGTGTGCTCATTCTCATTTCTCACATTTGTGCCCCTTCGATCCTCCTACCTGTTTATCCAGAAAACAATCTCATTACCCCATTTTGAAGAACGTCTCGATTCCTAAAACACGTCTGGTGACAGACAACAGAGGAGGCTTGCTGCAGGAGCTACGACTGAAGACGCACAGGCGCGTCCTTTTTCAAAAGCATTTTTTACCTGTGATGCATGATAGAGGTGTGATACACTGCTGGAACATGTTGGTGGGAGGAGAACTCCAAAATGAAGTATTCCTACCTTTGGAGCATCTGCACAAATTGTATGTTCTGTTCCCTGGCTGACTCCAGCCTCTGCCTTCCTCCTCTTCCTCCTCTGGCTCAGCTTTGAAACCTCTGCACCTAGCTCCACCCATCTCTCCCTTCATCTCTCCTCAGCAGACTGAGCCACCTTCCTTTCAGCCTCAATTCCACCACCACTCCCTCCCCATCAACCACCCTGAGTATTTTTATTTTGCTAATAAAATGATCTGTTCATCCTTAATTTCCTCCCTTCAACATTTGTGTGTGTGTGTTAAAGAAAATGTGTATAATATCCTGCCACACTTGCATGCTGTGAATGTCACTAAAAGTAGCTCTGCTATGAGATAATAAGATACAGCAGACAAATGATTCAGCTTTGCCACACATCCATCCATCTATTCTCAATTCATAAATAAAACATGGACTGTATAATGCAGCACAACTAAGAAACACCACCAATTTCCACAAAGCTGAATCAACACCTCTGTAACAGACTTAATATTATGTCAGTCATCAAGTGAAAACCTACAGCAGGACTGTGTTTTTAGCTACACCTCAATAAAAATGAAGTGTGTTGTACAGGCAGCACTTCAGTTTGCCACTAACCTCCTGCTTCTGCATTTCTACGACGTTTTCGCTGCTGTCATAGAATCCGAAGTGGCTGCACAGAAAAAAGGAAGCAGTTGTTTCAGGTAAAGATGTTTCATAACTTTTACCACAAACTGATCACTTTGCAAACACATCGAAGGCTCTGCTGGTAAAAATGTTGTTGTCTCCAAACCGAGTATCTTTACAGTTTTAGTATAGGATAGGATAGAATAGCCCTTTATTGTCATTGTACATGTATAACGAAATTGTGCGTGCTCCACATAACTGTTCTGGAATAAAGTTTTATTAGCAGACAGCAGGAATAAATAGCAATCAGAAGAAATGTGCACAAACATAAGAGAAAGGCACACATTTGAGAACAAAACAGTTGCAAAGTGCAAAGAAAAGACTTGGTCTGGCCTGAGTGATGAGGGTTACTCAGACCGTGGCTCAGAGCAGTGAGGTGAGTGGGGGGATGAATGGCTCAGGGGGAGGAACTGTTTGTGAGTCTGAAGGTGGGACCTGACTGACCTGAGTGCAACTGAATACAAATATTGTACTTTGAATCCAATATTGAAAAGGACCGACATGCATCTTAAGGTGACCGTCACATAAAGTGCTGCTTTGTGGCCCACAAGCAGCAGAATGCACTACAGGAAATTTTGTTCCTCCAAAATTCATGTCAGGATTTTTTCGATTGATTGAAAGCCAACAGAAGGAAATTGATGGGTCACTTTTTTTCAAACAGTCTCGTCAGTGTGACATAATGAGCCACCTCTCATTTATAAAATGTAAATGAAAGAGAACAAACAGTGTGTGCTGTAAAGCTGATGACAGTGAGACCTTGACTGCCACGGTGTGATGACACCATCATCCGGTCCTCCAATTAGCACCAACTTCTCGATTTGCAGGAAGTTTTCCCTCCACGCTGTGAAAGGAAAAGCCAAAGGCATGAACGTTTGTTTTCATGCTAACCAGTGCATATGATGACTAAACCAGATCCAATACCTGTCATGTCACTGTGAGGTCTTTCACCATTAAGGAGAGGCAGAAAGATGTTGTTCCGCAGGTAGCTGAGTCTTTGGTGAGGGTCTGTGGACAAAATATGTTTTATCTTTCAGTAAATGTGCAGACTGTCTTCAGTTAAATCTGAAGAACTCTTGTTTTCTCACCGTTCCAGTAGTCACAAATAGACACTTTTTGACCGAATTTGTTGTAGCAGATAAAATGCACATTCTTCTTTAAGGTTTTGTGGAATACCTTCTGCAGGTAGTCTGTGTCTGTGGAGTAAGAGGATAAGATCAAGTTCATCTTAAACATCCTGGCGAATAATGAGAAGTGTGTTAAAAAGCTCACATTCTTTAAATGTTGAAGCTTATGCAGACAAGTTTTTAAAAGCTCTCTGACCTCCGTACTGTCCAGCCAGTGGGGATGAAAGTGAAATGAAGGTGTGCACGTTGTGGTTGGGAGTCGTGGAGAGAAGTGCTCGACAAATTAGACCACCTTCATGGAAAAAAAGAGACTAAATATGAGTCTCAGCTTCAGAAATTTCTACCTTAAATTCATCAGTCCTCACTATTATGCAGTTTCTCTATATAACTACTGCGTACTACGATAGAGATGAACCAGCGGCTAGAAGTGGAAGAGTGTGATGTGTCGTATTTTTACCTAAACTTGCTTAAACCTAACCAATGAATAAAAGTTAAAACATGATAACAATAATTAATTTTAAAAAATTAAATCAATCACACAGACAAAGTAAAAGCTAAATTAAAAATTCAAAAAGTCCCAGTGGGATATAAACTATTGTCTCCTGGATGAAAATCCTCTAAATTATGACTTTACCACCTCTCCAAACTCTAAATGTGGACCTTCTTAGTCCCCAGAATTGGACCTTTATTTCTCAGTTGTCAGGTGGGCATCAACGCTATAAGACTATGTTTTTGTTATTTTTCTATCAAATCTGTTTTCCTATTAAATGTTTAAGTGTACGGCAGGAGCACCTTGTGAAAAGCACAGAAGATGGACACCATCAGGAGCATTTTTCATGATGGAGTTGAAGGACTGCCTGAAGTCTGGGACCTGCTTCCACAGCGGCTGCAGACTCAACAGGTCGTCGTACAAGTCGATCACTGTGACCTCAGTGCCTGGATGCACCTGAGAAGTGCAAAGAAATTGAAGTGGAAGTAAAACTTTTGGCACAATGAGGGGAAACATCAGCTGTCATAAATCTTCAGCCAGGTGCTCGAATGCAGAACTCTTAAGTCAAAACTGATCCTGAGGAAATGAAAGACACAGAGGAACAGAAATCGCTAACTGGAAACCATTTGCTGATTTTCACTTCACTGTTTTGTTTTATCTGATATGTTATCAAGTCCAATATCATTTTAAGTATTTTATTCCTACTTGAAATACAAAATTCTGCCTTGAACCTACAGTAGGATAGAAGCTCTTGATTTGCGTGTTGAACATTTGGTGGATTCAGGTACCGTTGAGGAAATACCAACCAGTTCAATTTACACACAAACAGATTGTTGTTTAACCAGGAAAGACCCACTGAGATTTATAATGTCCTTTACACGGCCAACCTGGACAACAACAGCACTAAAACACATGACACGTAAATCTTTACAGAGCATGAATTTTTATGTTGATCGAGATTATTAACCCTGTCATGCATGAATTATGAAAACCTCGATCCAGATTTTTAAGCATTTTTATTCATCTTTAGGAATTAAACATGAATAAAAACACTTAAGAAAAACTCTGATTGAGGTTGTCATAATTCATGCATGACAGGCTTAAATAAGAATAATTACAATGAAACACGTCATACATCTATAGTAACATAAAAGGACCAGTGGGTGGTGTGGAGTGACACATCAGTGTCCAGTGTAGAGGTTTATGTGCAAGTATGCCATCGACACTGACACAAATACAAGAAAACAGCCTTTGAATAGCTGTCACTGTAGTGACCACTATACATGAACGGGTTAACATATTATTAACATATAAGGTGAACAAAATTGGCCCCAGAATTGATCCCTGGGAAACACCTTCAACCACATCAAGGAAGCAAGAGGTGATGCGTTCAGCATTCACACACTTAGTTCTGTTGGAAAGATCATCTTTGAACCACTCACAGTTTTTGCTTCAATAGCTCATGATCTACAGTGTCAAAAGCCTTGGAAAAGTCCATGAAAAAGGCTGCACAGTGTTTCTGTGCAAAGCCTCAATAAAATCATTTAGTACTTTTAAGGCTGCTTGAACAGACTGAACACGTGATCTAATATCATGACTGATGAGATATTCCTTCCTATTGCTCACTTACAAGAGACACTTTGGGGGCTTTTCATTCGTCTTTGGAAAGGATCAAATAACAGTCGAGCGCACAACTGTAGTTTATATGGTTTTGGATGAATAATAACAAGCATAGAATCATAAGCACATTATCTGCCTGCTGCGGTGACAGAATACAGTCAGAACATCCCGTGCAAAAGATACTCGGAGCAAATCCAGTTTAAAAAGTAATCATTTCAAAGTCTTTTAACTTGAAATGTAAGTCAAAGAAGTAAATCTTTAAGCGTGATCACTGAGTTCTAATAACTAGTACTTAATGATCAGACTTACCCCCTTTTAGCATTGTTCTCTGTCAATCAACAGCTTGGCGGCTGGATCCCAGCATCCATAAGAGTGTGAGTGTTAGTTCGGTTAAAAGCACCTGAAAATGTTTTTAATGCTCAAATAGAACAGGAAAGCTCTGTGTGAGTACCAGTTTATTTATTATTAAAAAAAATAAAATAAAATCACTGTTGTGAACTGTAATGTTTGATAAAGTTGGCTTTAGTCGAAAAATATGCAGACTTGTTGCCCCAAAGTTACTGAAAGTCAACCGAGAAAATGATACAAACTTGTTTTGACTGCGTGTGCAAATGAGGACAAGCCTCGAACTTGAAAACACATTTTCATTATTTTATAATAAATATGTAAACATGCTTGTACGCAGTTTTTAGTACCGCTCTAGAGACAACGCAGGAAAACTGGTTTTAAATTTGAACAGCTACTCTGAACATGAACTTGGCCTGGAGACGTTAATCACTGAGCCCGAGTCCTGCGGTCCGTTAATAGCTAAACACTTCCACCAGAAACACATCCCCGAAAAACCAAAGTCTAAACGCAACCGTGGACACAACAGGACCGCCTTAAGACTCTAATATCGAACATTAACAGGCCCGTGAGTCTTTGTGCACATACAAGTTTGCACAAAACACATCAAAGTAAAGGCATCACCACAAGCACGAATAATACACCACTTTTAATTCCTGTGGTAAATAAAGCGGCTCTAACGCATTTGGAGCTGTTTTCGAGCCTTGTTGTTCTGCAGCAGAGATATAGCACGCTGTGCGCGGTCCTACCTTCTTTATGAACCTTGACAGGTTCTGGAACTGCTGTGGTCCATCAAAGATGCCATGCACGATGATGACTGGTTTATAGCTGTCCACGCAAACACCTGCGACCACCAGCAGCAGCAGCAGCAGCATCGGGCCACGCGACCCTGCGGCTACCCGTGGACACTTCATCTCCGCCCGGATACAGGTGAGAAGCAGTGCGGGGGGCTGTAGATGATCCCGAGGACTTTGACCTGAGGTGGTGTCGTTAATACGGCCGATGAGGGACTACGGCTCTCTTCATACTGACAACCAACCATACATGAGCGCGAGCTGCTTCCTCTTTATACACATGTATTTTTTCCACAGGCCACATCCGCTTTTACAGAATCACACCCCTTCAACATTCAACGGTCTGAACCCCATCGATAAAGCAAAAGTCTTTTCGACCTTTTACTCACTTATAATTAATTGGAGACAATTAAAAAAATGTTGCATTTTAATAAATGAAAGTTTTTTAATTTATATTTTCATCTGTTAGATGAACTCACAAATACACACAAGGCATACGTTAACATCACGTTGCTGCTCATCTCTTGCTTCTGTTCATGTGTTTGACTTCATGTTACAAGTGACGTGAACGTTTGTTTGTTTAAATTAAAGTTGTCTGTCTTAGCATTAAGTCTGTTGGTGGTGGTGATATTGTGTGTGTTAGACTGTTATTATAATAGCAGGAAGTTGGGGTGGATCAGTGGCTCAGCTAATATAACTTTATATTGACTCATCATGTACCACTTGTAAAAGCCGCGTGTTTTTGTCATGTTTAATTGTGATCAGAAACAATAAGCTTTAAAATTGTTGTCCAACTAAAAGCCAGAACCTAAAGATTTTTGTTTACAATAAAAGAATTGGGAAATTGAGTTCTGGTTGTGAAATATCTCTAAAAATCATAATATGAATTGAAGAAGCTGGAAACATAGATTCGACAAAGACACAGGACAGTACTGTATGTGAGGCTATGCCCGGTGTATTCAACGCCATTTTCTTCGCAGATTCTACTTCTGATAACATGTTATACTTTCCCCTGTTTACTTTTTTCATAGTGTTTTGTCAGAGAATATATACCTTATTTTATGATCTCTTATGAAAGTGGAAAGACAGGCTGACATATGAGATCAGGCAGGACTCTGCAGATGATATTGTGACCTGTAGTGAGAGTATGGAGCAGGTGGAAGAATAAGAAGAGAATTATTAAATGTAAAACGTATTGTCCTGCTCTTATTTTCTGTTTGTTTGCGGAACTGGATGTTTTGGTTTGTTTTATTGCTAGCTGGTGTTGCAGTTCTTTACATGGCCACACGGGGGCAGTGAGTGCTGGCGCCTCTGATGCAGCCCGCTCTTCTTCCCTAGTTTAGCCTGACGTATTTCCGTTTGGAAGTTCAGCGTGCGTTAAGCTAAAACAGCAAAACAGTTTACAGTGTATGAGTGTGTGTGATGTACTTTTAGGACAAATGCACAGTTTTTCGTGTCTACGGCAGGATGCTCGTGTCCGCTAAGTGTCCGAACCGGAGACTTGTGCGCTGCAACTCAAGCTAACGCCTCATCTGTAGCTGGAGTTAGCAGTCGGCTAACTCAACCTGCTGTTTCTGTCACAACAAGAGCGTTTGAGAAGCGGTGAGTGGACTTCAGAGACGGTTGTGTTGTGTCTCCTCTAACGCTCACACTTTGTATAATGCAGGTGTAGTAGTGGATGGATAACTACGCTGTAATATGAAAACTGACAGTATTGGTGCAAAACACTGCGGTTTGAAACGACGCTGAATCCAGAGCTGCAGTTAAAGGCGAAGTTATTGGAAACTTGAGCTTGTTTAACGAAACCTAAATGTGAGGAAACATTTTTATTTAGTAGTTTTGCAAAAAAAAACAAAAAAAAAACAACCACTCACTGCTCTGACTCTTTAGCTTTCACAGAGGTTATCAAATCTAGATTGTCAAAGGTTAATGCTGAAGGTTTGTAACTGGACCTGGTCTGAATGTGGGAAAGGCAGCAGGGAAATCATCTCTTTTTGCACATTTACTGTCCTGGAGCATCCTCCAAGTTGAAGCTGACATGTTGGCTGGCTCCTTTCAGTGTGGAGGTGTAGCATCTCCATTATGAGCTCCTTCACGTCCTGGTTTCTAAAGTCTCCCTCTTAAACCCAGATTTTAAAAGTCTGGATAAAGTTGCTTTTACTTTTGTTCTGCTGTAGATGCTCCAACAGTCATAGCATTGCTGCCTGTTTTTGTGTTTTCACAAAGGGATTCACTGCAGCTCTACAGTTTAGTAAAGTTTTCCCTTTCTAAGGGTGATCCTGTCCATATTTGAAAATTCTGGATAAATCATTTCAAATTTTGTTTTTATTTTTTTAAGTTGCAGTGATCTGTGACTTAATTTAAATCCCGTCCTGGAGTCTGTTAAAACAAGTCTGGTCAAATGTAAAAATCTGTTAGCCTTTTTAAAACAAACAAACAAACAAACAAACAAACAAACAAACAAACAAACAAACAAACTAATTTGTTTACTCATCATATGGCCAGGTGTGGTCCACATGTGCAGAACAGTATCTACAGTGTTTTAGATCATTTGAACAGTGAATCATGCAAAGCCAGTCTAGGTCATCTTTAAAGAATAGTGTTTAAAATGATCCTTATTTATCCTAAGCTGGGCCTTGGTGCAGCCCTCCATCCACCCTGTGTCTGAAAAGAGCCATGCTGGCTCTATTTTGATTCAGCCTTTCTTTACAACAGCATTCTTTTGATTGGCCGCTTCATGCAAACAGCAACTTGGCGGATGCTGTGCTGATAACCATATTAAGGATATCCTCTGTGTGGGACATCATACATCTAGAGGAGCTGAAAAAGGGGTTTTGGCTCCCAGGCATTACTTATACATATGTTGACCTCATTATCTAAAACTTTGGCGATGTTTAAAATGATCACCCACTGGAACGCTAATTATATAAGAGAGAAAGTAAGGAAAAATATGTAAGATCCTTTATTTGTTAATTATTTTAAGCTCGTTCTGCAGTCTTTCATGAAGCTGCTGTGGGATTATTTTCTTTGGGAATCAGTTCATTCTTAGGAAAACTTTTTGAAAACATCACAGCCTTCTAAACCTTTATTTTTCAGGCCTTGTATGAAGATAATGGTAACCAGGTACCTGCGCATGTGTCTGTCGCACCGGGACTTTGGATAACCCTGTTTTTGTTCTGTGACTTTCCTCTTTCAGAAGACACCATGGCCAATCTGGAGCAGTGGGTGAGCGACCGTCTCCACGACATCCTCGGGCTGAGTGACAGATACGTGTCTCAGTTCATGATCGGCACTGCTCGGAAAGCATCGAGTCCCGAAGACTTTGTGGCTCGCCTCGAGCAGACGGGCACGATTGACATCGACCAGAGTGTGGCCGCCTTCGCAAAGGAACTCTTTGAAAAGGTTCATTCATGAAATTCTACCCGAGTTCCCTGTGACGTTCACCAAAACTCATTTTCTTTTAGCGCTGGTGGTTTAAAAAACCCTCTAATGTTGTTTTACTGTTGCAGGTTCCTCATAAACAGGTCGTTGAGAAGCCGTCCCGAGCGGTGGAACGGCAAGCGATCGAAATGGAGAGGAAGAACCGGACGTACACGTTACTGGAGGACAGCGACGATGCCGATGAAGATGCTGCGAGGGAGAAACAGAAAGGAAAAAAGAAAAGCAAAGACAAGGAACGCGGGAACAAGAGGAAGCACATCAGACAGAAGAAAGGCAGCGAGTCGTCCAGCGAGGAGGAAGCACCTAAAAGGTAATCTGCTTATTTTCTGCTTTTTTAAGATCTTGGTGCTTTTTTGTTTTTTGTTGGGGTTTTTTTTATTACGATAATTTACATTCATATTTATTCTTAGTTGTGGAGGAGAGATAGACACCAGTGTAAAACTATGTATCCTGTTCTCTAACATCAGGGATAAGTCAATTCAAGACGACCACAAGACAGTAAAGAGAGAAGAGGAGGAAGAGGAAGAGTGGGAGAAGGAAGAGAGAGAGCGACTGCAAGACATCGAGGAGAGGGATGCGTTTGCCCTGCGAGTGAGGGAGAAAGACAAGGAGAAGACGCGCAACATAGCCGAGAGGACGGACAAGAAGGTGGGCACGCAGCTCTTTTACGGTCTTTCACAGGTGACCTTGTGTCTCACGCAGGCAAATATTTATCCTGTTGTTTTGTTCTCCACAGGCTTATGAGGAAGCTCAGAAGAGGCTGAAGATGGCTGAAGATGATCAGAAGAATATGGTGGGTGGTACGGGACAATTTGTGCGCTCATTGATTCCTGAAATGGACCTCAGTTGCTCAGCTGTGTGATAAGGTTTCCTCTTCCTCTTTAAAGTTGCCGGAGTTGAGGAAGCGCTCTCGATGGGAATATCTGAAGAAGAGAGAGTCGGAGAAGCTGGAGGACCTGGAGGCAGAGATCGTGGATGACGAGTACCTCTTCTCCACTGAGGAGCTGACAGAGAGGGAGAGGAAGGAGCTGGAATACAAACGCACCATTCGGGATCTAGCTAAAGATTACAAAAAGGCCGGTGCCAAGGAGCAGGAGGAGAGAAAGAACAGATACTACATGCCGGAAGAGAATAGAAGAAAGGTGGGAACGAGGAATGTCACATGTAGAAACTCGTCTGACTGCAGTTGTCCATATATTTACCGTCTCTCCACACTTACAGGAGGTGCCACAGAGGGACCTGGAGCTGGAGGAAACCCCCATGGAGCTGGGAGGAGAGCAGGGTCGCTGGGAGGAGGAGAGGCTGAAGACGGCCTCCCTCAGCTTTGGGGCCAAGAAGGAGCGAGAGCAAGGAATGAAGCAGGAGCAGGAGAAGTACCAGCTGATCCTGGAGGAGGACGAGATGATCGACTTTGTCACCACCGCCATTACCATGAAGGGAACTCGGTCTGAAAAGGTGACGCTCATCAGATTCCTTATTCTTTTTTATCGTTGTGGGTCTCATTTAATTTTGATCTAGTCTGCAGCTCCGTGTGCAGTACTGATTAAAAGGAAATATCTGCTTATTTTCACCGTCATAGCCGGCGTGCAGGCGTTACACAGCCTCCTGCCCAGCAGCAATAGTTTGTGTAATTTCACCGAGTGCTGTGCTTGATGGAAAATGCAAAGATACTAATTATTACCCGTTTAGATATCATATCTGAAATACCAGCTCTTTCTCAGCTGCATTTAAAAACAAAGAAAAAGACATGAATGGAAAAAAAGTATCAGCAGAAAAAATGGTGACCACCTATTTGTTAAGATTACGTGTTGCATTCGGTTTTTACCTCTTAGACAGATGGACATATTTTTAGATTTGTCCTGATCTGCACTTTTTAACATGAATGTTCGTTCTTCTTGCCTTATTCCCAATGTTCAGCTTGGAAAAGTATAGAAAATTACCACATAATTACATTTCTTTAAAAATATGTACATTTTCTATTTTAAAAAAACTCTTAATGTAAGCATAGAAGTGTAGAACCAAAGAAACATTTCCCAGCTCGGTCTAACAAAAATGTTCATTTTTACTTGAGAGTGATTTTTAAAATTTTCCACACGAAGGAAATTCCTAAATGCAGAGAAGCAGGTGATTTCCAGTTACAGTAATAACAGCAGAGGGGAGAGTCCACTGGCTAAGCCCCAGTTTTTCATGTATTATATCCCATAAATGACACAAGCCTCCGGGCCTCTTGTTTCACCACTAGATGGCAGAACTGATGATCTAAAAAAGCAGCCTCAGTATTTGATCCTTTGCCTGATGAGCACGGTGAAGTATTTTGGACTGTAGTGTTACATGACCTCTGACATCAGCGGATGTTGAGATCTGATCAACTTTTAAGTCATTTTTTTGAACTTGTCAGTGAATCTGAGGAAATAACTACGAAGAACCAAATCTGCAAAGTCAAAACATAATTATGCACCTTAAACGGATCAGAATTTATTCGTTTCCGTTTTCATTTCCACGTTTCTTTTTGCCTTTCTGCTTCAGCGCACAAACGATCAGGTTGACTTCAGAGAGTGCAGTGGGATCAGCCTTTCACCTGTCAGATAATCAATGCAGGTCTCAGAATAATGAATGCCTGCGTTCAGAAAAGAGCTGAAAAACCAGGGTTATTTTGGGTGTCATTTGCATGATGACACAGAAATCCTTAGAGAGGCGTGTAAACAGAACGAGAAGTAAAGAAATTTAGGGAAATAAGAAGAGACTACGTGCAAAAATAATAATTAAGTGATCAAACACAGAAGCCAGTTCATACAAATGTTTTGCATTTAGTAACAATTTAATGTATTTGCTCATGTTTTCACGGACAGTTTCAGCCACATGTGTGTTCCCAGGGTGCAATGCAGCCTGTGTTGTAGTGTGATCTTTGGAGTGATGAAAGGCTGTATTACAAGGAAACATGTTTGAGTTGGTGGAAAAACGAAAATATCTTCCACCTGCGTGCCTTTTTATATGAGTGTAAATAAAAGAACCAGTCGACTGTGTCCTTCCAAACCTTCTGTAAACATCGCTGACACAAATTCGCCTCCGATTCAACCCGACGAGTACACTGTGCATTAGTGTTATCTGTGCAACAAGGTTTCATTTATTACTGAATGATTGTTTTTAAATTAATCTTTTGTAATTATATTTAAGCTTTTCTTTGGTGACACCGCAGGGACTGCACTTATTTTCCTTGTACTTGTTACAGTGAAGAGATTGTGATTCTTCTGCTTCACTGTAAAAACTCAAACTGCCTTTTCTTCTGACCGTGTCACCTTGAGGATCAGGATGCTCCGGCTCTGTCGCAGGCTGAGCTGAAAAAACAGTCAATGCAGGAAGTCCGACGCAGCCTTCCCATCTTTCCCTACAGAGACGACCTGCTGGCCGCCATCCACGAGCACCAGATCCTCGTCATCGAAGGAGAGACGGGCTCGGGGAAAACCACCCAGATCCCTCAGTACCTCCTGGAAGACGTGAGTGTAGAATTTAAATGTAGCTTCATATATTCACGTATTAAACGTGTTAGAGAACAGCGACTGGGGTACCCAACCGAAATATTGGCCTCTACCTCTTGGAGTAAAAAACAAAGTCCACCACATTGTCCATGTATCCTAGGATGTTGAACTATAGACTGCTGTTCCAGTGTGAAATATTTACTTTCCAGAGTAAGGAAAATCCTGAGCATCCTGAAAGTGCTGTCAAAGTAATCCTTAAACACTTTCCATCAGGGCTACACCAAAGGAGGCATGAAGATTGGATGTACGCAGCCTCGCAGAGTGGCAGCCATGTCAGTGGCAGCCAGAGTAGCAGAGGAAATGGGTGTGAAGCTTGGTAATGAGGTGAGCTTAGTACATGACTACACCAACACTTGATGTGTTACTGCACCTTCAAGCAGACTGAAATTGAGTGTTTTACTGTCATCCAGGTGGGTTACAGCATTCGTTTTGAGGACTGCACATCAGAGAGAACCGTGCTCAAATACATGACAGACGGCATGCTGCTCCGAGAGTTCCTCACCGAACCGGACCTGGCCAGCTACAGGTGCCATTAATGCGTCTGTGCCCTCTGCTGGGTTTTTATGTTGCTTTTCATGAAGAGCAGAAAGCACCTAAAAGTAACAGTGCTGACATGGGAGAGTGTACTTCTGTACTGGCTGCTCTTTACGTGTTTAAGTAGTTTATGGAAGCAGGGTAAACGATTCTCATAAACCATTTTCTCTATTAAATCTACATTCTGGGAGCAAAGTAATGCTGCAGAGGATTTGTGGAGTTATGTAGGCTTTACTAGGAAGACAGGGCAGTTGACTTTCAGCCTGCAGACACAACCAGGCGTGCACGCTTGTTAAAGATTATCTTGGTTTAGGCAGGTACACAGTCTTAAAAGTTGGTAACTTTACCAGTACTGACCTTCTCTGTTTCTTGGCCACTACCTTTTTCTTCTGTGGGGGGTTTGGAAACCTCATCTGATTTAAATTTGGCCTACCTCTCCATCAAGATCATTTGGTCATGCGCCTGTGAGCTGCTAGGCTGTAGCGTCTCAAAATAGCAACCGTTCAAACCAACACTGACATTTTCATAATGTGAATGCAGCAGCAGAGTGGTGGATCTTGTGAACAGAGGAAACTGCAGTGATCACTTCATTCCTTCAGCATGTCATTGGTTCTGCTGCTCACTGGATCTGTCACCCTTGAGCTTATTAGAAAATTGTTCAACCTTAGCCAAAGCTGTCGTCACATGAGCGTCCGGTCAGTTTGAAAAGGAAGGTGACATTTTCTCTCTGCACACAGCAAAGTGCAGGTGGTCTAATCTGGTTTAATCAGACACTTTATTTAGTTTTATAAATCCTCTGCTGGCTTCTCTGTAGTTTGACATTTATCACCGAACCCGTTCGTGTCGATCGTTTTGCTCCCCCCACGATCTCTGTCTGTCTCCCCCCACAGTGTGATCATCATAGACGAAGCCCACGAGCGAACGCTCCACACCGACATCCTGTTCGGTCTGATTAAAGACATCGCAAGATTCAGATCGGACCTGAAGGTGCTGGTGGCGAGCGCCACTCTGGACACCGAGCGCTTCTCCTGCTTCTTCGATGACGCGCCTGTTTTCAGGATCCCTGGCAGGAGGTTCCCCGTCGATATTTTCTACACGAAAGTAAGATTATATTTGAATCCTCGCCACAGTAAACGTTACAATTTAGAGCCTATAAACCAAACTGTGGTGTTGATGTGTGTGTGTCTGTGTGTTGTCTTATCAAGGCTCCAGAGGCAGACTACCTGGAAGCGTGTGTGGTGTCGGTGTTGCAGATCCACGTCACTCAGCCTACCGGAGACATTCTGGTCTTCCTCACTGGACAGGTGCGCTTCATATCATATTCCCAAGAGATCCAGAGCTTCAGACACGACTGTGATGCTCTGCAGCAAACATCAGACTGAAATCTCTCTCAAAGAGTTACACCTAGTTTAACATCATGTTCTCTCCATGCTTTCCTTTGTGTGCAGATGTTTTTATAATATAATCACATTCTAACTGATGGCTGTGAAACAACATTGATCTTCACGTGTTCTGTAGAATAGTTTGGACATACCACTTTATCAAAATCCTGACACAGAGGATCGCAGGTTCATAATGTGAAAGTAAAGTCTTTATTAAATATGGCTTAAGTGAATAAGAAAATCAGCTGATTTTAATGAAACTGATGAAATTGCCTTCACTTACCTGAATCCTTTTTCGTTTCTTTTTTCGTGGAATGAGGAAAAAGGTGAAACGACAGAGTCGCTGTTGCTCAGGACGATTCTTTCTCCATAAACTCTTTGTCACAGTGAACACATCACTTTCTGTGGAAACTTGATTTTCCCATGTGGCTCCTGCAGCACTGATAAAACACAATGAACATCAGAAAAAGGCCACAGTGAACCTGAAACAGACCTGATCTAAAACCAAAGAAGGATCAGAGTGAGCTTGATCATCCATGCATGCGTTCATTCATATATTTCTATATTTATTCTTAAGATTTGACTCTGTTTTTGTTAGAAAACAGGTAAAATCCCACGTTCACTCTGAGAAAGTTGATCTTGTAAATTCTACAAGTTTAGAAAACTGTCCTGACATGTACGGATGCAAAGGGAAGGAGAGGGATCAGAACAGATATGTTAGAAACACGGGTACAGTGTCCTTGTGTGTGTCGGCTGATTGTTGAGCCTCGCTGAATGCGTGTCTTGCAGGAGGAGATCGAAGCGTGTTGCGAGCTGCTGCAGGAGAGATGCAGGCGGCTTGGTTCTAAGATAGCAGAGCTGCTCGTCCTCCCCATCTACGCCAACCTGCCGTCTGACATGCAGGCAAAGATCTTTAATCCTACTCCGCCTGGAGCGCGTAAGGTGAGACAGTGTCTTATTTCTGAGAAGCTTTTATTGTTTCTTAATACAGCTGCCCTACAACTAACAGGTCAGTGAAGGACTAATATTTCATTTTGGCTGACACAAAATAGGCCAGCAGTCGACCATGACGGGTTTTTGTTAAACCCTTATTTAACCAGGATACCAGAGTCTTGATTTAAAATCTGTTTGCACAAGTGTCCTGGTCTGTTTACTCTGCCAGCTGGATCAGCCTCGGAACATTTTCCTAGACTGGAATATTCACAGTTTGCACCAGCTCATAACAATCACAACAGGCTAACAGGCCTGTTTTTTGCTTTGTTTTGATGAGAGCTGCTGGAGCATTGCAAAGTATCATTAGCATTATGCCAATACGGTGTTGAATACTTGACATAATTTATTAGCTAGCGTGCCTTAGTTGGGAGTTGGATTCTCTGGGAGAAACAGTTGTTTCTCACAAGTCCATCTCACAACCACAGCTGTGGTCCCTGCTGGTCTGCCTCCACTGCAGATGTCTGATGGTGCAGATGGAGGTGAACGGATCTGCGCTGTAATCACAGGGTGAAACCAAACGCTAGCTGTCATGCACTGCTGAACGTGAACTGGATGTGAGGCTCTGAGTGATGTTGGGACAAAGGGAGCTTCAGTTAAATCTTTCCACAGGTTCACCTACGAAACCTTCAAACTTTTAGGCTCTCGCTGGCCCAGGTCGTTCTTTCAGTCTTGACTCCAATTATAATCACTAGAAACATGAATCCTAATTCACATTCAAATTTGTTTGACTGCCCAATCTTAAGACAAAAGTTTCAACCACAGATGATCTTAGGTTAAAAACGGCAGCTATTAAGACCTAAAACAATTCCAGCTGTTCAGGAGATTTGCGTCCCGTAATCAAGGTGAGCTAAAGCATTTAGTGCTGCGTGTAAACAAGGTTAAGTGTTATATATAGTGTGTGAATGGGTGGATGACAGGTTGTGTAAAGCGCTTTGGGGTCCTTAGGGACTAGAAAAGCGCTATACAAATACAGGCCATTTACCATTTACCATATTGGTACATTAAATTCCACTGAGTCAACCCGTCGTATCCTTTGATTTTACAGCTTCTCTGTTAGAAATCCTAGTAAATAAATATGAGCTTCCTGCAGTTGTAAATCATGTTTTTGACGTCTTTTTTTTTTTAACCTCTCATTTATCATCTGGATTTAATCTTTGTTGGTGCAATGTTTTCTAACTTTATCTCTCGGTGTTTCTTTTCTTATCAATCCAAGGTGGTGGTGGCCACCAATATAGCAGAGACTTCATTGACCATAGATGGCATCATCTACGTCATTGACCCTGGCTTCTGCAAACAGAAGAGCTACAACGCCCGCACAGGCATGGAGTCACTCATTGTTACACCTTGCTCACGGGTAACTGCTTTTCCTTAATGTTTAACTAGCAGGAAATCAAAGTGAAGTGACGATAAATTTAAGCCATTTCCTTTTATTGCTGTTCTAAACAATGACGGGTGCATCCTTGGGATTGGTACAGGCTGGTCTGTGGGGTTAGACCAGTCTTCACCACCATGGAGGTACTGAATGGAGTCTTTGTGTCTTTAAATATGAGAGCTCAAAAAGTTTTGAATGAATTTTGATAAAGTTCTTTAAGTGTTTATTAATAGAACAAAGAAAAGTTGAATGCATATATACAAAATACAAAAGTAAATGCTACCCGGTGTGAGCTGCGTGGGTGGAGCTTTTACTTACATATCACTCTAATGTGAGATAAACTGTTACATAAAAAACTAATATTTGGAATATAAATATATTGTTTATACATATTATATTGTTTAAAGACCAAGTCCTAGAAGCTGAATTGAAGAGAAATGATGTCTCGTTTATTAGCTTCTCTTTATTGGCTCACTGTTAAATTGAATTCCTTCTCCTTGTGCTCAAAGTGCTGAATGATTAGCCAACATCATAACTTCATAGTACCATTTTATCCTAATAGAGCACTTTGCTCTCAGACTGCAGGTCTACTTGTGTTCTTAGAGTTTCTCAAATTAAAATGGGAGGCAGAGCCTTCAGCTTCCAGGTCCCTCTCCTGTGCAACCGACTCCCAGTTCAGGTTCAGGAGACAGACACCCTCTGCTTTTAAGAGCAGGCTTCAAAATGTCCTTTTTAAAAAAAAAAAAAAGCTTATAGTTGGTGGTGGATCAGGCGACCTTGAACCATCCTTTAGTCATGCCGCTGTTTGAGGCGAACCAAATTAACTGAACTACAGGTGTGAAATCACCTGGAAGGTCAAACATTTGCTGAACTTTATTGTAGCTGCAGCTGAGACATCGAAAGGTCAGATGTGTCAGATTCAGTTCGTTGGATTTCTCGTCTGTGATTGCTTTTGACTCATTCGTTGTTTTAAGGTGGATTGATTTTGGAGTTTTGTCTCCTAACAAGGCAGCTGGTGCAAACCTGTTTTGTGAAAACATCTTACTGAATATATTTGATTTGATCTGACTCGCACTGTTTTGGCTGCTGAAAGCAGCCCGTGGTGAAATTGTCTTTGAAATATAATCAAAGGTGGAGGAGGGCCTGATTGGCACACTCGAGTCAGCCAGAGATCCTCAGAAGAACAAACCTCTCCAGCTTTCCAAAGAAAAAAATAAATAAGTAAATCTCCTGATAAGCTTGTGGACTTGTGGGACTGTAAATCACTTTGACCCAGGTCAAACATAAAAATACTATGTTAAAGAGACCTCAGAGATATCCTCCACTGGCTTCACAGACATGTATTGTAGCTCAGGTGTGGTGGTGTATTAGTGCAGGTGATTTATCTGTCTGTTTTTTTTCTGTGTGTTTAACTCTCAGGCTTCAGCCAATCAGAGAGCAGGCCGAGCAGGCAGAGTGGCTGCTGGGAAATGTTTCAGGCTTTACACAGCCTGGGCCTATAAACATGAGATGGAGGAAACAACTGTGCCTGAGATTCAGAGGACCAACTTGGGAAATGTAGTCCTGCTGCTAAAGAGTCTAGGTAGGGGAAGAAATGGGGATCCTGTGATTTTAAAACACCAGGTGGCTGCTGTTGTGTAGTGAGCTAATCTTTTTTCCTTGCAGGTATTAATGACCTCATTCACTTCGACTTCATGGACCCACCTCCTCATGAGACTCTAGTCTTGGCTCTGGAGCAGCTCTACGCCCTGGGAGCCCTCAACCACATGGGAGAGCTCACAAAGGTGCAAACCTGGAGACGCTCTCTATATTTTTAATATAGTCATATATATTTATAGAATTTCTGCAATCACAGGTTGCTTATAGACATTAACCTTCACAGTATCGTGATGTGAATATGCACCGTCCGACAGAGTTAATAGAGGCCAAAAACAAAGCTAAGGGAGGGTCGCCAAAAAACTCCACCAAAATCAGATCGCACAGATCCCTGGGTATGTACAACAAAGAGCTGGTGAACTATCTCATCCTATATTTGAATCTGCAACAGGCGCTGCAGAGTTGGACATATTTTACATTCTTACTGTAACTTAAGCTGCGGGAGAGAGATACACCACCTTTTATTTTTACAGGAATAATCTGTGACCATCTCTGCCACGCTCGGCTGCATATTTGCATCACGTACTTTGCACACCTGATGCTCGTAAGGCTGTAAAATGGCTTCCAGCACTGAAGAGTCACTCACTTCCTTGATCGAAAGTGCTGATGCATTTTAACTTTTATTACCAATCTGATCGTGTTAATGAGTAATTATCAGGGACAGGAGGATGTTTTTAAGAGCGTGTGTAAAGGTGTCATTAGCCAGTTTTGTAGGTCATTGGGTTTGTTTGTTTTTTTAATTAAATGAAGTGTTTATTGGTATTTAACTCTTTCTTTCTCTCGGTCTCTTTTTGGGGCGGCTCAGCTGGGTCGCAGAATGGCTGAGTTACCTGTGGATCCCATGCTGAGTAAGATGATCCTGGCCTCAGAGCAGTGAGTCTCCAGTTTGATTGCATCATAGTCACCTGCTTGAGTCTGTACTACCTGCCAAATTAGCTGTTTATTTATTCAGTCACATTGCACCATGAAAGCGTTAAACTATTAATTATCAGGAAATCTGATTCCCACACTTTATGTACAGGAAGCTTGCATGGTTTGTTGAAAGATTTGTATGGCGAAGTTGTAGAACAGGTAAGCTTGTGTGCACATATTAGCATAATTCCAGTCTGTCCCTCCATCCTCACATCTGTGCTGATTTTAGCTGCACGTGGAGTCTCAGTTGGGTGAGCTGAAGGGTGTCTTTGACGAGACGAAGGCTAGAAATAAAGGTTAGAAATATGGTTTAACACAAGTCGCTGCGGTTTTTACCAACCAGAACACGTCAGTGATGCTCGGTCACTACATCAAAACCGTAACCGTAAGGAAAGAGAGCATCACGACACATCTGTGTGTGCAGATTGTGTCTTTAACGCCCTCGCTGTCTTTGTATCTCGGACATCTCGTTTTATGAACATATGCAGTAAATGGTAAATGGTAAATGGCTTGTATTTGTATAGCGCTTTTCTAGTCCCTAAGGACCCCAAAGCGCTTTACACAACCTGTCATCCACCCATTCACACACTGGTGATGGCAGCTACACCCTGGGGCACACTGACAGAGGCGAGGCTGCCGGACACTGGCGCCACCGGGCCCTCTGACCACCACCAGTAGGCAACGGGTGAAGCGTCTTGCCCAAGGACACAACGACCGAGACTGTCCAAGCCGGGGCTCGAACCGGCAACCTTCCGATTACAAGGCGAACTCCCAACTCTTGAGCCACGATCGCCCCCCAGTAGAAGATGAAGATGGACTAGAGCAGGGGTGGGGGAACTCCATGCCTCGAGGGCCAGTGTCCTGCAGGTTTTAGATGTCCTTGATCCAACACAGCTGCTTTAAATGGCTGAATGACCTCAACATGTCTTGAAGTTCTCCAGAGGCCTGAAGTTTCCCACCCCTGGACTAGAGGCTGCTGGTGTCCACCTACTGAGAAACTCAAACAAAAAAACAGCTAGTGTGCTTTCGTTGCTAGTTTTTCCACTGATGACTGCTTGGGAAAAACATCCTGCCTGTAGCTAAGCTGACACAGGATGCCATCATCTTTATCTAACAGAAATAGAACTTCCATTCAGCATCTACAGCGATTTACACTGCTGTGTATTCACTTTCTATTTTAAGCGTTTTTATGCATTTTGTCTCGATTTCTTGTCTGACCTGTTGCTATCATTTCCCATTATTATTAGCATTTATATTAACAATAGAAATTATTAATTTTGATGCACTTTTATGAAACTTTTAAATCTGTCATGCATAAATGAAAGACTTTTTTTGTTTGTTTATTACTCCTGCAAAAACAAAAATCACATGGAAGTCGTATCTGTAGCTGTGCGGACTTTCCCCCTTTCCATAAACAAAAAAGCTGTTGCACTTTAACAAAGTGTGGTCAGTAAGTCTGCCTGAGTCCGGTCTGAAGGATTTATAACGCTCATACACTTACGGGCAGTTGGTTTGGAGCAGCATGTGGATGAACCTCCACATGACAGAGAAACAGACTGAAAGACTGGATTCAGTCAACTCAACACGTCATTGTTCAGCGAATCAGCCATGTTTACCAGTTAGAAACATGATTGTTCATCACTTTGACAGCAGAACGTTGCTGAATTAAACACTTACACTTATTAGAGTGTTGGAAACTTGATCAGCTAGTTCAAGTTTTGTTCACTAAGAGAATGGAAAGCAGTTTCATCAAAGACAAAGAGAGAGAATTAAAAAAAGAATACATAGGATTTTAATTAGCAGAAGTACAAATGAAGACTGTGTAGGACTGGTGGTGTCTCAGAGGGTGGGCAACATCTCATCTTAACACTCGGGTGGTCTCAGAGTAAACAGCATATGATGTTGAGGGGAAAAATGTGACAAATCCCAGTTAGAGATCAGTGGCAGTAACTGAAGGAAGGCTATAATAAGATGAATGAGTGATTCTACATGACCTTCTTGTAACATTCAGTAGTATGAAGGTAAATATGGGTTTGAGGACACTTTTCCACCGCGGAACAAGACTGATGACAAAACAAAAGTGTGATTCACAAGGTTAAAACATGACTGTAGAGATTAAAATTGGATTAAACTCAACTTATGGACTTCTGTGTTTACATCAAACAAAAACATTATGTGCGGCCTGTGAAAGCGGGTCTGCTGTGGAGGAAGAAATGCAGTCTGTCTAATGTGTGGGTATAAAGGATGCAAGCAGGTTGAGTGAAACAGTTCCTTTAAAACCTGAAAAATGTGCATGAATTCAAGACTCGCACAGAATTTCATTTCGGGAACATTTGTTTTTTTTCTCCAGGTACAAATGTTCGGAGGAAGTGTTGACGATCGCGGCCATGCTGTCTGTAAACAACTCTATCTTCTACCGTCCCAAAGACAAGGTGGTGCACGCCGACAACGCCAGAATGAACTTTGTGGTGCCCGGAGGAGACCACCTGGTGCTGCTGAACGTCTACAACCAGGTATAAACTCAGCCGGGTAACATCAGGGCTGGAGATATGTTTGACGTTTAGAAACACATTTGATGCTGTGTTGAAGTTGGCAATCTAAATTCAGGTAAAATCACTGATAAAGACACAAGTATCAGGGCATCATTTTAGAGGCTGATTTAAGAAACACACTCAGCACTGGCTCAGCGCACAGTTTGATTATTGTGTGCTAACTGCAGCTGTGATATCTTCCTCCCACAGTGGGTGGAGAGTGGTTATTCCACACAGTGGTGCTATGAGAACTTCATCCAGTTCCGCTCCATGCGAAGAGCCCGGGATGTCAGGGACCAGCTGGAGGGTCTGATGGATCGCATTGAAGTCGAGGTGGTCAGCTGTCAAGGAGACAGCGTGCCCGTTCGCAAGGTTAGTGACACTGATGAACTACAGTACAGCGTTAGCTGTTCCCAGGCAACAATATGGAGTCTTATTATCAGTCACTTCATATTAATAAGGAACTACAGCTAGTCCCACTCTGGGCTTTAGCTTCATCTGACAGCTGCAGCACTGCTGAGTGAGGCCTTTTTGAGATGGAAACACAGATTGAGATTGAGCATAACTTTGCAAACAAAGACTTGTCTTATCTGCCACGCTCTGGGAAAATAATACCAGTGATATTTATAGCTTGTACAGAACGAGAAAAAGGAAAGTTTGAAGCCTAATCTTGAAAGTAGAGATAGTGTCTGTCTCCTGAATCCAAACTGGAAGCTGGTTCCACAGAAGAGGGGCCTGAAAACTGAAGGCTCTGCCTCCCATTCTACTTTTAAATACTCTAGGAACAACAAGTAGGCCTGCAGAGCGAGAGCGAAGTGCTCTAATAGGGTGATATGGTACTACAAGGTGTTGATGCATGCTCAATCATCCAGGTAAGTAAATCCCAAAAGGTTGATTCTGTTCATCTGGTCGTAGCATTTTGTGGGAGAAACGTGTCGTGACTCATCAGCTGACTTCTTCAGTCTCAGCTGACTGCAGGTTTCAATCTTATAAACAGTACATTTGCATAATGACTGAAACCAGCCCACTGAGGGAACAATGGGCTGGGAGGTAAGTTCCTTGATCATTAATATACAAATTCTCATTACCATTGATCAACAACCACTGATCAAAGTTCATTGATCAATGGCCAAGAATACCATTCACAGAGAGTTAAGGAATGGCTGCAATCACAGCATTGTAAGATTGTAAGATGATGACAGATGCACCCTCAGGCCCCCTCTTCGATTAGAGCCTGAGGGTGCATCTTTCGCCATCTTACAATCTTACAACACTACGTCCAGATGAACAGAATCAACTTTTGAGGATAGTACTATAAGGTCATTAAGATAAGATGGGGCCTGATTAAGACCTTGTATTTAACAGGGAGCCAATGAAGGGAAGCCAGTACAGGAGAAATCTGCTCTCTCTTTCTAGTCCCTGTCAGGACTCTTGCTGCAGCATTTTGGATCAGCTGAAGGCTTTTCAGAAGTTTTTAGGACTTCCAGCCTGGAAGTAATAAATGCATGAACTAGTTTTGCAGCGTCACTCTGAGACAGGATATTTCTAACTTTAGAGATGTTGCGCAAATGGAAGAAAGCACTCTGGCCTATTTGTTTAATATGTAGCACTCTATTTTATTAGATTAAGCACTAATTAGCTGGCATCTGTATCTGTGCTGTGTACTTAAGCACATTATGGATTCTCCTTACAAAGCAAGGTTGCTTTTAACTCTCCACCCTCTCACCCAGTTATCGTCTTCCGGTTTCAGAACACTGACATGTAAAAATCAAGTCTTCAAGACTGGACTTCACAAACTAAGTAACTATATTCATCTTTAAAGCGGCAGCAACAAACATAAATGTTAGATTGTTAGTTAAATTATTAATTGTTATTAATGAGAGTTGTCCATATAAAAACAATGCTAAAGTAAAAACTACGAGGGCTGGTTTGGTATGCCCTGACTCAACCATTTGATAGAGAATTGGTCTTTATTTGTGGATGTGTTTTCTTTACATACTTACATCCTGACACATCCTGAAAGCAAAAGCTGAAACTGGTTATTCAAGAGATGGGATGGTTCCACAGCTGCAAGTTTCTTGCCATCAGGAAGCACATTCACTAAAAAGTTTTGTCCTTAAATCAGTGGTTCCCAAATGGTTGTGGCAGTCGTGCAGTATTAGTACACTATACAGCTGCACAAGAAGATAGAAATGACCTGTCATTTTTGTGTGTCGATACTTTTGTATGTACTCATTTACTCTCAAAACTGACTAAAAAACACTTGTGCCAGAGGGTAAAAACTAACATCCCTCTAAGAGAAAACTGGCTTACTTCTAAAGAGTGTTGGATCTAAACCAGAGGGAGTAAGACTGATTTTGTGAAGTGTTTGATGACTCAATGGAAGCAAAGTATTTGCTAGTGGAGTGGCAACAATCTTGAAAACTGGGAACTAGCGCGACATTTGCCATTTTTGATCTGCCAATTTGTCAGTAAAATCAAAACAACTAATGACATGCCACATGACTTAGAGACTGTGTAGTGCACGTATGATTGGAGATAGGCCTTGAAATAATTTCAGCTAATTTACCTAGTGAACAGATGTTGCTGTTTTTAGGGTTTTCTGTCCTCATCGGGCATATCGGAGCTCTGTGTTTTTTAACATCCATGCAGAAGCATATAAATCAGCCCAGCCACCGCTTTCATCACCCTCTGGAACTTGTTCTGATATATGGCATAGAAATATTTTACTATATCTCTTAAAACTTCATTTGTATTATAATTTTTAATTATTTCTGCCCGTGTTACAGCAAAATGCCCGAGTAACGAAATCCGCTGGCTCTGATTGGCTGAGCCTACAATGCCTTCTGAATCATGTGACAACCCCTTGGCTTCCATACTTGCGCTTCGCTGTTCCACTTGAACGACGTATTGTTGTTCTAGTTAGCAATTAGCCTATAGCCTATCGTTCAGCATCGCCTCACTCAAAACGCGCGATGGGTGCTTCGACTTACGAAAGTTTTGGACTTGTGAACGAATTAATTTCGTAAGTCGGGGTTCCGCTGTATTCAGATTTCTCCAATTGATGTTTCTGAGTTAACTTAAATAATTTCTTCCTCTTGACCATCAGCACATCTAGACTCTGACAAGACTGTCGAAAAATGTCCTACCATTAATTAATGCTTAAATTAAATATAATCAACATGTCTATGGTATCTAACCAGATTCTTACTCTGGATGGCATTACCTTGGCCTCCAGTAACGCTGTGAGGAACCTTGGAGTCATTGTTGACCAGGACATGTCCTTCAACACACATATTAAACAAACATGTAAGACTGCTTTGTTGCATTTGTGCAACATCTAAAAACAGAAACTTCCTGTTTCAGAGTGAAAAACTAGTCCATGCATTTATTACTTCTGCACTGTGCTATTATTATTCATTATTGTCAGGTTGTTCTAAAAGCAAGGTTACTAACAGGAACTAGACAGAGAGATTATATTATCCCATATTGGTTCTATTCACTGGCTCCCAGTTACATCCAAGATCAAATTTAAAATAGTTCTCCTCACCTAGATCGTCTTTCGTCCTCTGTATCGTTGTAGGTCTTTACCTTAGAATATAAAGTATCCTGAGTAAATACATAGAATTAAATGGAATTGTTTCTGCAGCTATAGTTTTAAAAGACACTATGCTCTACTTTTTTATTGGTACATCAGAACTATTAATATTAAACCGAATAAGATGAAATGAAACAAATGAATGGTACAAACAATCCAGGGGAGTCGATGCAAGGTAAAGATGAGTTTCACGACATAATGAGAGAGCGAGGAGAGAACAGGGTAACAAAACCACCGGAAAGATGAATAAAACGGAGTCAATGTCAGAAACGTAGTGTAGGTAGTGACCTGTTCGAGGAGTAATCAACACCATTTCATATTTGCTTCTGCTTTGAATGTTCACAGGTAAACATCAGTGATGCAGTGCAGTGAATGTGATGCACAGGAGGGTGGAAATTTAAAATAATCTGAAGGCCCGAGGGCAAAAAATTGCTTCATTTTTCTCTGACACAAGATTGATGATTTTGTTGTAATGTCTTCCTCTTCTGTGAACAGTGATTTTACTTGCTTCACGTTCACGCTCCAGTACAGCTCAGAGCAGCTCCTATATTGCTCAAGGACAAGACATTAACAACATAACAAGCTTTAAAGAAATCTGGATTCTGGTTCTGTAACTAAAAGAGTACAAGGATCTGTCAGAGGAAGCCTGTAAATCATCAGCAGGCAGAAGCTGTGTGAGTTTCCTTCACATACCTGTACCTGTGTGTGCGGTGAACACCTGAAGTATTCGCGATAAGGAGAGGGCGTTTATTTTCTTAGCTGAGTCACACCTCTTCCCTTTGCACGCTGCCTTCACTCAAGTCAAACATCCTACAGCTTATAGAAAAAAAGACGATGCACAACTTACTTAATGATATTAAATGATAATTGGCGTAAGGAGGATTGTGTGTGTCCAACGTTTAAATCCAGGAAGCATCAACTTCTCAGCTCCTCTACACAACACATAAAAAGCCGAGTCAGTCATCTGATGATTATTCCGTTTTGAAGTGAGAGACAGTTAGGTTACATGCTACATGACTTGTACGTGACAGCTGCTGTCTGTCTGCTGTATCAGCAACTATCAGCACGCCCATGAAGGCGCCCGACACCACCCGGCCTACGTTACAGAAAGTGTGAGTGTTGTAAGGAGGTTTCACTGTGGAGAGGATCTCCATGGTTTCTGTTTGTGAATCCCACATGGATCCTTTCTCAGACCCTGATGTTTCAGTCTCAGTGCTGATTGTCTTCTTTTCCTTTAGTTTCAAGCAGAACAGTCGAGTTTTTCCACACAATCCAGTAACATCAGAGGATTTCATCTCAGCTAAACGAGAACTGATTTCTCTGCCTGTCTACAAAGTTGTAATTGTACAATAACAATATAATAACAACAATAAACTTGCATAAAAAAGTTTTTTATCACAGAAAAAATCCACATAAGACTACATATAGCAACTTTCTATTCACATATTCGCTCATTATACTTCAATCCAAGCAATGATAAGAGCATGGTCTGAAATGCGTATCTGCCCTGACCTCTGCTCAGCAGAAACAAACAGAGTCAGCCGACCTGAGTGGCTTGAGGCAGTTTAGGTGCTAGAACCTCTAAATCAAGGAAGTCAAAAACATTTACATGAGCCACATGCAGCCCGCTTTGATGTTATGTGGATCGGGCCAGTGAAACTCCAATCATCAATACGATATCTTAATACTAGACAAAGAAGTGCTATTTCAACAGTCTTGTGTTTTTTACATGATAAAGATATCAGTCAGCACAACTCTTTGGGCTTCAATTATAAGAAGTAAATGTGTAAAATACAGAAATCCATCACTTCCTTATTTTGGTGTATTGTGAATGGCCATGGGGGAGGTCTTTATCAGTAGGAAAAGCTGTACAACAAAACAGTTCATGTTTTTCTGGAGTCTTTACCAGACCAAGTCAGGCCCCCAGGCCTTTTGTTTGACATAAATCATGGTCACTATTGTATTATAAATAACAGCGGCGAAAGTTAAAAGGTTTAGACTAGAGTTAGTGGTAGACAGTCCCCTCACTCTTATTTAAACCCATCTAAAATCTTCCCTTCAGGCAGGATGGCTGATGTCGTAGTCCTGGAGCTCTTTCACTCTTTTATTTCATTTGCTGTGCCCCGTGCTACCAGCACTAGACTAATTCTGGTCACGCTGAACTATATGAGATGAGATAAGGTGTACTTTGTTTATCCTTAAAGTAGGGAAATTCTTGCACTAGAGCAGCCAAAACATTAAACACAGCCTATAGCAGAAGAGCTTGAATAAGCAGAATAGACATATAAAGGTCGATAAATTACACAACAGAGATCTTAATAAATTAAAAAGTGACATAAAAGAAAAGTTAAAGTTCAGGTTAAATGGGGCAGCTAACCCCTGAATATTCAGATCATAAAACACTGCTTTATTATTTAAAAAAAAATCATTTAATGTGTTTAAGTTTGAAAGACTATAAGACTGTAAAACTTGTTTTTAAGAGTATCTCATAAAATAACCTAGTTTAACCTTCTTCAGCCTTGTGCCCAAAGGTAAATGGAGTGCATTACTCGTACTGTACTGATCAACAGACTGGAGGAACCAGTCATCAATGTGCTGAGTCAGCCACAGTGCTGTGGCAGCTGCCATTTCTCACGTCTTCTGCTTTATCGTTGTTGTTGTTGGTGTTATTATTAAAGTCTTTATTATCATTGTTGTTATCATTAATACTCTTATTTAACACTGTTACACAGTACTTCATGTGTAACGCTTGTATGGAAGTGTGGAGCTATGAACTGTGGCTACACACAGTGGGAGAAAGGATCAGGAGATCCAAGCACAGATTCAGCCGGGCGGATGGGCTGAACCAAGTGTGTGGAACAGGTCTCAGTAGCTCTGAGAAATCAGCGTTTCGAATGCTGGTCAAAAGTAATACCAAGCTCTTAGCAGAAGATTTGATATTGGCGGTGAGCGTGCTGATGTAGTGACTTGGTAAAGAACATTAGATCCTCAGGTTTTCCTCAGAGGTAAGAGAGGAGGTTAAATACAGAAAATACGTCTGAGTGTCATCAGCACAGCAAAGGTAAGAAATACTTTTGAAGCTCACAAGTAGGTGACATGTATTAAAAAAGCAGAACTGGTCCAAGGGTTGAGCTGTGGGGACTCCAGATACGTGGGATGTAAATGAGAACATACAGTTGTTCATGTGAATTCAAATAAGTATGAAAACCATTACGAGAGCCGTGCCAGTGACGCCGGCTCAGCTCTGTAATCTGCATCATCAGTGGTCTCAAAGGTGGGGTTAGCGTCTAGTAGGACTAAAATTCACTGTTGTCACTGGTAATTTTCAGTAATGCTGTTTCTTTGGTAATCGGATTGGAATTTATTATTTGTTTTCCTCAACGCGCTGAAGGAGCTGATGAGCAGCTGTGAATGGACCTGTGGTTATCTGAAACCCGGCAACTCAGGAGGGTTTTTTTAAGCACACGGAAGATGTTGGCTGTGATTGTTTTATAACCGTGAGAAGCTATTGGAAGATGACAGGTAGAATCTCTTTAGGATAATATCGAGTTTGCAGAAAGATGGGCACATGTGACAAACTATATCAACGAGATCTGTTGGGGAAATCGGATTAAACCCAAATAACATAACTGGATGAGACACTTGGGCAGGTTGAAAGGATCCACACTTGAATTTGAACTTTTTCCACAGTCATTGGAAGATACAGCAGGAAAAGCAGACATAGCAGGATTAAGGAGTCTGATAATGGTGTTAACCAAGAGCCTCAGATTGTTAATCAAACCAGCAAAGTTCTTGTCTTTATGGTTGGTTGTTGTGTGTGGTTAGTAACTTCTTAATGTGCAGGTAGCAAACATGGAAATTTGTGAAGACTCTTCTCTTCCCTCCACAGACGTTATCTGCTGTTTGTGTCACAGTCTTGAGCTCAGTTATGGGAAGTTTGTTTTGGGCTGCAGCTCCCCAGTATCTCCTTTCAGACATGAGTTCTTCTAATAAGCAATTAATCTTCTAATAAAGAGTAAATGTTTTATTCTAATCACACTTTGTTCATTGCGTTATATTCTAACGCCATTCTTTTTTGTGCCCAGCGCTTGTGTATTTTTCTTGTTGTTCGTCCCTGCAGAGCCAGGAATCCCTGCTTTATTAACCCATCTGCCCTCCACTGCTTCTTATCCTCCCCTTCTGCAGGCGGTGACTGCAGGATATTTCTATCACACGGCCAGACTGAGCAAAGGAGGCTACAAGACTGTGAAGCACCAGCAGACTGTTTACGTGCACCCCAACAGCTCTCTGTTTGAGGAGCAGCCCCGCTGGCTCATCTACCATGAGCTGGTCTTCACCACCAAGGAGTTCATGAGACAGGTTGGCCTGCTCGCCATGTCATACAGTTTTACTTTTTCAGTTATAAGCTTTTACATATCAGCGACTCCCAGCTGGTAAATAATGATCGGTTAATCAAGTGTAATTGATTAGTGGCACCTGGCTGCAGTAGGGTTGTACGTTTTCACACTGCTAATGCATTTTAAATGCTAAGTTTTGTAAAATGAATAGTAACACAGTGTAATGTGCCATGCTGTTGTCCATTTCAGGCTGTTTAAATAATTTTAGAACTTGCTAAGAGCCAGATGACTATACACAAAATCTCAGAACGAGCATGTAGTCGTCTTTTCCGTGGCTGTTTTATTCCCAACAGGCGTCTAACTCAAATGTTTGCAGCACTTTCTGTTGTTTTTCACAGCATGAGCCTTTCTCTTGTTTCACATCTAAAGGAGCCAGCTGCACCCTTCTTTGAGTTTAGTACGAGTGGTTAATGAGGATGTGTCAGTGTTTCAGAACAATATTTAACTACAGGCATGGCTGCGTATCAGTCCACTGATTAACCTCCACTCGCCTTCTGTCCTCTGTTGCACTCAGGTGATCGAGATAGAGAGCGGCTGGCTGCTTGAAGTGGCCCCTCACTACTACAAGAGCAAAGAGCTGGAGGACAGCAGCAGCAAGAAGATGCCCCGTAAGCAGGGCAAAACAAAAGAGGAGCTGGGCTGAAGTGAAGGTCAAGGCCGTCCACGGCACATACCATGAAAAAAAAGTGCTTCTCACTCAGGACAGGGTGACAGGACGAGGCGCACGAGTCTGAGTGAAAATGGAAAACGTACCATGTTTCTAAGCTGTAACTTGTTTTTTGACAGCGATCGAAATTTGACCCGCATTATTCAAATCACACCAGTATTTTCAAACAAGTTTCTATTTTCAAAACGGAAAGAGAGAAAGGTCGAGTGAGAAGTGGGCCACGCACCGACTCTGGTTTAATCATCAACCAGCCGGCAGGGCTGGGTCTCCAAAAAGGAAAAACGAACACGCTTGGATCTGTGTTTCCCGCTCTGATGGCAGCAGTGCGGACTCACCAGCTGGTTTGTGAATCGGCACGAGACTGTTGTGCTTTGACCGCTCGCTTATTCGCTCTGTGTCAAACTGTCACAGCTGGCACCCGATTAAAGCACGCTCACGTGTGAGGCTCCTTTCCTTTTCTTTTTTTTTGGTCTATTTTTCTATGGCAATAAAGTTTTACAATCGATTTGTTTTTCAGCTTAATAATTACTCATCGCAGTAGTATTTGCAGCCTTTTCAACTTGTTTGCTCGTCTGGTTTTATTTTCAGGAAAGTCACAATCGGAAGAAGAAGTTTTAATGTCAGAAAGGCCTCTGGTTTGTAAGGGGCGTATTTTATTTGATTGTTTAAGCCAAAACAAGGCATATTACGCTACCTGGCAAAGGAATGCTGACTTTTATGTGCGTTCATGTTTTTATTATATAAAGCGTGACGTATTTTCAGAAGATTGTTGAGCTGTTTGACAAACACAACTCTACGATGTGCAGTTGTGCTGCACTGTTAATCTTCAGACTCAGAGTAGTTTATTGATCCATAAGGGAAAATATTTTGGTTACAGTGCTCCAGTACAAACAGTAACAAAGACAGACAATACACAAAGTAAGAAATGGCACAATATATACATACATATAAGTCACTTATTGATAAATAGCTGAATAAGAAAGAAGAGCATGATGTGCAAAAGGGTGCAGCTATTGCAGTAAACAGTGTGTTAAGTTGTACAGGGAGCCACAGGCAGGAATGAGTTCCTGTGTCGGTCAGTGGTGCTTTTTGGTCATCTCAGTCTCTCACTGAACGAGCTCCTGTGACTGGCCAGCACGTCATGGAGTGGGTGGGAGGAATTATCCAACATTGTCTTTATCTTGGACAACATTCGCCTCTCCGAGACCACCTCAAGAGAGTCCAGCTCCATCCCTACAACATTGCTGGCCTTGCAGATCAGTTTGAGTCTGTTAGTATCAGCAACCCTCAATCTACTCCCCCCAGCATGCAACGGCGTAGAGGGTTGCACTGGCCACCACAGACTCATAGAAAATCCTGAGCATTTAATGTCAAAGACTTGAATCTGGTGTAGTTATTGTCTCGAGCTGTGTGGCTCTCAGGCACAGAGTGAGTACCTGCGGGCCTGTGGAGTGAGGAAAAGCTATGTAGCTGATCTTGTTTGAGTTGTAAAACCATGAAGTGACAAGACTGTGGCAGAGGAATGACAAATATGACATGCTGATATGCTGTATGTTCACAAAGATGCATTGTCATCCTCTTTATGGAGCCAGAGTGGAATTTTCCTGACGGTGACTGTTGTCTGTCATGACTTGTATCACACTAAGAATCAGAAACAGCGAGACAAGACGTGCTTCTATCATGTGATGCTACAGGTACCTGATCTGATATGTGACACGGGGTTAGTCTGCACACGAGGGAGACATTAGTATGATTCTCTGGGGTGCAATGTCATTTTCATGCATCTTCTTTCAGTGTGAGTGGCCACATGGGGTCATTTAAGTAAATAACTAAAGTATCTATAAAGTCCACAGAGAGAGAAACGAATGAAAACAATAGCAGCTGGTTGAACTGGTCTGACGAGAAAAAGGAGGGCGGGAGGAAGTGTGGCAAAGGGGGGAGGGTTCAGAGGAGGAGGAGACAATGCTGAGTCCTCAATTAGAAAAGTAGATATAAGAGCAAAGATAAGAACAGAAGAGGGAAGCAGGGAGCTCAAAACAATCACTGTTTTTAGTTATGACGTTTAGTCATGAGCAGTGTTGACTGCACTGACACGACTGGATTACATGTCAGATCAACTCTGACGAACTGATCCGGCAGTCATCTACCTCACAGGTCAGTGTGCACAAATTCTTTTTTCTTTTTTACTTACCAGCTTCCATTCAAAAGTCATGAAATCATAAAAAGTCTGAAGTGGGAATTCTTGCAACTTTGCCAACATGTCTGCGCTGCTTTTTTTTAAACAAATCTGAACAATGTGAATTCTGAGCCTCTTGTTGGTGTTAAAACTTTTTAAAAAAAGTAAATTCACTGGGTACAATGAAAATTTGCTGCAGCGTTACAAAGAAGTCCCAGTTTTGCTTCTCAGAAGTCCAGCCTCCACTTGACGCACTCCCAGCTCATGTTTCCTCACAATTTCTGTGCAGGAAAACCTACTAAACAAATATAGCAACTTATCAATTGTCAAGACTAAAGCAGCACATACATGTTGAATAACAACAGCATTTCAATACAATCGAGATGTCAGCCAGCGATTAGGCGTTCTTGCTTCATCACCGTGAAGCAGCAGTGGTGACTGCAGGTAAATTCCTGTGGCTTACTTCCTGCTCTGCTTGATTTTGGGAGCCAATAAACTCATCTGAGGTTTAATTTTCCACAGCAGCTGTTGGGAAACTGGTAGGAGTCGAATTCCAGACGGCACTTTACCTCTGACATCACTCCAGTATGAGTGATGGTGGGGAGGAAAACAGCAGGGCCGAAGAGAGCCATGGAGCCAGGCAGCCCCAGGCCCCTAACGTCAAACCCAAACTCGGACAGAATGACAGGAACAGCAAGGAGGAGCACCGGAAAAAAGAGAAATCATTAAGAGTGAGGAGATCGAGGAGTTCTGACTCTGAGAGGACGGAAAGAGGGAGGAGAAGAGAGTCAGACAGGAACCGTGGAGAAAGGAGGCATCGTGGAAGGAGCGAGGAGGGCCGTGGGCGGCGCCAGAGAGACGGAGAGAGCGATCGGAGAAGGATGAAACCCCCTGAAAATGACGTGGAGGACACAGAGTGCGCTGTGTGCTTCTGCACTTACGATAATGTCTTCAAGACCCCAAAGCTGCTGGCATGCGGGCACACCTTCTGTCTGGAGTGCCTGGCTCGCATCAACGTCACCTCACCTGAGCTCAAGACCCTGTCCTGCCCCGTGTGCCGAGAGGTGACTGAGCTCCCTCGCGGCCGGGACCTGCCCCGTCTGGGAAACAATCGGGACATCATCAGCAAACTCCCTTCAGATATGCAGCGGGCGCTGTCCATCCGCTTTAAGCGCGGCCAGGGTAAGCTGATGCTGAAGAACCCTCCTCCCAACAGCCCGAGCAGGCCTAATGTCGTCAGTCTGCCTACCAAGAGTCAAGACACTCAGGCGGCACCAAGCAGGAACCTCCAGCTAAGTGCAATGGAGCAGGGGATCACCCCGACCACTGTGGTGGATGTAGGCAGACCTCCGAGCAGGATGAGAGGTCGCCTGCGCAGGATGTTCCGTTCAGATCAGTGCTACTACGCAGTGGTTGCGACCATCATCACCATCACTGTGGCGCTCATGCTGGTGGGAATTCTGGCTTTTGTGATCATACCCACTGTGTCCTTGAACAACGTTCATCCCCCACGTCCACAATCAAACAACACTTCACAGCAAAATCCATGAACTAGAGATGCGTCCATGTCAAGGACAGGACTGTGGAGGGTGATGGTTGGGGAGATGAAGTGGACAAGGAGAGAGAATCACACAAAACTTCCAGTGACCCTTGTTCCACTTTGCACACCTTGTGTTTATAATGGTGAAGTACAAACTGAGCTCCTTCAAGCTTGGGTCACGTGGAGAAATGAAGGAAAACCAGGAGAGCAACATTTTTTTAAAAACAAAAGAACTGGCAGGTGCACATGAAGGAAAAGGGACTGATGTGTTTCCTGTTTTTATTCTTTTCTGAAGGTGTTTGTGTTCACCGTGAGAGCGGCTGAACACAATAAAGGAACCTTGTGCACAGATCAAGTAAGCTGTAAATGTTGAAATGCACTACACTCTGTGATGAAAGGTTGGGAAGATCTCTGGATTGAACGCTGATCTCGCAAACCAGAGTTTATAGTTCTTAACTAATTTTGTTTATAGTCCAAACCCATTGTACATACAGATGCCACAGATGATTTATATATTTGCAAGTATTTCTCAACATATCCATCAAATAAAGGCATATTTGAGATTGTCCTCTACTGATACACACCTGCTGCTTATTTCTTTTCAGAAGCCCTCATGCTTCATTTAGACACCTGATCCCCTTTAACCGTGTAAACACACCTGCTAACAGGGTGGATTGAGCAACTTCCTCTCAGCTGTGCATATCGGGATTTTTAGGATGACAAGCCTGTTTGACAAACACGGGCGTCACGCCCTTTGTGGCATTTTTCTGGCTGATTGGGGAGGATCAGTTGCAGCATGTCATCCATCACTTTGATGTAGGGTGGATCAGGAATGTGTGCAACAAGCAGTGAGTGAAAAAACATTTAAAATCAGCACATGGAAAACTTTAATTTGATGGCCTGTTTCAGGATCAGGCTTTTTAACTTCAGCAGTAAGAAGTAAAGAAGTGAGTGATGTCAGATGGGAAATGTTCGTACAGGGCAACAGGGAATTAAAAATTCCGGTGTTAAGAATTGCAGGTGAGTCTTTTGTACAAAACCACAGACATTTCTCTTGAGTCAGTGTGACAGGTTTCATTCTGTGACTCTTATGTATATTTGCAACGAATGATTTTAAAAGTAAAAGTTCAAAACTTCTTTCTGTAAAGTGCAAACCAGAAACAGTCACACTTTAGAGGGTACCACCCCGGCGATAAGCTGTAAGGTATCGACTTAGTCAGGGGTTTCAAGAGAGACTCATAACTGACCAGGAGGATCAGTGTTGACCTTTAACCCACTGAGCGTCCACTCACCCAGAGCTCCTCCTGGGGGACACTGGGCAACGTCCCAGAGGGGTGTAGTTAAAATAGTAATGGTGTCCATTCTGACACATGAAAAAGAGAAATACTTAAAAACCTGTACCCCCCCGTCTTTCCTGGAAACCATGTCTTAACAGTATCCAGCTATTTCCAATGGCAAAGACCACTTTAAACTGTCTGGATTTAACAAATATTTAAAATCATCACTTCATCAGAAATGAACTGTATTAAATCTGATAAACAAAGGGAAAAACACAACAACATGTGCTGAGTCTAATAGAAATGTCACTCCAGCCTAAATCCTGAAAAGCTTACAGCAAGGACTGTGTGGGCTCAGCTTACTCAAACCTTTGTAACATTATACAACAGCACTACAGAAACGGTATGAATTGCTTTTTAAAAAAGTAGGACAATAAAGTTTACACAGTACAGAAATCTTTATAAAATCTTTTTTGAGGGCATTTTAGCTTAACCTGTAGCGCCCCCTTCAGGAAGTGCTCTCAATAAATGTTTGCGTTTATGTTTGTATTCATTGTCCAGCTCCAACTATTATGTAATTGTCCTGACCAAGGTCACTATAACGAACGTAACGACCAAAGGTTAGTCTGGAAAAACTTTACATTAGTTTAAAAAAAAAAAAAAAGCATTTAAACATGTTAAATAAAAGAATCGAATTCATTTTGGAAATTAACTGAAATGAAATTGAAGTGCAAACTATACTATTTCCACATTAAATGGAAATGATAAACGAAAAGAGAAAAAAAGAATATTCAGTAGGTGAAACTTGTTTATTGCTGTTTTGTGCGTTTCTTCAGAGTCACTTTTTATTTATTAACAGAAGTTTTTATTCATGTAGAATTTTGTGACCCGCGATGCCCCCTGTGACCGGTTCTCAGATCTTCGAGTGTCACACTGCTACTTTTTTATTTTTAGGAGAAGAAATAGATCGTATAAATCGATCACTCGGGGCAACTGTGCCCATTTTTGATTTACTTCAAAAACCTAAACTGCATTTGTCTCCCAGTCCCTCTGCATCCGAGTACCTGCTAAATCTGTCTCATTTTCATCCAGTGTTTCCACTCCGGGGTGTAAAGTAGCTGCTTGTTCTGCTCTGGCCTAAAGACACACCCACACGAACCCCCCACTGTCACAGTCGAGGCAAATATAGTCGCGTGGACCAGACTAGAAGAAACCCCCCACCCTCCTCTGACCCGCTCCTTACGCAAATAAACCTCTGAAGGTTATGTGAGTGTTTAGACGGAGGCTGGCGTTAAGGAGGAGAGACGTGGACGCTACCGATCACCATGGCTTCCACCCCCTCGGCCTCTGCCCTGTCCGCTGTTCTCCGGTGCCGGGGGAATATCTGGACGAGGAATCCGCCGGCCAAGCGGCCTGCCAGCTCGGCGTACGGCCTAGGACTGGCCGGCGGGGCGCTGCGCGACTCTCCGGGCGAGCGCAGCGGCTCACACCAGGCGTCAGCGGCGGAGGCTTCTCCACACGGAGAGTGTGTGGTGGTCCTGGTGGGAAGAAGGCTGATTGTTTCGTACAGGTCGGACAGAGTGGGGGGTAAAGTTTCCAGGGAAGTGAGTGGATTACGTTACCCAAAACTTTCGCAATCTCCAGCGCACGCGCACTCAGCTGCGCCTGCGCTGGTGCGCGTACTAGCGAGCAGACTGTCTGGAAATAATAAATGCTCTAAAATAATTCAGATTAAAGATCCTGCACACATCCGCAAAAGCGCTTTGGTTAAAGACACGAGTGAAATCTCTGCGAGCGTCCTGAAGCTGTCCGTGACGTCCCCTCCGTGTTTAGTGGGACAAATCCCGTCCTTCATGTTAAACGGCTGGTCTGTACTGAGGAGCACGTGCTTGTCTGTGACTTGTCTGGTGTCCAAAATTCTGTTTTTGAATTTGGGAGATGTGCGTAGCTCAGGCAGCAGCCCCGATGAAGCACCACGACATCTGCTGTGCCAGCGGGATGAGAACAACTCCAGCAGCCGGAGCCTCCAGGTGAGAGTCCTGTTGAACCGAGAATAGATAATTCATGTAAATGTTACTGTATGAAAATACATCACGCTTTGTCTTTTAGGCAAACAAACAGACCTCTTACAAGAACAACTCCAGCTCAGCACAAAAGATCACACAGGAAGGACCTGACTGAGTCCAAGGCCTCAGCGCCACAAAGAAGCATTGCGATCAACATCATTTATTGACTTTTCAGGACACACACCACATCTGGACTTCAACCTGCTGATAGAAACCAACCAGCTGTTTTTCATGGCACACTAACCAGTGGCAAATGAATGGAAGAACCAGAATGAAGTGTTTGAAATGAAGCGTTGAGCCTCCACAAACACCATTAGTGCTGTTTGGCAGCGACTCTCTAAATCTCTGATTTGGGCAAGACCATATTTACTGTAAAAAAATGTTTTCCCTTATCTGTTTTTTTGATGATAATGGTCGAGGGCAAAGTCCCACATGGATTAGTGATCAATTAGATTGAGATCAGATTGAGTCGCATACTGTGGCAAAGGCTACAGCGTGTGGTTTGCAACATTTTCACCCTCTTAAGACTTTTCAGTGGTTGGGGATATGTCATCATGGAAGAGCCCACTCCCACCAGGACAAAAATATTTAATCATTAAGCTGATGTTTCTGCATAACTTTGTATTGATTTGAAGTGGATCACCACTGCAGGGGCCTACAGCGAGTTCCCCCTCTGTAGGGTTCAGTGGTTCTGGTTTTTTCCTTTAATTTGCCACTTGTCTGTATGAGCAACAAGAAACAAGCATGTATTGCAAGTCTTCTGAATGGATATGCTCACCTTGCGTGCTGCAGATACTCTGTTTGTCAGGGCTCAGTGTTTCCAGTGGGAGAAACGTGTTCTCGCTCGTCCAGGTGACCTCTTCGGTCCCCGCAGACAGAAGAAGTCGGCCGTCTGCAGGTTTCTCCAGCCAACTGAAAATGCTGCGCTCAGATGAGCAGAATCAACTGTCTGCATTAAAACTCTCACCCTGCATAATTTGCACAAAAGCTCATTTTACAGAGACCGTGACACAAACTTCCTCTTTAAATTGGAGTTAAAATAAAGCCTCAAGAAACACACCAATGCACACTGAGTAAAAACGATATAAATGTGTGGAAATAATTAAAAGACGTCCACTGTTTTTATACAGTGCACAAAACATAAATATTCTGTGCCAGCGGAACATATACCAACATACCCTACCAGTCTAAAATGTGAAAACACCTTCTCATTTAATGTTTTTTTTTCTTTATTTTCATGAGTATTTAAATTGTAGGCATCAAAACTATGAAAGCACATTACTGCTTTGCACAAGCTTGGAATTTTCTCGTTGAGCTGAATGCCATTTCACCTGAAATGGTTCTCCAACAGACCTGAAGGAGTTCCCAGAGATGTGGAGCACTCGTTGGTTCTTTTGCATTCACTCTGCAGTCAGTCTCATCCCAAACCATCTCCACTGGGTTCAGGTCAGGTGATTGTGGAGGCCAGACCATCTGGTGCAGCACTCCATTGCTCTCCTTCTTCGTCAAACAGCCCTTACACAGCCTGGAGGTGTTTGAATAAATCTCCAACAGTGTCACCAGCAAAGCACCCCCACACCATCACACCTCCTCCTCCATGCTTCTCGGTGGGAACCATGCATGTAGAGACCATTCACTTTTTCTGCGTCACACAAAGACACGGCGAGTGAAACCAAAGATCTTACATTTAGAGTCAACAGACCAAGGCACATGTTTCCACTGGTCTGATGCCCATTCCTTGTGTTTCTTGGCCCAAACAAATCTCTTCTACTTGTTGTTTTTCCTTAGTAGTAGTTTCTTAGCAGCTATTTGACCATAAAGGCCTGATTCACACAGTCTCCTCTTAACAGTTGATGTAGAGATGTGTCTACTCCTGGAACTCTGTGTGGCATTTATCTGGGCTCTAATCTGAGGTGCTGTTAACTTGTGATTTCTGAGGTAACTCAGATGAATTTATCCTTAGCGGCAGAGGTGACTCTTGCTCTTGGGGCGGTGCTCATGTGAACCAGTTGCAACGTAACGTTTGAACTCTGGCAAACGTACACCTGTGAGTGAAAACCATTTAAGGTGACTACATCATGAAGCTCACTGAGAAAAGGCCAAGAGTTTGCAGCGCTGTCAACAAAGGAAAGGGCGGCTACTTCCAGGAATCTAACATATAAAACATATTTAGAATTATTTTTCTGTTTTTTGCTACATAATTCCATGTATTTGATGTTTTCAGTATCTACAATATATAAAGTAAGAAAAAGAAAGAAAACCATTAAATGAGAGGGTGTGTCCAAACTTCTTACTGGTAGTGTATGTTTGACTTTTTTAAACCTCTACCAGGCTACTGTGCACCATTTAGTAGCCACATGTTAGACATGCACATTTTGATACTGCTTTAAAATAACTGACCAGAGACTCTGTCAAAGGTCACTTGCTTCAGAAGGGACTTCTGGGATCCATACATTTTTATTTTTTTATTGACATTTTTTGAAAAGTGACCCTGCGCAATATTAACATAAATATTGTCATTTGATACGTTGTACCAGAGTTACCTTAAAGCTAATTTGCCTCTCCACTCCCCACAACACTTCCACGCACCGATGAGCACCAAACACGAAAAGACGTCAGTATTTATAAGCCTGTGAGTCTCTTAGCAAATCTTTCAGTCTGCTGATAGAGATAGAGTTGCAGTTCTTCATGAGATCAGCAGGATATTCCTTTGAGTTCAGGATTTCACAGAGAGAAAAGCAAAGAGAGGAAAAGTTAAGTACAGTCTTCAGTTGAATTTTTGATTTTATGGATCTTTTATGGATTCTCCTGGGTGGAGCCTATCCCAGCTGTCATAGGGCCAGAGGCGGGGCACACCCTGGACAGGTCACCAGTCTGTCGCAGGGCCAACACACAGAGGCAGACAACCCTTCACGCTCACATTCACACCTATGGACATTTCCCTACAAACTGCATGTCTTTGGACGGTGGGAGGAAGCCAGAGTACCCATCTCATCTGTTCAAAAGGACACTGATCCAGAAGTCTTTTGATTTGATCAGACTAAAGTTTCTAAACCTTAGCTGTACTGATGTGTTCTTTATGGAGAAGAAGCTTTCTCTAAAAATCCATCAAGTCATTATTTTTCAATTGTTTTCTGATTCTATTGTCATGAAATTTAACATGCTAACTGTCTTAGATGGAGCTCTTGGGTTTTTTAGAGTTTCTCTGAGCATTACTCTGACACTGGGCTGAATTTGCTGGGATGCCTTTGCCATTGTGTTAACAGACCTCCAAAACTTGTGTTTGTGTAGAGGCATTCACAATAATAACTATGGATACATTAAGGGTGTAGCACATTTTTCACATGCTGCATCTGCATTTTGGCTTATATAAATAATGGCCCTGAGTAATATGTCATAGCTTATTGCTCATCTGAGGTTCTATGATTTTATTACTCGATGATATTTAAAACCTAAAAAACTGAAACAAGGTGTACTTTTTGTATTTCTCCAACATTAAGTCTGCCAACATAAACCTCCAAAACAAAACATTAATAAAAATAATATCGTGGCAATACACTGTTTTTGTATTGTCCACTATGTCCTCATGTAATTATTGACTAGTCAGCATTAATGTGACATTTTATCTTCTCCATCCTGATAAATCTTTGCTTGTGGGGATTAATTGAAAATATTTCGTTTTTAGGCTGATTTAGAGTCAAAATAAGATGTTTAAAGGCAAAAGGCTCTATGTCACCTTTATAGACTTAGATTCAGCAGAAAAACTATTCAGGTTATTAATTAATCTATAATGAGTATAATCAACAGCTATGGGTATACAGTGGGGCAAAAAAGTATTTAGTCAGCCACCGATTGTGCAAGTTCCCCCACTTAAAATGATGACAGAGGTCAGTAATTTGCACCAGAGGTACACTTCAACTGTGAGAGACAGAATGTGAAAAAAAAAAAATCCATGAATCCACATGGTAGGATTTGTAAAGAATTTATTCGTAAATTAGGGTGGAAAATAAGTATTTGGTCAATAACAAAAATACAACTCAATACTTTGTAACATAACCTTTGTTGGCAATAACAGAGGTCAAACGTTTACTATAGGTCTTTACCAGGTTTGCACACACAGTAGCTGGTATTTTGGCCCATTCCTCCATGCAGATCTTCTCGAGAGCAGTGATGTTTTGGGGCTGTCGCCGAGCAACACGGACTTTCAACTCCCGCCACAGATTTTCTATGGGGTTGAGGTCTGGAGACTGGCTAGGCCACTCCAGGACTTTCAAATGCTTCTTACGGAGCCACTCCTTTGTTGCCCGGGCGGTGTGTTTTGGATCATTGTCATGTTGGAAGACCCAGCCTCGTTTCATCTTCAAAGTTCTCACTGATGGAAGGAGGTTTTGGCTCAAAATCTCACGATACATGGCCCCATTCATTCTGTCCTTAACACGGATCAGTCGTCCTGTCCCCTTGGCAGAAAAACAGCCCCATAGCATGATGTTTCCACCCCCATGCTTCACAGTAGGTATGGTGTTCTTGGGATGCAACTCCGTATTCTTCTTCCTCCAAACACGACGAGTTGAGTTTATACCAAAAAGTTCTACTTTGGTTTCATCTGACCACATGACATTCTCCCAATCCTCTGCTGTATCATCCATGTGCTCTCTGGCAAACTTCAGACGGGCCTGGACATGCACTGGCTTCAGCAGCGGAACACGTCTGGCACTGCGGGATTTGATTCCCTGCCGTTGTAGTGTGTTACTGATGGTGACCTTTGTTACTTTGGTCCCAGCTCTCTGCAGGTCATTCACCAGGTCCCCCCGTGTGGTTCTGGGATCTTTGCTCACCGTTCTCATGATCATTTTGACCCCACGGGATGAGATCTTGCGTGGATGGAGGGAGATTATCAGTGGTCTTGTATGTCTTCCATTTTCTGCTGATTGCTCCCACAGTTGATTTTTTCACACCAAGTTGCTTGCCTATTGTAGATTCACTCTTCCCAGTCTGGTGCAGGTCTACAATACTTTTCCTGGTGTCCTTCTACTCTGCTCTTTGGTCTTGGCCATGGCGGCGTTTGGAGTCTGACTGTTTGAGGCTGTGGACAGGTGTCTTTTATACAGATGATGAGTTCAAACAGGTGCCATTCATACAGGTAACGAGTGGGGGACAGAAAAGCTTCTTACAGAAGACGTTACAGGTCTGTGAGAGCCAGAGATTTTCCTTGTTTGAGGTGACCAAATACTTATTTTCCACCCTGATTTACCAATAAATTCTTTACAAATCCTACCATGTGGATTCATGGATTTTTTTTTCACATTCTGTCTCTCACAGTTGAAGTGTACCTCTGGTGCAAATTACTGACCTCTGTAATCATTTTAAGTGGGGGAACTTGCACAATCGGTGGCTGACTAAATACTTTTTTGCCCCACTGTAACAGTAAATTTTCAGGGCTTGGACACCGAATTTCAGATGAAATAAGCTTTCTCTAGGTTTTATAGATCCAATTTCTTCAGTGTTATATTCAACACTGAGAGTATGTGTCATAATTTTAGGATGGTAGTGCAAATTTCACAATCTCTTTATGAGATTAATTCTTTATTCCTTTGGAGCTAGCCTGTTTTTGTAAGTGGGCAAGCTTTGTGCAATTTGGATGCAACAATATAAGCTGCAGTAAATAGGCCGTACCCTGTGTGCTTTTGTTATGTGCTTGTCTACAAGTACAGCAAATAGAAGGGAAGGTTTTCTTCTTCTCTCCATTCCCCTCTTCCCGTGTGGCTCATGCAAATTACGCGCGCTCCTGTGCAGCTCAAGCAGAAAAAGATAAATTAGCTAAATTAAATGAAAAAGCAGTTTTCCGGGCCTCCCTGGCTGTTCGCTGTCCGTGTGGAAGCCTCGGTGAGGGGAAGCAGACAGTGTGTGTGCACAAAGACTTCAAAGGCTGCCGCTGTTTCTAATTAGCTCCGCTGAGAGCGGCTCTCGCGTCAAACTGTTGCGTAATTTCTCAAGGTGACGGCTGGGGGCGGGACTTCCGTGTCTGCCCTAAAACCAGGAAGTTGTCGTGTTACTTCTTTTCTCCTCCTCTTTTTCTTGCAGCCAGCGAGAAACGGGAGAAAGTCGGCGGCGTGAAGTTGCTCCAGCCGCCGGGGAAGAAGCAAGACACTGGCCTCATTTCTGCGGAACTTTTCCCGAAGAAATGGCCACAGCAAGAAGGAGCGGGCACATTGTGAGGTGAGGGCAGCTTCGAACTCTCCTCCTCAGACTACTGTGTTTACTGTGACGAGCACAAGGCGCCTGACGAGCAGCGTGAGGGAGGGACGGAGGGACGGAGAGGGTGAAGTCGGTGATGCCAGCTGTTTTTGTGTTTTAATAAACCGCAGTTTGTCTGCTGTGTCGAGTCAGCCACAGGTGATAAGAGAAAATCGATCACAGGCATTTTGGTGAATCATCACTGTCAACTTCCTGTCTGATTTCCTGCCTTCACTTTATTGGTTATTTAAAGCAGAAACAGAACTTTCAGATGTAGTTGGAGCGGTGTGGGGGCAGGGCGTTCGGGGTTGACCTGGCCCCATTGAATAGTCTTAAACTGCCGTTTTGCATTAAGGGGCGGGGTCATTAATAATTCGTTAGTAATTATCAGGTAAACTGTGCTGGCTGCGAAGTTGTTTTTTATTCATTTTTATTGACTTAATAACAATGTGTTTAAAAACGGAAAATTCCTAATCAAACGTCAGCAGCTTATTTTAAAACGATAAGCTCCAAATGCTGCGTGTAATTGCAGGCGGTACTTAATGGCACGTGAATGACTGTACATAAAAGATGGATGTAGCCATTGTGACGTCACCAAACGCTGGTAATGAAGACTCCCATTTTCGCATCATTGCCTTGGTATTGAAACCAGATGTGAACGAATGAAACTGTCTGAGAAACTAAAGGCAGTTTGTGAATGACCGATCTTGTGCCAGTGAGCGAAAGCTGTGCAGCCCTGCTTTCAAACCGTAGTAACGACCAGACTTTATACCTTTAAATTCACGTTTTATTCAGTAATAAAGTGATCTGCAAGCTCTTTCCTGAGTAAGAGAGCTGAGGGTCGTTGACCCATTGATTTCTTTACAACTGTAAGTCTTTACTCAAGAGTAGTCACCTCCTGCTGGCCATTAGAAATCTAGGTTTAAGGGCCTTTTCAGTCCGGGAAGCCGAGTCCATCTAAATACAGCCTATGTCTGCAATCTGCATAGTGAAAAGCCCCAGTTTCTGTTTAGCTGTATTAAAATTCCAGACCACTGAATTTGAATACCGAGAGGTCATGATAACTAAGATAAACATCCACGCACACAGTACTAAGTCTTCATCTCCTGTTCTGACAATAAAGCACATAAACAGTGTTTTGCATTCTCTGATATGTGTAGTTCAGTGTTTTTGCTGAAAAATGGTCAAAAACTCCTGTTAAACCTAAAAAGGGCTGTCAATTTTTTTTTATCTTAAAACATTGGCTTTAAACCTTTGATGGGAGATTTGTTTGGGCAGGATGTGAGAGGGAAAGTTTTGTGAGAGTTGGAAACCTTGATATTGACTTGATTTTATTTGATATTTTCCCTTTTATCTTATTTCAGATAAAAGAGGACATTAAATGTTGAGGATTTTCTCCAAGATGAATCTTGCTCTTCATCGGATTTTAACGACTTGCGCTTTCACCAATGCTGTATTGTGTCTTTATAACTTCACTATCTGCAGAGCGAGCCCGTGATGACACAAAGCATAGGCTGCCCCTCCCATATCCCATTCCTGTTGTCTCTAAAAAGGACACGTCTCTCTGTTCAGACTCTGTCTTCCTGAAATTTCCCACCCTCCCTCTCTCTCAGTTTCTGGGCCATGATCCGTAAGAGAAGCTGTCTGATTTTTTGTGGCGCGTTCCTGTTTATCACATGGAATGCCATACTGGTACTCCTGCTGTGGGGGAGACCCCCACAGGGCCGAGATCAGAAAGAAGGTCCCGAAGGGCCCCCCAGCAATGTGATGGAAGATGTGCTTCGATTTGCAAATGCATTCGAAAGTGAACTTGAGATGCAGAAAAAAATCCTATTGCAAATCCAGAATCATCAGTTGCTCTGGGAGCCATCAGACAACAAGCCAAAGGTGACCGCTGCTCCTCAGCCTGCCATCCCTATCCTTGTCATCGCCTGCAACAGAGTCACCGTGAAGCGCTGCTTGGACAAACTCCTGCAGCACCGGCCCTCAGCAGCGCTCCACCCAATCATAGTGAGTCAGGACTGCGGACATGCCGAGACCGCTGAGGTGATTCGGTCTTATGGAAACAACGTAACTCATCTGAAGCAGCCGGATTTGTCTGACATCCAAGTGAGGCCTGAGCACAAGAAGTTTAAGGGTTACTATAAAATCTCCAGGCATTACCACTGGGCGCTCAACCAAGTGTTCAAGACGCTCGGTCATTCATCTGTGGTGATCGTGGAGGACGACCTGGAGGTGATTATTTTCATGTTAAACACCAATGATTTGTGATCTCTCCTTCATTTTCATTCTTTATTTACAACTTAAATTAATCTTCTTCTTTCAAAACTCGTTATTTCACTTGTTGCGATGGTTATGTAACAGTTGAACTGAATTATTCATCTCTTGCTCTAGGTGGCACCAGACTTCTTTGAGTATTTCCGAGCCTTGCTGCCTTTCCTGAAATCTGACCCCAGCCTGTGGTGTGTGTCTGCCTGGAATGACAATGGGAGGGAAGGCTATGTGGACCCCGGCAAGGCCGACCTGCTCTATCGGACAGACTTCTTTCCCGGCCTGGGGTGGATGCTCCTCAGGGAGGTGTGGGAGGAGCTGGAGCCAAAGTGGCCTGAGGCTTTCTGGGACGACTGGATGCGCCAGCCAGAGCAGCGCCGCAACCGTGCCTGTATACGCCCAGAGATCTCACGGACTTTAACTTTTGGTCGCCAGGGTGTGAGTCTGGGTCAGTTTTTTGACAAATACCTGCGTTACATTAAACTGAATACCGAGATTGTGCCTTTCACCAAGTTGGACCTGAGTTACTTGAAGGAGGAGACATACAAGGAAAACTTTGAGAAGGAAGTTTACAGTGCTCCTGTGGTTAAATATGAAGATGTGAAGCAGGGCCAGCTACAAGGACCCGGGCCCTTCCGCCTTCAGTACTCGAGTAAGGACAGTTTCAAATTGATGGCCAAAAATCTGGGAATAATGGATGACTTTAAGTCTGGAGTGCCACGGTCAGGGTACAGAGGGGTGGTCAGTTTCATGTCCAGAGGACGGAGGATCTACTTAGCGCCCCCTCCAGGATGGACCCAGTATGACCTTTAGTGAAGCTGATGAAGAACGTCCATGAGCAGTAGCCTTTTATATCTCTTCAATGTGATGGGGGAAAGCATTCCAGACCAAAGAAGAAAATGATCTTTGCTGACGCTGTTTGTCCTTACTGATACAGAATGGATGTCCCTTTCTGGTGTGGGGGTTTGCCAATACTACTCAGGTCTTTTTCATTCTTCCAAAACATTTATACACACGGTGTAGGAACCACCACAACTACGTGTTAGACAAATCTGCTGTAATTCGCCAGAGATCTATTTTTATACGATGCTAAGTGTGCACATGACATTCATTAATGCATTCAATGCAATTACTACTTTGCCACTTTTGTTTAAATTATTTGCAGTCTCGGGTAATCTGTGTGACTTGTTTCTGTCTGCTGTGAAGAGGGAAATGTAATCTGTGGTGTGGTTGCTTATAGTGTTGGTGCCAGGTAATAACTGCAGTATAATCTGTCGTTTGATTCCGATCATTAATGCCTTCTATGGAAATTATTCTTTGTGCTTACTTTTTGTCACATGATCCTGTTTGATACTCTAATGTGATTCTATTTGCAGGCTCGTTACCCTGCAAACTACTACACTTGTTTGTCTGATCATTTCTGGATTAAAAAAAAATACACAACTTTGCTATTTTCACTCGCACTTCATGTTGCATGTGTTTAATAAACAAACAGGAGAGAGGTTTTCTTTAGGTGTGGAATTGGGTCTGTGAACTCGCCACACACACACTGGGATAACTGAGTACACAATATCTTCAACGTATTATTGAGTCATTCTGTAAAAAGGCTGCACAGGCTGATAGATGACCTCTTTTTGGCTCCTGAGACACGAGGGGTGCTTCCCAGAGTCTGACCTGCGTGTGGTAATGTGCTCAGTGCTGTGTTGCCCTCAGTCATCCTGGTTACCAAGATTCTTGCAGAGGCACTAAAGTACTATTAACTGGATAATTAAATTGATCTTGCACTGCAATATCAGTGATATAGGTCATTACCAAAATATAAATAACTTCTAGTCAGAGTGTATCTGTAGATTTCAGCCGATGTGGCACGGTGACTTTACTGGGTGGGCCTGGACCCCTGGGGGCTGAGCTTAACACCGACACTGGAAAAGAGAAACTCCCGTCCTATTTCCTAAATTGCACGTCCTGGATTTCTCTCCTCCCATTTCAGTCTTTCCCACCACAGATGCGAAGAAGAGACACTGAAGCCTCAGCAGAAAGGTGACTGTCAAGAAGCTTTCTTAAGAAAGAGAAACTGCGAGAAAAGCTTGAAATGTCAAATTACACAAAAACCGGAAATCGGAAAATCAGTGGCAACAGGTCTGATGGAGCGATGAAACCAAACTTTAAAACTGGCCGTCAATATGTAAAGAAGAGATCAGGAGAACGCTACAGCAGTGAAACTCTTTGAAACCGCTTGGGGCTGCATTTCAGCCAGTGGTGTTGGGGACCTTTTCAAACTGGATGGAGAAAAGTTGGCCTGAGAGTTAAAAAATAAAAACAAAACATAAAGGTGGTCATACCAAATTCTGACTTTAAAGCTCAATGGAACTGTACAAAATCGGTTTTTTTTGTATACACTGTATTTCTATTTATGTTCGCACATGTTCAATAAATTACTGCAATTATTTCCCATTTCACAGCAACAAAATAGAGTTGAGGACTGGCTCTTTCACACAGTACGTACCTAGAAGTTATTTTATACTCACAAGTCATTATTGTGTGCACGCAAGTCCTTGTCTTGCATGACCAACTTACTGTCTTGTACGGAAATGTTCTTAGCGCAGAGCAGTAATTATCTTTTTTTATTTTGTCTTGTTATCTTGTATTAACAAAGTCATATCTTGTACAAACAGTCATCATCTTGTGCCGACGTGTAATTAATTTATTTGCACAAGACAATTTGCTGTAATAAGCTTATTATATACCTTGTTTTTTTGCATGGCAAAAAATATTTGAATTCAACTCCAGAGCCCTTAGATCACCTGTCTGTCGCAAACCTTCAGATAGCCTCCATAAAATTAACAGCATTCACTGCTGTAGTGCAACTACGGTGGCCACCCTGGCTCAAATCTTTAAGTGCGTAGCGCTTCTATTCGCCTGTTTACCTCATTTGTAATGATGATGTGAGGCCGAAACCGCTAGCTAGCTAGCCTAGCTAAAGTACTGAAGAGCCGGTAAAGGATGGAGGGAAAGAGGCGTGTGTCGGGGGGTACATTTTGATAGCCCCCCCTTTTAGTTCTCATCTCCTGGCAGCGGTTTGTTCAGAAAAGCAGCCGTCACGCTTTCATTTAGGCGCTAGCCTGTTAGCATGCTAGGTGCAGGCAAGACTAGCTTTAGTGGGTTTCAGTGTGGTTTAATATGGCAGATAGCAAATTCAACACCACTCCTGACCGCTGGAATAATTTTTTAATTTACCTCTACTTAATAACCTTCGGTCGTTGTTCATAGCACCGGGTTTTTAGGTCAACAAACCCCGCCTGCTGTTGAAGACTCCTTAGCTAACGCTGGTGCTAACCCAAAAGTGTTGCCTGGAATGGAGCCAGGCGACCTGCGAGAGAGCCCCGCCGGCTCCGGGGAATCGGACGTAGGGGAATGGAGGGAGTGTATTGAGGAGGTCAAAGCCGCGGAATGCGATGGAAAGACTCAAGAAATGGCGCTCAGAGACACCTGCGAGGAAGGAGAGAGTGACAAACAGAAAAGCCCCGGAGAGCAATTACACAGTCCGTATGAAGAGGAGTTGGACCCCAGAATCCAGGTACCTCAAAATTCGGACTTTTTGTTTAATCTATTGCTGACCGTTAAACATCCTTCAGCTCTATTATTATATTAATCAGCCGCTTTTAAATTACTGTTACCTACACCTGGGTGTGTACATCCGGGATTACTTTCGATTTAGTGTGACAGAAAGGTAGCAATGTATTCAAATGAGCACATGTTCATTATTCATTTAAAAGATAATGTCTTCATAATACGGTAATCTGTGCAAATCCCTGTCAGATCTGAAGTGATTATCCTGTCACCAGTGTAACACACCTCTGACGTGTGTCACCTTACACTCCCAACCTATTAATCATCGCCATTACAGTCAAATAGTACTACTAATGCTTTCCCAATATAAATACGTGAGATACATATACTGTGTTTTTCCACAGGAGGAACTGGAGCATCTCAATGAAGCCAGTGCTGAAATCAACAAGCTAGAACTGCAGTTGGATGTAAGTGTAAATACGTAATAGATAGAAAGCTATTCAGTTATTACAATCATTGTAAAATATAACTATCAAATAATCTCCTATTATCTTTTTTTTATTTTTAAATGGCTTCTCTTCTGTCCTCCTGTGTTTGTTAAATGTTTGGGCTTTGGTCGGTTTTCCACTGTTTTCCAACCTTCCCAGAATAGTAACTGATAGGTTAATTGGTGGTGAATATAATCAGTTACAAGTCTGCGTGAAATGTATGACAATTTAATAAGACTTGCCCTGCTTTTCTTGTCAGATTAAATAAAATTGCTTTGATGTTGACAAAACAAACTCATTATAGATGTGAAAAACCATTTATTGCCACCCTGGGAATTACTTCTCAATGTGTTTGTGTCTAAATATTTTATTAGTCTACCCCGAAGGTGCTAATGAATATGATAATTTTGTTTTTCAATATGTGTAAAGCACAGACTCTGGAAAAGTGTGAGCTCTTAAAATGGAAGATGTAGTGTTGCTTTTTGACACTCACTGAATCGGCTGCCCACTTCCTGTGTGAAATCGAATTAGTTGCTGCATTACAGGTAAATCTAATCCTGTCATTTTCATGCATTGATCGTCCAGGATGCCAGATCGGGATACCGGAAGATCCTCACAGAGTCTGCCCGAAAGCTGAACGCTCAGAGCTCTCAGCTCGGCAGCTGCATTGAAAAAGCGAGACCATATTATGAAGCTCGGCGCCTTGCCAAAGAGGTATACACAACAAGGTTTACATCTGTTTTCTGTGCCAAATGGAAGATGTGTTACAGACATGCATGTTTTTACTGCAGCATCTGGATTCAGGAGTGAGAATCAGGTGTTCTGCTCGAGGCGAGGGAAAAACAAACATCGGGTGCTGCAGTTTGTGAACGTGCACAAGTTCTGAGTAGGGAAGGGAAATCTCAGTGCAAATGTTTTTTTGCTTTTTTAAATTATTTATTTATGTTTTTTTGGAGAAACGCACTGATCCCCAGTGTAAAATGCATCTAGGTCTAAACACAATTTAGATGCAAGGTGCTTGTTCTGTTCCTTTACGAGCTCTAGTTTTGGGCGATTTTGCAAACCAGTTAAATCTACAAATCTGAAGTGTAAATCTGCGTTAACTCAGAAAACCATCATTGGTGACATCAGCGAGCATATCTACTGAAACACCGGTGTGTTCACTGTGTGCCTGTATGACTGTGTGTATAATGACACAACGCTGACTTGGATGTGATGAAGCTCGCGATGTCATCTACGTGCTGTGTAGTTACGTTACAGCTAGCTGGCTAACCACCCACGTGTTGGTTGTTACTGTGGAAAATAAATGTCACTTATTAATATTTGCCGTGTGCCATTAAATCATCTACTGCTGGCTAACCTCAGTACTGTGTGATCTGATGTTAGCACACACAGGACAGTGGCCTCTGTGATGATTACGAAACTTTGAGCTGTGCGTGTTTGTCATTGACATCTTGTTTTCTTTTCTAACTGGATGTGACAGATGGGTGGAACTGACTGTAAAACTGCAACCTCATTGGCGACTGGCCAGTGTCTAAAATTGAAATTTACATTACCTGGGCACAAGTGGACCCTGTTACACTCAGACCTGCAGAAACTTTAACATTGATGACAGTTTGAATTTGCCTGATGAAGTAATTTGAAAAATGATCACCCAAGTTATCAAATCAGCTCTGGAGGTTTAAATTTCACTGATCACTTGCTCCTTATATTGCACCTTACAGCATATATAACTTGTATACAGCTGTATATATCTGTGTTTTATCTTTGATTGTGAAGTAATTTTAACGTAAAAATCTACATACTTCTAATGGAGAGATGCCAAACTGTTTTTCATTGTTCTTGTAACAGTAACAATAAAGATCTATCTTATCTTATCTCTTAGATGAACTAGCCAACCTGGTCCAGCCTGTCATTTGTCTGTGTTAGCAGGCGCACTAGCATTATCTAACATTAGCCAGAAGAGAGAGCGAGAAAAGTTTCAGATTTGATCCCAAAAACCCAACAACCTTGGACAAGCAGGTCTTTCATTGACGTTAATGATTAGTGAATTCCATTTCTAAGATTGTTTTTGACGCTGGGAGCAGAAGAAAGGCGCTGAGACAAAGCACCTGGGAATTACAACAAGCGTCACATTCTTTTCATTTTTGCTGAAAATTTGACCCCAGTCCTTCACATAGAAATCACATGTTCGAGATATGCAGGGAACAACGTCTCATGCATTAAAAGTTACCTAACACATTCAGACTGAAAGGCAGTATTGTTTTCCTGTAATTGCATTGACCTAGAAGCGTTTTGAATATAAAAACTATGATATGCAAACTCATTTCAGCAGAGAGATGACTGTAATTGGATTGAACAGAACAGGGGTGTTGTGTCCTTGTCGTAGTCCACTGCTGTAGGTTGTTAAAGGTGCGTCTGCTCTCCATAGGCACAGCAGGAGACTCAGAAGGCAGCTTTGAGCTACGAGAGAGCCGTTTCCATGCACACAGCTGCCAGGGAGATGGTCTATGTGGCCGAGCAGGGCCTGCTGGCTGATGGCAAGAACACCCTGGATCCCACCTGGCAGGAGATGCTCAACCACGCTACCGCCAAGGTAGAAGAGCAGTTTTAAGATGCGTGGCTAAACAGAATGCTTTCATTTCTATTTGTCACCTCAACAAGGTTGCTATAGTTTTACCAAACAATGCAGAGTTCAGTCATCTCTGAGTTTATCTGGGTAGAGTCAGAATTTTGTCTGATTATTCTTGTTAGGTTTTTGCTCTCCAGTGTTTTTTGCGTGCACACATGCACACCATTATTTTTCTCCGTGATCTCGCTGCTCTGCTGTCTGCATTGTTTGTGGAAAAATAAGTGTGCAGATAAGTGTAGTGATTCTTGGCAGCCTTGGATATACTCACAAACTCACGGTTGCTGGGTTACAATTGCCAGACTCAACAGAAAAGATACAGACAGCTGGTGAACTTCAGTGCCCTCTCAGCTGTAACATGCAGCATGGATGACATGATTTTCTTGGCCTTGAGTGTCACAGAACTCTGTAAATGCTTGACTTGTTTATTCCTTTCAGTTACAGCACAGTTTAGATCTAAGTGTGATCTGGCTTCTAGATATTATATTGATAGCTGGACTAGTTTGATATTGCTACAGTAGTTTCAGTCATCTGCAGATTTTAGAGAGAGCAAAATGAGTGCTCTGAAAATCTCGCCAACTTTAGTGAAAACTGTGAATGCCTTTAGCTGTTTAAAAACACATTATGTTATCACTCTGTGTCTTGGTAGCCAATAGAAAGCTAGTATAATGCTGTTACCCTGGCTGCTGTAGTCCTGCAAACATAACTTTACTCAAATTATCTATATCACAATAAAAAGATGGACGAAGTCACGGCAGCATCAGCCACCGGTTTTGATTTTCACTCAGCAAAACCAAAGTACAAACTCCTTGGATTGGCTGTACTGCACAGAACGACGTATAGTTCCTTAAGAAGACGCAGTAACGGCGCTACACGGTGAAAAGGTCCGTTCAGTGATTCTAGTTAGCTGAAATGAGGCCTAGCAGACACAAATCAGCTACACCCTTGCATACACCCTTTGACCTGTAAAACTGTGCATGTTAACATGGGAGCTTATAGGCACCGACTCACTTTTAGAGTCAAGCTTAAGTGACCCCCGGAGGAACCGCCATTAGGGCACTTTCATTCACTTACATCTTCATCCTCACAGGTCACCTTTTGTTTGCACCAAATGCTTTGGCTTATGTCGGAGAACTACACTAGTAGACAGACCTGACACGTGGCACCCCACTGTGTCAGCAAATATTTGAAATCTGATTATATAGCTGAATATTTAAAAACATTGAACCTCAAATTTCGGATATAAAAAAACTGCATTTATGGGATCACGAGTAAAATAAGATAAAAATTTCATCTACCATCATCTTTGCTGTGGCAGAATTTTATTTTTTATTTTTTTAATGTCTCTGGCAATAAACACCTACCATAATGTGTCAGAGTCAGCTTAGTGGAGGCCCATTGATGTTGAAAGAGAGGTGAATGATCGATGTTACTCTAACTAGGGAATCTAAGTGGACAGTTATCAGCCGAGTACCTGTAGGTAACCGATGTCAAGGCCCAACGTTTGTCTTGTTCTTAATTTTTCTTCTCCTTTTCTCAAGTCTACCAAGTCGTTCAGGCCTTGAAGTTGGTCTTGATGGTTGGTAGCTTGTGTCTAAAGGAATATCCTAAAAATCCATAACTTCCTGACGCTTTGGTGTAATATGTATTTGACTACTTAGAGTTTGTGTGAGGGCCTTTTAAACAAATAATCAAGTGTCATTTCATTTGGCAGCGCAGACACAGAAAGTACAAAGTCTTGAATTGTGCTTTATTGTGCTATTAAAATGTTTCCAGAAATTTAGAAAAGACAACAATAAAGAGTGTGCCTGAAACTCTGTGGACAGGCATTTACAAACTAAACAAGAAGCCTTTTCAGTTCTTTACTTTTTTAAGAAAATAAGAACTAATGAATGAACAGTGAGCTAAATGGTTGGGAATGAAGATCAAGGCAAAGTTTATGATAAAACCAGTCATATTTGCATTAAGAGAAATGCCGTTTCCTGTTACTGTTATAATACCGTCCGTCTCCTGTGTCTCTCGCAGGTGAACGAAGCCGAAGAAGAGCGTCTGCGCAGTGAGAGGGAGCACATGCGTGTCACGCACGCCTGTCAGGAGGCCGAGGCGCGTGTGCAGATGCTGCAGAAGTCCCTCAAGAGAGTCATCATCAAGTCCAAACCTTACTTTGAGCTCAAGGCCCAGTTCAACCACATACTGGAGGTAACACAAAGAGCCCAGTGAGACCTCTGTTTAGACACCTTCTGTTTAGTGTTTCCTGCACTTAGAAAGCTTTATCTGCTGATTTGGCAAAAGTTCTATAATATATTCAGTATTTTATGGATTTACTGGAGGTTACTGGGAGGTTATTTTCCTACTGGCATGAAATCAATGTTGAAATTGATGATGAAAGTTGCTTTGTGTGACTCCAGGAGCACAAGGCCAAAGTGCTGCAGCTGGAGCAGCAAGTAGCCAAAGTGAAGACCCGCTATTCCATCGCCCTGCGGAACTTGGAGCAGATCAGCGAGCAGATCCATGCTCAGAGAGGGCGGGACCCGGGCGAGGGGGGAGGACGCCCTTCTATCTGTGTCGGGCGGAGCCCCCCTGTCGGAGCAGAATCTGACATCAAGGTTCAGTCTGAAGGCGGAGCCTGTGGCGGCGCCATTGGAAGGGATGGAGTGGACGCATCCATCGACCTGCTGGAGAGATACAAGGAGAAGGAGCATGAGAGGGAGAGGGAGCGAGCCGGCTCGGATTCCCTTTCAGTCTTCAGCCTGCAGACCATTGCTTCTGACCTCGAGAAATACGACTCCATCGAGCACCTCGGGAATCTCAGCGACGTGGGGAGCATCACCGGGGATGAAGGGGAGAAAGAAAAAACCAGAGTGACCAATAAGAGAGACAAGCTGGTGGAAACGAGCGCCAAAGAGCGCCAGCAACAGTTCTATAAGCAGCACCACCGAAGCTTCAGTTTGTGAGGCTGTCATAGAAACAGCTGCTGTAAACAATGCAAAAATAAAAACAGCAATCCACACTAGGATAAACTTCCCTCATTAAAAAGGTACCAAACAAAAGTATGAGACAGGGAATTAAGTGAAAAAGAAGGAAAGCTGCAGCGATGGGTGTAAATAAGCACATGCACATTATTCTAAAGCTGAACACAGTAAACAGTGTAGCCTAGTTAGAACACTACAGGATCTACAGAGCTTACATCCCTGCAGGACAAGTATTCAGTATATTTACTCCTCTGAAGGATTCTGGGTAGAATTTGTTCCTTGAGCATGAAGGAGCAGCTAAGAAAGATGAAAAGCCTTGTTTGAACAGACATATTTAAAAAGGCATCATTTTTTGCTTTCCCAGGCTAATCGTTGATCTAACTTGGTGAGACTGGTAAAAACATTCTCCCTCGTCCTCCTCTGTTGCTTCCTCTCCAGTCGAGTCGAGTCTCATCAGCGATTGCTTCAAGGTAGAAGGTCGCAGGGCCCCTGAGATCCCCACCTCCTCAGCGAGTAGGGAAGAATGTAAAAAACGTTTCTTTGTCAGTGCAGAGTGAAAGCATGTTTGAATCCTTGTTCCATGTGTTTATTTCCTGTAACATGCTGCAAGTTGTGCTTTTTTTTTTTTTTTTTTTTTTGACGTTTTAGCACGAGAGAATGCGTTTTTTGAAAATCCCTGAAATGAGTCTTAAGGCAGCATGCACTCCATCATTTCGGTTTTTGAGCGCTGCTTGCTGAAACAAACACTGACACAATCAGCCTTATTTGTTTTATTTAACTTGGTGTTGTAACACTGGAGTGTCATGATCCAGATGATTTGGATATTGTTTACATTTGTGTATATTTTTTGCCCTTGTTGTAATTTGAGGTGTGCCTTGACACAAACAAATTTAGCTTGAGTAGTAGTTTGTTGTAATCTCAGTTTGGAACCATTTAAATATGAAGTGAGTGCCCGTTTTATGATTTTCAAATATTTTTAACAGCCTGACTGATTTTTGACAAGAATTGAAAGAGTTCTGATGATGATTTTTTTTGGTTCTTTTATGATTGTACTTTGTCAAAGAAGCAAAACAATGAAGTCAGAAAAGAAAGACTTGTAAATTTGTGTAATTATTACAAAGCTGGAAAATACTGACATGTACAGATGTTGAATCTTTGCTGTACAGATGTTCTGAGTATCGCAGACATATTTAAAGTCTCATTATTGTCAGTTTATCTGAAAAACCTCACTTTTCACCGCTGTCTTAACAGTTACTTTTCACCCTCTGAATCGCATTTGTGAGTTAGTCGGATTGGATTGTCACACCTGTAATCAATAAAAGCAGATCCTGCTGCCTGGCCTTCTGTTCTTTCATGCTGAATTCAGTGGGATGGGAATTTGTGAATTTCTTCCCTCGCCTTGCTTCAATTATTCAGCAGACATATAAATATGAAGCAGGATCGCGAGAAGATGGAAGAACGGGGAGAGGCTGATTTAATAGATGACCAGTGTTGTGGGGATGACTGATTGCTGCCTCGTTGACTTAAGCTCCAAAGAGCTTTAGAGAAAGGCTTAACAATGTAGACCGCGTTAATACCACAGCGCCATATCTGCACCTCCTCTTGTCTTCCTGCCGTCGAGATAATTATCCACGTGGACTGAATCTGCAAGCTCATAAATCCAAAGCCGCTTCTTAAGATTGTGCTATGTTTTTGCTGTTGTGGGGCTTTAGACGTCGGCATGTTTCATCTTGGAAAGGAGGGAAAGAAAAAAGATGCGATAAATGCGTGAGGGGGGCTGTTACGCACGGCGCGTCTCCATCATGACGTCGTGAATTAGCTCAAGATCGTAGAGGTGGAGAGAAAAAAAGGAGGGGAGTGTGGTGAATCGCTGTTTCGTCGTTTATGGTGGGCTTGCGTTTGTATATAGTGGATGTATGGGACTTTTTTTCTCTATGGATTTTTTTGTCATCTCTTCTCTTGGCCATGCGTAACTGCAGTACACGGAAACAATCCGAATGAGAGCCGTCTCGTTTTTGTAAGATTCTGTTTAGGCACGGAGCAGCTTGCACATTTACTGTATAGCCATATTAACAGAGCCATAAAAATTGTTGCAAAGATGCATATTTCTACCAAATAATCTGACACCGGGCTTTTCCCCTGGCGGGTCCCACCCGGAGGACTTACTCTTATCTTCACTGAGCGCATCGAAACTAATAGTAAGTACACACATGCTACAGCTTTGCTTCAGGGCGCTACATGCTATTAGTGCTGTAGGTCGCGATGTTAGAGCGCATTTATTCAGGAGACGCTCCATTTCCCGTGCACGGAATCTAGACAGCTGTCACATTTGAATGCAAGAGGCGTTCATTTTTTCGATGGGCCTGATTTGTTTTGATCCAGCCTGTTTGCATTTACATTTTAAAGCCTTTTAGAGACAGAATGCGAGCTCTGCTCCTGTTTATGCAAGACGCAGCCGCTTTAGGCTGATGACATTATATTTGGACATCCTTTCATAGGAGGGCTTGTTAATATGGTCGGCCTTCCTCTACAGGCCATCACGGATTCCCTAGTCAACACCCGACGAGCAACTACCGGCAGCTTACGGTTGGTGGCACCCTTACTGTGACCCTCACGTCTCTGTAGTTCATGCTCAGCCATGCACAGAATGCAGCATCTGAGTGTGTGTGCATGTGGAACCGCCTGAAAATAGCCCACTGTGGGCTATTCTCAACATCACTGTGGTGCTGAAATGGGCCGGATCAGTCCTTATCCAGCGCAGCTTCCGGCAGCAGACTCGCACAAGGAAGTGTAGGCAGTGTGTATGCAGCAGTGACATTGGAAGTGGATGGGATTGAGGTGTGAGAGATGTTTCATGTAGTAGTTGTGTTTTGGAGGCGCTGTCCGTGGTGCTGAAGCCTTAATTGCTTTTCCAGCTCGAGGCCAGTCGACAGGCCCCCTTCTTTCCCCTCTGTCTGCTCAGTGCCAGGACAGCCTCAGCTGATGGAGTCGGCTGGCTTTGTGCCGTTAGGCTGCTCACTCACACAGTTTGCTTTTATCCGGCTGGGTGTGTGATCGCTGATATTAATGACTCCTGCTGAGCTGTCCTTCTTTCTCTCCCTGCTTCCCACACGGGACCAGAGCGCGCGCACACACAAACACACACACCTATAATATGCACGCTCTAGTGGTGGTGTCTACCTCCTGCATGCTTCTTGTCAGTGAACTCTAAAAATACACTGGTTAATGCTAATGAAGTTTCCAGCAGAGTTTGTCTGCCTTCCACAGGCAAGCCTCGCTGCCATCTGTCTCCCTCACTGTGGTGCTTTACTTTGTTATCCCCCTCCACCCATCCCATCCCATTCTCCCCCCCCCCCACACACACACACTTGATCAATCCCTGTACTGTCATGTTAAGCGTGAGAGTGTTTGGATGAGTTTTGTTTGGCAACCTCATAAAGCGGAGTTTATGATTCAAAACTGCAAATGAACAGCTATATATAGGGTGTTTATCATCGATACTGTATGTGTGTCTGTGTGTGTGTGTGTGTGTGTGTGTGTTCCCCTGCCTGCCAATACTCCAGGGGCTTTGGGACTCCTGGGTGTTTTCACTGTTTTCTGGTAAGAAAAACATACTTTTTTGTCTGTTGTCATGAAGTCTGTGTACACATTAAATTCAGTTAACCTAAGACATTTTGTGATGTGCATTATGACCAGTAAATTCACACTTTGTGTAAAGAGATTTCCCATATTGAACTCTGGTTACAGGTGTAGAATTGCAGCATATGTGAACATCAAGTTGTATGAGCCCCTTTTGGGGTCCTAAGGGAGCTGCCAAGTTTGATGAATTGCCTCAAGTGAATAAAAAAAATCAGGGCATGTGTGCAGACCTCTGTAGCCCACTCTTTATCTCTGCTTGAGGGCTGCATGAACTGCTGCTGACATTATGGACCCAAATCTGTGATCAAACTGTTGACGGTGCGGTGCTTTCAGTGAATTGCTCAGCTGAATCATTGTTCCTTAAAAGCCTGTCAACACACCAAATAGCGGCACTCATCTTGCAAAAAGAAAGCTTTTGCAGCCACACTAGCTACAGCCATACTAGCTATTCTGGATATTTTTCTACTATGGAAGAGAAGAAAAGTCTGTTGAGTTTGCTTTGGTGTGAAATGGGGATCCACTTTGCAAAAAAATATCAGCGTCAGCCATCAAAGCCTGAGCTGAAATCTTGTCTACAGGGCTTTTGAAATGAACCTGAGCCGTCTGCACGGTGAATACAAACAGAAGCAGAGAGAGAGAAAAGTGGACTCATCGTGCAGCTTATCCGCCAGGTTGAAAAGGGAGCTTTTTTTTTTGCCAAAAGGTTGATGCAGTGAAGCGAAAATGACTGCATCTGAGAACAGAGTGTGCGGCATTAATACTGTAAGGATATTTCCTCAGTAACCCATTTCTTTTTTGTCTCTTCCGTCTTCTCCCAAAACTCTTGATTTCCCGTTTTAAAACCTCTCTCTCTCTCTCCTCCTTCTCTTTCAGATCCAGAAATGGCACGGCTATTGTTTCTGATTCTTCTCTGTGCTCTTCCATCTCTCGTTGTGCCCATACATAATTCATCAGCTGGAGGTAATTTGTGTGCAGGAATCAGTGTGTGTGTGTGTGTGTGTCTGTTTACAATATGCAGTAATGGACAGAAGTAACTCCGCAGAGATTGCTAAGTGACCCGAATGAAACGCTGCAATTTGTGCAGCGAGGAAGGCGTCAGTTAAACTGATAATATATCATGTTGCTGTAATATATCTGCATTATCTGGAGACAGAGCTTTCTTTCTATGCGCTTATCGTCCTTCATTCTGCCTCCTCCTCCTCCTTTTACCCCCTTTCCCCCAGGCTGTGCCATCATCCGGCCTCCCAGGGATGGTGGGATCCGCTATAGAGGCCTAACACAAGAACAGGTACAGAGAATCTGGTTACTGCAGAGTATTGAAGCTCATCATTCAAATCAATCACATGAGACTGCTGCCAGTTTGAAGATTTCAAAACAAGTGACACAGAAGTAGATTTGTGTCTGTTAAAAAATAAATAAATGTAAAAACATCTCATATAATTATTCACCAATATGCACCTGAAAATATAAAAACAGGCATTTAATAAATTTGAAAATGTGGTGCAATTAACTTTTCTTATAGATGGCTTTTTTTTTGCAATGACTTGTATTAATTTGGTTATAAAATAGGGGTTTGAGGGTGTTGGGGAAAGGAAAGATTAATAATTAAATAAATTGATAAATATAAAATACTCCATAAATGTGTAAATATCATGTTAGGCCACCAGACGTAATATTTAAAAAAAGAAAAGACATAACTACTTTATAAAATGTGAAAAATGTGTATTTTGCATTTAATTTTCATTATTTTATAACAATAATAAAATAATGTAACAAATTTTTTTATTGCTTTTGGAAAATAAACAGAAAAATAAATAATAATAAATTTACAAACAGAGAAACAAGAATACGAAAGTGAATTAAATTAGAAATATCATTTTACATTCTGTAAATGATTTAATGTTGACTGTTGTGCTGTAAATCATGTACCGTCTACAGGTTTTACCTTTGGTGCATTTAATTCAAAACGTTCTTTTAAAAATTGTTTTTGAATGCTTATTTTTTTGGGTATTTTCAATCCTCCGTATCTTCTTTGAAGATGACAAAATTCACCGGTGATTAAAACTTTATGAAGAGAGAGATTTTAGCTAACGGCTGAATGATTTTACACAACACACTGACTAACTAGAGAACACATGTGAGACCTGGCAGGCTGCAGCTGTTGTTCGAAGACACCACGAAAGCCTGTGTTTACTGGAGGAAAAGGAAGTTTATAGCTCATAACCAGCAGAGAACATCTCAAACCTGTCGTCTGGCACTCCAGCTTTAAATGCTCAGTCACACATGCTGTAACAAACGTACGAACAATGAGCTGCGCTCTGAGGACAGGACAGTTTTGCCAAGACCACTTGCGAGCTTTTGTAACTGATAATGGCAGCGAACTGAGGTGTGACAGTGCAACAGCAATCAATAAGGGACAAATGTCTGTGTTGTCAGTAAGAAGTGTCCAAGTCAGTCCCGTTAATCACTGAGCCAAAATTTTACAGAAAAAACCAAAAAACTAAAACGTAGCAGGTTCATTTCCTCTAGCATGAGTGACATGAAGTTATTTACAAATGAAAACTTCCAGTGTGAGTTTGACCATAGACTGTATATAAAAGATGAACTCGGCATTTTGAAACCTCAGCATTAGCATTTTGGGCACTGTCATGTTTTATTTTAATGAATTAAGTTTTTGAGGCAGAAATGGAAAATATTGGATAACAGGTTGGAGTGCTAAGTTATCGCCAAATGCTAGTAAGCTTGGTTGGTCATAAACTGTATGAGTGCAATGCAAAGACATGCATACCTGCTAATTTAATGGTAAGTGACAAACTAATACAATTCCAGAGTTTCACTCCGCAGCACTGAGGCACAAACTTCTTGAATGAGCTGTAGGTCCAGCAGACACCCGTCAGTGGGAGCACCCACTGCACACCGGTCCTAAAGGGGGAAACTATCCATAGAGGGTGACACTGGTTTTATCAGTAGGCTGTAAACATGTTTATTTTTGCAGTAAAGTTGGACATAATGTGGGCGTTTATGTGGAGTTCTGCACATGGCTATTAGTGGAATTGCAGATTTTGGCACCGGCTTCATTTTTCAACCCAAGAAGTTTCTGCTTAAGATATAAAAATTGCATCCAAAACTTCCACAGCTCCCATATGCTCAACAGTCCCACAGAGCATGTTTCACAACCTTGAACATGACATTGTAATAGTTTCTCATGAGATTTAATGTAAAAATTTATAAAGCAAAAGATCCTTAATGATCTAGTTTAGCTCTAACATACGGCCCAACATGCTACCATGAAACTGGCTTCACATAAACATTCAACTTAACTGTTCCAAAAACTCTGCGATTGGGCTCTCAGAGATATTTTTTGCTGTAGCTGCATGCCTCGTTCCAGTTCAGTGACTTTCTGAAGCCTCTGTTTACTCGAGCTGTGTACAGGGTGCCGCAGCACTGTGCAAACTACAGCTACAACCTGGCAGGCCAAAATTTTATCAAGCGTTTAAAGTGATATGCCAGCTGGATTAAAGTGTGCATGGGGATGGATTCGTCCCACAGGCCTTGATTTTGATGATGTCGGCTGGAGTACTGTTATCTTAAAGTGCCCAGTGATATGAGTGTGTGGACAGGGCCAGTGCTGGAAAGTTAATTAGTACGTTTACTCAAGTACTTTACTAAAGTAGTGGTAATTAGGGATGGGTATCGTTTAGGTTTTATCCGGTGCCAAACCAGTACTTTTGAAACGTGCCGGTGCTTAAAGAATGGAGAACACAAAATTGGTCCAAAAACCTCTCATGTTTAACTGTTTTCCACTTTTTCTTTGGTCATTTTAGCCTTTTTGTCCAGGGTGAAGGGAGCATCTGCCATCAAACAAGAGGACAGCCGCATGTAGCTATGATGATGTTTGCTAGTTCACCTTACATGCATTAATGTAATAACGTGGTTAGCCTACTCAACGTAAATTACACACGAACAACATTAAGCTCCTCACGCAGAGAAGAACGGCTGCTGCTGCATCATCATCCTCATCATTTCTGCTACACTGGCAGGGCTAGGGGCCAGGACTCTCCTCTTCGTGTTTTTGGGGATGTTGCATAACAGGCAACCCACCCGCAGTAGATGCGCTCGGTGTGAGGTCTCGCAGCAAGCTATCAAATACGGTGCATTTCTCGGCTTTTATAAAAAAACGCAATGCGTCGCCAGGTGTTTCATCGGATTCTTGGTGTTACCTCCTTTGACAGCATCACAGTATCACCTTAAAGCACTTGTTGCTGCTGAGTTTGCATCTTTTGCTGTCAAGTACAGCCAGACTTTTGACCGCTTCGCTTTGGGCATTTTTAATCTGTAGCTCTGCTCTAAAAGAACGTACATACCTGGGCCCGCCTACTATCCTCGGAAAGGTAAAATGATTGGCTAGAATCCAAAGTGTATCACAGCTCAGGGAAAAAAAAGCACCGAAGTGTGCGCTGCTTTTCGGTCTGGTTACTACCGTTTATGTCAGATGGCACCGGATACCGGTACCCATCCCTAGTGGTAATGCACTTAAGTATTTCCATGTTATACTACCACCTACTCGTACTATACTACATTTTGGATGCAGATGCACTTCGTAAAAATCCAATAATACTTGATTCTGTATATCAGTAAGATTTAAGTGTTAAACACATCAATGCATCAATAATTGTGATCTGGTAATTTATTATTCTTGACGTTAGAGTTGACGTTAGAGTTCATGCTCAAACTTTTTGACCCTTTACTAAACGCTGCTACATAAAGTGATGTTTAAACAGTAAAACAACACCACTTTTTGTGTATTATATCTGACTAAGAACGCAGGGCGGCACACAAGCCTGAAAATTGTTTTAAACATCTCGGAAACAGCGATGACTCTTTGCGCTTTGATGATGGAAACTTGGCAGTTTGATTGAAAGCATGCGTCACTTCAGTTTCTGAAGAGCAGTCCCTCGGTGGCTTTTAAACAGTCACTACAGTCACTGACGTGGGCAGTGAATGGGAACATGGCAGTGTGTTAAAAAATGATTTAAGGGCAAAGCGCACACACACGGATACACCAACCAGCTCTGATAACAGAGAGGGATCAGAACAGGAACTGGATGCTGAGCGATTCGATCAAATTCTTTATTTTTGGACTCTGAACGGTACCGAGGCGACCGAGTTGACACCAAATGAGAAACAATGAATCGGCTCAGTTGCAGCAGAAGTAGCTGAGCATGTGCTTATACAGAGATTATATGAAAGGAGTGTTTGGCAGTACTGTGACACTGAGAGCGGCTCAGGAAAAAGTCTATTTCATACTCAAAAATAAGTCACTTTTTACTTAATTCCTTCAGAAACATGAAAGACAATATAGACACTGGAAGTTCAAAGTCTTGTGAATATTTTAAAGGTTGAATGGAGTTTGTAGCGCAGTGTGAGTCAGAGGAGCTGAGCAGGTTAGAGTGAGCTGGGAGGAGTGTAAAAAAAAATGGAGGGTTAAACTTGGAGGGATTTTTAAAGCTGGATTTCTCAGCATGAGCCACGTTTATAGTGCCATTATTAGCAGAAATAATAATGATGCTTCAGAGAAAAATGCAGCAATGACCTGCTGCCATTAAGACAAATCCACTTTATTAACTAAAGTAAGATTGCCTTGTTGCTTGATATAAAGAATGATCCTGTTGTGATTGGTGTTCGTTTACACCACGTTTACAGCTTGGCTTGAGTAAGGCACCCTGTCTATGATGAGTAGTAATGGTATAATTTAAAAACACTGGTGGCCCTGCCAGGAGGCTGCTACCCCTCAACCTCCAGCCAGTAGAAATTGTTAGGTGGCACAAATCCTCTGGAAGTACAAGTTTGAGAACACATAATTCCCAGGTCTCAGTCGATCTTAGTGGGGTGCACATGAGCCTTAGTGACTTTATTCAGCATATCAATTCAAAAAGCACATGGCTAAGCAAGAACCAGGAATAACACGTGCTAAAATTCTAATAAACATAAACCACTGAGAGCGCAGGCATCTCCTACGCCTGGTATTATTGCTTTATGACCATTGTGGTTTTTGATTGTTTGTAAGTCAAATAGCCTTTTGATGCTGTTTTTGCTGGATGGTCATAAAATAAAAGTGTATCAGCTGTTTTTTTTGTTTTTGTTTTTTTTATCTTTTCCTCAGCACAAAAGAATACTGACATCTTTCTCGAGTTAAAGGTTTTCAGAAAATTTGTCCTGTGACCTTGACCTTGAGGTCAAGTAGATACACCTGTGTTATCAATAAGAAAATTCTACGTTGCCTGATTCTCAAATTAACGTGTTCACAAAGTTCTCCGACTATTCTGACTTCCAGCTCTGATTTATTCGCAGTTCCATTCAGTCAATAGTCAGTCAGCTGAAGCTGTCATTTACATCAAATTAGCGGTCGGCCTCACTGACCACTCAAAGCACTTAACAGCATAACCAGACTACAGAATCTCAAGCAAAATCTTAAAATGCCCCAGATTTCATTTTCCTAAACAGATAAACATCACTTGACAAACACGCCGAGTCTGACATTAGTTGGACAAACTATGGATTTTTATGGCTGAAGATCAGTTGAATAGAAATCGAGAGTTTAGTGGTTCCACATGAAAACTGTTGGTTTTTTTTATAGCTTTAAAGGGAACTCTGTCCATTTGGAAAAAGAAAGCTCCATCAATATTATCTGGTTATTACAACTTTAAGCTAATGGTTCAGTTTTAGAGAACTTACTGTATCACAGTGTTTCTCAAGCTGTGGGGCATGGAGCCACCGCAGGTCAGCTGGTGACGATCAGAGAAAAAACAGGACGGAAATATAATGAGTGTTTGCCTGTGCTATCATCCCGAGCTTTATTTCTCTAAAAATTCAACTTGGATCCCATTTTATTTTTAATGTTTTTGAAAAAAATAGTGTGTGGTATTATTAATGTTTCTTTTTCTCTTCTTTAAGTGAGGGTACGCCAGAACAAGTTGGAGATCCACTGACTTATCAAGTCATTCAGAATTTAGTGGCTCTGTGGAAAATCTTGAAGTTTTGCTTAAAAAAATATATGTTTCATAGGTCAGCCTTTGCTGCATCAATTTTATGAGTTTGTATATTAAACATTCATATTTTAGAAAAAGAAAAAAGTCAAAGTGCTTCAGACTTGCTATCGTGACCTGGTATTGCTTCAGCTTAGTTGCTGAGTTGTCTGCTCCTGCCAAGGTGTGGATAAAAGCACTGAGGTTGGCTCAGAGGGACGCCACTTCTCGCTAGATCTCATCCTGCAGTTCCTGCTTTTAGCTAGTACTTAGTCCTAGCTAGCTAACATCCCAGCTAGCTGCGTGTTTGACACGAGCCTCTGTTGGGGTTGATGCCCGATTCCTTCTGAACAGTGATTTATTTATTTATTTATTTGATTAACTGGGTCATGAGATCTGCTGTAGAATTTGTGCAATACATTATGTAAACACCATAAGGCGAGTGCCATTTCGTTCCATTATATTCAAAAGGAAGCAGACATTTCTACAGCTGATGTTCCCAAAATAGGGAAGCTAGCAAGAAAACAGTCTGGATAGATAAACAGCTTTACAGGCCACAGGAAACATATGTCAATTTGATTTTTGGTGTAAACTGTCCCTCTTAAAGGTTGGGGGCAAAAAAAATCCAAAACACATTTTATTCTACTTGAGGATTATAGAAATACAGCCACACTATTACATCACATAGAAAAGATTTACTTTAGACACACATGTCTTCCTAATTCAGATAAATATATTTATCATCTTTGCAAATAGGTACTGGGCAAACTTTTGATATTAGAAGCTTTTTGGATTAAGGTGGCCACATTTCAAACTGATATCTAACCAATGGCAGATCTGTGAAGTTTGCAAATGTGACAACGTCCTAGATATGAAATAATATGGTGTTCTGTTGCAGTAAAGCCCCAAATGACATTTACTTTTACCCCCTCATTTTAGAATGAACGAGTAATGAATATACAAAACTTTCATAAAAGTGTCTCAGTCGTTACAACAGTTAATCCTTTAATGCCAAGAGTGTCATATTTGATCCATGAGATCTTCATCATTGTGTGATTTTTCTTTTTTAAAAACCTAACTCCCTTATATATTTGTTTAAGATAAACAAACTGAGAAATTAATGTAGCATAAAATGATCCAATTAAATCTCATTTAATCAAATTGATATTTAATTGAATCTTTTATTTCATTTGTCAGCGGCTCCATTAAACATTCTGCTTTGCAAAATTTGAATTTTCTAGCAGTTATTCCATCGTTCAGGCTTTACTGGGTTAAAATGATTGCACATGCACTGTAAACTGTAAACTGCAAGCAGTGAAGCTTTTCTTCAACATGAAAACGGTTCCTTAGTTTCAAACTGCTTCCTTATTGTTCGTTGTTCAAATGTATGTATGCAGCTATGACCAAAGCCATTTAAAATGAAACATAAACCTTTTTGGCTCGCATATGTTTCCGTCCCCTCACAGGCAGAGGAGATGTAATTCAGAGAGCGACAGCACATCAGTTCAGACAGTATCACACTAAAATGTTTTCCCTTGTCGAGCTTTACTGTCGTGGCCATATGGCACTGTGACACAGAATGAAGAGGCTTCTTAAGTGAAGGAGAAAAACTTGCATGAAAAAGCAGGAACTGCAGGATGAGATCTAGCGAGAAGTGGCGTCCCTCTGAGCCAACCTCAGTGCTTTTATCCACACCTTGGCAGGAGCAGACAACTCAGCAACTAAGCTGAAGCAATACCAGGTCACGATAGCAAGTCTGAAGCACTTTGACTTTTTTCTTTTTCTAAAATATGAATGTTTAATATCACACTTTCCTTCCCCTGATCTCTCTGCCCTTGTTCTCGTCACAGATCCGCAGTGTGCAGATCCTGCCTGTGGATTATGAGATCGAGTACATCTGCAGAGGCAACCGAGTGATCGTGGGACCGAAGGTCAGGAAGTGCTTACCCAACGGCACGTGGACAGACATGATGCAGGCCAGCAGATGTTGTAAGTCCTCTTTGGTCTCATTCCCATTCCCTTTTCCTCCCGTTCCTCGTCCTTCTTTCATTTTTCCTTTTCCCCCTGCAGACAGATCTTGTGCACAATAATCAGCTCTTAAGTGTCACGTCTGCTTAATCAGCATCAAATTAAAACCACACTTACGCTGAAATGAAATCCCAGTTGTTTTGACAGTGCTTCACCACCCTCCCTGTTTACTCTTTACACAAAGGAAAGTGTCACATACTGTGCAGCGTTCACTGTCGCCGTAAAGTGAACTGATGCAGTCTGACTTAATGAAATGAAACCACACATTTTAATTTGTGTGGCTGCCAGCATTTGTTAGCATCATTTTAAAACTCCACTTTCCCCCTTAGGGTGAAGGTAGCTCAGCACTGACATGCCATCACTGTTTAAGTTAAACCAGAGCCAGTCCAGGAGAACCATTCCACTTCCTGTTAAGACAACAGGGCTGCATTTCATCAGGGGCGCTCATGAGTAGAAGTGTATGGAGCTAAATGGGTAAAATAGTTATTTAATTTCATTTAAGCTTCGACAACTAATCTAAAAAATACGTCTAAATGGAAAAAAGAAAAAGACTCATGTCCTTTAGTGTTTCTTACACTGAAGCTGATTTAGCCCTAAAAACACTAGCAATCTGCTAATGCACGATGAATGGTACATCAAGGATTTACCACAGGACTTCCTCTTTTTAAAGCAACTTCTTAAAGTGATAAGGAGACATTAGAAAGATGGTTACATTTTAACAGAAGCCTCGACGCGTGCAGAAGAAGCAGCCAGTTGTGGGGGTTGAAAATGATGCTGTCTGCTGCTACAAATTTTTCCGCTGCTGCTTGCTTCATGCCTGAAATTAAAATGGCAGCTTCTGTAAAGTGGCTTAGGTGCTGCGATGTCTCTAATACTCTCAGAAATATATTTCACCAACATCAGAACCAGTAACACAGAATCTAAAAATGCAACCGTATCTCTTGATCCTTTCTATCAAAAACAAAATGTTTGTCCCACAAAATGCATTAACACAGAAATGGCTCCAAAAGGCCCCATTTATTCTCAACTTGTCTAAAAATCATGTTTTCTTGAGCATTTAGGGGCCGTTTGGTCAAAGTGGAACTTCACCCAAAGCTCTGAGCCTAACTCCATCCACTGCATAGTGAGAGGGGTGGGGAGAGGGTGTGAGAGTGATTTGCAGACTGCGTAAAATACAGAGCAGCACCCGAAAGCAATTCATTTCCACCTGCCACAGAGTTATGAATTCAAATGGAGGAAATTTCCCTCCAGAATCTTCCGAAACAGGCTTTAATGTGGCGGAGGATCACGGTGGTCGGAAGCCATATTCATTTAAGCCGTTAGTTCATGGACATGGTGACGTGATGTCACCTCAGCGTTAGGTTGCTGCCAGTCTGAGCCAGAAGTGATCATATTTAGACGACAGGGCCGAGTTGTCAGCTAACACTGATAGAGTGTGCAGATACTGAGACATGTCTCTACAGAATAATGAAGTAATACAATGTCACTCATCAAACACCGGAGCTCTGTTTTCTTGGGCGGTCTGTCTCACACCGCGGCCACATTGTCACACAATTCCATTAAAATGCTCCAAATGGCACCAACAGCACAAACACAGTGGAGCAGTCCAGCTCAATGATAGGACACCCATCACAGTAGCCACGCCCCCAACTTTAAGCCTCACCAGTATTCAGGTGGAGTTTGACCACCATACATCGATTACGAAAGGAGGAAACTGTTGTGGCCTCAAGATGTTTATTAGTACGTTTGGTTAATTTAACACAAGAGTCTGTGGTGACCGGCTTTGGGAGCCGGAGGAACTCCAGTGTTTTGGTTTCTTTCTCTCTCCCTCCGTCTCGCTATCAACGGGTCATCCTTCCTTCTCCAACTATGCGCTGATACATGCAGGTGTGAAGAAAGAACGCAGCGTGGCGATTTATTTCTACTCCCGACAAAATCAGCGAAACATTGCACCAAAATCAAGACACACAGAGTAAACTGTAGTGAATGAAGCCTGTGAATTAGTAGCTTCTGTGTTATAAAAGGAGTGTGGTTTATCCATTCAAGAAGAGCAACCGGAGGAGGTGTGCCGCCTACCCCTGATTAGAAGGCATTTTTATCTATTTTTATATGAATTACACGATGTACAGTAATCCCAAATGGTTGCTTCCATCTCACTGGCTTTGCAGAGTTCAGGATGATTGAAAACAGTCGATGGTATGTTGAGCTAATTCCAGCCTATTATGTGTTTTATTCCAGTACAGTTATATGATTTAGTTTGAAAGCTTTTCCTTAATGTTTAACACGATAGACTTGGGTATTTACACATATGGAGCATCATTTGTGCTCATTCGGAGTTTTGTTTGTGTCTGCCTGGCAAATATAAGTGCAATATTTACTGTTTTAGCTCAGTTTCTCCTCCAACTCTGGAGAGAAATACTTGGTCGATGAAATACTGCTGTCTGTGTTGCTAACTCTGTCTGTTTGGCACTTGGTGCTGAGTACAGGGAGTGTACTGGGAGTTCATAAGAGCTTTTCTGCTGACAGTTTCCTGCTGTGGCTGAAAATGATGCTGAGTGAACCAAATCCAGACAAATCTTGTGTATAATATTCAGTTTTCAAGTGTCCTGTCTGCTTAATCAACAATCTTAATTTAAAGCCAAAACTACAATGAAATAAAGCGTCTGATGTTATGACAGCAAAGATTCACGGGGAGCTGTCTGTGCAGTCTCAACCTGCTTTTAGCCTTTTTTTGGTGTCTACCAACTCCTGCTGTGCACTTTGTTTGGCACTCGGTGGGGGTTGCTTTTATACATACCACTGTTAAACTACAATAGCATTAGGTAACATTATTTCTCAAAAGTAATGCAACATATTTACTGCAGTTTAAAGTAACCTGTTACATTACAGTAATACCGACTGAGTTGGAATACTTCATGGCTTTGCTATTAATAGTGGGCAGTTCTTCCTCTGTGATTGCTCATGGAGGATCTTCTGTGTAATACTGCAGAATCTTTACCTTCATCGTCAAGCTCCTTGTTAAATATTAAAGCTCTCATAGACCTCAAACAGGCTGAAATGCTGCAGCGAGATGTTAAGAGAGCTGTGCATAAATGTGTCCCCAAACCTCCATGAGCTGTTTAGAAGTGTGATAATGATCTAATAATAATGATATGATAACATTTGAAGTTACTCCTGTTAAAGATGGTTCTGAAAGCTACCGAAACACTGAGTGTACTCAGGTTTTCACATCACTGTAAATAAAACTGTAAACATGAGTGCAAATAAAATTAAATGCAGCTGAATTAACATGCAGAGAAAGAGTAAAACTTCATCTGGGTTTATAAAAATATTTTGAAACACATCTGATGTATTAAACTCGAAGGTCTTAGAAATACAAAAAAAGCACATAAGCAGGTTAGTTTCTCAAACAAAAGGTGCCTGATATCAGACACAGTCATCAACCCCGACTCTGCATCTGTAACCAGCTAAACACATAAAAGAGACTGAAGAGTTAATCATGCCTGTGTGTGCTGACTCAGCAGGGATGGGCAAGGTGAGAGAAATGATCCAAAAGTGATACAGAATACTCGAGTACCTCATTACGTTACACTGGAATCTACGGTGAATTGTTGCCTGTGTCTGGTTCTTGTGTTTTCCTTTACATAAATAAAAACATTTAAACCATAAACTGGTGCACACAATAACAACAGCACTAACAGGTTACTGCAGTGTTTTCACATGTGGTTACTTTTCATGTCTTTGCAAACATGTTTTTAACTGGTTATTAAAGCAGGAGAGTCGTGCACCATCTGTTTCCTCAGGTATCCGAGTGAGAATATTTCCAGTATTTATATTTATATACATGTACAGTCATGTTAGGTCTTTTAATGAATTTCAGGCACTGAAAGGAGTTCTTGTCCTACTTCCTTGTAAGCCATTCTACCCTTGGTGATGTTTCACTCACATTAGTCCCCAATGGTTTTACTGACCAGGACTGTGGAAAAGATGCCAAAGGAAGAGACTGCAGCATGGTGAAAAGCAAAAGAATGAACGTTATATTTTACATAAACCCTTTTTTTCTGAAAGAAATAAAGATATAACCCATTTGTAATCACTGATATTGTGATATTTTGACATCTTTACATATTTTAATTATACAACTCTAGTACATGTAACCTTTCCCTCCCTCCATAAACTGACTGGCGCAGAGCAGATCGTGTTCAATGAATTTTCGGAGGTGTTTCATCTGAAAATAGCAGCTCGATTTGGCCGGGCACAATAGGAGAGCAGTGAGAGGGCCAAACCAGTAAAGCTGTAGCCAAACAGTTAAACAGTGAGCTGAAACCACTCCATGAGTCCAGACACTGCTGTAATTCCCCCCCGCTATTTTAAAATTGTCACATGATAACAAAATATTAGTATTCAAAATACTAATTACAGTTATTTTACATTTTCTAGTTTTAAAAGAGCCATTTTTACATGAAGCTTTCAGGTCATTTAAAAATCCATCCTGTTCTGTTTATCCAGTTCAGGGTGTGCAGGGGGGCTGGAGCCTATGCCAGCTGGGAGTGCAGAGGTGGAGCACACCCTGGACAGGTCTGCAGTCTGTCACAGGGTTGGTTAGCACTGTCGCCTCACTGCTTCCTCTGCCTACATCTCCAAAGACAAGCATGTCAAGTTAGTTTAAACTGATACTTCCTTTAAACTCTAACATAAATATGAGTTCAGTAAGATGAGGTACTAATAAAAATGATCCTAAATGCTAATAATACTATGATGTAGAAAACTGCTCTTACCATCACAAAGAATATTACCATATGGCCAGAGGGTGCCTCTCAGCAGCTGCAGGACTGTTTTGACAGGACTAACTGGGATATCTTTGAACATCAGGACTTGGAAATGTTCACAGACAGTGTCCTCTGCTATATAAAACACTGCATAGACACTGTTACAGCAGTCAAACGGATCCGGGCTTATCCCAACCAAAAGCCCTGGATGACCCGGGAGGTCAGGCAGCTGCTGAAGGAGAGGAACATTGCGTTCAGGTCTGGCAACAGGGATTACTACACCATAGCCCGATCCAACCTGAAGAGAGGCATCAGAGAGGCAAAGGGGGACTATAGGAGGAGGATTGAGGACCATCTGAAGAGTAATACCAGCCGGCAGGTGTGGCAAGGCATCCAGCACCTAACCAACTATAAGATCAATCTCGGAGCTGCGGACGGTGACCTGGAGCTGGCAGAGGAGCTGAATATCTTCTTCGCCCGCTTTGAGACCAGGGTACCAGAGGTATTGGAGCCACAGCAGCAACACGCCACCCATAGCAGCACCACCCTCACCCTGGAAGAGCACGAGGTGAGGCGCATGCTGCAGGCTGTTAACCCGAGGAAGGCGGCGGGTCCTGATGGTGTGCCAGGTCGAATATTGAGGGATTGTGCAGGACAGCTGGCTGGGATCTTCACCAGGATTTTCAACAAATCCCTCGCACAGGCGACTGTCCCACTCTGCCTGAAGTCCTCCACCATAGTCCCCTTGCCTAAGAAGCCCCACATCACCGGCCTGAATGACTACAGACCGGTGGCACTCACCCCAGTGGTAATGAAATGCTTTGAGAAGCTGGTCTGCAGACACATCACAGCAGCCCTGCCCCGCAGCCTGGATCCACACCAGTTTGCCTACAGAGCAAACCGATCCACGGAAGACGCTGTAGCCACAGCACTCCATGCTGCATTAACTCACCTGGAAGAGCATGGTAGCTATGTGCGGATGCTCTTCGTGGATTACTGCTCAGCTTTTAACACCATCCTTCCACACAAACTGGTGGCCAAGCTACAAGACCTGGGGCTTCCAGACAGCACCTGCATGTGGATCAATAGCTTCCTCTCGGGCCGTAGACAGAGAGTCAGAGTTGGCCATCATACATCCTCAGCCCTGAGTCTCAGCACTGGCTCACCCCAGGGCTGTGTGCTCAGTCCACTGCTCTACTCTCTCTACACACACGACTGCACTCCTCGCCACCACAGCAACATCTTTGTGAAATTTGCAGATGACACCACAGTGGTGGGGCTCATTTCCAAGGGAGACGAGTCTACGTACAGAGACGAGGTGGAGCAGCTGACGTCATGGTGTAAGGCCAATAACCTCCTCCTCAACACTTCAAAAACCAAAGAACTCATAATAGACTTCAGAAGGAAAAAGGCAGCGATCCAACCACTATTCATAAATGGGGACTGTGTAGAAAGGGTGGCAAGCTTCCGCTTCCTGGGAGTCAATATAGAGGAGAACCTTTCCTGGAGTGTGAACACCTCCGAGCTGCTGAAAAAGGCCCAACAGAGACTGTACTTCCTGAGAATTCTCAGGAGGAATAACATCACACAGAGACTGCTGGTGTCCTTCTACAGAGCCACCATTGAGAGTGTTCTAACTTACTGCATATGTATTTGGTACACTAGCTGCACAGGGGCTCAGAGGAAAGCACTCCAAGGGATCATTAACACCGCCCAAAAGATCACTGGCTGCCCTCTCCCCACACTGGAAGTTCTACACAACGCCCACTGTTTTAAAAAGGCCCAAAACATCATAAAAGACACCTCACATCCTGGCCACTCCCTGTTCGAACTGTTGCCCTCAGGCAGACAGTACAGGGCAATCAGAGCAAGGACTAATAGACTGAAACACAGCTGTTATCCAACTGCAATAACACATCTGAATACTACAAAAAAATGTCCATCACGCCACTCTTGTGTTAATCTATGCACGGTCTGAAGCATGTGTGTGGGAATGTATGTGAATGTTTTACTGTTATATCTTATTAGTATTTTAAGTATTCTATCTATTTTATTTATTGAATTTTATTGTTTTATTTATATTTTGATATTGCTAGGGATGATGCAATGATCGGGGACCATTCTTCATTTCGTTGTTCTCGTGACAATGACAATAAAGTTTCTGATCTGATCTGATGTTCGCTTCTACGCCGCTCGTTATAATACTAAGGCAGGAACTGTGATCCTCTGATTGTTGCCATCGACCCCATGCCTTCTTACTAACGCAGACTTGTGCAGATTTTATACTTCCTCATTCAACAAGGCGACGCTCTGATAAACTGTAAGTGAAATGTTAGCGTGAGGAGACCAACAGTCAGTCTTTCCTTCACTGACCTGGTTGCTTCTGAAGGCCACGAGAGGCCGTTCAAGCACTGGAACAAAATGAGTTGTTACATTTGGACTCCTGCACCGTCCGACTCGGCCCTCACGTTCCAATGGTAGATTAAGCTGACTGACAAGGCAACAGAGCAAAATTCATACTGCTCACAAAAGGCTGATGTGAAACATCCATCCAGCTGTAAGCTCTCCTATTCCCAAAGCATTCCCTGCTCCTTTTTCTCATTACAAAGAATACTAAATGAAACCTTTTTGGTAAAGGAAAACTCTTCTGAGTGTAACTGAGCTGCAGCATGTTTTGAAGCTCTACTTTTACTGCTCAAGAAATGTTCGTTTCTAGTTCGTCAGCCACCCACAATACTGAACATCCATGAATACTTTTAGTGGAATTCATGCAATGCAAAAGCCAATACAGTACTGTGCAAAAGTCTTGAGCCACCCATCATTTCTTTATATTTTGCTACAAGAATGTAAAATTATTTCAGCAACTTATTGAAAGACATGCAGTTCTCCAGGCTTCATAAAGGCTCTTCAAAGCTCTTCTTTGGATGTTGGCTGCTTTCTGTTCAGTTCTCTGTCGAGTACTTCCATAGTGTTGACGTTTGGACTCTGGGGAGGCCAATCCATGCCTGATAGTGAGCCATTGTGGTTTATTTTTCTCTCCAGGTGAACTCGTACTGCAATGATTGTGTGTTTGGGATCATTGTTACACTAAACAGTGAACCTGTTGCTAATCAGCCCCAAACCAAGACAGAGCTTCCACTGTGTTTTACAGATGCCTGTAGACACACTGATGACGACTTGAACCAAAAACTACAAGTTTGGATTAATGACCATAAAAGATCTGTTAACCCTCATTTTCAGTCCTGTTCTTGTGTAATTTGGCCCTTTTCTCTATTTCCCTTCCTTAACTGTGGCTTCTTGACAGCCAGTCTTTCATTTACCAAAGAAGAACTTGAAAGAGCTTCGGAGAACCGGAGAGTTATTGCTCGACATCACTTGGGTGGGGGGGGAGAGTCTTGCTCCTTGGAAACATAATATGAAAAAATGAGCAGTCACTCAAGTCTTCTTCACAGTATTTTATGTCACCAATGACAGGCTGAAATAAAAGTGGTTACTTTGCAGTCTGACCATTTTTGGTGAGTAAAGCCAACAAGCAGGTGAACAGCGAGTGGGTGAAAAACACAAAGCTTCAAATGGGATGGAAAAAACAGGCTGTGGTCAAAAACAAAACTCCAATGCTTTTCCCTAATCACATTTTTGTTGTTGTTTATGTTGTTGTTGTTTCACCTTGATGGAAAACATCACGAGGTGAAGGAGACTTGGGGAAAACCACCACAGTGCTCAGAGAATCTGCACTTGTGCTGGATTGCTTGATAAGCTCATAACGGATGTTGCTGATATGAGTCTGTTGCATTAAAACTACAACATCTAAGAAGATGAACTACAAAAACCTCACCTTCCATACCCAATGTTTTTCACCACAGTCTGTATATAAAGGATGGTGTCAGTGACGTCCCACTCTGAAGTCTCAAACTCAAACATAAATGAGGGGTGACTGTGAAACCCTCGGACAACACACACACTGATGACTTGTGATTGACAAATTGCTTGTCAATGGTGCGCTCTGGTTTATTTCCAATTCTCACTCTAATAAGGACCATCATTTGCAACAGTAACATCATGCTGTATTCAGCAAGAAAGAAGGCAAAGGCCACTTTCCCACAGACTTCTACACCGGGAAGAGAAAAACCCCCTGAATACAATCATTTGCAAATCTAATTAACCCATAATTTATTAGCAATAGAACATATTGAATGTTTAAGCAGCGAAAATTCTAAGAAAATAAAATCAGTAATTTTGAATTTGATGGCAGCGACACATCACAAAAAAGCTGGGATGGGGTCGTGTTTCCTACTGTGTAGCATGCCCTCATCTTTTAACTAAAGTCCATCTGGGAACTGTGGAGACCAGCTGTGGGAGGTTTGGGGGAGGAATGCTGTCCCATTCTTGTCTGATTGAAGAATTTTAGCAGGCAGGCCAGTTCAGCACCCCGATTCTGCACAATTTAACAATGTTTTGCTGAAATACACAAGGTCTTTAAAAAAAACACGTTGCTCTAAAACCTGCATAACTTTCAGCATCGATAGAGCCTTTCCAGATGTGCCAGCTCCACAGACACTAATCCACCTCCATACCGTCAGAGACGGAGGCTTGAGTGCTTATAACAAGCCCCCCCCCCTCGTCTTTAGTCTGGAGGATGTGGTGTCCATGTTTCCCAAAAAGAATTTCAATTTTCAGTTCGTCTGACCACAGAACAGTTTTCCACTTTGCCTCAGTCCTTTTTAAATGAGCTTTGGCTGAGGCTGGCTCAGGCATCCAATACTGATTTCTGGCCTCGTCCCTTGCACTCGTGTCACACATATCAAATTTGAATTGAGTTAATATTTTATAATATAGTTTCTCAGTTAAAAGGTTTGATATGTTTCTGTGTTCTACGTTTGGTTTATGAGATCTGAAAATCACTGCGTTCTGGTTTTCTGTACATTTTACCCACAAACTGACCTGCACAGCGTCCACATCACTGCAGACACTATTACTGATGTGAAAAAAAGCTCACTAATCATCACAGTGAGTTGAAATGAAGTGGCTGTAATAGAAAATGCTCCCCAGCCTCTGGTCCACTCGTTTTTCCCTCTTCCTGCTGAAGACGATCCATCTTAACAGTTCCTTTACGAAAGCTTTTAGCATCTTTGAAGTCAAATTAATTAACCATAATCCTAAAAGCTGGCAGTACAACAATGCTCAGAGTGAGGACGTAAGCTTTGCAAACAGAGCTGCAATACAACCTCTACTTCACTTTGATCATTTTAATTTGGCTAATTATATTTTATTTATGGAGCATTTTTCTAAACCTATGTTACAAAGTGCTGCACGTGGTAAACGGGCCATAACCAGCAGACTCGCCTACATTACTGTTATTTCCATTTCGGCTATTAATTAAACAGTTTGTTCAAAGCACATCAGCATATTTGCAAGTTATGGTGTAAGATGGAAGCAGACATAATTTAAACGATATGATCTGTGACGCTTCTCAGCCTTGTTGTTTCTCCATGAACGGGCTTTTAGTCTGTCACTTTGAATTCTGATCTCATTTCATAAAGACGGCCCAGCGCATGTGCTAAAGGGAGAAATGAAAGAAGCATTAATGCAACTTTCCTTAGTATTTAGAGAATAAGATTAGCTCTTTTTATGGTCACCACATAGATACTTACAGATCACATGACTCAGACCCTCCTGATCATAACTGACTATTTAACCACAACCGCGACCTCCTGTCAGGTAAACCTGTGACTTTTAAACTGGACTTTAATGACCCCATTTTGGACACGCGTGGCCAGTGTGTCAAAGCACAGGCAGTGAGAAAAAAACGGGACACAGAGATGAGAATATGTTTATTCTACAGGGGAGATGAAGCCTTTTCCCTCTGCTCCCTGCTTGGAAAATAAGTGAAGGCCTATAAAATAAATACATGTAAATATGAAATGATCTGTACTGTCTCCACTGAGGCCGTCTGTGTCTTCAGAGACATTTAGATGATGTTTAATGAATAAATTTGCACTATGAAATTGATTGTATCTCTCTACAAACCAAATTTGTATTGGCTCTTGCAAATTTTGAAATAAGGGCAGCAATCCAGTCAAATCCCAGTTGAAACCTCCCATTTTTGTTCTTCCAGTTCACATTTAACACCAGTGGAAATCTTCCCAGGAGTACACTCTCAGAAGCAGGATTTTTTGTTTTCTCTGGCTTACGTAAGAGCACAAGCTGCAATGTGCAGATTGGAGTTTTATTTTGTACTCGCATGCTGGAAGGAAGATTCGACAAACTCGGCAGCTTAACAGAAAAACACCGAGGAGCCCGGCCATTTCCAGATCAGACAAAAAAGAAAAAAGCTATTCCTGTTTTATTTTTCCTGGTAACTAACGCAAAACTTTCCATTTTCCAACTTTCTAACGACTCCGTCACTACTTTGTGCCCGTTTTGTTTCTGAGACGTGTGTGGGAACACTGCCAGATGTACTAGAAACTAGTGCCTGGAAATATGCAAACAAGGGAAAGAAATAATCTCACAGGATGAATTCATTTAAACCTCAGACACATTTTCAGCTTTTTGCTCATTTATATTCCACTTTTACCTACTGCAGTGCTTGCTCAGATGAAGGAATCTATTCATGTGTGGACTGTAGGGAAGGTCGTTCGTTTTCTTTCTGCAGCAGCCGTAACTAGAAGAGATGAAAAACCTTGAAAAAAGAGACTTTTTTTAACCCGTTGCCTCTGTCACCGAGGCTGCCGTCTGATTGCGTTCCTTTCTTCTCGTTTAGATTAGTCGCCGTGAACATCACAGGGCTACTACATGACGACAGACTCTGCAGTGGAGCCACTTTTCATTACAATTAATGAAATGTGTGGCATCATGACTAGCCTTGTTTCCAGAGAGAGTGACGCTATCCCCAGACCACGTTGGGCATGATTAAAGCTAACTAGAGGCATGCCTGTGGCCAGCTGTGAGGAGGGATTTTTCTGGCTCAGAAAAGCGAGCTTGGGGAGTGAAGCATGATTGGTCTGCATGTAGTTAAAGCAGCGTTTTACCTTATTTAGCAGCAGTCATTTTCCTCTTATTTCTGGGAAGAAATAATATACATAACCAAAAACAAGTATTTTATGCTTATGTGAATGAAACCCCATTTAAAAATCTTACAAATGGTCAAACAGATTTATATCATTGGTGATTTAACCTCTCTGATGTGTCCCCAAAATATTTTACATGCAAGAAAATCTCCAACAAAGTCTGCCTCAATTTCTTTGATACAAACCAAATGCATTTTACTTTTGTAACTCCTACTAACAGACTATGTTTTACACAAATTTTCCTTTTTAAGGGGTTTCTGTCAGTAAGATCACGATTTGTGTAATTTTTGGGAGCAAAAAATAAGATTTGGATTAAAACGGTGGTTAAGTACTTTCCTCTGAGACATGTTTAATTCAGCTCACTTTCCTGTAATTAAAGGGTGCTTAACATTTTTTACAGAAGGCCCGACTGACTAACATAAAGTAAGTGAAGGGTCAAAGATTGGATAATTAAACATGACACTTGGAGTGCTGAGCTATCCATGAATTTGGCTGATGTGGCAGATTATTTTACAATTGGCAGTTTGCCAGCCTGGGGCCTTCTATTGTTGGAACAGGCTGACTTCCTGTTTCCTGTTAACAGTTTGAAGTGCAGATTGACATGGCTAGTAAAGGATTCTGCAGTCCTGCAGAAACCCCAAGCACACCCATACTGTTTCTACTGGAACTCAGAGGATTAAGATGTAAATGTGAGCACCTCAGTAAAAGCAGAGCTTTAGACAGTTTGCAGGTCTGGAGCGCTCGCGTGTGTTTGTGTTAACACAGTGCCAAAATCTTCCCAGCAAATTTCCCTCAAGATCAGACGGTGCAATCATCAGAGAAACCAGAAAAAGTCCAAGAGCTTCACCTCAGACTCTACAGGCCTCAGTTAGCTCAAGACAGTACAACTGGAAATAGGCTAAACAAGTATGGTTTGTTTATGAAGGTTCCAGAAAAAAAACCCCAAAACTCTTCTGTAAAAAGAACCAGCGTGACTTAAGTTTGCCAAGTTACATCTAAACAAGTCACAAGACTTCTGGAGCAGTGTCCTCTGGACAAACGAGACCAAAGTGGAGATGTTTGGCCATAATGTACAAACACTTGCATATCAGCACAAATGCCTCACACCAGCTGTCAGCACGGTGTTGGTGGACTGATGATTTGGGCTCCACCAACACCCGGGCTCCTTACAGTTATTGGTTTCACCATGAATTCCTCTGTTTCAAAGGTGAGGTCATCTGTACAGACGACAATGATCTCAAGATGACCTCGAGCTCAGCAGCAAATCTACAACAGAGCGTCTGCAATGGTTCACTCATAGTCCCGACCTGAGCTGACTGAAATACTGGGGCGGGGCCTCAGGACAGCAGAGTTGTGTGAAAACTCTTTTTCTTTAAAGTATTTCTAATAAATCAATATCGGTGGCACTAACACTGAGGCATGCTTCAGTCAGTTGCTGCTTTGTTTAGTAAGATGAAGCAATAATTGTTTGATATGTTGTTATTAGTAAGAATTGAAAGGTTCACAGCTGTGTAAATTAGGCAGATGTTAAATGTGTGTACTCTCACCAATATTAGCGGCTCATTCACAGCACGCAGCGCCACATGTTTGATTTAGCAGATTTTTGCAATACTCTTCCTGACGCAGCCCTCAATGTCGGATTTGTTTCTCCACACGGGCATGAACTGGGAACCTTCTGCTTGTTAGGCACATCTATAAACCACTACACTGTAGAGCCACTCCTCAAGGCTGTTTCTTAATATTAGGCTTAAGTTAGCTAACATTTACAGACTGCTGAAACTACTGATGAAAAATATATAAATATCACAGGTTTTACTCCTTTCAAATTGACACTGTAGGTGCAGCAACTAAAAACCTCGAACAAGTTTGAATGTCAGTGACCTCGACCTCAAGGTCAGAGGTCAAGTTTTCTGAAAATCAAGTCAGTGTGATAACCTAGCATAGGATATCCAAATTCATAGCACAGGTGCCACTGGCAGCATCTTTATAATTCTGCCTCTGGAATTATAATAATAATAATAATTATCCAATTACTTCTGAAAATGGGCGACTTTGTATAAAGAGGCTGTGTCTTCTAAACAGAAAATGAAAAGGTTTTATAAAACAATTTGACTTAAGGCTGAAAGTCGGCACGTTTGATTTAAATCCACTGCAGTGGTGTACCGAGCAAAATCCTGACTGGAGACATACACAGGGAGATTTGAGAAATACAACAACGCCCTATCTTGACTTGTCAACATGTGTTGATTACCAGATATGTGAAAAGTCGAAGGAAAACTGGCTTTTTTTTTTTTACTTGTGCCTAATCAAAACTGTAAATACGAGAGTGACTAACAGCTTTATAGCTGTGAGTCAGTGACACCGATGTTACTGAACCCGATCTAAAAATTCTCAACTGCAGCTACCAAATTCGATGCCACAGAAATGAAGCACAACAAGCCTCCATCTATTTTAATCATAGCGGCATCAGGGAGACTCTTTACTGAATGAAGGTCGTGTTTTAATGAGCGACGAGCTCTTTTTGCTCCTTTAATTGACTCGAATGAAGCAGTTAATGTTTTTTATGTGAACGTTATCCTGAGTGGAGATGGCTTTCAAGCTTGGTAACACATTATAATCACCGTCAGTATTTACAGTAAATAAACAAAAATATAAATGAACTACATTTGAATCAACTATCAGGCCAAACAGTGAATTATTTTAAAAACAGAGCTCAAACAATGCGAACAGGTACCGAAGCTTGTTTCTGTTCATCTGCGCCATAGATGTTAAATTCTTGAAGCGATGTTTTAAAAACTGTTAGAAATCCCATTATTGTGATTTCATGCCCCAATAATTTAATGTGACTGTCTCTTGAATTTATTAATTTATGAAGGCTTAAAATTAGTGCAAAACCCCCAAAAAACATTTAGAAGTGCCAAATTTCAACGCACCTCTAATCTGAAAGAGGCAGAAATATTCATAGCATGAAGGAAAGCTTCGTTATATATGTATGAAAGTAATTGACCAAACAGATCACGTGATTCTGAGGTGGAAATTCACTGATTTCTTTGCTTCCCATGGTGGATCCACCAGGTTTAAATAAACCATAATTATCCTCTGAGTGTCTTTCAACCCGTCAATTTGGTTTTCGCATTACTACTGTTTTTCACTCTTCCTGCTTTTTTAAATCCTGTTTTCAGGCTTTTTACTGATAAACCTCAGTACTGAACAGCAACCCCATTAAACAAGGAGAGGAACTGAGCAGTGAACGAAGCGGAGCGTAAATCAGCTTAGAAGGCCGAGCGTTTCCCCGGGAGCTGGTAGACAGAGAAATGGAGCTGAGGGTTAAAACTGGACTTGGAGGCACCCGGTCGTGCAGACAATGAATTCATCTCCCTTTGAGCAACATTTGTGCAACTCCTTCTTTGTGTATTTATGGATTTACCTTTCCATAACTCCCTCTTCTTGTTTCCAGTGCTGCTGTGCCCGCGGGTGTGGACGTCTCTGGAGAACGGCAGGGTGACGGCGAAGCCTCCCGGGCCCCCCGTGGAAGGAACCGTGCTCCATTACAGCTGCCACGCCGGCTTCATCCTGGAGGGCAGAAACATCAGCCATTGCACTAAGCTGGGCAAGTGGGACGCGCCTAAACCCACCTGCCTGTGTGAGTGTCTCAGAATATATCAGGTTTTCCATTATACTGCGCCTTCTAGCAGAATTAAGATAATTATGTCATATAGTGGGATGCCATTTTCTGTTACATGAGAGATTCAGCGGGCGAAGCAAGCCGACTGACAACAAAGAGCGTAATTAATGACACTGAAACTATGACTGGAGCCATGACTGGAGTTGCAAATGATGGTGATGAATCATAGTAACAACTGGAGGCTATAATTTACTCAGTGAGGAAAAATATTGAGCCTTTATTGATATTTTACACCTAAAACAACAAATTGGTTAATAAATAGAAAATTAAAACAGCAGCTGCTTTGATGGCAAATGAATACATGGTTTCTGCAGTAATAAAAGAACACTGATGTATTTTAAGACCTCAGGAGGAATAAAACTAGGTCTAAACAACTAATTATGTGAATAATATTCAGGCTTTAATAAAGAATGATAACTGGGTCATTCCCTGGAAAACCAAACGAGTGCCAAACATGGAGCGAACCACAGCTAGAGGATGAGGCTGGTAACAAAATGTAGGCGCAAAGGAGGCTTTTGATAGGCTGTCACCTGTCGCACGCGTGGTCATATAGACCTGGGAAGTTTACACAAAATTGACTTTTTAAAGTTTTCTCCAGTAAATGAATCAAACATCCAGGACACCGATGCTTCTTTCTGTTCCAGGCATTAAATTTATGCTATTTAATAAAATACAATCCATGACATTAATGCTCACAGCTGGTTACAGGAATCAATCAATCATGAAATATAAAATACTTACGGCCTTATTTAGGACTTTTTAATGAACTGGCAACCAGTCTCTGGTTCCAGCTTCGCTAAAGAGCAGATTAAATGCTTTTTACACTAATTAGAAAATCTTTATATTGACACACTACAGGCAAACACAGCACTGATCCATTTCAGGATTCTGACTTGATGCTTTCAGGCTAACAGAAACAAACTATACAGAATATTAGGCAGGCACTTGAATATTTGTTTCTGTAAGATTCGAGCTGGATATTCAATCTCAGCTTGGTCATGTGACATTTTGTACTTTGAGTAGTGTTCATCAAGCTTCAGTTTATCTCATTTTTTGCTAATCAGCAACTTTGTTATCTAGAACGAGCAACTTTTCATCCCCCTTTAGGAAGTTTTTCTCCTTCTCAAAGGCACGTAGTGAAGAATCTGCAGCACTCCTCTGCAGCACAGCTCTCGCAGCCATTGCTCTCCCGCTGCTCTCCCTCTCTGTTCTCATGCACAGCCTCTATGTGGGAGCTGCTGCTGTGCAAAGTAAGAGACTGTCTGTAGCTTCTAATTTTCCCTGTCAGTGATCATTTCACATGTAAATACAGCTGAAATCACAGCACAGTCTTTGTACATCACTCGTGTAAGCTGTGATTTTGTCAGATTATGTCACAGTTATAAAATCTGACACGAGCTCTTCCACCGAGGTTCTTTGTTCAAGGTAATTACAGGCTTTTTTAAAATGTCGAAATACTTAGAATGCTTCTCATCCTTACTTGTCTGCCAGGCATCCTTCTTGCTCACCGCAGTAATAATCATGCCTCAGTAAACCTCATGTTGCAAACTTTGTCACTAGATTCAGCAACTCTTATACCCGCAAACCAAAGTTTTTCTTCCTAATAAGCAAAAAACTGGGCACGCTCAGTGAGACGGAGGCAGACCCCCCGAGAAACATCATGTTGTCTCTGAGTGACTGTCAAACAGCTGTTATGGATTTAGGTGTTTCTTTTACCACAGTTTGTCTGTTAGACGTTTCTGCAAATCAGTGCAACTATGTAAAATATTGAATTGAGACATTCAAATTTTACCTTTAAAAATATAAGCAATTAGCTCAATAATTGTGATAATACACAATAATCCAGCAACAAATAATAATGTAAACATGAATACTATTTAATGGCACTATGTGTTTGCCTTACACTACTGCTCCCTTCATCTATGATGCATATTCTAAAATGGTGTAATGCAAATTGCAGTTTCCAATCATCTCTGCGGAGCTGTTTTCATTCCTGATAGGAATTTTAAGGCTGATTTAAAAATCACATATTTTAATATAATCGCTTATATTTTTTCATCTTTCAGACACGCAAAACATAAAGAAATTATGTTCAATTATTTATTTACCGATTTATGCTTTGGGTGACTAAAAACACAACAGGGAACTTGCAGAGTGCCCTCTGGTGGACAAACTATGCAACATCAGCGGTCATGGAAAGGAAGAAGGGTGTTTCCCTCTGTCACAAGAAGTTTAAGTCCTTGAGCAATTTAAAAGCTGATACTGTTAGATGGGTAGATAGCTAATAATAGCTAACAATACTGGCCTACCAATAAATTGCTTGGGCTCTTCTTTTCGTCGTCATTTTGGGTGCCAAGTTCTGGCGGTGTGCTCTAATTCTGGTAGTTCACCGCAAAACATTCAAATTAAAGCCTGTAATGAAAAAAAAATCCCAATAAAAACAAAACTTACATGTATTTGTGTTCTTGGAAGTAAAACCTTGAAAAATCAGACCAGGAAACATTTTCATAATTAAAAATATCACAGTGGCATAAGTAATAAACAGCTGGGGTCATAAATAGCTCTACTTGGTCACGTGAAGGTTAAATAGGATTTTCCAGATCCCAGAAAGTTGATGTGACAGTTTATTCATCACTCAGCGCCTCCCACCTCCCACCTGATCAAAGTACACAGGGGTGGGTTGAAATCTGGTACTTTTAGCTACTTTATTTTTTCCAGCATCTTTGATCCCTCATAACTCCATACGTACAGCAGATAGCTGCACAGTCCTTTTAGGGCTGAAAGCCTCATTTAAACTGTCAAAACCCACAACCAAATCAAGTTTACAGCCACAAATGGGTTTGTTATCGTCAGCACAGCTTTTTCTCTAACCAGTGATGAGCATCGTATATATCAGAGGCAAACTGCACCAGTTTAACTAACGTCTGTGATGTAGAAGAACAGAAACAAGCACCGGTACCCTGGATGTTGATTTATTTTCTGGTCATTTACTGAAGAAAAGTTTAAAAAGCATTCTGGGTAAACTTTCAAGGGTCATCTAATCACATGGCAAAGGTAGCTGCGCTGGTTGGAGCATCTGAAAGGTTTCTTTTTGATACCAGGCTCAACTTGTAGCAGCGATTCTTTGATTCCTTTTGAATCTTTTAGCCAGGATTCCTTCTGAATGATTCCTTCTGAATTATGGCTGGGAGATTCATTAAATATACTAAAGGTATTATACCAAGAAATCTGCTGATTTTCAGTGAGCCAGGTGGAAACTTTTTTTAATATACAGATATATACTCTGGCCTGGGGGTGAGGACAAGCATGCATGTATTATATTTTAATTTTCTCCCGAGTGTCTCTTCCACAGAATCGCTGTAGCCCAGTATTTTACCACTGCTCACTTGGGTTTCAGTCTGCCTCCCGAAAATAGGAGCATTAGGCTTTAAAGATGACAGATAATTGCAAACACCTGCTCTCCCATCAGTGGAGCACTGTTGCTAAGCAATAAATAATGCAGCCAATCACAGTGGAAATCCTCAGAGGGTCGTCTGTACCGTTGGCACGGGCAGGTAAAGCAAATGACGTCCTGTACATGAAACAACAGTCAGGAATAAAGAGCCTGAGTGGGTATTAGTGATGTCACTGACGCCCATCAGTGTTCTCAGTTACAGCAGATGGCGTGTCCGCTGTCGGAAAAGATTTGTTCAAATTAGTGCAAATAAATGAGGATTTTGGAAACAAACACACACACGCACACACACACATAGATGAAACAAACAAGTGAAGGAAACAAGATGCCAACTGGTTATCAGAGGAGTTGGCATGGCAACGAGTAAAGTTGCTATGGGAATGGTAGTATTAAAAGAGATGAAAGAGGAATTATCAGCACAGTTGGAAAGTAGGGCCCTTATTGTATAATCCCTAAAAGTCTAGATTTAGAAATGCTGACCTACATGTGTGAATGCTTCAAATAGACTGAAAGAGCATTGAGACAGTGGTTTGTGTTGGGCCTTTATTAAATGAGGTTTATAGGTTTTTTGTTGGGTTTTATATGCTATGTGTTGTTCATACTATTACATAATAGGGACTTCCAGCCAGGCATTGCTGCTCAGCATAAACCTCTTTCAGACCCTTTCACAGGATAACTACGGTGTTGTATTGCTGCCCCCTAGTGGAGCGAAGTAACATTGAACGCTTTCAGTAAAAAACTTTTTTTTACCCACTCTGTTGGAGTATTTATTGTAACAAAATAAAAATCTGAATATATTTGTAATCAATTCTTCTTTTGTCCTTTTTCTATTTCCCTGCCACAGATGACAGAAACTACACAGGTAAGAACTTATTGTTTCCTAATTTTGTGATTTTGAAATCTGTTAACCTCGCTCAGCTCAGCGATGACCTGTTGAAGGTTACAGGGTTAGATTAAGGTCACCGAGTCTCAGTCTTTTTCTGCTGTAACCTTTATAACCTTCCTAATTTTATCAATCATTAACACTAACAAAGGAAGATTAATTTTACTTACTAAAAGTTGGCATTAGCCAAAAATAAACACAACTTATTATCCATTAAAAATCCTATTCATGCAGCCTAGTTTCACTTTGTTCTGCACTCGTTGCTCCTGCCCCATCTGTGGCTCTGGGCAACAGTTGTGAGAGTCACCAGGATCCCGTCCACTCCTTTTTTATGGAATTTTTGCCAAATGGAAAAGCTGACAATAGAAGAACTCTTTGCTCAAAATGCATGTGTAACATTTTAGCTTCTAGTATCTGAAAATGTGCCAGGCAGCTAGTCACCTCGTGGTTGTTAAGAGAGTAAATGATAAGGACAGATATCAAATCTATTCAGTAGTGCAACAGACAACCGTCACCTCAAGATGCTTTGTACTGTAAAGACACTGCAGTGTTTGAGAAAAAGCCCCAATGATCAGCCCCACCCCCACCCTTGAGCAGCATTTAGAGACAGTGGTGAAGAAGAACTCCCTTTTAACAGGGAAATATTTTAAGCAGAACCAGCCTCGATGATGGGCCGTCTATCGATTTGTCAGGGGGTCAGGACAGAGAAAAGAGAGAAAAATCCCAAAACAGACAAAACACAAACTGCAAAAGTCACATGACTGCATATTTTGCAGAGAAGCACTGTTCAGTGTCTGAGTCAAGCAGCAGCAACTAAGAAAACTGATCCCGCCCCAACTGTAAGCTTCATCAGAAAAGGAGAGCTGGAAGCCTAAAAGTGCCGAACATGTCTGTCTCCTGAATCCAGACTAACAGCTATGGGCTCTCCGTCCTTTTCTACCTTTGGAAACTCTGTGAAACACAAATAAGCCAGCAGCCTGAAAGTGAAGTCAGATAATAGTGTGAGGTTTTTAAGATACGACGGAGCCTGATCATTCAGGACTGTGTGGAGAGAGTAGAGGACCCGAGTGCAGACAGAGGCAAGTAGACAAAACTGAACTTAACAAAAAGCGAGCCTTTATTTAGGGCTGAAAACTCAAGGAAATACAACAAGACTAAACTGAGGGAAAACCTGAACGTAAACTGGGAAACTATGACTCTCACTGAGACTTTATACTACGACTAGACAAGATAACAACTATGGCTTGACTGGGAAACTGTGACAAAGGGTAGGGAGGGTAACACAGACAACGAGACAATGAACACAGGAAGACCGATCTCCACAAATGAGGAGATCAGGGGAAGTGGAGACGTATGAGCAAACAGCTGACTAGAATGAACATAATGATGCCACAGTGGAAGTGCAAACTAAGCACATAGAACATGGAAACAAAACTGTCAAAATAAACAGGAAACATGATGAGATGCAGACACGACAGGAACTTGACAACAAGAACCACAGAGACATGAAGCAGGGAGACTTAGAACAGGGGAGAAGACACAAAAGGATCCACAAACAAAGGACAACAGCAACCTGTGCATTGTAGAAATTACTCAGATAAACTAAACTGAAACTAGAAAACCAATGAATAACGAAATACAATAAAACTCAAACACTGGGCCACACGACCCAGTACCGTGACATAGAGCACCCTGACATAACAGGTTATATCCCGATCCAAAATAACAAACCAATCACCATAGCAAACACGACACAGGTCAGCTGTGCAAACCCAGGCCATGAAGCTCCCGACACACAGCCTTTGTACTGATGTTCATGCTCTGCAGTTACTGAGTCAGCAGAGAGCTGGCAACACGCTGTGACCCTGCTGTGTAACCACCGTGGTCTTACACTGCTACGGATCCTGAATGCTTCCATTGTGCTATAATACTACTTACAGCTGATCATGGAACAAGAAGAAGAGAAGAGATGTCATACGGTGATTTGTTCGAATGATCATTTACAACAGCGGTCTCCAACCCCCGGGCCTCGGACCGGTACCGGTCCGTGAGTCGTTTGGTACCGGGCCGCGAGAGTAGAGGCTCAGGTGTGAAATGTCTGCTTTTCAGGGTTTTCAGCGTGATTTTGTTATCGTTTTTATCGTTAACTCGGTTTTCCTGGGTCTTTTCACGTGTGTTATGAATAAATCTTCTTTTTTTCGGTACTAGTTTTGTTTTGTTGTATTTTGTTTTGTATTTTTCCGCGACACCTTAAAGGCGGTCCGTGAAAATATTGTCGGGCATAAACCGGTCCGTGGCGCAAAAAAGGTTGGAGACCGCTGCTTTACAAGATGCTTACGTTCAGTGATCTGTTTAGAACAACCACATTCTTTCACAAATGTTTGTAAATAGTGACGCAGATGACGTAACATTACAGGGAATCATTCGGTTATTAAAATGAGTATATATACTATTTTATAATTAGCTTTGTAATGAAGCCCATTAAGCATTTGAAAACTCAACATGGCCGTGAAGAAGCTGAACTCTGAAATTCCTTTTTTTAACAATACTGTTCATTTCAGTCACATCTCCTGTATAAACCTCTGCACTTTGATCCTATTGATCTCAGACTCCTGCAGCCATATGCTGAAGTGTCCTTGGGCAGGGCACCGAATCCCAAATACCCTCTGATGCATCCATCTGGGTGTGCATGTGTGTGTCTGTGGATGCAGCAGTTTAAAAAGTGCTTTGAGTGCTAAAAAAAATTAAAAACCGACACATCATACAGTCCATTTAGTACACAAACAGATTCATTCTTCCATTCTCATATTTAGCCTACCCCAACATCTAACTATATCTACACACTTTATCACCTTCCTTTGTGTTTGCAGTGCATCCTTCCAGTGTGACATAGTGTCTGCTAGCCTGAACCTAAATATCCTCCATTGTCTTTAAAAATAAAATTCTCAATAGAATAATCTTTTCCTTCTAATCCTTCTGTAAGATGAGCACAAACAGAATAGATGTAAAGTTGTGCAGATGTTTAGCGACATAAAAGTGGACACTGAAACACAGAGCCTCTTTGGAACGTTGGCAAAAATCAGTTTACATCAGATAAAATCAACTTTTTAAATACATGTCAAATCATCACAAATATGCAGTGTTTCAAAGAGTAGACCTCAAATCATAATATATTTCATAAACATCTTTGATCTCCCGTCAGTCCTCTAAGTTTGACACCAGGCTGCGGTGTGACTTCTTCACCAGAAGAGGGCAGAAGAGATCTTTGAGAAACCCCCCACACTCGGGCGTGTCTCCATGTGGGGCAGCAGTGGCCTGAAGCACCAACAGGCGCTTGTTCTAACTGAAGGTTTAAATCCCCACACCAGCTGGAAGATCTGACTTGAGGGCATGAACAGCTTTGAACAGCTTGTCCAACTCAATATTTTTTTTTTTTACTGCTGTGATAAACAAGATCATAGTTGAAGCTGTAAACATAAGTTGAGGAAGATAGTTTTCATATCTTATATCAGAAAATGCACACATTGCAGAGCTCACGGGCTCTGCTCCAGTTTCCAACGAGCCAATTACACGAAGAAAGGTTCTGAGTAAATCCTTCATTTATGACTTTGAGGACGGTTTCATTTGCTCATTAGTGAGGAAGTATTTTCTCTCATCTAAACGAACCCCCCTGTGTCTTTGCTTAATTGTAATTCCAAAGTTTTAATGGAAATTATATTCTTATTAGTTTGTTGCTAATCACTTTTTCTATGCCCTCTCTGAAGATTCACTTTTTGAAAATGGACAGGATATTACAGGGATACAATATTAGAGGGATGTTCTGCTCACGCCGGCCCGCTGCTACACACAGCGTTACTTAAACACAGAGTTTAAACTGTGCAAGTTCACAGCAGGTCGTTCTCTGAAAATAAACTAATGTGCTTAGTCAGCCTTCCCTGGTAGAATAAAGGGTCGACGCATCTACAAGAAGAGCCACTTGATCTGACCCCTGGCAAGAATCATGAATACATTAGTAACTGTTGCAGGATGGTTCGTCCTCTTGCACAGTTATGTCACCACATTAGGAACTGGCCACGCTTTCAGACTGGTTGTTCAACCTTTTTTGTCTGGTGTTCTCCCAAACACCTGTCAGATGGACTCCTCCATCAACACCTCCTCTCCATAAACTGTCAGTGGTTCATTTCTGTACAGGTACAATGCTGTGCAAAAGTTTAAAGCCACCCCTCATTTCTTGACATATGACATCCAAAGAGCCAGTCTTTGTTCCTTTTAGGTGCTCGTGAGCAGCATCCAAGCAGAGAAAGGTACCTAACTCGAAGGATAAACCGGTGGTGTGAACATAAAAGAAAATTTTAGCAAAGAACACATTTTAAATTGTATCTTTAGGCACTTTGCTACCTGCAGCCTACGACAAAAACACATCATTTGTTCCCATTTTTGTTGAATCTATGAAAAATACCAACGGTAACACAGTTCGACAGACATAAAATTGTATCTTTGCACCAACAAGGTGATTCCAGAAGAACTATCAGCTGAAGACTTGGCATGTCACAGTATAATGTGTAGTGTGTTGTTAAAAAATTGAGGGAAACTGGACGAGTGGAGGACTAAAGCAGAAGTGGCAGGTCTAAAAAACAAAACATTGACAGTGAATGAACAATATCTGAAAGTCGTGTCTTTAAGAAACAGGAAAAATCCATCAAAGATCTGACACAGGACCTGAGAGATGCATCGGGACCTTCGGGTGATCCACGTGCTGTTCACTGAAGCCTCATCACAAACGCTCTCAGGCGTTCAAGAAGCCTTAAGGATGAGAAACTGGGAGAAAAGACTGAACATCAGTGGCAACTGGTCTGCTGGAGTCTGATGAATCCCAGTTTGAAATTTTTGGTTCAAGTCGTGATCAGTGTGTAAGGAGGACGTCAGGAGAGAGGCGCACCAGCGAGTGTCTATGAGGGAGGTTCTGTCATGGCTCGCGGCTGCATTTCAGCCACGGTGTTGGAGATCTTTTCAAAAGTGATGAAACGATGAAAGCAGCGAAGTGGCCTGAACAGAACAAAAGGCAGAAACATCCAAAGAAGAGCTTTGAGCGTCCTTCAAGAAGCCTGGAGAACTTTTCCTGAAGACTACATAAAGAAATGACAAGAATGCTGCCTCACAGAGCTCAGGCTGTGGAGAAGAAAGAAAGAAAGCTTTTTTTTTAAATGCTTTTTCATTTATGTTAGCACACTTAGATTTAGGATTCAATAAATCACTGCACACAGTTCCTATTCTGCCAGAAATGAAGGGTGGCTCAGTGCTTTTGTACAGCAGTTTTTTAATGCTAATAATGAGACAAGTCGATGCTTCCTGAGGAAATATGTTGCTTAAGTAGAAAATTCAAAAGAAAAAGATTACATTTTTTTTAACACATCCACGGATGAATATTGGTGGTGAGCGTTAAAATTTGGAAAGGGTCATTTTAAAAGGACCTTATATAACTAACAGTTTAACAGTTATGATAAGCAAACTAGTTATCTTTAACTACAGGTTTGCTAATTACGTTTCTGGTGGACACTTTTTCATTATGCTACTTTTGCTACTTTTGTTTCCATTACTGCTAACTAACGTTTACACTTTTCTTTCTATTTTAACTTTCAATCACTCTTTTTAATAAATACATTTCAACTGTTAACTCTTAGTTTATGTATTAGGCTGTTTTCATCCTAAACAATTTCATGTCTTCGTCCATAACTTTAGCAAACAAGTTATAACTTTAATTTGTACGTTTAGCTAAAGAACACCATTAGTGCTTCTGAAGGAATTAAGAGCTAAAGTAGCCTAAGTAGGTATTTTTGTCAGTTTGTTGTTCTGTAGCATTCAAGTGTGTGTTAACACAATGCCACAGTCTTCCCAGGAATGGAGAGAGCGAGCTGCATGTCCGACTCTACAGGCTTCAGTTAGCATGTTAGAATCTTACAGCTCATTACACTATAATTGGAAAAAAGGCTTCCCATTAAAACCAATGGGAGTGCTCCCTCCACCCAGTTAAAATGCTGTGGTTGGCTGCACATAAAGGACCACCATGATGTGAGAGACTGATACATGTGCATTGATTCTTTTAGTTTACAATTTAAAATTTGACCCTCAATTAATAATTCCAGACCTTTACACTTTTAGTTTTAACACTTAAAAGAAGCAGCAATACCAACTCACTTAATAATTTTAGCCAGCTAGCTAATATGTTTATTCATGAACGACTGTATTTGTTCATTCAGGCTTTTTGCTAACAATGTTATGCACACTGTTATGAAACATCCTTACTTTTCTCTAATACCTTCAACTTTGGTGAGCTTCTTAACAATTTTCTGCACAAACCTGTTCAGGTCCACTTAATTCTTCAATTAAACTCTAAAATATGTTTTTATTTTTTATATATTCGTTAAGACAATCTGTCTGCGTAATCCCCCGGGGTACTTATACCTCTAATTGGGAATCACTGCCATAGATTCTTTTAGAGTCTGTGACAGAGACCCATAAGGCTGCACGTACACACCCTCTTCATAGTCCCACACAAACAGGATATACAACACTGAACTCTTAGCTTTATGCAGGCAATGATAGGTGGAAGAATAAGTTGCCGGTGAAAAACTTTGCAAATGTCACAGACTTAACAAACACATAATTAACTAAGCAACAGAGAAGACTGTTTCCTCAAATAGAAATTTCCATCCACTGTCTCAACACTGACCTCCTTCTAGCTCTGCTCTGTCTCCACTCCATGTGCCATCACCGCCCACTTACTGCCTCCTCAGCGGGAGAAAGGTTAATACCCTGCTCCTGTCTGAGTCTGCTCAACCTTGTGTGTGTTTCTGTATGTAGATGCAACAGGACTGCATCTAGTGTCTGTTACTGTTTCTCTGACAACAGTTTAACAACCATATGCGCCCCTAGAAGAAAGGCAGCAAAAACAGGGGCAGAATAATCCCCGGAGTCTTTTTTAATATCATCAGATTTTAAAAGAGCTAAGAGGCTACGACATCATGATGGCTGGCTTATTTCTATTTATCTTTTGAAAACCAACAATATGCTTCAGCCCCTGATCATTCCTGACTTTTCAACGCTGTTGTGTTAGCACTTGGCTTCAAGCAAATTTGCTCCGACTGAAGACATAAATCTTTACAAACGGAAAAAGGAAAATTACCCTCTCCCTTCGAGCCTCGCATTTGTCTTTAACCATCAACAAGATTACCTGGTGAAGGGTTGTCATTTTATACAGACAAAAAAAATCAGCCTTCACCTTTTTTTTCTTTTGGATGTGTGTGTCTTTTGATTTTTGCTGATTATTTTATGTAAACTTGTAATTATTGCTGCACAAAAACAAGTAAAAAAGTGTAATTTGTTGGAAACGATGTTCAGTGTATAAAAAGAGTGCTTTTGTAGCAGGATGGTGCAAATGGGCTTCAGTTTATTGTAATTAAAGCAAACAAAGTGGGCTGAAGGATGGTTTATGTGAGCTCCACAAAATTGGTAACACAAGTTCACTGTGGGATTTGGTGCTTTGTGATACCTATGTGAACTTTTTACAGCATGTGATCCATGGGAAGGATGGCATGAGAGCAAAGTAACAGAGAAGTTGGACTGTTATTCTGAGCAAACAGAGGTATTCTCTGAGCCAAATCAGGGGCCAGTGCATGAAACTCTAAAGCCTTCAGCGGATCAATTCATCAAGCCTTGTTCACTGAGAGACAGCAAAGTAGGTTTATCACAGATATAGAATTTACTAAATAAAGAACACAAGAGCTGAATCAGCCAAAGTCAAAAGAAAGCTGTCTAGCTGTGGTCTCAGAGGATGAGGAGCGTCTCGAAACCATTTCCCAGGAGGAGAAACGAGGACAGAAAGTCCAGTTTACAGATGAACCCTGGTAAAGATCAGTGGCAGTAACTTGAGGCTGAATGTAAGGAGAGAACGAATGATGCCAGAAAGAGAAAAGTTTGTAGCTGGACACCTGCAGTGAACTGACTCCACCCTGGCTGAGGAGAAGCAGCTCTCTACTCTGCAGAGATGTGCTCCACCCTCTGGTTTGCATTTTTGTGGGGAAGGATTTGTGCTGCAGCAGGATAATTGGCCCAATCACAGCTCAAAACTTTAGGGAAACAAAGACTGCCGCAGACTTTCCTCCACATTCGTATTACGTCAACCCCGCTGAAAGTTTATGAGTCAAAAATTCCCAACCAGAGAGATAATAAGAGAGAGACACAGACATGACACTCAAAGAATTATGAATAGAAATGAGTGAACTCTGAGGCTGTAAAGATGGTGTTAATCTCACCCTGCCTTCAAAGAGCCAATCAACAGTGGAGCTGTGAAACATATGATCTGATCATGTTGTTGCACTGACGCATTCACACAGAGGTTTCAGGTATGTGTTGGCAGCCACTGCTGTCAGTTCATTATTGTAGTTAAGAGAAGTTCAGTGTGCTGCCTATTATTTTGCTCACTTTAGCCATGATGTAAATGAGCGTGGCATTTGTTCAGGGCCTTGATTGTTGATTGTGATTGCACTCTGGATCCACTCATTAGTGAAGCTGTAATGTCACAACTTTGCACAGTAGAAACAAAAACTTTCTTTTCATGCGCGTTGGAAAACTTTTTAAGACTTTTTATCGGAACAAACATGATGACACATATTTGCAGCCTGATACCTATTGATTCACACAGGAATAAACATAACTGCCCAGAAACCTCGCTCACTTAGTCTGTCATAATATGAGGTGAATATTTACAGCCTCGTGTAAAATCGTCCTTCTTCTTTTTCCGTCTTCTTCCGTTGGAGGTAACACCAAATCAAATAGAAGTTCCCGTTTGACCCTTTTGCAGTCAGCTCTTTTTCTTTTGGTAGAATAAATTTAGTCATGAAGAAAAATGTACCTTCACACCTCATTAATGTTTTCTGAGTTACAGGTCAGTTTTTGATCCCACATAACTGCACAAGTACAGAAGACAGCCACAGGAAATCTTCAGAGATGAAAAACATCCATTTAAATGACACGTTTAAAGAAACAAATTGCAAAAAGAGCAAAAGTAGTTTAATCAAGGTGATATGAGTATGAATGTCGCTGCTCCATTACACAGCCATAAGCTACTTTCATGAGTTTTAAAATTGGATTATTATATATGATGAAATGATCTGGATACAGTTGATGAACTGTCACACATATGCTAGAACATGCTTTGATCAGCCACCTATACTTTTACCCAAAATGCACTTTTTAAACTTTCAATAATCAGAAAACAGATCAACATCTGCAATATTAAACTGGAGCATTTTTGTTATTAAAGCTATAACACATCCCCTATAGCTCTCCCTCGATGTATATTGATTCTCAAAGTTGCTTATTGAAAAATTCACGCTGAACAAAATTCAGGTTGGCTGTAAAATAGATTTGGTTGCTTGGAGCTGAAATGGATTTTTCCACCTTGAAAATGTCATGTGGGCTCAAAAACGCTTGGGAAAAAAATAATTGCAATAATCAAACGGAAAACTTCATCCCACCTGTCTGCACTTTGAGGAAAAATATTTATGGCCTATTTGTATAATTTTGCATGACTTCAGAATCAGAATCAGAATCAGAATACTTTATTGATCCCTGGGGGAAATTATTTTTTGTTACAGTGCTCCATTTTAAACCAACATTAAGACAAGACAGACAATACGCTAACTAAGAATAGTACAATATATACATATATATACATACATACATACATAAGTCACTTATAAATAAATATTTGGAAAAGAAACATGTGTAGTTGTAGCAGCAAACAGTGTGTTAAGTGGATGTGTTGTACAGGGAGATGGCCACAGGCAGGAATGATTTCCTGTGTCGTTCAGTGGTGCTTTTCGGTAATCTCAGTCTCTCACTGAACGAGCTCCTGTGACTGACCAACATGTCATGGAGTGGGTGGGAGGTGTTATCCAACATTGTCTTTATCTTGGACAGCATCCGCCTCTCCGACACCACCTTGAGGGAGTCCAGCTCCATCCCCACAACATTGCTGGCCTTACGGATCAGTTTATTAAGTCTGTTGGCATCTGCGACCCTCAGCCTGCTCCCCCAGCATGCAACAGCATAGAGGATCGCACTGGCCACCACAGACTCATAGAAAATCCTCAGCATTTTCTGGCAGATGTTGAAGGACCTCAGTCGCCTCAAAAAATAGAGACGACTCTGGCCCTTCCTGTAAAGTGCTGTGGTGTTTTTAGCCCAGTCCAGTTTATTGTCAATGTGTACTCCAAGGTATTTATAGTCCTCCACAATGTCAACACTGACCCCCTGGATTGAAACAGGGGTCAAGTGTTTCCTGGTCTTCCTGAAGTCCACGATCAGTTCCTTGGTCTTTGCCACGTTGAGCTGCAGATGATTCTGCTCACACCACGTGACAAAGGAGTCGACCACAGCCCGGTACTCTGTCTCATCATCCCTGCTGATGCATCCAACCACCGCAGAGTCATCAGAAAACTTCTGAAGATGGCAGGTCTCTGTGCAGTGGCTGAAGTCTGTGGTGTAGAGGGTGAAGAGGAAGGGGGAGAGGACAGTCCCCTGTGGTGCCCCTGTGTTGCTGATCACCTTGTCAGACACACACTGTGGGAGACGTACATATTGTGGTCTTCCTGTCAGGTAATCAACAATCCAGGACACCAGAGAAGCATCCACCTGCATCGCTGCTAACTTATCACCCAGGAGGGTCGGCCTGATGGTGTTGAAAGCACTGGAAAAGTCAAAAAACATGACCCTCACAGTGCTCGCCGGCTGGTCCAGATGGGTGTAGACACGATTGAGCAGGTAGATGATGGCGTCCTCTGTTCCGAGACGAGGCTGATAAGCGAACTGAAGGGGATCCAGATGTGGTCTTACTATGGGTCGCAGCTGGTCCAGGATGAGCCTTTCCAGGGTCTTCATGATGTGGGAGGTCAGTGCCACGGGCCTGTAATCCTGGGGGCCACTGGGACGAGGCGTCTTTGGTACAGGGACGAGGCATGATGTCTTCCACATCACCGGGACCCTCTGCAGACTCAGACTCAGCATAAACAGTTTATGAAAGACTCCACACAGCTGGGGGGCACAGGCCTTGAGGACAAGGGGACTCACTCCGTCTGGTCCAGCAGACTTGCCTGAGTGAAGTCTCCTCATTTGCATCTCAACCTGGTATTGAGTGAAGGTGATGGGTGGGGGAGGGGTGTCAGGAATCTCACAGGAGGCAACATGTGAAGAGAGAGGCTGGCACAGTGGTGTGGCTCTGGATTCCAGGCTGACTGCAGGTGAGGTTGTGGGGGTGGGAGCAGACACTGTGGTGTCGAATCTATTGAAAAACAGATTCAACTCGTCTTCATTAAATATACTAAAGTTACTGTTTAAAAGAAATCATGTGATGGTGAGGGGTCAGGTGGGAGTCGCTGATTAAATGATTATCAAATCATGCTGGGATAATGTGAGTTATCAGGCTTCAACAAGCTTAGACTGAACATTAAGCTTCTCATATATATTGAAATATTTTCTAGTAAATTCAAAACTAATGCAAAAAAGAAGCATTTTCACTCCCAGCCTGAGATTTGTGGATGTCACTGCAGCTGCTGCGAGTTTAGGGTTGCCCCAAAAAGTTGAGCCGCACATTTAAAAAAAATAATTTACCTCAAGTGTCACGCTCCTCACCTCATGCAAATGTGAGTTTGAGACCTGCGCATGGCAGTAATGGATTTCCAAAGCACACGAGTAGCAATATTTTGGCAGAGGAAACCTTCTGACAGTGAAGCAGAAGATATTCTAGATGTTTTCTTACTGGTATACTTATAAAAAATACACAGAAGTTATGTCCCAGTGGAATCGTTTTATAGTTAAGCAGTGGATTTATTATTCTTAACAGAATCCACTCCGCCCCGATACTCAGGCAAGATAGATTTCTCTAATAAGTGAGATGCTGCAGAGTGGAGAGAGCTGCTGCAGGACAAATTATGTAATGATGACACTGTATCTAAGTTAGTCCTTTTTACTGCCTGATGAACTACATTTTTCTAGCATACTGGCCAACATTCATGCTTCCATAAATCACGCTCTTTCAAATAATCCTGGCCGGCACTTCCACCACAAAAGGAAAAAGTTGCGCGCTGAAAAAACCGTACCGTATATCTGAAACAGATCTTGGGAATCCTATTTTCCCCGATATCGATTTTTCAGCACATCAATTTGGATTTCTGCCAGCGTAACACGTGCTCCGCAGGTGGAGGCGAATGTAATCTGTCTATTGTTAAAAAGGAAACAGTATTTTTCCACTAACACGTCTACCAGGAGGAAAACAGGCCATTATTCTGAAGGATACCCATTGTGCAAACTGCAGACACACACATTTACAGTACAAGGCGCCTCATTAAAGCAGCTCAGCAACATGTTACAGCACTCATTTCTCCAATGCAGCTTTTTCAGGCTGTGCCTCAGCTAATGTCTTCTCCCAATGTGGCATTTGCCACCATGAGGGTTGTTAACAGTGCACCGTCCGATGCTGTCGCATCTTGCCTGTGTTGGCTGCAGGCTTATGGAGGGAAACAGCATATAAAGTTCACAGCTGAATAATTGATGGTGTGTTGGATGGGTCACGGGTGGCAGCGAGGAAGAGGAGGTGGAAGTGGAAGGCAAATGCCAGTAGATGATCACTGCACTCATGTCAGCCTGTGAGGGCTTGTTAGCAGCTGGATCTGAATAGCTCTCTGCTACACGGAGATATCCAGATAATGAGATTTGGGTAATGAACCAGGGTTATATAATAGTCATATTCCATCGCCCAACTACAGAGAGATTTTAATTTGGCCCGGAGAAATAATGGTCTTCTTCTCAATCATTGCAATGAGTAATTTTCAAAAGCTAACGCTAACATTACATTGCAATTAGAGCACTTACACAAGAAAGGCAAAAACAAGACCATAAAATGGAATAAGAGTGAAGTCAGTAATCCAATAATGCTTGAAATCGGCTAAAAGTGTCGCCACTGCCGCCACGATTTTCTGAGATTTCAGTTTAGATAATAAGCTGTTAAGTTTTAGCTCTATCATTCCTCAAATGATTCAAAGACATCGAATGATCTCCCAAAACATCAAACATTCATCTGAAAGAGAGACACAAGTAAAAGCCAGCTGAGGCCCGATTCTACGTGTGTGTTTATCATCCAAAAGGTGCGAGTGTGCGTGTCTCTGTGTGTCAGAGATACCGACAGACTGTGCTGAATGTGAACAGAGGGTTCAAACAGCAGGTGTGCCGAGCGTCCAGCCTCCCTCTCATCAACACCAGCTACATCGCCGTCACCACGCTTCTCAGATCGAGATGAAGGCAAATAAGATCAGGAGTGATTGATGCTGCTCGCCACGTTTAGCGCTGATTTCTTAAAGCGGCTTCGGTAGCATTTTTAGACTTGATTGTGGAAGAGAAGGCAGAGCTGGCAGAGGTGGTTACAGATCAGAGTTACACGTTACTTGTGTGCTCGTCTGGCAAGCGTGGAGTGATCGATTTGCAGGTCAAACAGCATCGAGGCATAGGTTTTCTTAGGGTGAAATTATAACATTTTTCAGCTTATTCAACAGCTTTCGAAAGACTAATTCAGAGGAAAGGCCTGAAGAATGTCCTGCTTATACCTCGCATAATGATTTTTTCAGTCTCTCTCTATATAATCTACTGCTTATTTTTTCTCTTAATCTTCTGGTCTGTAAAATGTCAGAAGAGGTGAGCAGCTTTCCTGAAGCCATGACATGTCTGGTTTTGTCAGACAATCAGCCTGAACCCACAAAAATATGCTTATTAAAGATAACAAAAAGAAGCAAGCCTTCACCTGAAACGGGCGTTTTACCTGTTTTGGTATTTTATATAGAAGTGCAGCTACAAAAATGAAAGAATATGATCTTCATGAAGAGGTTTGTTGCATTAAACTGAATTATCCCAGATCTGTGATTTAAAAATCCGATATTCTGATATATCAGTCCATTTTTTTCTTTCTAATACACAAATCACAAAGAATTTCCAACATTTGTTACGTGTAGTTTTGCATTTACTTGCGTAGCGGCTGCCGGACGCTGCTCAGATCGGTTGTTGCCTTTGTGGCATTCCACACACGCGGCTGCCACAAGGACGCTGCAGAGTTCCCTCTGGGCAAACAATGCAATGTCAATACTCAAAAGGTGTTTCTCTCATCTCTTCTTTCCTTTTCAGTTTTTGTTTATCGGCTGTTATAAATACAGATACTCATAGATTGGCGCATAGCTAATATTGGCCAATAATATCAGCCTGCTGATAAATTGTTTGGGCTCTACTTTTCTGTAATGGAGATTAACTTGCAGTCCTCCAAAATGCCAACAGCATACAACTCAGTGTCGCTTAAATTACATTTTACTGTTAAAAAAAAAATAACACTGGTGCTACTGTCCATTGCTACCTCGAATTCTGACCTCAAAACAACGCCTCCAGCATTGCCCTCCATCACGGCTCCTTCTCAGTGCAGAAACCATCCACCTTCTCTGAACCTCTCAAATACAGCGACGACCAAAATTGTCAGAATCAGATCGAGTTCAGATCAAAACTCCAAGTTCCTTCCGGTCTCTTGTGTCTTTCTTAGTTCCAGCACTTCCCTTCTTCCTCTTGATTTCTTTGGGCCAGTTCCACAGTCGAGGCTGATGTTCAGAAACACCCGCTGCTTGAACTCGGGGAAAAGCTCATGTTTCACTCTAATCTAAGCTGCTGTTAGCTGTTGATTTCTGAGTTCTGCTGTGCAGCAGAGGGAACTCTGTGGCTTCGTTTCCTGCGGTTATCCTCAGGAGAGCCAGTTTCATCACAGTGTTTGATGATTTTTGTGACTGAACTTGAAAAAACCTTCAGTCCTTAATGTTTTCCAAATAATTGACCTTCATTTCTTAAAATAGGCTAATGATGGACTGCTGTATCTCATTAAGGGACCAGGACTGTTTTTTCCATGCAAACACTACATCAGCACAATATTCAATCATTCAGGAGGAAAAAGTTCCACCTGTTAACCTTTGAAAAGGTTCAGCTGTGAAGTGGTACACATTCGAAATGACAAACTCATGAAGCTGGTTAAGATACTGACAAATAGATGCAAAGTGGTCATTGAGACAAATGGTGGCAGCTTATCTTGGTGCTGCCTCTGAGACACTGTTGTTAATCACATAAAGCCAGACGCCCCCCCCCCCCCCACCCTGTTAAGGATAAGTGGAAGAGAATGGATAGATGTGTGGACATAAACCCAAACGTGTTGTTTAATTGAAGAAATGCTTGGTTTTGCCCGACAGCGCAGCGCAGCTATTCTCTAACTTAAGACTACCGTGACCCATTTTGAAATCTGAAAATCTTCCACCCAAGCTTTTAATCACAACTCTGATCATGACAAATCTAAGATGAAGTGTTTTCTCTGTTGTCTTTTCATTGTGATCTCCCTTGAAAATCCTTGAAATTGTCCTGGAATTACCACTGATGAGGATATTCTTAAGTCTAAACTCTGCAAACCATCTCTCTGGCAACAACACCATATCCCCACACGCCGTCACAGGCTGGACGACTGTACGGTCACACATATAAACACACTGAAATTCATTTGCTTGTCCAGGCTGAATCTCTGAAACAGCTCCACCTCTGCTGCCTGATGCTGTAACTGCAGCTCCATTCAATTCTTTAACTCGATTATGAGATATCCTGTTTTAAATGTAACTGTTTAGCTGGCAGATTTAAACCATTATTACTATCTTGTTATTGCTGTAAATGATTTCTAATGGCTCACCTACATTTCATTCAACATCTACAGCTGTGGCTCAGACTTTGGAAATGACCAGTGTCAGGAAAAGAACAATAGAGAGAGAGCATAGCCTCTAATGAGTTTTAACAAACTTGCGATGTGTTGTGTAGATGTCCTTGTCGTCCCTTTGAACTCAACTACAAATCAGTCAGTTAACCCTGCAGTCACGTTGCATTTGGTTATGATTTAGAAAGCTGCAACACTACCAGCTGCTGACACTGTGGAAACAGCTCTATGGTCAGAATATCCAGAGACTTTATAGAACAACAGTATATATTAGTAGTCTAACTATGATGTCATACCAAAGTCACACTATTGTGTTGTCATATTATCCTATAAGATGTAATGCTTTTAGAATGTGTAAATAATATATTTCCAGTGCTTTGTATCCTGCTGCAGTGAGGCTTTGGTCTTATGTTGTTGTTAGTGTTGTGCACTCTGAAGGGTCGAGTACGGGATCCATGGTGGACGTTATTGTGACATTACCCAACCAAACTTTGATTGTAGAGACCGCACTATTTACCCATACATAATTTACTGTTAACATTCTTTTTAACATATATTTTAAAATCGTTTTTGAAGTAAAAACTGAAAATGATCGAGCTTGTGACTAGAAGTTTTCTTTTTTTAATATTGTGTGAGGGTAAACTGGAAACCTTTGGACTGATAAGATGGTGTCACCTTGGCATTCTCAGAACTGTGCTGGGAATCTTTTATTGACATTTTTATAGACTAATAAAAAAATCAATTAATTGGAAAAAAAATAACAGGCAGATTATTGAATAAGGCTTCGCTCAGTGCATCATTAAATCTAAACACTGGAACGTTAATTATATGTAACCTTGACATTTATGACTCTACAAGAACTCAGCGCAGTTGAGAAAAGCGGCTGAAATATAATTGAATGCCACTGTGAGTGGGATCAAACTGTGCGGACATGTGACCACGTTCAGCAGAGCCACTCACTGAAAACTAACCCAACAAGTTTGTTCTGTTTTTATTGTGTGAAAAACTGAAGCGGCTCACGCTGACACGAGTTAGCTCGTTATATTGATCATATATTGCCTGCCCGGACCTCCTGTAGGCTACCTGTTAAATACCAAAGCTTGTTTTTGGCCATTTGTGCCGATGCGTTGATCAGATATTGATTATGGGCGCACATATGCAAGAAATGCAAAGCCAAAGAATGCGCGTGTGTGCAGTGGAAGCAGTGCTGAAGTTAAAGTCACCGTGCAAATGTCAAAATCTTTGAGGTTTAGCCTCTCTCTCTCTCGCTCTCTCTCTCTCACTCACTCTCAGAGCTCGTGCAGGCTCGCTCTCTCTCCCCTCCTCGCTCTCTCCTCACACTCAGCCAGCCGGTGCTGCAGTGGCTCAGTCGCAGAGCGCTAGCGCGGCTGCTTTTCCGCGGTAACTCGTTTCATCCGTCGGGACACGACTGCGTCCACGGATCGTACATGCAGCCCTCCGTTTCCGCCGCTTCGTCTCCAAACACGCACCCGTCCGACCCGCTTGACGTCTTCCGCGCGGACTCGGCGTCTCGTTCGTGCGTCCCGATTGCGTAAAAGTCGTAAGTAGCTAAGGGACGCGCTGTCCAATAATCTTGATCGATCGCAGGCCGGAAGCACGCGTTAGTTTAGTTTGGACAATTGTGTCGATGTGCGCGGAGATAGAAAGTTGACCGCGTTCTCACATGATCGCCGCGAGCTCTGCAAAGTAAACGACTCTGTCCCGAAAATATCCAGCATGCAATGCATAATTAATCAAGCATTATGCACAAACACACGCCGATTAATTATTTACTCGATCTGCTAAACACTTGCAGTTTAAAGTAAATAGGTGTCCGCCACAGTATCTGCAAAGCGCAACATAAAGTCCAAACACACTCCAGGGCGGCCGGACACGTGTTGAGTTCAGTGTACGTTTAGCTGTGGGATTGTTCAGAACAGCCCGACCTTACAGCTGCAGCACCGGGGTCAAGCTGCTCCGGTTCAGCTCACCTTGAACCATGCTGGTAATGTGCACGAGTCCTCCGCGGGCAAACCGCCCAGCCCGAGGCCACGCGGCGCTCCTCCGGGCATCTCTCATAATCCTTCTCCTCCTCTGGCCACGGCCGTCTGCAGGCAAGAAGAAGCTGTACATCGGAGCGCTGTTCCCCATGAGCGGAGGCTGGCCGGGCGGTCAGGCGTGCATGCCCTCCGCTCAAATGGCCCTGGACCTGGTGAACAACAGGAGCGACATCCTGCCCGACTACGAGTTGGAGCTCATCCACTACGACAGCATGGTGAGTGCATGTGGAGGAGAGTCAGAGGAGGTGCGCACTTAAAGTGATGTGTGTGTGTGTGTGTGTGGTGTCAGCCCCTGAGGGATGTCATGATCTGCCTCTCAGATTATCACGAGGGCTCTTGTCATTTTCTCAGTTCTGTGAGTGTTTTGTTCAATTCTTTTCTGATGAAAAACAGAGAAAGAAATCCTGGCTTTTATTTCCAGTTTTGATTGCAGATTTATGAAATTATACTGGCTGTCTTTTTTATTTTTTAGGATTGCTGGTTTTCTCCAAAGTTAAAGATCATTAGGAACTGCTTTAATGATAGCTCACCTCATAAGGAGAGGTTTTCTTTGAGTATTGTAGATTTTGGGGTCATATTTTTTGAACATCATACTCTTTGTGATGGAAGCGTCTTTACTGATGTTTGCCAAATACCAAAAAATCAGGTATCAGGTGAAAATGTCACTTTTTCTAAGGAAGTGCTTTGGTTCTTTCATGTTTTTATCTATGGGTCACCCCGCTGACAGCTAACCCCCCAGAGTCTTTGCACTCCGTGCCACATTCATTTTGCTAAATGAGCAAACACACCTCCTGCTTGTTGCTCATCAATCATTCATCATGGTGGTATTTTAAAATGTCAGCATTATCGACCAATATAAATCCAATAATCACCCCTCCAGCTTGTTCAGATACTGCCCTTTTTAACCACCCACGCCACCCAAATCAACCTTAATCACAATCCGGGTTATTTCTGTGAGTGAATAATCCTTGTCTTTGGGTTCTCACTGCTGCATATCCTGAAGTTTTTCACTGAAAGGAAGTGTTTTTCTCAACAGTGGGATGAGTGCAGACACAGATTTGTTTAAAAAAAGCAATCCTCTGTCTCTTCTCTTGAGGGTTGTTATCAATCATGCTGCAGGACAGATGCCTGGAGAGTTGGCTGGGGCACCAAACAGTTAACTGCACAGGGACTGGTTAGAAATTTGCTACGAGCTTTATTCTGATTGGTGTACAAGGCTCTGCATTGGAATCCTGTTAAACAGAATAGCAGGGAAAGAGAGCGTGTGTGTGTGTGTGTGTGCATGTGAGAGAGAAAGAGAGCGAGAGTTGGCATGGCAACACAGTTACTCTTGAAGCACACCACAGAAACAAACAAGGATTCAGCTCTGTGGAAATATGTGTGCAAAATCATACGCTGGATGTATGCAGAGCTGATGGCACAGAGCATTTTGTTAGACATACACCTCGTTCTTTGCACTCGAAACAGATTAAATACGTGCGTGTGTCCTCCGATTACAAGTGTAGTGAAGCAGGCATCTGCAGATGTAGCAGCCATAAACATAAAAATAAAGCAAGGAAGAGATTTCAGAGGGATTGGAAAACATCTCTCCTCGTGCTTCAGGAGTCGCTGGCGCCTCCGGCTCGCGAAATAGATGCAGATCCTTTTTGAAGGGAAAAGCTCAAAGAGGCTGGTGTAACATTGTCTGAATGATACTGGTTAATTCCTTGATTTTAAGTCCTAGCGGGAGGGGGAGGGGGAATTTATTGCTCCTACTCTGGGTACAGTGTGGTCAGAATGAGGTTTTTACTTTTTGATTGCAAACGTTTTTCACCTGGCTGGAATGGTAATGAGGATGACAGTCTGAAAACCAATTATAAAGAAGGAGATTAATTATGATATTTGCATGCAGTTATGAGAACCCATTCCACATCCTTGTTTGGTCTGAGAAGAGATCGGCACATTTGAAGCACAACTTGGCGAGATTAAGACGAGGGTTTAAATGGCTCTTTGTTTGCATCTCGAGATGAAGGCTGCGGAGTGTAATTATGCATCAAAGACTCTTAACTGGAATTTATTATGATGAGAAACTTTTATTGCATCTCTAAATGATTAAATAAAAGAAATGCATCAAGGGAGACCTATTATGCATATCTTCAGGTCCATATTTTTATTTGTGTGTTCTACCAGGGTAGCTTTGCAATTAAGAAACAAACATTATTAACGATGTGATCCTCGTTCACCTTAGTGCAGCCCCATTTTCGCTCCTCTTTCCTTACAGCTACCTCCCCTTTTCCTTCTGATTGGCTGTTCCTGCAAAACAAAAGGTGGGTGAATACTGTCTGACGTTGTCATATTTTGGATATCTGCTTTCTTTGACATCTTAACAAACAAAGATTAGAAAAGACAATGCAACTCTGAATAGCAGACCGTATAGGAAAGATGGACATAGCCTCCTGGTTCTCAGTTATTGGTTAGCAAAGTTCTTTGTGAAGCCTCAATCTGAGTGTTTTGAGGTCGCTGTCAGAGTTTGGACGCGACGAATGAGCCGTGGATCAGACTGAGAGAAAGAAAGTGAGAGACACTGCAGTTTAATAGGCTAGCAACTTGTCACAGCGTGCGACTGAAATTTACGACGACGAGAGCCGTTTCCCCACAGACCTATAAAACCAGAATAATAGGTAAACAGAGGAAAAGAGCTTCACTGGCTTCTTTCGGAGCTGGAAGCTACGCCCGTGTTTGAGATGCAGCCCAGCAAACATGGCTCAAACCCCGATGTCATGTCCCTGGTCATCTGATCTGAACTGTAAGACAGACGGGTGTTGATGTTGTTTCGAGCTAAACTACAGGTTTAGTGTTTATCAGATTATGAGAATGAAAGAATGAAATTAAAATGTGGTTACTCAGTGGTAAAACAGATATTCATCTGACAGCTTCTCCACATAGAAAAAGTAGTATTACTACTGTAGGCATTGGCCTGTTTTTACAATATAGGCTGAAATTTGAAGGAATTTACATTCTTTCTCATTTATATTGTGCTAAACGTAGCACATCACAAACGCTGTAGCTCTGCTCCTTGTGCCCGTGCTATGCACCCTGTGATGGGAGTCCAGTTAGCTCAGTAGAATGAGAAATAACCTTTGTGGAATATACTTTTCTTTCTTGCAGCAAAGTCTAACAAAGACCTCCAGGCCATATTCAATGTGTATGTTTAGCTCATAAGAAAGCTTTGGTCTGACTTTTGTTTTCAAAGTGTTTTTCAACCACAACTAGACGTCGACAAAAGACCACCAGCTTACAGTTATTCAACATCGCAGTGTGAGCTGGGAGACTAATATACTCAAGAACTCCCACTGTCTACACTCCCGGCCTCATAGCGGGCAATTGTAAGGTAGTCTGGCACGAGTCGGGCTGTACGAAGATGTGGAACAAAAATGTAAATTTCACGGGGTAAACTTTTTTCTTCTGATTTATAATAGTGCAACAACATATATATATATAATTCCATATTTATATATTTGCTTTACAGTTAAATGCTTTTCCTGGATACTAAGGATGTCACAGCACAGGTCCACTTAATAGCATCCACCATTTTGATTCAGGCATGAAGCAAAGGACTTCTGGCAGCAGTCACCTTCAGCCGCCAGCACAACCAGCTGCTCCTTATACACACATGGAAATGTCTGTTGTGGTGCTTCTTATGTGTAGTTGTTATTTAGAATCAGATGGCACTGAGAGAGGACGTCCTGTTGTAAAACCTTTACAGACTAACGAGTGTTTATAAGCAGAACGACAACATTTTACTGGTAAATCTGCAACAGTGTGGATTTACTTCAGTTCAGACGCTTTAGCGATGGTAGATCTGCAGAAACTAAATTCAAATGTGGACATTTTTGTCCAGGAGCAGGTGTAAATGATTATTTTAGCTGTTTGGCTCTATGCACTCCCGGTCATTGAGGGCTATTCTGCAGCCAGAGTCTGTACAATGGGATTAATAGGAAGTGAAATGGCTCTTGTAGATCGGCTCTGGCTGAGCTTTTGGCTCACAGGGATTACTTGCACATTCACTGACCTCATTATTTAAAACTTTGTCCATCTTTAATGTGAGCATCGAGCGGTGTAACAGTACACCCGTATGTGGCAGAAAATCAGAAAAAGCAGAGTAGTTCCACCTCTGACGTTTGACTTAGCAAACAGGTGACAATTTGGGCGGGGAGTATGGAACGATGTCCTCAACTTGTTCAACATCATAAAATATTTATGAAGCTCTACACTTAATCCCAGCCTGTCTTTTAAATGGATGAATATACCCCGTGGTAGCAGAACGGCTTGTTTCTCTGGCTATTCTGGCGACAGCATCAGACTATTTACAGCCTTCTGAGATGTGCGCACACATGCACACACAGGATCGCGCGCAGACACGCGCTCTCCACACAGGCTGTTGCCATGGATATATCAAAGCCGAGACTGCAAACTTTGATCAATTATTAACAGTGATGAGTGAGACGGTGGAGATGCAGAGAAATGGCGGTGAAACAAGGTGCTTCCCTCACTTCCGTTTTTGATTTTAATTGGCAGCCGTGACACAATTTTCCATCCGCTGTGGCATAACTCGTATCCTTCAGTGGTCCTCGTGCATGTCCGTTGGCACACGAGCCTGAAGTGTGGTGCCAGACGCAATTATGAGGAACTAAGGAGATGTAGCTCTGCATGCTTTGAGATTCAATATTCAGGCGGTCCCCCAAGCCTGATCATATCCCCTATTCACACTTTTGATATTATTCAATCTGGAGTGTAATTAGATGGCATATTATGACGACCAAGTGTGTTTTCTCATTCTTCCTAGCTCAGGGAAACTTCAGTTTCTTTCAAAGCTTCTCGCCAGCTGGGTATGACTGATTGGAGAGACTACATGGGCATGTTAACATGACACCGATATTGGCTGCAGGAATTTCAGCACCAAGGACAGCAGCTGAAGTGCCTATCTTTTGTGGGGTATGTGAGTGTGTGTGTAGTTTTATGTACACACACAGTAGCATTAATCTGGGTGTGTGACAGAGAATGTGAATGTGACCATGAATGGCATTGGGGGCCTTCATTGCTGCTGCTCTCATGAGCCAAGGAGGAACAGAAATGAAAGTAGAAATGGTGACGACCCCAGGGGGCTGTAGCAGACAGACCTCCAAGAATAGCAGAGATTCCTCAGCCTTTATTGCAAACCTGCCAACACCCCTGCTTGCCTCTGTTTTTTTATAAGGAGGCCATGTGCTTGCTGATTATGTTACCAAAGGCTTTGTTTGTAAGGTGAATGACTGAAACATTCAACAACTGGAACAGATTTTTTTCTTGCAAGTACATCCAACTTCTGCCACTTACCTTTAAAGCCTGTTAATATTACATGTGGAAACAGCACAAAACGAACAGAGACTGTGTATAGAAGATATATGTTGCCACTGTGGAAAGCTTAGTTATCAGGAAATGGTAGCAAACTTGGTTAGCATGTATAGAGACACTACTGGTACATGACACAAAGAGAAGTATCTGACAGTTAAGGCTGAATAACATGCAAAAAAGAGAAAAAAGAAAGAAAGCACACAGCTAGTCGCTACAGCTACCTGCGTCACCACGCACCTGTCGGTCAAAGCCGTCGTGCCTTAAGTAAACATTTAAACAACAAAGAAATCCCCCCATGTTAATCTAATTAAGGGAGAAATTAGCTAGTGTCCAATAGGGATGGGTACCGGTATCCGGTGCCATGATGGTCCAAAAACCCGAAGAGGAGAGTCCTGGCCCCTAGCCCTGCCAGTGTAGCAGAAATGATGAGGATGATGATGCAGCAGCAGCCGTTCTTCTCTGCGTGAGGAGCTTAATGTTGTTCGTGTGTAATTTACGTTGAGTAGGCTAACCACGTTATTACATTAATGCATGTAAGGTGAACTAGCAAACATCATCATAGCTACATGCGGCTGTCTTCTTGTGTGATGGCAGATGCTCCCTTCACCCTGGCCAAAAAGGCTAAAATGACCAAAGAAAAAGTGGAAAACAGTTAAACATGAGAGGTTTTTGGACAAAGTTTGTGTTTTTTCCATTGTTTAAGCACTGCTTCCAGCCAAGAGTGATACCATATATGCCCCATAGCTGCAGAAAAGGCTAACATTGTTATCTTTTTACAAAAACCAGCTGAACACGAGAGGTTTTTGGACAAAGTGTGTGTTCTCCATTCTTTAAGCACTGGCACCGTTTCAAAAGTACCGGTTTGGCACCGGTATCGGATAAAACCTAAACAATACCCATCCCTAGTGTCCAATGTTTTTCTATATTTCTCTTGTAAAGTTTGACACCAAGTGGCCTTTGGAGGAACTGCAGTTCCTCTAACAAATTAATTTTGTCGTATTAGAATCAGAAAACCAGTGGAGTTGCCTCGTGCAGCAACTCCACCAGTTGAATTTTGATGGTTCAGGTGTTAATTTTTGATTTATAAGTGACCACTTAATGAATCTGCAACGCTATAACAGCAGTTTCTCTCGTAGCTTCTATCTATCTCCCCTCACTCGTGATTAAAAACATCTCCAAGATTGGTCAACATGCTCAATTGGTGGCTTCAGCCATCTTTTATATGCAGTGTGTGGTTTTAAAACAAAAAGCTTCTGTATGATGGGTTTGGCACTGGGTTACCATGAATTGATGTTTGAACTTTTCCATATCATTTTCATCTCTGCACAGTGTTCCCATTATACTATCAAAGGTTTCATTTCTTGCTTTCATAGAAAAATGGCATGATTGAAAAGTACAGCTATGTAGTCTGGTGCTATTTCACAATTGTGTTCAAAAATACACCCTTTCATTATACACCTATTACTGCCTGCTAACCATTTCCTGTTATGTTATTCAAAGTGAAAAGAACATGGAATAAGTAACTGTTCAAAGCAAAATAACTGAATCACCTTCGTCTAAGCTGGTTTTTGTGTGCGTGCCTCCATCTGCTTTTATTATAATGATTAAGGGTTTTAATAGCAAAATTAACTCGAGCAGCCTGTTCAGGGATCTTACAAACACTCTGTTACGATTTAAAGGGCTTCTGTTTAATATTGGTTGCTCAAGGCATTTTAAAATGTTTTTTTTAATTTGTTTTCTATTATTTGTAATTGTCTTTCACAACATCAGTATTACTGTTTTTTTTTTATTTCAAATCAAACATGCTAAATTGTATATATACAGAAAATAATTGCAGGTTTCCCATTGTTATTACCACTGTCATCAATGCCACAGTCACACTAAAAGAAACAGTGGCTGGAGACTGCGGTGCGATCACAGTTATTGCAACTACGTACTTGCAATTTGGTTGCCTTTGAAATGGTTACTTTGAAAAGGGGGACCAGGTCTGTAAGCACTCATAGTCAGCTGGTGTCTTCAGAGCGACTGTGGTGCGTCAAAACGGCGATAAAACAGCATTCGGATGGAGTCAGTCTGCTACCAGGCTGATCAGGATGTGATAGAGACTGGGGTCAAGCTGGTAATTACGAGCAGCCTGTTTGTAATAATACGGAGATTAAATGATAAATCAGCAAATAGGTTATGATGTGTTGGCATCACATTAAACAGAAGTTCACATTAACTACTTATAACTACAACAAGTTGTTGCTGCAGGACAGCGGTTTATCTATGAAATGACACAGCTGCTTAGCAAAACACATTTTCTAGTACCAGAATACCAGTTGAGTATTGCAAAGAAATGTGCACTCATCACTACTCATCAGTGCAGACTGACTCCGATTGATTGCAACGTGTTGGCAATCTGTCTGCATTTCTAAATGATATAAATAGACAGCAGGTATTTCCAAAGTTTTGCAGATCTGTGATTGCAGTCACTGTGAAACGTGGCTCGAACACTGGGCAACAATTTAGCTGTTGGTAGATGAGAAAAAATTTCAATGCAATAACTAGTCAGCTACCATTTTGTTTCTCGTTTTGTTTTCTAGTTGTGAGGAGGTTGCGTTCCTGTTTTTCCTCAAGTGTAACCAAATCATTATATCCTGGCTAGCTAGCCTAGTGTGCTTTGTGAACATTTCTAAGCTCCAAAGCCTGACAGCATGCCAAACTTACGGATGCACTATTTGGATCTGCTGTCAGTGACACCAGGCTGATCCATGTAGTTCACTTACACGTTGTTCTGTATTTTTTTACTCAACCACAAACTGTGTTTAAGTGAGCTGACATGACTGGAAAGCAAAGCTTTCCCTCGCTCACTCGCTCTCACTCCCACAGTGTAACTCTGGAAGTTTTTATGTCTCATCAGTATATTAATATTATTTCACTTGCTCTATGCAAAGAGGTGCACACACAGTGAGACTGAGAGCAGAGGAAGAAGAAACTGGCGTGTGAGTAAAACTCAGTAAAGTGCAGCAAAGACTTGTCATTAGGTCATTATGGAGCACTGTATGGAGCACTGTAACAAAAAATAATTTCCCCCAGGGATCAATAAAGTATTCTGATTCTGATTCTGATTAATGTTTTTTGTAAATGTTTATTTTTATGTGTCTTGGGTCTGTTGGGTTTTTTTTGGGGGGGTTTAAGTCTTTGATTTTTTTTTGTCCAATTTATTTTATAAAGTTAATAAAAGTATTCCTCAGAATACTAGTAGCCTCAGTGAAGCTATATGCAGTCTACTTCCTGTAGCCACAGTGAAGCTACTCATGCACTGTGTAAGAATGGGAGCATCTGATCTGAGAGGCCTGTCTTTATCATTCTTTGATGTCATACTGGTTCTGATGGTCCATGACCTTTACTCATGCAAAGCCATGTTATGTTTAAAAAATACAGATTCTTTTCTTCGGCTCTAACCTAAAGGAAATATGTTTTTGATCCCCAGCGACTGGGTTTTTGCGCTGGTTTGTCATGAATTGAAACAGCTTGAGTCTTTTCTCGTCTTGCTGCCCAGTGTTTCAATTTTGCTTCTGTTCAAGCAAAGATTTAATTTCCTGCGCGCACAGAAACAGTGAATGATTGAAAGCTTCAACTATGTCTGATGCCATTTTGCAATTGTGTTCCAGACTAGACCCCTTCATTTCATACCAGTGCGGCCTGTTAGCCACATCATATTAAGATGAAGGTGGAAAGTGCGAGGAATATCTAACTGCTGCTGGGTAAAACTGAATTTGTTTTTTGATAAACACCAGTGTCAGGTTTAATGATGGTGCCGTTTCACAGAAAATGAAAGCCTGTTTTATTGTAAATTTACTCGTTATCTGTAATAATTAGGCTTTCTACCTGAGAAGTAGTTTTTGACTAATGTGTGCCGAATGTTTGTTCATTTTCTTTGCACACATTCAGCTGCAATCATTAGAAGTATTTTAAAGTAAAGCTCTGCATGCAAGCCTGTTAGTGTAACTACATATATACAGTATAGAGAGAGCGTTAGCAAAACCCTGACTAAGCAAGTTGTCTCAGTGTGAATTCTTAAAGAACGTCCACGAGGTCAGAAACTGCACTTTTAATTCTTCATATATTAGGCAGCAACTTATTTGCGAAATTGATGGAAACAAGCCGTTATTAAACGTGTAATGTGCTGTGGTAAGGACAGATTGATGAAATAACTCAAAGATAATTAGCGTGGGCGGTGAATTACTGCTCAGAATGAAGTTAAAACACTGTAACACAAGAAAACTAACAAGCTTCTCCTCAGCATGCAGCCAGCCCACAGCCACAGTGACAGAGAACACAAACAACCTTCGGGAAAGACACTGTTTAACAAGCTGAAGGCGTCAATCTTCTTCATATGAAGATAAGGCAACAGTTATTTTTATGAGGAGCTGAGAACCATGTGGTTTGTATCCAGCTGATTTCACCCAGTGAGCTGAAGTGATCTGTGAAATGAGCAGGTATGGTGATTGATGGGAAAGAAGACCTGCAGCCTGTCTGCGTTGCATTGCACAGGCTTGGCTGTTTCTGTTCAGTTCAGTTTTAGTTATGCACTCAAAGTGAGGTCAGTGCCTTACATGACCGTGAGAAACCCGACAATTCCCTTTGAGCAAGCACTTACCCTAAATAACACAAATGTTGTGAAGCTGTTTACCACGTCAATATTAATTGTGTTAACCCACCAAATAATGATAGACTGAGGGAGCAATTTCACACTCATTCATTCGCCTGAAAACTTTAATCACTGAAATGATTCGGCTTTGGTCAATATTGTCATGAAGTAACAGAATTTCTGCAAAGATAAACGGCAAAATCCAGCTTAATTCAGAGGTCTTACAAATCCACTCAAACAGGATCCACAGTGGGAGTTTGCACTGCTTTCTACTCCCAGCCCGTCCATCTTTTGGAATTGTGTTTTTCATGGAGGGCTAAAAATAAACACATCAGTTTGTTTGTCAATAATTAAAAATATCAATTTGATTTAAAAACATAAGCAGTTGTTTTGCTATTATTAATTATTCTGTGCTTCTGTCAACACCACCCATCAGAGTCAAGGGGCGGGGCCTAATCAAACACTGACCTAATCAAAAACATTGATTTGTTCCGGGCTCGCAGTGGGTATTTCTCAGAGTTTGTATTGCACACTTGTTAGTTCCTATTGGACCAGTACACTCAGGAGTCCAGACATTCGAGGACAGGAGGATGCAGCGTACTCAACGACATCTGCTCAGCTTCATTGTTTACTTTACTGCGTTTTATGATTAATGTTTACGATGAAAGTAGCACATAAGAGACCTAATTACCTGTGTTCTTTCCAAACACACACACGTTTTTAAAAGCCCTCTGGCAAGATGCTCAGCTATAAAAGGGCCGTTAATGTGAAATTATTTTAAAAGGTCATAAACACTGGACTCATTTGGATGAGGTAAAGAAGTGTACACCGGCAGATTAAATTCAATATTACTGATTATTCAAGCGACAGTTCAGCAGTCGCTATGCATCTATACACTCACTGCTCATCAAAGAAAAAAACACACAGAGCTAATAATTCAAGTAGACTTCTATAACTTATAATAGGCAGCTGGTGTTTAGAATACAGTTGGATAAATATTAAAAATGAATAATTTGATCATCTCTGGAACAGGCCTGACATTACTCTTCAGGAACATCATCAATATGCAAGTCCAGATGTTTCTGCTCTTGGTGAAAATGCTCAGTTTCCTCTCTGTTTTAAAATATTTTTAATGTTGGTTTTATTGGAAAATAAGGTGTCATAAACAAGTTTAACACATCTGAACATCATGAAATAAAGACAAGCAAATGATTCTGTTGAAAATAGAATACAACACTCCAGTGGTGCATCATGGTTCACTAAAACGATCCAGTTATGAAGCTTACCTTTAATCTGAAAATGAACAAACCATCACCGGTTAGATATCATCTCTGTGATTTATATCCTGTGTTTACCCCCGAGTGAGAGGTGAGGGGTTTTGAAAACAGTGTTCTGGGAGCAGGCTGTTCTCAGCAAGCATCATGAGCTCCGATTGGCCGATCAGCTGATCGCTGAGATGAGCTGGCTGTTAGCCTAATGGGACCTGACATGTCACAAAATGTTGGAGAATTTTTGTAAATATGCTCTATCTCAGCAAATCAACGAGATAGTTGAAATTTATAGCACTATGTTCTCACCTTAAAACTCCTAAAAGTGTATTTATTGTAGGATTTCAATGTTTTACTTGCAGTTTGGTGCTTTGCTCCCGCCACTGCTGCTTGTGATGTAGTTTGAAATGCATTCTTGGATACCTGGCTGCCACAAGTCCACACCACCCCCAACCATGAGTCTGTTATCTGGGTAACCAGTCAGATGTTAAGGTGTGTTGATAAGCTGCAGTGACAGTTTAAATTATTTCATGGCACAATAAAGCACAGGAACCATGAAATAATGCAGTGTTTCCCAACCTTTTGGAGCCACGGCACACATTTCACTTTAGAATCACACGTCACGCCACCAAACACAAATGTCACAAAAAGCATAATTTCTCCCCGCGCCCAGTTATATACCTTTTTTGTCTTTCTTCCGACCACTGCTCACGCTGGGCCTTCATCTGGGTCGGAATTTTCTCCAGGTCAGATTAACTACTTTTCAAATATTTATCTATTACTATTACACGCTGCGTTGTCTCACTTGCAGCATGACCATGTAATTTCTTCTTCGTCTTCTGTCTTACTGGCAGTTGGCAACCCATTTAATTAGAGCAGGTAGTTATACTGTCCTCTAGTGGAAGAGAATGTAATTGCTCTGCCCGTTATTCACACTGGTTGCTTAGCGTACCAATCAGGTGAAACGTGATTATCTCCATGGCACACTTGATCATTTCTCATGGCACACCTATGTGCGCCAAAAATCAGTCTCCTCGTGGACTCCTCATGGTTAAGTGCAACAGAAAAAAAGTAGCCACTTTTCAGTATTTATAACTACTTTAATTGTATTATTTTCTAACATGCCCATTCTGTTTTTGTAGGGGTGTAGTTGCTCTGATTGACAGGTGGTTGCCTTCTTGGTTTTATCTCAGCTAACTCGAGTCACTAAACTGGACCTCTAAATTTCTTTCATGTTGTCAGAACGTTTTTAATCCAAGTAACTGACAAATATTCTGACCTTATTTACAGTTATTTGTACTAACAACTCATCCAAGAAATGAATTCTTCAGTTTGGTGAGCAAAACTCTTGTATTATGTTCTGTCTGTCCCATGGAGCCTTTTGGACTCTCTATACTAACCAAAAGTTTGGGCACTCTGCCTTCAAATATGGTGACTTCTGGCTCCAGAAAGTAAGATAATGGTAGTCTAAGGAGCTTGGAAGGAAAAGGTCCTACTACGATGACCTGGATGACTGAGAACCTTCACACATATAAGATAATGGTATCATAAAGCTAAAACCAAGGCATCGAAATGGGCGTTGATAGATCTTATGGTTCCATGGTGACTATGTTTATATAGTGCCTTTGATCAATCCTACAGGACACAAACAGAAAGGTGTGGCGCTCCTAGTCGAGGAGTCGTGACAGAGGCAGTGATCTCGGCTGTCTAGGGTGGGCAGTGACCGTCATGATGGCATTTTTAAATGTCTTTGTGTGGTCTTTGCGGTTGAAGTTCCCCCTTTGATTAGGATCAATCCAGGAAATCATACAGCAACATTTACGTCAGAAGTCTGGCTGTCAGAGCTGCTTAATGGGGCTCTGATTGAATTATTTAATTGCATGTAAACGTAACCACTGTAATTCCACCCAATCTAAAGTTAATGGAAAACACATCAATCAACAAGAAGCCCGGCCATTTCACATTCCTGAGTCTCGACTGGTGATTACCACTTCAGAAAAATCACAGGGCTGCCTCAACGAGACAATTCAGCCATCGAGACAAACGCCCCAATTAGGATCTTTATTGGTTGTTGCCATCACCATCTGCAATTCGATTGCTTGTGACACTCATCTAGAGTGTATTTTTTTTAGCCATGCATGTGTGTGTTTGTATTTGAAAGCCATATCTCTTCTTCCATGCCGAATCATTAGATGTGTCAGGCCCGTTTAACTGTGACTCTGATGAGCAGTGTGGTGCAGACGTCTGTAATGTGGCTGACAGAGTGGTGATGGATCATTCAGCCACACTTTCGCCACCTAGACACGCTGTAAATGACTTTATTGGAGGTTTGTAATGGCTCGTGATAGCTGCCGTTGTGATCGTTGTGCTCGCTTTTCTTTGTTTCTGCCTGTTTTTCTTGTTTTTTTTAATGTCCTGATCTGTCAGCGGCGCGGCGCGTGTTGATGAGACACGGCGATGCGGGCTGTATGGATGCTGTGAAACTCTGCAGATAATGCATTTTTCTTTCTTACTGCAGCTCATCTTTTCTCTTCAAATTTGCATCTGCTTGTTTACTGCTCTGTGCTACTTTGGTGCCATTTTCTTCTACTTTGTCGTGACCCTTTCTTGTGCTGCTCTTTCCATTTCCCTGACTTGTCCTTTTCTTTCTCCTACTTGTCTTTTCAACGCACATTTGCATTGGCCTTTTTGTGACTCCACTGCCTCGATGTCATTTCCCTTTACTTTATCTGCTCTCTTCTGTTCTCTTACTCTATTTAGAGACGCCTCCATCTCCCAGTCTCCGCTGCTTATTTGTTTCTTTTTTTTCCTCTCGCTCCTCTTTTTTTCCATCTGTCTCCTTCAGTCTTATCGCCTCAGTTTTTTTCTGCATCACCTTCTGTCTCGACTTAATTAATTTCTGTGTCGATCCATTTAAAGCTCACTCTGTCGTTTTTGTCCTTCCAGTGCGACCCAGGAGAAGCTACAAAGTTGCTGTATGACCTTCTGTACACCGAGCCTATCAAGATCGTCCTGATGCCTGGCTGCAGTGGCGTCTCCACGTTAGTGGCTGAAGCAGCTCGCATGTGGAACCTCATAGTGGTGAGTGTCTTCCTTCGCGCTGTTCCTGTTTTACTCCAGATGTTTACATTTTTCAGACAAACGTGAGGCTTAACCTGAAAATCTCTTCACATAATAACAGCCAAAGTAGAATTTGCCCATATTTACTTTCGTGATGTGCACATAACGTCCAAATATGTGTCCATTATTATTTATATCCCTTTACTCCATAAGAGTCTGAATATTATTAAAATATATAATATTTGATATATTGTTAAAATCTTGTTAACAAGCGGTCACACAGGCCTAGCAGCAGGATAATAAGGCACTGAGTGGCTGGTTGGTTGTAGACAGTCACATGGTGAATTAGTGGTAAACAGTAGGGGTGCAACGATACACAAAATTCACGGTTGGGTTCGGTTCGATACTTTGGTGTCACGGTTCGATATTTTTTCGATACAAAAAAATGTTCATGCATTTTTAATTTGTCATTTATTAAAATTATAAATATATATTTTAACTCAAAAGTACAGTTTTTAAATTTAACCCTAACCCTTGTGCGTGTTTTTTATTTTGACAGCGAATGCGCACCTGCGGACCACTTATGTGCAGCCCTGGTTATTTAGCTCATCATATCGCAGCCACAGAAATTCTTTTGTCCATGAAACCATAAAGCTGCACTTTCTTTTTGCCTTATAGTCTGATTTGTCATAACTTCTCCGTTTTGTGGTAAGCTTTTCTTTGGCTGTCACTTCTTCACCCTGACCTGTCTTATTTGGCTCAGCAGAACTGAAATGCTTTTACACACACACTCACATAAGCTCAGCGATTCTCTGCGCGATCAACCTCTCACATGTTTAAGCTGCGGGAGATTTCACTTGTCATGTTTGCATAGTAAGCTAACGATTAATAAGACGATGTCAGAGGAATTGGTGCACAAATTATCATCACTCACAGATCAGTGCTGTCGCTCTCTATACACAGTTCGCACGATTGCAAAGTGAAAGCAAAAAAACAAGCGCAAATTCAAACGCGACTTCAATATGTCACATATTGACAGTGGCTCACCGATGCCAATGACATAATTACCCAGCTACATTTCTGAAAGAATGCAAAAGCATTGACATATATTTTTCCTACAATAGCCCGACGGGCAGGGAAGAGAAAGATTTTGGTAGCCCGACTGAAAAAAATCGCTAGCTCCAGGACGTCGGGCTAGCGATATTGCAAGCCCTGTATCTGATTGAGGAATCACTCATCTTTGGAAAAGAGAGTTTATTACAGAGAAATGGCTCTTTCCAAAATAAAAGCTATACTATCCGCTTCTTCTGGGCTATATTCTCAGCAGCATAAGGAGAATCATGTGCTAACAGCTGTCTAAATGACTCGGCTAAAGTTAGTAGCATGCTTGCTTTTTTTTGTCTGCTTCCACTTGTCTTTGCACTAGGATGATGTCGGCGTAAATGTGCAGTCATATTCGTTGTGTTCCCACTAGTGCTTTCAGGTTAATCTCGTTGAAATGACCTTAACGCCACAACACGGCAAATCTCCGTTAACGAGCTACCGCCGATCGCTCCGTGCATGGGGCTAGACGGCCAACACGTTAACGAGCTAACTGCGCTAACACACTAGTTCACACCAATGTAATTGAGCATTGCATGGCACATCCAACATACTGTTTTACTTTAGTCCATGACTCGCTTACCTTCAGGGTCATACGTCACATGAAAACCAAAATAATTCCAAACGCCAGATCTGAATGAGGTTCAATTTGCCTGTTGCAAGTAGAGCTTAACTTCTGTCTCGCTAGCTTGCCCTGCGCTCTTCCTTCTGACTATGCTGTCTGTGTTGAGCGCTCAGTGGATCTGCGCTCGACAGTGCAGCCTAGGCGGAGTAGTCGAACACAGATTCACTGAGCGCTCAACACAGACAGCATCGTCAGAAGGAAAATTGATAAAATAAATTACAAATGTTGTATTGTTCGATACATATGCGTACCGAACCGAAAGCACTGTATCGAACGGTTCAATATCGATACGAATATCGTTGCACCCCTAGTAAACAGGTATATGCTGCTGTGCTGTGGTCACTGGCAGGTTGCCACGGTTGCCCACAGTTTGCAAGGAAGATGCTGACTTGTCTGCAAAAACTTGCCAAGTATTCACTGAGCAGCAGTGAAACTTTGGAGTGGATGCAAACCTGAAACTGAAACTGTTCACCTTTAATTAAAGTAAAGTTGCATTTTTGTGTTTATTGCAGAGGTCTCGGTTTCCAACTTGCATGAAACTTTTTCATGTTTCACAACTGCTCAGCAATTAGTTCGGGAGAGCTTGTAGACAAATCGGCTTGTTCTACCAATGATGGGCGACCTTAGCAACCTGCTAGCAACCTAGGCAGGTTTTCAATGTAGCACTCTTTTGTTTTTTTGCATCTGATTTCACCTAGCAACAGTAGGCAACTACCAACAACTATAACTGTCAAGGTTAAAATATAGACAGCATTTGGTTGCCACTCTTCTTATTTGACTTTAAAGAGAGTTGCCAGGTGGTTGCAGAGCGGCCTCTGAGTGGCTGAGGCCTGACATCTGTCTCTAACTGTCTGCTGACTTCTGTCCATAAAACAAAACCTTTTCTTTATTTCCTGGATATCGTTCTGTGTTTTTGTTACTTTGCTGCCTACAAAATGGATTTTTTCTCCACCATTTTCCCCTCAGGAGTGCTGGTGTCATCCAACTAGTGCTTCCATTTTGGAAGCTTGTTATGTGTTTTACAGTCATGAAACTGAGTTGTTATTGGACTTTTAAAACTGCAGTCGTTTATGAATGTAGCCAATCATTTTCCCTTTCCAGTGGCAGTAAGTGTGGGTAGTTTGGTTGGATTTCAGCCAAGCTATTCCCTAGTTTTACGCAGCAGGCGCCTACACTATAATTAGTAGCAGGAGAAACACAAAACTGTTTTGAATAATAGTAAAAAGTTTTATAGTAATTAAAGTGCTTCATCGTGTTTTTTCAGTGTCAGCAAAGTGGGTGAAAATAGTATAAGTAGTTAAACTAAGTCCATTTGGAGCAATATGTAAGGAGTGAGAACACCAGCGTCATAGAACCTAAAGGTCTGGATTTATGACATAAAGCATGTTCTAATGCGATATCCCAGATTATAAGACTTTTTGAGTCATGTTTTAGTTTTGTGTTGTAGCCACAAGTACACGATGTTATACCTTTCAAACTTGACTGAAATTGAAAATTTTCCTGGTGATTGTTGTGATTGTTGTCTGTAAGTCTGAGGCTGTGTTCTACATACGCTGCTCACAAAGGTTTCAGGGTTTTCACCTTACAGTATGACGTGCCTCGGGGCTATACAAAGAAAACTGAATCAAAAACATCAAAGAAACACAGTATAACATCAAATCAGTTAAACTGTGAGATATCGATCTGGTCAGTTAAGCAGCAGAGGGCATTGTTAATCGGTTTCAGCTGCTTTGGTTTTAATGAAATTAACAACAGGTGCACTAGAGGGGCAACAATAAGACAACCGCCAAAACAGAGTCAGTGTTACTGTGATACCTGGAGCCTACAGAAGCTGCATGGGTAGTCCAACTCCTCTAGGATGACACCTCAATGTGTGTCATTGCCACAAGGTTTGTTGTGTCTCCCAGCACAGTTACAAAAGCATGAAGGAGATTTAAAGAGAAAGGCAGTTACTCGAAGAGAGCTTTGCAGGGCTATAGAAGGTCCTTAACCCATCAGTAAGACTGGTATCTGCTCCTTTATGTAAGGAGGAACAGAATGAGCACTGCCAGAGCTACAAATAGACCTCCAGCAGAACACACTGGTGTGAATGTCTCTGACCAAACAGAAAGAGACATCACGAGGGTGGCCTGAGGGCTGGATGTCCTCTGTCTTCACCATTGATTGAAATCCATCATTGGTGCTTTTCACAGATTAGAGCAAGTTCAGCCTGAGCACACGCGACAGACGTGAAAGGATCTGGAGAAGCTGCGGAGAACGCTATGCTGCCTGTAACATTGTTCAGCATGACCTGTTTGGTGGTGGGTCAGTGGGAGCCAAGGGTGGCATATCCATGTAAGATGTAGAATGTGCAGTGGGTGCTGGGTAGGTTGATCATTTTCATTTTATGCTTCGGAAACAGATGGCAACGTTTCGCTCCTCACGCATTACCCAGTCCAGTATAGATATCCGTGATTTTGATTTTCTTTTTAATATCTGATGTGTTTTCAACGCGTTCCCTTAATGTTTTTTTAAACCAATCCAGTGTCCTCTGAGAGTCGTCTCTCTGATATCGATTGCTGCTTTATCCTAAATCTGAGGCGTGTTTATCTGCTGTTTAGGACTCTGTGGCGATACGTCCTGTGAGCCTTTACCTATGTTCTCTGCAATAACATGTTTGTGCACAAAACATTTCTGAACTGGTCATTTAAGTTTCCTGAATCTCTTTCCTGTTAGAGTGAACGTTGATTTAAAGGATTTCTTTATCACTTTGCAAAAAGGAACTCTGAAGAGCTGATTTGGCGTACTTTTAATGGTGTACCTTTTTTCCGAAATGTATTGATATATGCCAAAAATATTTAGTAACATGCCAACTTGCTTTGCACTGTGTCAGCATCTCCGGCAAATAATGAATCGGCTTATATTTGAAAGAGGTTTGTAGATGGTTAGCTAAAGCAACTGCTGTAAACAGTAACTGTGTCCACTGCCAGCCTGCACAAGTTTGGAAAAAGGTTTTAGCAACAGCAAGGTGTGAAGATGTAAAGGAGCTGCTCAGCATCGAAGAGCTTCATCTGTCAAATATGCTGTTGGATGTTTTGGCCTTCACACCTGTACCTTACATTTCCCTGATCACAGAACTACAGCAAATAACGATCCCACACGTTTAGCTAAAATGGTAAAATCTAGAAAATTCTTAAATAGCCAAATCAGTCGTGTTATTCTGTAAGCCAACACTAAATTTAGCGCTGTGAAGCCCAGTTTCAAAGTTTCAGCATTTCTTTTTTGGAGCTATGAATGATTATATTTAGACTCACCCTCCATAGGACTGTTCTAAAGGATTGCATTGGCTCATACCAGGCTGTAAACATGAGCAGACAGGGGGCTGCTAAGTAATCAGCTCACACTAAGCAGGAACATCTCGGGCTAAATCATTAAGTCAATGTAGAGTCACTTACTGTAAACGAGTCAGTTCCCAAACTCTCATGTTAAAATGGCCAAATATGTCGCATTTTTAGAGCCTGGTACAAAAAAGTTTGAATCCTTAGACCTAAACTTTGTGACAACTACACAGAGACTGAATTTATTTTATAGCTCAACCATTGTATTAAAACTTGAAGGCGCAGGGGAATAGCAGCTTTGACAGGTGGGCCAGCACAAGCAGCTGCAGCTGATAGCTCTCTGCTCTGCCTCACCTCCACTAATTGAAAGCACTGAACTGGACCTTTTGACTGTTTTTGTGCTGTTGGTGCCTTTTGAAGCATTTTAATGGAATTATCTGACTAATGTTACGACTTGCTTTATGGTGCAGCCTGTACAAGAAAGGCGTGTTTCGCTCTTGATTCAAATATTTTACTATTCTGTTACTGGGCACTAATTAGCAGATATGTGTGTGTTTGTGTTGCATCCATGCAGGTTCTTGCTACGAAACTATAAACATGGTATTAGCCAAAATGCTAAAATCTGGCTTTAAAATGTGTGAGTCTGTGGAGACTGATTTGCTTTTGGGACCAACCTCAAGTGGTCATGTGACGAACTGCATGTTTGCCATTTTTTGTGTTGGCTTCCTTTTTCAATCCTGGAAAAAATCCCATTCCAGTTGTTTTATTAGCAAAATTAACAGCGCGGACCGCAGAAGCGAACAAAAGAGGCTCTGTTACAGCAGTTTGTCTGCAGAGAACGAGAGCCAGATGCCAAACAAACAGGCTAAAAAGACAATGCTGTCCCATGTTCCTTTGTCTCTGTGGTGAACTTTGGTTCTGTGTAGCATGGAGAGGGCTGTAAGCTGATAAAATCCTTGACAACGCTGCCATTTATCTCTCTGCTTTGTGCAGCTGAACACTGCAAACGCAGTTTTAAAAGACTTCAGAAAGGATCTTTAATTAGTGTTGAGACTTTACAAGACTGACAGCTGCGCTGCTGTCTATGACAAAGAATATTTATTGGCCTCAATACAGCATCATAATATACGTACAGTATTTATGACAAGTATTAAACACAACCCAGATCTTTAAAAGAGTGAGAGATCCGTTGCTGTCTTCTGCTGCTGTGATTTTGTTGAAAGCATTTCAGCTTTTTATGCCTTCATCACTCAGTTTATTTTGTTTATCTCATTCTTTCTTCTCTTGATCTGCCTCTCTGTCACTCACGGCGCTCTGCTTATTAGCTTTGTCCCATAATTGAAGTTTCATCCAGAGATTAGTCATCGAGAACAATCAGTTCTAGCGGTTGGCATCTGCCCCTCTTTCTCGTTTCTGGGCTTTCTCAGTTTGCCACCCTTTTTTTCCTCGTCGTTAAAGACTCTTTTCCACTTTCTGACTCTTCGCCTCTCTCCTTTCTTTGTCTGTCTCTGCCTGGAGCTGGGCTGCTCTATTACAACCCCAGTTTTTTCCTTCCTTCCTTCCTTCCTTCCTTCCTTCCTTCCTTCCTTCCTTCCTTCCTTCCTCCTTTCATTCTCTAGCTTTCTCTGTGGCTCTCTCCCACTCTTCATTTCCGCCTCAATCCCTCAACTCGAGCAGTCGATTCTCCCTGCACACAAAGGGATCTGTCTCTCTTTACTACACGCCACCACTGGCACAACCACCTAACCGCCACACTCAATTATTTCTGGATGCGTTCTGCCTGCAGGAACCTCCTCGCATGTCAAACAGCTTCATCACAGTGCTGGGGAGGCAAACGCAACCTCTGTTTTTGGACACTGATCAAGGAGGGTCTCTCCATCAGCTCCTTTTAGCACAGTGTTCATTTGTTCCCCTATCTTCCTTTCTAAAAGCACTGTAAGCCACAGACGGGCAATGATCTGCTACAAGGCTACGAGAGAGCTGTCGATGTGAGAATTGAGAGATATTGTTGTGGTTCTGGGGGAGCTTCGATGTGGAACTCTGCTTCTCTCTGCGTGCTGCTGCGTGGGTCTATTTCTGCCACAGCAGCTTTTGCATTTCACTCGTGTCACTGTTTTCATGTCTGGTGAAGAGTTATTTGAGTGTTGCCAGTGTTGAGTGTAGCTTAGGTTTGACCTCAGTTAAATTATTACACTCTTGCAGGCACTGTGCTAATGAAGCCCCTTCAAAAACAAGCTGAAAACACTTCAGGTTTTCTAAGTGTTTGAGTTGATGACATTAAACGCTCTGTTGACCCAAATTAACAAACTTTCCACTTTATTTTATGTCCCTCATCTACATCTACACCCTCAGGGGTAGGGGTGCAGTACAAGTCAATTCATAGACAGGTACAGTCTTCACAAAGTCTTAACTGGGGCTCATTAATGTACAACAAGATCTCTATGTGTAGTTATTTGAGGGCCAAAAACGTTTCCAAGCAGTAAAGGAACAACTGTGCCATTATTTCATCCACAGTTCACCATACAACAGCACAGATCCTGTAGCACTCATATCAGACATGCATGGACAACAATCTATGATTAAAAACGGGTTTAAGAAGATCAACACAACACAACAATCTCTGAACAGACACGTAACCTGTCCAGCCGTCGATCATATGCTGACTCCCACAGTGGCGCTCAGTTAGCTTTCTTTTTTAAAGATGTAAAAAGGTGTAAAAAAAAAAAACCAGACACACTGCCATCACCAGTGTATGGATGTGTGTGTGAATGACTGAATGTAGTGTAAAGCGCTTTGGGGTCCTTAGGGACTAAGTAAAGCGCTATACAAATGCAGGCCATTTACCATGTAAGGTCAGGAGAAGGCCTGTGTTTGACCAAAGAAAAACGATTCATTTCTCTTGTGGATTTTAAGGTTTTACTGGTTATTTAAGTTCAGTTAAGAAGATTTAATATATCTGACAGCTTTTAATGTGTATGTGTTTTCTGTAATGGTGTCACAGTGTTAGAAGCTGAGCTTTTGCTCAGTTTTTCCTCTCACAATGCAAATCAATCCATGTTTGAGTTGGCTGCAGGTCCAGATATACAGAGGTAGATTTGAGTAGAAGAGCTACATAAATATCAGTCAATTTCCAAATGTATGAATAAATATGATAATAATATATAATATAAATAAATTCTGTACCTAATTTTGACAGTTTTTTACTATTTAGCATGCATTGGATCACTAGCAAACCAGTCAGATATAGTTAGGGTTGGATTTTAACCAACAAGCCAAGTGTCAGAAACCTGAAGGAGTGGCATTTGAATCTGGTCTTTAAGTGGATGTTTTCCTTACAGTTCTTTTCATTATAATTTGTTTGGTTATACCAAAGTGGTGACAATTTTATATGACTGGTTACGTTTTAGTCTCGTAACCCGAGTCCTGCCTGTGCCTCTACACAGACCGCCAGCCTCCGGGTCGATATCAAGGGCTAAAGTCAGTTTCACTAGAGATTTAAGGCAAGTTTCCACAAATGTAAGACTATGTTTGCAACACCTCCAGGGACAAGAGAATAAAATAAGGAACTTTTTTTGTTTCTAAGTGTAGTGATATTCGTGTCTGGAATTTTTTCCCATTGGTGTTATTTGCCCAGGCTTTGTGATATCAACCTCTGAGACGGGGCCCTCTGCCCTCGGTTGAATGAATCTCCCTTGATGCGTGATAACTGCATGAAAAAAATCACAATTTCAACAGCAACACGTCAAACAACCACTAGGCCTCAAATGACTTTTGCATTCACTTCTCGCCATTTAACAGACATGTGAAAGTTCACTGATGAACAGGAGGCTGAATTGAAGGATACTTATGGATCATTATTTTGAGTGATTATTCACACAAGGCTTGTTGCAGAGGATTGGTCATCACGGCCATAATTATTCCCTGATTTATTCCCCAGTCATACTGTGAGATTGGATTTGTGGGTGACAAAGTGAGGAAGGCTTACAACGACTTTGGTGATCTCCTGAATTTTCCTTGCAATATTCATCCAAGCTTAAAGTGGACCACACCAGCAGCTGTAGCTGAAAGCTTATACCAAACGATTTCACCAGTTTATGGATACAGCCACGCCATCTACTCCAGATATGGTTATGTATGGCTCCAAAAACCATCAACACTTAAGTCTCGTAGCTAAAGGAACCTACAGTAGGAAATATTACAAACCTCAGTATGTTTGAAACATGCTGGTCGGTATTCTCTTCGTCCGCATGGCTACTTGTTGCTTTCTGTTCCATTTGCCCGAACTGAACTTGGTAGAAGAGCTTTTGTCCATTTAGCACCCTCGGCCTGGAACAAACTGCAGAAGGAATGGAAAATGACTGAATTCATTTCATTAAGTGCTTTTAAATCTAAACTACGAATCCTTGAGGCCAAGTCCATAACATGTAACTGTTTCAATTAGATTGATTGTCATTTTAACTGACTTTTTTATTTGAATTTTATTGAATTTTATTTTTATTTTATTTGTATTCTTTCACTTATTGTTGCATGTGTGTTGTTGCTGCCTGTGTTTGAGTAATTTCTGTAACTGTGAGACATCTGCTGCTGCCTATCTTGGCCAGGTCTCCCTTGAAAAAGAGGTTTTTAATCTCAATGGGATCTTCCTGGTTAAATAAAGGTTATCACACTGACACGAAGTATTCTTCATGCTGAACATGAATGTTGATGCGGTTTTTACTCTTCTGTTCACTGGACAAGTTTGCTTCCTTATTTGGGATTGGCACAAGAGAAACTAGTTTCAGTGTAATGAAAGAGCATTTTGTGCCATGAACAGGAAGGTGAAGTACGGATTTTGAGTGATAGGCACGATCAGTTCATTGCCTGTTTTGTTGCTTCATGTTGACAGTATAGTTTATGGCCAACCATATTCTCTCACCCCAACCGGTCACGGCAGATGGCCCCTCCCTGAGCCTGGTTCTGCCAGAGGTTTCTTCCTGTTAAAAGGGAGTTTTTCCTTCTCACTGTTGCCAAAGTGCTGCTCATAGGGATTCATTCTTTAAAAAATTCTTTAAAAAATAAACATATGTGGCTGTCATTAAACTTCCATCTCAATGGTTGCTTATTCTCATGTATGTATGTTACCCATCACATTTATACCTGAGCATGTGTCATCCTTCAAAGCTCCCGTGGTTTTCTTCAGATCTTTCGCCACCGCTCCCACATCAGCTGTCACTTCCTGTAAAGTTTCTCCTCCTTCGTATTGATGCCTTCGTCTACGTGCCTTTCCTCACAGGAATTTGTTATTGTGGGGAGTCCACATCGCACATGACATTTGACATCAGTCATCGAGCCCCCTCTCGCTCCCAGTGGAGAACATCTCACAGCTATAGGTAATGGGGCTGAGATGAGAGCTGAGAGTAGGAGAGGCAGCTCGTGTCTTTAATGGCTCCCTAAACGGCAGGTTCCTCATTTTAAAGAAGGCCTGTCGAGGATTTTATTTCGACTTGTCACTGTGAGACTAATTGATAGAGGAACGGTTTTCTTCTACTTCTACTGACATTTTCTAACAACCATTTTCCCCGCTGCCTTTTTTGAGGTATTATGGCTGAGAACTCTTATTATATAGGTCCATATTGCTTTGAGACTAGAATAATTTGATTATTTTTAAATATATGTCTGTAATCGTGGCGTCGGCAATCTTGGTTTCATGGCACTTGATGCACGGAGAACCCTGCAAGAGTGATTTAGTGTGTTTTTTGTGGTTCGTTTGTTTTAAATGAAATTATGGAGTTCATCAACATCTAATAAGCCATAGGAAAGCCTAAAGAAGTGAGGGGGTGTGTAAGAAAAGGAGAAAATGGGAGTAGGGAATTTGTTTTTGGTTTTCTTTCTTTGTAATGGCCTTCTTCTCCGGCCCATCAAAGACAACTTTGGACAGGAACATCTATTTACTGGGTGAACCTTCAAAATAGATTACTTTTTCTCTTTTTCCACAAACGCCAATTTCCAGGGCTGAAAAACGAAAGCCAGCTTTCAGACGTGTCAAAATCTGCAGTTCGTCTAATGGCCCCTTGAGGCTGTCAACAATTCGTACAGACTCCAGCGTTAAAATGCGAAACTTTATAGCCCTAAAAATCTACAGAATGGTTTTTGGGATCTATCCATACCCTTTCATAGATCATATTAAAAATCTGATATATTTTCTGTGTTCTATAGCGAGTACAGGGTTTATTATATTTTATTTATATTTTTATCTACATTTCACACAGCGTACTGGCATGTTCAGAATTTCCATATATATAGTATATATTTCTTTAAGTGCCTTTTCTGTTTTCTGTCTTGCAACAAGCCCTCTCAATTATCTTTGTGCTCTTGGTGCCTTTGGAAGCATTTTGATGGGATTAGCTGAACAATAACATGACCTGCTGGTTTTTATCACTCTGTTATCATCTGCATTAAGTCTGTGACTTACACTGACAGCCCAAACTAGCAGCCTAAACTTGTTAGCACTCTTTTGTGCCTGTGTAGTCGTTGCCTGCTCAAAAAAACAAGCATCACAAAGGCCAAAATACTAACGCTGAGCCTTTAAAGTATGGCCACCAGCGAGGAGGTGCTACACCTGAACGTCTACAGCGTCCGCTCCTTCCTCATTAACTGTTTTATGCTTCTTTTGTTTTCGCAGCTCTCCTATGGTTCCAGCTCACCAGCCCTGTCCAACCGCCAGCGTTTCCCGACATTCTTCCGCACGCACCCGTCAGCCACCCTTCACAACCCCACCAGGGTGCAGCTCTTCAAGAAGTGGAAGTGGACTCGTATCGCCACCATTCAGCAGACCACTGAAGTCTTCACTTCCGTCAGTACCTTTAATCTTCATCACTCTTTTGTCTTCAGCTCTCTCTTCTTGCTTGCTCACTCCTGGCTTTATGGCCTGAGCCTGGCTGCTTGCTTGCCAGCCTCTGAATGTTTGTTTATGAGCAGGCCAAGCTATACACCTTTAAGCAATCTCTCCTGGCGATTGATGGAGGATTTTTTTTAAAGTAATTTGTTGGAGTATTGCTTGTGAGAAATATTGATCTGGCAGGACACTCTCCTAGCCATAGCGATCGATACCAGCGTCACTTGGGTTGGTTCCTGTAATGGAGGTTAATGATTCTGCTCGCTCTTCCTTTCCTCCCGCTTCTCGCATTCTTCTTCTTTCCAGTCATGTCTTTGTCAAAAAATCTATTCTCTCCCATGCTGTCTTGTTGTTATTTATCATACATGCCCACAGTCTCCATCCCTCTCTTGGTGTTTCTCATGTACACTTCAGATTTATTTATTTCCCCCCCTCTGGACTTAGCTGCATTTCTTTTGTCTTTCTGTGTAATCTCAACCTGCCTTCTCTCTTCATCTCTCTGTTTGGCCGCCTCTCTAACCTCCTCTTCCTCCCCCCTCCCTGTCTGTCTTCGTCTGTCCTTCCCTTTCATGTGGCAGACTCTGGATGATCTGGAGCAGAGGGTGAAGGAGGCAGGCATCGAGATCAGCGTTCGCCAGAGTTTCCTCACCGACCCGGCTGTCGCTGTCAAGAACCTCAAGGTGCTTTGATTAAAAATTCACCTCAGCTGCTGGTCGTCTCGCTCCCCCCCTCCTCTCCCCCTCTCCTTTCTCCTCTGGCTCACAGCTGCACACGATGCCATTAGCATAGAGGCGATTTGATAGAGGAAATTAATGCGCCATGCTAATTAGCAGCTCCCGAACAGCAGCATGTGCCATCCTGTGAAGCGGCAAGACTTTGGCACATTGTGCTGCCACATCAGACTGCACTACTGAAGTTCTATTGTTGCTGCTGATGTAACTAAGCAATGTTTTGTTATGATTTGATGCAGCGCCAGGATGCTCGGATCATCGTGGGGCTCTTTTATGAGACCGAAGCACGGAAGGTGTTTTGTGAGGTTGGTACCTTTTCCCTGCTCAATTGATCCCAGAACGCCCAACCTGACTGGCTATTAGAAGAAATTGAGCTCTGTAATGGGCTCTTTGAATGTCTGAATGAACATCCTTGTTTGGCAGCGATACAACACGCTCAACTGGGAATAATTTATCTTTCTCTTCATCCTTCTGTGCTGCAGGTGTTCAAGGAGAAGCTCTACGGGAAGAAGCATGTGTGGTTCCTGATAGGCTGGTACGCAGACAACTGGTTTAAGATCAAAGACCCGGCCATCAACTGCACAGTCGAGAACATGACTGAGGCCGTGGAGGGTCACGTGACCACTGAGATCGTCATGCTGAATCCTGAAACTGTCCGTGGAGTCTCCAACATGGTGGGAATGCAAATCGCTCCTCTATTTAATGCATTAAAGAGATTAGTTGTATTAATCAGGGAAAACATGTGTAGCTTGATCGACAAATAATGAGTGTTGGTAACTGGATTACAGAGAAAACATCGCAATTCAAAGTAATTAAGGCAATTTGATTGAACGATGGTGTTTAATGAGCTTATAATGACATTAAATAGAGCTCACCTGTTCTTTGTCCAGCACTTTGGGGATCCGGTAACACATACAATGCTTTGGTTCATGTCTACAAACTGATGACATTCCCATCAGCCTCGCCTGTGCTTTTGTTGATTAGCAAAAACACAGATTTATACTTCTTGGCTGCCACCAACTTCTTTGAAATGTTTCAATATTCATATTTAAAGTATTGAAACTTGATAAATTTCCAGCCAATTTTCCAGCTTTGTGGTTTGTGGCAAATGCCAGATATAGCAGCGATTCAGCTATAGATAGTAACAGCTGTCAGGAGACGGCTCCCGACAGCTCTGATGGAGTTCGGGACATGACCTTGGTGCAGTTGCTGTAACAGATTATTGAATTGTAAAACCTTAACTCTAACTGTGTGACAACTCACCTGCATGAGTTCCAGAAAAGTAGATTGTGATTAAGCGTAAGGTCCTTACAAATCCTGTCTGTGTTGGGAAAAGGCCTAATTCATAGTTATGAATATTTAATGAAGTTAGCGCTGTTGTGCCGTGCGCACAAATGTGTGTAAATCTGCACAACTCCGATGCTTTGGAAACGTGCAGGTATTTAATGAAGTCAAACAGCTGGAAGCTGGAAGGGCGCTTTGAGGCTTAATATTATTTGGCATGTTTGTTTGGGCAGCGTGAGAGAGTGCAAGAGTGAAGTCAAAAGTGCCAGAACTGTGAGAGTTGGCAAACCTGCATAAAAATGTAATAGAAAAGGAAAGATTTTTATTTTTAAGCTCTTTTCCTTTCCTACACTCATAAGGCAGATTCAGGATGCTCTGCTCCTTTGCGAGACGTGGTCCAGATCAGATGGGTGCAGTACGCACCAGGTGTCAAAACCAGCTGTACCAAAAATCGGGGAATGTAGAACTGTTGAAAACATAACACGAGGGAGCGTCACTTCACTCATGCCACGCCCGTCTCCTCGGAAATCTGTGCGTGCAGACAGATCTCGACACTCGCATCTGCTTCCTGGCACGACAGCTGAGGTTTTAAGACAGACGGGTGTGCAGAATGTTCTTTTTGTCTGGGCTCTAAAACAAAACCACCGCTAACATCAAGTAATATTTCATCTTAAAGTTAGCTGGAGGAGCTGTAGCTGGAGGATTTGTTGCAGACTGTGTATTAAAGTGGGGATAATGATGTAAGTGTACATGGCCACGGCAAACAGCGCATGTGGGAGGGTTAACTCACGTGTACAGTACAGATGTGCACCTGATGTGAAGCGCCCTAAAAAAGTCCAGGCACATTCATTTTTCCTTCTTTTTTTCCTCAGTTCAATACCTTCATATCATTTTGTGACGTCCCCAGTTTGCACATAACCACATCTTTCACCTGACTTTACATTTGTGAGTGAGGTCCACATACCTACATGGTGCGAGATAAATGGGCAGTCAAAGCCCCAACAAGTTCTGCTTTGAACGGCACGCAATAATGAAAGTCTTTTTGCCATTGTGACAAACAATCATCAGAAACTTGCAGTGCATGACGCGTTGCCCACTTCTCTGTTCATTGGTCACAGTTTAAGGTTGCCCTGTTCCCAAAGTATTTCCAAACTGACTCTACTGGAAATCGCTGGGTCACAAATGCCATCATTACAACTATATCACCACAGTTGTTCTTGCTGGCCTAAATGTTCCCTCTGCTGGCCTACAGCATTGCATTTTATAATTTTGAAATGCTGTTAACGTCTCATTTTTATAAAAAATATATATAGAAAACAGCCTAAAAGAGCTGCTAGTTGTTTGTGGTCTCTGTATGCTCCTCTTTTCTCTCTTCTCTTCCTGTCACCCCACCACCACCAGTCGCAGCAGATGGCTGCTCCTCGCTGAGCCTGGAGGTCTCTTCCTGTTAAAAGGGAGCCGTTCCTTCCCTCCATCACTGTGTCAATAAAACTCAATGGAGAAAAAGACTTTTAAAAAAATGAAAAGGACCAAACAAGTGGTACTGATATCAGTCGGTTTGTGCTCTGTTCTACTAATTGGAGTCTGTCTCTTTCCTTGAATTAACAGTGTATGCATAATATAATCAAATCGAACCACACCTGAAATCTTTACCTGGAGATGCACTTAGTGCTCTTTAAAGGCACTTCCTCTGTTTAAATATAGTTCACACCTGTCAACACAATTTGAACACAACCAGCGTGACTTAATGTCCAAAAATCCTGGGCATGGTGTTTAAGCAATGTTAATTGAAGTTGGTCTATGGCCAGGACTTAGTGTGACGTAATGTCATTTTCCTGTAATGCTGCTGTGAGTCAACCAGGAAAGTCATTAAGAGGTGGCCCGGGAAAAGGCGAAGCTTCCTGAGGAAAAACGGGAAAGATTAGAAGAAATATTGGAAGTGAAAACAGCAGCTGCACTCATCTGAAAACATTCACGTTTTAGTTAAAATATGCAGAGAGTAATTACAAAAAGTATTTTATTAATGAAATTAAAGCGATTAAAGCATTTTTGGCTCTTTTTTTAATTGCTTTAAATGTAATTTAATTTGCTCGCACCGCAGCTTCAGGCGATCGCTTGTAAATAAACAGCTGTGATGACTTCCTCCTGTCCTGTTGATGTGTATTCTGAGCCGTCATTCATTCACTGTTGCCAGGTTTCAGCTCTTATATATCTGGATCCTCGTGAGGCACGAGTTATTTCAGGAACGGCTGGCATGTTAAGAACAATAAAGTCATAGCTTCAGTGAACTTTGCATGACCTGAATCGATAATGTGTTTGCTAAACTGCTGAGAATGCCTGGGAGTTTATGCATTTAAATTATCAGCAGCTCGCTTTTTCTCATTTTTGTCCGACGCTCATTTAGCTTCTCAGGTGCAGTCGCTCTCCTCTGTTTACCTGCTCTAATCCTCTTACGCCGTCTCTTCTTCTCTCCCTTTTCCCTTTTTTCTTCGACCTTCTCCGACTCTGCCGGTCTGTCGTGGATCATCCCGTCATTCTTCTTGTTTACCCATCTCTCCTTTACCATTTCCTCGTCCTGCCTTTTCTCACCACCACCCTCCCCTCCATCCCTTCCTCCTTCCCTTGCACTTCATCAGCAGCTGTTGTTTATATTCATACAGCACCTGCCACTACCTGCTGCTTTAGCTGTTGACGAGTGCTGCTCAACGGGCGATAAGAATTACAGCCAGAACTCCTGCTCCCTGTCCGTCTATTCAAATTCAATTTCTAAGTTTGAAATTGGCATAGCACTCTTAGATAGAGCACTCAGATTAAACTACTATGCCAATACTGCAGGGTCTGCAAAGCACATTGTCAGCTAGTTTTCAGAAGGCAGTGGCAGATTTAAATGCCAAATGCCAAGGTGGAATTTCAATTAGATGAATTTGACATAAGTGAATTGGAGTGTGTGTAGGCCTAATTGGCCTCAAAGAATCCACAGAGACACAATGATGAATGGTAGCAATAATTTCCCATTGCGCGTGTATCCAGGCTTTCAGCGGGAGATAATTTTGATTGGTGTTTAATCACAAAATGAGTTCTAAACTCAAATGCTTGTGAGAAAAGGAAAAAGTTGGCCTGTCTTAAGATTACTGTAAGAGTGTAGCAAAGCAATAAAGATGCCTGGGGATCAACCGCAACCAAAGAAAGAGATGTGACAGATATGTGTGATACAGTTAACGATCAGCTTCCTCACCAAAGGTTAGATGAGACGACTAACAGGGCACGTAAATGAATATGAGGATGGAGATTTTCTTTTTTCTTTGTACAATAACTTTCAATAAATAAAAATGTTACTTTCCCACTATGAATCTCTTCCGAGTTGCAGTTGCTTAATTACGTGGAGTCGGGTGGAATTTAGTTTCTTTTGAAGTCGCTTTATTTTTGATCCTTCGTTAAGGGCTCTGTTCCAGAGAGCAGGTTTCATGAAGATTCAGTTTTTTAACCCTGAGATGAAGCTCCGGGGTTTCTGTTCCAGAAAGAGAGCTAAGTTAAACTTTAAGTCGGTTACCATGGTAACTGACTCTGTGAACCTCATCGGCTTGCCTGGTTTCTTCAGCGAGCTCTGAGTTTCTCTGTGACTCCTCCCCTCCTGAGCAGGAGGGGACAGCTGGTTCCCACCTCAACCAGATTTTTGTACTTTTTTTCTTGTACATTTCCCACCTGCCACCTTTCTTTTTCTTCTCACATCCACTCATTCCTGCGTATTATTTTTAACGACTGATCAAGTTTAATGATTCCCAGGCTTCCGGGAAAAGGTGCTGGAGCTCCTGATGGGTTGTCTATCACTGCAAAGGAAGTGATTTTTGGTACCAGAAGCTTTCTATGAGCTTTTTATTAGTTTGTTTTGTTTTTTTTTTTAATTTATGTGATTTGTAAATGGTCAATACTTGGACCATGAAATCTTGGAATTAATATCTGCATATTCTGTCTACTCAGGTACCCTGGAGGCTAAATCACCAGACTAGCACATGATAAGCTTAGATGGGCATACATTTGCATAAATAGGGAAAACACAAGTAAAATCTTGTTTGATAAATCCAAACATGTTTTTCAGGGAGTTCTGTGTTTCATAAGTCTTTAGAAACACATAGCGGTTAGCTTAGCCGACACAGCTCTGAATGCCAGAAGGCTATTCTGTTTAGAAAAGTAAAAGATCAATTATTTAGGGTCCTGTCCACATGAGGGGTATTGAAAGGGTCCAAGTGCCCCTATGCCCAGCTCTACTGCCCCTCAAAAGCCCCTCTGGCTCGCCCAAGTACCCTCTAGCCAGCACAAGAGGCCCTATGGTTAGCACAGATGCTAATCCTGTGTGATCCTAAAGCATAACTCCACCATTAAAGTGGGGCCCACTCCTGACATGCTGCTATTTGCTATGCACCCTTCCTCTTGTTAGCATATATTTTGGCAGACAGATATCAGTTCAGGTTGGCTGCACATAGAAGGAGCTTTTTTATTTCATCATGGTAGAAGCAGTATTTATTTATTCTGAACCAAATTTATTTTTAACACTCCAATCTCCACCAAGTTCAGCTTGTCGCAGAGAGACGGTTTCTGACTCTGAAGCCGCTCACTTTTTTCCTCGGTTTATTTGAAGTAGGAACAAGTGTTTACTACAGGAGAGTAAAAATAAATCCTAAATCAAATACACACATTATAGTGAATACCAGAAATGACTTCCAAAGATCTGAGGGTCGATTCATTTGTTGGCTCTTCAAGTTTTTTGCTTTAGTTATGTGAATATCTAGCAACACAAATAAAAAATGAGTCAATGTAAACCTTCTTTGCAGTGTTGCATTTCTTGGCTCTTTGATGTCCTCTCTGTCTTCTTTTTCTCAGACATCACAGGAGTTTCTCGCCGCCTTGATGTCTCGTCTGGGAGGGAAGAACCCCGAGGAGACCGGCGGGTTTCAGGAGGCCCCTCTAGCCTACGATGCAGTGTGGGCGCTGGCACTAGCCCTTAATAAGACTGTGGCACCGCTGAAGGCTAAGGGCCGACGTCTGGAGGATTTCAACTATAACAACCACGACATCACGTCCGAGATTTACAGGGCCCTCAACACGAGCTCCTTTGAAGGCGTCTCGGTAAGTGCCCTATGACAGCTGGGATAGGCTCCAGCGCCCCCCGCGACCCTGAGAAGGATAAGCGAATGGACGGATGGTTCAAACTATGCAAAATCAAATAATATATAAGTAAATACCCCTTTTTTGACTAGAAACACAGCAATAACTTTCATACATTCACCAGTAACTTCACGTTTTTGGCATTTTCTTCTGATTATCGTCCCTCACGTTTTGCACCGCTCAGTCCTGAGCCAGCTTCAGCTGCTAACAAAAACTAGCCAGCATTTGCACATCACCTGAAATTCAGAATTCATTTAAAAATCTTAAAATGACATGTGGCCTCTACACGGCCAGGCTCACATAGGCTCTTACAGAGCAAGTCTGCTGAGAACTTATTCCAGCGATCGACCTCTCTGATCAACTGTTCCACGCTCTTCTTTGAAAGGTGACCGCGCTTTTGAGGCAGTAGCTCCTAAAATTGGAACAGCCTCCCTCTGCCCATCAGCTGCTGAAAACTCATTTTTACAGCTTATTTCCTGAATCACTCACCAGTTACTTTTGCTTATTGCTTATAAAAGAGCGTATGTTTGACTGTGGGATATGTAGATTTTTCTAATTTACTTCTTTAATTTGTGTTTGTTTGTTTTTTTTATCCAAACTGTGAAGCACTTTGCAGCTGTGTGGTTCCTGTTATGAAAACAACAGATATATGAATTTACAGGATACATCAAATTATTTTACATTAACTTTGTCAAAAGGCATTTTATGTCATTGAAGAAATGACACTGAATAATAATAATAATCATAATAATAATAATAATAAAAACCAGTTATAAAAGTATGGAAGTGGGGATAAAATAAAAGCCATGCACAGTCTCGTGTCATTGGGTATAATCTATTGCAGTCCAGTGCAGCTGCTCCACCAGATGCCCAACGAGTTTCCAATCACTGAGCATTAAAAATGAATTTGAATATTGTGATTTTTCCACTTTGCATCTTGGAGACGTCGGCCAGCACATTGTGCACCCCACAAAAATGGACACCTTCCATGCTGTGTTCCAGTTAACACTGGGCACTGATTGGAAGGGACAGTTCACCCCGAAATGTCATTTACATATTTTTGCTCTGCCGTGTAGTTCAGTTTAATCCTCTAGATTGATTTGGTGTGAGATGCCCACAACTATCACCGCACAATCTTTCTGCTGTCTGTCATTCTGCTGGAAAACATCCTATTAAACAGTCAGAAGCATGAGCATCTAAGAACACGTAGTTGCATGCATCCTTCTGCATAGTGATTACTTTGGTTCCTACAATTGCATAAATTGAAATTGCTTTAAAGTTTGTGGATGTTTTTGTGGATGGGTATGACTTCTGGAAAGAGACATTGCTGCTCAGTTAAATTGTATTTTTTGATGTTTTGAACACCAAGGCGAGCGCAATTTACTCCATTATATCTGAGAGGGAGAGAGAGCCAATGCCTCAAAACTGGACAACTCGCACAAAAACAGTCTGGATGGATACATAGCACAACGGGCTAGGGAAACATGTAAATATGTATGGTGCATGATCACAGAGAAGCTGTGAGGGTCTGTTTTGAGAGACAATCACGTGCTCATGTGGGCAGCTCTGTGCTGGATGATCTGATATCCTCGTGTTGGTGTTGTTCCCAGACCATCATGAAAATGTTGTTCCAGGTTCAACATTGCAAGTGACCAATCACATTGTTGTGACGTTATTCTTTTGCGCGCCAAGCCATTCGTGCATTTATGAAATTCCAATGTTGCAAGGACAATATCAATTCTGCTTACTGTTTATTAAAGGGTTACGGTTAGGGTCAGGGTCCGTTGATCGGCGGACAGAGGCGATTTCACGCAGCTTTAGAACAGTTTTTTGTTTTACGCCGCTTTTTCCCGAAGTCGCAAAAGTATGACGTCACAACATTCTGATTGGTCACTTGCAATGTTGATCCTGGAACAACATTTAGTATGATGATCTGGGAACAACACCAACACGAGGATATCAGATCAACCGTTCTGTGCTAGCAGACAAACCACTAAGGAGAGTCGCCTTTGAACTTAGTCTGAAACCTGGAATTTGACAGATGTTGGCTGTCTTTAGCTTGCAGAGATCATGCTTACTTACTTCTTCTAAATTCATTTGTGCTACAGAGCTCTTGTTATGTCTTGTGCCTTTTTTAGTTACACAGTTTGGTTTATTTTGAGCCAAGCTAATAGAAAGATGCACAAGCACATTGCTGTCTGGGTCCTTTGTTGCCGCCACAGACATCCGACAGTCTGGCAGTTGCCCTTGAGAGACGGGCGTTATGGTCAAAAACACCTGCAGCTTTGCTTCAACTATTACTTCTAACTACCCTGAAAGATATGCAGGCCACCATTTCTGTCTCAACACAAGTTCAAGAAACAGATTATATGAAGAATATATATCATATCTGCACCCACCCCCCGCCGCTCCTCCTTTGATGCAGTGTCTCACTAAATCGATCTGTTGTCATTGATGGCTGAGCTCTTCTGTATGCTGTTCCGCTCTACATCATATAGCGCTAAATGTACTGTACATTACTACGTGAAGATATAACAATCATTATTTGTCTGCAGCGGCGCTGAACTGAACTTTACCGGTTGCCTGGTTTAAAAGCTGTTTGCATTTCTTGCCCATTTTTCTTCATCTCCGGTCTGTGAGCTGCAGGAGTGGTGTTAATCTCAGCAACCATTGGCAAAAAAAAGAATAATAACAAGTAATATTCCCTGAAATCCAGAATTATGTAGTTAAAAATGAGGCTTTTTATTTGCAATAATGTCAAGTTTCTGCTTTTTGAATGTGTCTCAGGGCCAGGTGGTGTTTGACGCCCAGGGATCCAGGATGGCAATGACTCTTATCGAGCAACTGCAAGGTAAAGCGCTTCTACGCTGTCCTCCCACGTTCAATTATAGTTGCAGAATCTGGACTGAATAATAAATGTCACTCATTGAAGAAAATCATTGCTCAATTTATTCAATGATGCATTGATTGCTGCTTTCAGCGCAGTCCGGAGAAAAGGCTCAGTTTAAGGGGCCCTTTAACTGCACATGTGAACGAGCTGGGTGCAGTGCGGTGTTGACTCGAAGCTTCACTCTAATTGGGCACCAGCCTTCGTTTTAAGCTGTTTCTGGAAATGGCATCCTATTTGTCACCAGTGACTTAATGAGTTTCCCTGCATGGGATAAGGTTGAGGATTATTTTCTACCTCTGTTCTCTTTGGCGTCCTAACGGATGAGAATTTATAATCCTGCCCCTTTCCCCTCGCATTCGGTCTCATATTTCCTGTTGTGGTGTCGGGGTAATTTGACATCCACAATGAGACGACCTGACTCGAATCCCTGAATCACTGTGGGACCTCATCAGTATTCCTGGTCAAGACTGCCACATAAGCGCCTTTTTTTCCCTCTCTTTCTTTTCTCCTTCCACTCCCCTTGGTGCTTCTTTGTTTGTCCACCTTTTCATCCGTCGATTCTTTTGCGTATTCATTATGTGCCTTTTCTTTCTGTATTCACATATTGCACTGCCTAAACGGCAGCGGTATAAATATCAATGTTTATCAGCTCTCTCGAGGAGCAAATTAATTACAGAAGCAATGCTAATTAAACTTCATACCTTTCTTGCTTTCTTGTCTCTGCTTCTCAAACATGTAGGAGGCAGTTATAAGAAGATTGGTTACTATGACAGCTCTCAAGGGAACCTCTCCTGGTTTGGCAATGATGTTTGGATAGGTAAGATGGATTTTACGGCACCGATCGCTCAGCTTCCTGTGTCTGTATTTGTGTCCTGTGTCATGCCGTGAGTCAGCCGGGTTACATGTTTGTGCTTTGACTTCAGACCTCCGCTGCGTGGCTTAATTTAGCCTCCTTTACTGTCTAAATGATGTATAATCACGGTGGATTTTTTTGTAACCACTTGTTTAGATGAAGCTAGTTATTTGGATTCTGACGCTCGCCCTCAAATTAGCCGGCTGCACACTCACTGTCCAACATGTGTTAAAAGTGTTGGCGCAGCACATGCACTGTAATCAAACAGGCCGGCGTCCTACTGTGAGTTAGCCTGTTTTTCTTAACCTATATTTGTTTCCATGCTGGCAAACTGGCACCATTAAAAGTAAACCAAAGTGGCTTTTCACAGTTACTGCTATTGATGTATGATATTTGTCACTGAATTAAATACATGCCTGAAAAAAATTCAGTTTTAATCCAAGTTTTGGAGTAACAGGGGCATCTGTTCTCTGATTTTAAACCCTTCAGTCGAAGCGCTTTTAAATTTACAAGTTATAAAACACCCCAAATTAAACCAGTGATGACTCCACAGCAAACCATGGTAAGCTGATCTGCTGAGACCTGCAAGTTGACATTTCTTATTCTCGCCTAATCAAAACTGTAAATGAGAGAATAAATAAACCGCCATCAGTCAGAGATGGGACTCCAACAACCCATTTTAATAATGTTAGTTGCAGGTGGCCTTGACAGCGTGTGCACTGCGCTCAGAAACCTCCAAAAAACTGTCAGCAGGTTGTAATTGCCTGGTCCAGTAACAGAGACCTTCAGGGTGGAAAGGGTTAAGCAAACTCATGGACGATTTTTCTCAATGCACAGCAGAAATGATGTGTAAATGTCAATGACTATAAAAATAAGTGTAGCCTGTGTGTGTGTGTATGTTAGCAGAGTTTTCTCTCTGGAAGTTTTGGAAGTTTTCAAAGTTTGTTTTAAAGCTGATATAAACGTATCAATGTGTCCCAGATAGCGGACACATTCTGGCCCTTTTGGCACTTATGGATCAGTAAAAGCACCAACAAGTACTGTGTGGACTGAACGCGGCCCAGAAGTAATGAAGTGGCCTTGGCATGCATTGCAGGAGATGTTATTATATTATGTGGGCCAGTTTTCAGAACACACCTCATATCTGTCTAATAAGTTAAGGCTCTGTTTGGCATGAGGCAACCAAATGTGGCCCATTTAAAAAAAAAAAAAAACACACACACACAACCAAATTGTGCAATAAATTTTCTTGTATATAGAAACTTTTACAGTAATGCATGCACTGTGCACTCAAACATATGCAGTTGTAGAATAATAACATGTACACATTCTGCTTTAAAGAGCAATGCTAATCCAGTAAACCACAACAATACAACCTCTGACAGTAAGAGGGAATAAACTTGATTTTCTTGTTCCAGTGCAATGTTCTCCTAGGAAAACTTCAGGCACTCGTGGGGTTTTTCATTTAGAAATATAATAAATCTAAAGATTTTTGCAGACCCTGCGGTGGCATTATCCTCCCCGCAGCGTGACAGTGTGCCACGCCACACCACCCCACAAAAACAGCTTGAAAAGGCTCAAAGATCACATCACAGATCCCAAGGTGTTGACCTAGCTTCCAAACTCCCCAAATCCGATTAAGCATCCCAAAACAACCTTGCTACCCATAAACCCCAAAGGCACTGCCGCCATTTTCCTGGTATCAGAAACCACAGGCGTCCCATGTGAGTGCCCCTTTGGGTCAGGTTTTTTTTTTTTTATAACATAAGGAGGACCTAAACAAGATTAGCACATGCATTGGAGCTTTTGTGTGTGAGCAGAGTAGCAGTGGAGGTCTACACAATATTAACAAGAAAATGCTGTGGAAGTTGCACAGCAGTCTCTCCACTTAATAATTTTTGTGATTAATATTTTTCTGATGAAGAATTAAAGGGTGCCACCTTACTGCTGAATTGGACCGAGTTACTGAAAACTAAAACTGTGAAAATATGCACTTTTCCAGTTTGATGTACATATAGTTCAGTTTGACAGTTTAATTTATGGGATGCTGTAGCGACGGTCCTCCGGGCCTTATTTCAACATTTTGTCCTTGCTGACACTCAGAGCTCCAAGCTCGTGTAATCCCTGGAGGTGGAAGAGTTTTAGCCGATAAAAGAGGGAGGATGGATTTTTTTAAAGTTAATTGCTGCAGTCCGGTGCGAGGGGCTTCACAGTGCTGCAATGGCCTCCATACACTGTGCATCGCAGCTCAGTTGTTCATCTCTTTGCCTGATCTTAGCTTAGCTTGCCTCGCTAACCAACCAAGTTTTTTATTTTTATTTTTTTTTACATCTTTCTTCTGCATAAAGAAGCTCGAACTCAAGCCAAAAAGCCCGAACCTGTGCTTTAACTCCTGCTGCCCATACTTGAGTTTACTGTGAAAACCTATTAGCGATGATTTGCCTCAGACACCAAGACGAGTACTCTGGATGTTTACTGGCCCGTCTCTCCCTGAGGAGGTGACATACTTGTGCCTGGACAGAGTGTGCCACTAATCAATCCTGCACGCCAAGGCAGCCCACAGAGGGACGCCTTTTTTTAGGCTTTTAAGGAAATGATCTGTTGCCAGGGCTTAACTGAACCCAGAAGAGGTAAAGTTTCCAGGTCAGTATCAGCATCCAGGGACAGGTGACCTGTTTGCTTGTAGGCGACATGTTTTTCCATCAGGCCGGCTTCCAGCTCTTTAGTTTGGCTTGTTGCAACGTGACAGGCTTGATGTCAGTCTAGTTAGAAGCCGCTGATGTGAAACTGACATGTTGTCCAGAGTGTCAGAGGTGAGTTTTGTTTGCTTTTTTAAATGAGCTTCTTCTTTTCTGTTTACCAAATAAAGACACATCCAGCTGACATCTACTTGTTGAGAGGAAATGAGTAATTTCCTGCTTTCTGGAGCTGACTCAGTTCGGGGAAGTTTTCTTCTTGACAGCTGGGGTGGAGGGGATGGGGGAAGGGCGTGCTTGATGTACTGACAGGGTGGAGTAAACAGCGCGGTTTTTAACTTAACCCCTGCGCTTGTTTTCCTTTGTGTTTACCACGCCCCTCCTCGCGTCGCTTTCTCACTCTCTGCACGGTCGCCCTAACAACCACTTTTTAGCTCAGCTCTTGTTCTGATCGCTGTGGCAACTGTTACAGAGCTGGGTCTCCATGGCAACTTCCCGTCCTGATTCCCTGATCAAGGACGGAGGAGGGCTTAGATGCTGCAAACACGCTGACTGAATGGACAGTTGACACATATACGCCGTGCACCTACTCAGAGCTGTAATTACTACGACTGTACATTCATTCAGACACGTACATGGCTTTCCACATTCTGGAATTTTAAATATTCCATATTTAAAGTTGACCTTTTATGGTCATTTTCAGGCCTATGGCTTTACTTAGAATCTACTGCAGCACTAATTCATCGCAATCCTTACTCATCTCATACTGGAGATGAATAAGGATCATGCACTGAAATCTGAAACAAGCTTCTGCGAGGTGACCGTATTAGGGATATATGCTCTCAGTGACATCATACAGAGCCAAGCGTAGAAAAAGTGTGTGAAACGGAGCATCAATCTGAAGTGTTAGCTTTTCACCTCAGAGATTATGTGGGAAATTACAACAGTTCCACTTCAAAAAAAATATTATAATTATAGCTATAGGAGCTGCAGTAAGCTCAGTTCTTTCTTACACCCCTGCCAGATCTTTTTTGTTTTCAAGCTTGTGGTCTTCAGTTTTTAGCAAGGTCATTCTAGAGTCTCCCAACCCCACAGTCATCATGGGAGGAGTATTTTAATTATAAAGTGTGTTGGATATTTACTGTCTATAACAGAAATATGTGAAGGTGTGTTGAGGTGTCGAGGGAAAAGCAGCTGGGTGAATGTAGAGTTGCTAAAGCATTCTGAGCCTTGCAAACCAAAAATAAAAATTTAAAACAAAGGAAGTGCAAAGATGATGTAACTACTGTAATATTCTCTCTTTGTGAAACTTTAACAAGCCGGCAGCGAAGCTGGCAGCGTATGGCACGTGTCATACTTCCATATATCACAAAAACACAGCTGCACTTCACACATAGTGAGTGTAACATTGGTGATGTATGTTTGGTTTCAAATGACAAAATTGGACAGAAACTGTGCGCTTTATCAGATTGTGCCTTTAGGAAACACGGACAGAGAGAAAATATTTCTGAATTTTTCACATCCATGTTCTCTTGACTCGTATAAATTGGTGATGCTTCTTTTTAAAGAAGCAACGATGGCAGATTAATTCATTTGCAGATTATTTACTGACTTGAATGATTCATTATTCAACAAGTATACGGTTTCATGTTGCACTGCAAATCTGTGCATTCAAGATGTAAAGTACATGTTTAACATTTTTACTTGATTATGAGAACAGATGATGTTTTTCCTTTCAAACTACTAAACTGTTTATCTGTTAAGGACTAAATGTTGCACTGTTTCAACAGACTTTAGGCTCTTCAGTGCTTTTGTGCAGAATTTTTGTCGCCACCATCAAATCTGTTGCTAGGAGTTGCTTAAAGGTCATCATCCGATATTGGGTACATATGAACAGAAGCATCAGTGATCCCGTTTATTTTAAATTTCCCTTTAATGTGTCTGTTGTGGCTTTGTGAGTCACGCTGTTTTGGAGGGGATTTCTTATTTAACAGTGTTGCATTTTGTTTGTGTTGAAGATACAAATTTCTATTCAGTTTTTACTTTACCACATGAATAGACTGTTGGTCCTGCTGGATTTGATCCATGTGGAGAGTAATTTTGCCAGTGGAGATCTTAATCAGAAGTCTACACATAAATTTAGCTGAACTTGTGTAATCACATGAAGATTAATTGAGGAATATGGATGGACTGCAGGTATCCTGAATGAAGATCCCTAATGTCCCAGTTTCTCCTCATCCTTTCATCTCACTCAAGCACACAGTTTGATTGATGTACAAATCAGTCAGGACCACTATAGTCAAAATAAGATGTTTGTTTCCATCTGCTGTAAATTATGTTTGACTAAATGTCTGCGAGAGCAGCAGCAAGACATCAGCGCAGAGCAGAGGAGGCATCAGTAACATCAGATGTGACGGTGATTAAGAGGAGCTTGTAGACTCACAGCAGCTGTAGACCTTATGTGAAATTAGCCTGTTGGATGTGTAGACGGGTATCAGCTGTGTAATCAGCTTATGTGGGCTGGTATTGAGATCAGATCTCTGCGGGCCGACTGATCAATTGTGTTAAAGAGAGAGCTGAACCTGAACGTTAAACTTTTGATTTTGTGATCGATTTACACTCCTACCCTCACCCACGGCCACGAGCTGTGTGTAGTGACCAATGAAAAAAAGAAGCAGGTACAAGCTGAGGAAATGAGCTTCCTATAGAAGCTTGTTTAGAGTGAGAAGCTCAGTCGTTTAATGAAGACACTCCTCCATTAAAAGGAGCCAGATTCGTTGGCTTAAGCATCCTGCTGTGGTTCCTCCTTGGCACTTTGTAGTGTAGAGGTGACTCGGGCATGTCTAAGTGAGGTGAAAGATTATGTGTCCGGGCTGGCTTGAGGCCACCTTATTATCTCCATGGCCGACTGAGTAGATTGATTTCTAACTACTTAAAAAAACAAAACCCTTTATTTCCTCTGGTTTTCCTGCCATACCTCTTTAATTTAACTTGGCACACTGTCTTATATTGTCATTCTACTGTCAGATGTCACCAGACACGAGCTGGCTATGTGACTGCAGTGACAAGCATCTAAACACAGCATGATTGGCTCTCTGACACTCTGCGACCCCCAAGGGGACGACACTCTGACACTTCCCTCTGACATCTGACACATCAGCTTCATGCAGCGCTGACACTCCCGCCCTGTTTCCTCTCTGACATGAACACACACCGTCTCCCTCTGTTTTTCTCTCTCTGTGTGTGCCTAAATGCACCCTGGCACTCGTACGCAGCCTCTTCACTATGTTCTCTCATACTTACTCTATCGATCTGCATGCATGTGAATAATTAGACTTAAATTCGCATAAGCATCCTCACACACACACGCTAACACACATCTGCAGGCAGTCTCGGATTTAGGCAGACAGATAGTCAGAGGCTGTTGAGTGTAAAACGAGGCTCCCTGTCCATCTGCCCCTCTTTGAACTCTCCTCACAGAGGAATTCTTCTGGTTTAAAGCTACACAAGCATGAATAATTTGGTCGTTGGTCCACTCGATAAAACCCTAAAGCTTCAACTCTTAATTAACAAAGTTGTCTTCTTGCTCAGTACATTACTTTACAGTATGGTAATTACTGAAACACACATTCAAGCACAAATCGGTGGTTCGTGGCTGTGTGTTTCACAGCATGCTGTTCAACCGTGTCAGAAATTAAAAGCGTTACTAGTTGTTCCAAAGGGCAGAAATCACTGTCATAAGGAGGAGAGAGACTTTGATTAAATTAGGATACCAAGGCACGTTTTCAAACAGTCAGTGTGTTTCAGTTGGCTGCACATGGCAGATATCGCTGGATCCAGAAAGAAAAGAGAAGCCTGCTTTCTTGTGTTGAAGTTGGTGTGAATGAATGTCGCGCTGCAGGTTTTAGGAGGCTGATGAAAGGCTCAGAAAACAGTCATTTAATCTTAAATGTGCAGTCAGTCATTTTTTGTGGTTATTTAATAGAGTAAAAAGCAGATATTCTACTCATAAATATACATAGATTAGTGTATAATTGTCTTCCAGCAAACTGATGCGTTCTCATAAACTCATAATTAATCCATTAAAAGTAAATAGGAGCGCATAAATAGGGACATTTAAATCATCCCTGCGCCTTCAGACTCAACATATGAAGTATTACACCCGTGTTTTATCCTCTTCATGTCACATCATCCTGTTCCTCCTCACCCCAAACCTCAAAAGTAAAGTCAGGTTTCTAACATGGAAAAACACGCTTATTTATTCCTAATATTCTAGCGACCCCCCAACTCTGGACAGCTGACAAAATCCAGCTGAACAACACCAACATCTGGTTATAAGCTAACATTATGCAGTGGCCCTGTAGCCCCTTTTGCACAATTATGATTTTTATATCTTGAAGGTAAAATTCTAACAAAACAGATTCTATCTTTGATTTATTTCATTGCTTAATGTGTTTGAGATGGATGTGTGTTTCAGTTTTCAGTTTTATTTGTCATATGCAAGTTAGCCCAGGGTCAACATTGCAATGAAATGTGTTTGACGAGCAGCAGTCACTCAGCAGCATGATACAGTAGGAGAAAATATAATAAAATAAAATAATAAAAAAAATAGAAAAATAGTAAGGAGCAAAATATTAGAGAGACATGGTAAAAGAGAAAAGACGACTAAATATATATGTATCTATAAATATAAATATATGTACACTAGTGATTAAATAAGAAAATCTTGAAAAGAAATATGACGGGAGGGCAGATGGGATATTGCACAGGAATGAGCAGCAGAAAATTACAGTATTGCACTTTTAAATATAAATATCAATAACAATAAAGTGAAGTGACCAGTGCAGATTATACAGAGTACTTGTGAAGCTGCAGGGTAGCTTCGGAGTGCGTCCTGTGGTGTGTGTGTGTTTAAGTGTTGTGTGTGGTCACATATGCATATATAAATTAGAAGGCAGATCATTGATAACAGCGGCACCGGTCGGTAAGTATTCTTTTTGGTGTGAAGGCAGTTTGTGAAATAATCAGTCTTGTTTATTTTTCTTCCTCAACATGATTTGTCAAAGATTATTTCATGTATCTGAGCACAACCTTTGCTATCTGTTCTTTCATCTTCTGATTTGTGTCCATATATGTAAAATCAATATGTTCTGGATTGGATTTAGATTAGAGGGGCTGGAGGGATGTTCATGTTCCTTCATGATGTCATAGGTTACTGATTGCTTGGCCATTAACACCAGTGCGGGAAAAGATGCTGGTTTGGATTTAAATACAGTTGTTGTCTTTCAAAGCTTTGCTGACACACACACACTTTCTCTAGACAAAATACATGCTTCAAATATACTTCCTATTGAAACCCATTACTGGAAAAACTGTGTTAACTGTGTTGGTTTAAAATGGAGCACTGTAACAAAAAATAATTTCCCCCAGGGATCAATAAAGTATTCTGATTCTGATTCTGATTCTGAACTGGCATGACAGAATGTGACACTGTGTGACCATTAACCCCAAAAAATAGATACTGAAGAGAGAAGCATCCCTGTCTACTGGTATCATATAAATAAAACTGAATAGAGCTGTAGGTGGAAAAAAGTAGAGCAAGTGCCGACGTGTCCTTCCTCCAGGGATAAAAAGAAATAAATAAAAATGACACACTTTTCCAGCAGTTCGACATTTTCAACATCTAGAGTGATTATTTCTTAGAAGCTCGGTTATCCCGTCTTTATTTTTAGGATAATGCTGATTTTTATATCAGCTTTTCTTTTTAAAACACCATTAACTTTTACATTTTGGAGATGAGCTAAATCACAAAATGAAAAATCTGGTGAGTACAGACGAGAATGAGACGCTATCACGTAGCACTGTCTGCTCCACTGGCAGTAAAAGCTCAGACTGAGCACAAACTCAGATGTAGTACTCTATTTTCTAAACTGTCTCCTTGAAAGATCCATTATCACCACTACCCTAAGAACATATAACCTGTAACCACACCTATTCACACTTTTACAGGGAGGGGGAGGGTAATAGCCGACCTCTTGAGGTATCAATCTCCTGACTGAGGACAGCGCTGCTGGGCTTTCTGTCACTTTTTTAAATAATGGCTGGATTTCTTTCTGAATTTGAACCTGGGCACATTTTTTTTTCTGCCACAAGTTTCACTTTAGACTTTATTTACACGATGGACGTCGACATAATGATGCCAGCCCATTGGTTGGTGGACTTTACACTGTAGCACTTGATGAACTTTTTGAGTCCAGACGGTGTAATATTTAGATGAGAGGGTGGAGTGCTAGCTATCAGCTAACACCAGTGAGCTTGGTTAGCTTCTATGTATGTAACGCTCAGACATGCACAGCTAATTAGAGAGAAACTACAAGAAATGAACCAACCACAACTGAAACACAAACTTCCTAGATGGTCTGCATCTCACTGTATTTTATATTGTTTGTCGAATGATTTGATGCAGAGTTGGACCAAAGCTGGTTTACTAACTCGCTTTGCTGTGTATCGTGGCTCACTTCTCCTTCAGTAACTACTTCACTGCACCCACATTCCCCCTTTTTGTGGATGACTAAGTAAGGTGACCGCAGCTAGCAGCGTTTTTCTTGCTGTTGCGGCAACTTCTCTGACATACTTTCCACTTCAATCCCGCTAAGTCACACTGAGTCACTCACACAGGTGCAGTGAAGCTGTGGTTACTGGGTCGAGCGAAGCACTGGTGAAGGAATTATTTTGAACTTAATTGGCATTCTGTTGTCGTCTCTGGCTCCCGCTCCTCTCCTCGGCTCTGTTTCCTGAGCAAATGCTAGCTCCTCTGTGGCCTCCACTGTTACTCACTGGTGTTTGTTGCTGGTCTAATGAAGTCAGTGCTGTTTGGTGCTCTTATCATCATGATATTTGATTTAAATGGTGTGCTGCATGTTAGAAAGTTAACCATGGTTTCTGACTGAGACTATGAATGCTTTTGGCCATGAACAATGAAAATGTGATAAGATAACCTTTTCACAACAAGGTCCGGTGCACTGACCATCAAAAAACTGGACTGACTCATTTAAAAACTGGAATCTATCCACACACCCCAGAACTGTTTATCTGTATGTGATTTTCAATACTGCAAAGTTGGGCATTTTAACATGCATGTCTATGGGGACTGACTTGTATTTTGTGCCATTGCCAAACGGCCATTAGAGGAACTGCAGTTTTTGGCACTTCCACACACAGCAGCACATATGATTACGTGGCATGTCGAGTCATGACTACCTGAACAATGAAAGAACTTTTCTATCAGCACCAAGTGACATGCTTGAGACTGAGAGTCTTTTTTCAAGAAAACACAGCATGTTTTGGGGGGGTTTTCAGGGTTTTTCAGTGATGGACAGATATTGAGATTGTGGCCTCCATGATTTTCTTCCATGATTTGTTTTCATGGTCTGATCTAGAAAAATGCATTTAGCTCAAAATATTATTCAACTAGTTCAAAAATACTCACCTGAATAAATGACAGGTGGACAAAAATGTTTTCAAAGTATAAATTATAACCACACAATCTCACTACCTCACACTGACACTGTAAGTTAATAAAATCATGCACATTCATACCTCGGGGGGAATTTAAAAGCATCACGCCACCAACTGCATGACGTCGGACTGTGGGAGGAAGTCAGGCAGCGAGAACGCGCTAACTCCACACAGAAAGGCCTCGGCCAGACGCTGGATTTAAACCAGGAACCTTCTTGCTTCAGAAGTGCTAAACATCGTGCTGCCATGCAGCTCTTGGTGTGGAGGTTATAATTTATAATGTATGCTTTAAAAAAAGAAAAGCATTATTAAAAGCTTTAAGCTGTCTTATCGTGGTATTCTTTTACCTGTTGTCACTATTCCAACTGATGATGATGTTTTTGACCACAATCATCAGTCTCTGCAACATCTGTGCACCTGTCAGGTTTTCAGAATGCTGACGTGGTACATCGTATTGGGACAAAGTTTCACCAGTGGCACTTTAAACTGCTTCATCCTAATTTAAGTATGGCTTTCTGACCTTATTTAAATGCCCATCAGACACTCAGGATTCATGTTATTCATGTTTAAACATTTCACCTGCTTCTAGACTCCTTTAAATAAGAGAAGGAGAGAGAGAGAGAACAAAGGAGCAGTTTGTGAGAGCGAGTGAGCATGAAGGCAGAGATGATACTTCACTTTAGATACTGCTGCATTATTGAATGTAATTTTGTGTTTAAGAACAAATCTTTTAACACTGAATGTTGAATCACGGTTCTTCTCCTGCTCTCTTTCACCCTTTTCTGTAACTACTGAATCTATCTAATAAAGATAGAAAGGCGATAGAAATTGTCTTTAAAAATGCATCGAATCAGCCTGAGAAGCTTCAGTGACTCAGTCATTATGAAAAGTTATCAGGAGTTATGGTTTCTACTTAACAACACTAAATGGTACTTTAATTATTAGATTCTTAATGCTGCTCGAGCAGTTTGTGCAGTCGTGTATTGAGACATTCATTCATGTTTAGCGAGGATGTGTAGAACCGCTGCTTTGGTTGCCATTGTCTTGGCTTCCGTTGCAAATATAAGGAACCGTGAATTTGCTTTTAACCAGGATATTTGCTCCGATGCACACATAGAACAAGAAGTCTCTGTTAGTCAGGCATCTGAAATTGAAATGAACTGTGCAATCATCACCGGCACTGACTGGTCATGTTCACAGAATAAAAGCAGGAAGGGCAGTGGAATAGCAATGAGCGGTTATTTCCCAGCCAATTAAACAAATGACTGTTTTCATGATTAATGGACTCATTGTTTAATCTTTAAAATGACACAATTATGAGAGAAGGCTCTTTCATCTAAACATGTCTAATCATCACATTTAAGAAGCTGGAATCAGCAAAAATATAGTTGTTATGAGGGGGTAGCTATGGAAACAGGCAAGTTTTAAGCATGTTTCTTGTGACATCACTCACTTTTCAGGTAAGAGTTTTTTACTTTAAAGTCAAGCATGTAAATACACCAAAGTACAAATCGTTACAGTAGTTATACAATAAATAATTGGGAAGCGTATCTGTAACCGGAAGGTCGCCGGTTCGATCCCCGGGCTCTCTGTCCTGGTCAAGACACTTCACCTACTGACTACTGGTGATGGCCAGAGGGGCCGATGGCGCGATATGGCAGCCTGGCTTCTGTCAGTCTGCCCCAGGGCATCTGTGGCTACACTTGTAGCTTGCCTCCACCAGTGTGTGAATGTGAGAGTGAATGAATAGTGGCATTGTAAAGCGCTTTGGGTGCCTTGAAAAGCGCTATATAAATGCAATCCATTATTATTATTATTATTATTTATGAGGTTGAAGTTTTTCCCATCAATGCTTTTTGGGATGTAACTGCCTGTGAAAAGTATTAAAAGAAGTATTAAGCTACATATTTAGGAGCTGTTGTTAAAGAGTTACATCTAACATATAAAGAACATCGTATCATCATCCTTAAAGTGCTCTGGATGACAGTACAACCCAGTGCGGCCCTCACCCAGTTGCCAAGGGTAATTATTTGAAGCTGTGAGTAAAGGAGGTCTTTAAAGGTTATTGTCTCATTAATGGGATGTTGGGAGTATCCGAGCAGTAGAAGCATTTTCCCTCCCTTTATTTCTTTTCTCTCTCTCTGTTCAGGTGCTGGGCCTCCGGCCGATCGGACAGTGGTGATTGACGAATACAGGTACCTGTCTCAAAAGCTGTTTGCAGCCGTGTCCGTCTTCGCCGGCCTCGGCATCCTGCTCGGCATCGTCTGTCTAACCTTCAACATCTATAACGGGAATGTCCGGTGAGTCCTCGAACACTCGACATCCACATAGCCTGAAATATTCTCCCCTCGTAGTCTTCGCTTATTATTTTGCATTCACTGTCGTTCTGTTTATCTTGCTTTGAGTTTTTTTGGAGAGGTCATTGTATAAGCTGCTTCTCCTGCACAAGCCTTTTACTTGTTTACTTTGGATTCAAGTGTGTGTCAGTGAAAGTGTGTTTGAATATAAATGAGTGCCTTTGTGAGCACACCAGACATTTTTAAATAACTGTATGTTTTACTCTAAAACTCAACAGAAAAATTATGCTCCAACAATTTTGAGACTTAATTCGATTTTTAAATAAATCCAAAATGTTATAGTGTCAGCTTTTCAAGTGTAGTAATTATTTTGTTTTCATGCTTTACTTAATTAATTGTTTTTAGGTTTTAAAGACTGTTAATGCCACAAAGTTTGGATCTTGAAATTAGCTGTGGTTAAGTCACGCAAGGAAAATCTTCCTTTTAAGATGGAGTTACAGATGAAATGGTCAAACAGCCGAAACTAATGAGGACCGACAGAGTCATGTCTCAAAGATTCAAGAGACAGCTTTGTTACACAAAAGTCATCTGTTTGGATAAAAATCTGTGAAGTCAGAGGAAATCAGATCTTGTAACAACCTCCTGCTGCTCACAGAGACCTCATCACTCACTGTGTTTGCACTCCAAGCGTGACTTTGAGTTTTTCTTGGATTTAAAACAGAGCTCAAAATAATTCTCAGAGATCTTCTTCTCCTTTGAGGTTAATGTAAATGAATGGCATGCTGTGTCTCCAGTTTGGGCATGGCTTTTTTTGCTATCTTGCTGCTGGTTTCATTGTCACAGCTTAAACGTAGCTCTAGAGCAAATGCAAATAAATTCACTTTAAAAAAAACTGCCTTTTGAACTAGGATTTATGAGCTTAATACATGTCTGTGAAGCCAGTGGAGAATATCTCTGAGGTCTCTTTAACATAGTATTTTTATGTTTGACCTGGGTCAAAGTGATTTACAGTCCCACAAGTCCACAAGCTTATCAGGAGATTTACTTATTTATTTTTTTCTTTGGAAAGCTGGAGAGGTTTGTTCTTCTGAGGATCTCTGGCTGACTCGAGTGTGCCAATCAGGCCCTCCTCCACCTTTGATTATATTTCAAAGACAATTTCACCACGGGCTGCTTTCAGCAGCCAAAACAGTGCGAGTCAGATCAAATCAAATATATTCAGTAAGATGTTTTCACAAAACAGGTTTGCACCAGCTGCCTTGTTAGGAGACAAAACTCCAAAATCAATCCACCTTAAAACAACGAATGAGTCAAAAGCAATCACAGACGAGAAATCCAACGAACTGAATCTGACACGTCTGACCTTTCGATGTCTCAGCTGCAGCTACAATAAAGTTCAGCAAATGTTTGACCTTCCAGGTGATTTCACACCTGTAGTTCAGTTAATTTGGTTCGCCTCAAATGGAGAAACAGATGTTTGCTCTTCAGCTGCGTTTATAGAGCAGGAAAAAGTGACTCAGATCTGGGTTTTTTCACTGAGCTGAATTTTAGAGCGTACAAAAACCACAAACAACAAACATGAGCTGCAATAATGCCATATAAACACCTGGGGAGTGAAGTGCTCAGCGCATCATGGGAAGTCCCCCAAAAGCACATCCATCTAGCGGCATGACTAAAGGATGGTTCAAGGTCACCTGATCCACCCCCAACTATAAGCTTTTTTTTAAAAAAAAGGACATTTTGAAGCCTGCTCTTAAAAGCAGAGGGTGTCTGTCTCCTGAACCTGAACTGGGAGTCGGTTGCACAGGAGAGGGACCTGGAAGCTGAAGGCTCTGCCTCCCATTTTAATTTGAGAAACTCTAAGAACACAAGTAGACCTGCAGTCTGAGAGCAAAGTGCTCTATTAGGATAAAATGGTACTATGAAGTTATGATGTTGGCTAATCATTCAGCACTTTGAGCACAAGGAGAAGGAATTCAATTTAACAGTGAGCCAATAAAGAGAAGCTAATAAACGAGACGTATAATCTCTCTTTCAGTTCAGCTCCTAGGACCACTGGATAATAAGGAATTACACTAGTCCAGCCTTCCCAAATGCAGAGTGGTGTGAACAGCACAGATCACATGGACTCATTCCATTCAGACCATTTAGATGTGCATCTTTAATCTGAGCAGTCAAAATGGACTTTATGTGATCAGCCATGAGAATCCCGTGGAGGCACTTACATGTATAGTTAACATCTTCATCCCTGAAACACCCTGTACTGGCTTCAAGCAATATTTGTTACGAGAAAAAAAAAAAACAGAACCATTTTTCAAAGGTCAAAGAGGCCATCTTATAAACATGGATGTAGTATTTGCCATGCTTTATTTCTGTTGCTTCAAATAAAGCTGCAAAGCATTCAGAGTTTGGGCGAAATTATAGTTTAAGATAGTTTAAAGCACCGGTCTCCAACCTTTTTTGCACCACGGACCGGTTTATGCCCGACAATATTTTCACAGACCGGCCTTTAAGGTGTCGCAGATAAATACAACAAAATAAAACCAGTACCGGTACCAAAAAAAAGAAGATTTATTCATAACACACATGAAAAGACCCAGGAAAACCGAGTAAACGATAAAAACGATAACAAAATAACGCTGAAAACCGATAAAAACCCTGAAAAGCAGACATTTCACACCTGAGCCTCAACTCTCGCGGCCCGGTACCAAATGACTCACGGACCAGTACCGGTCCGAGACCCGGGGGTTGGGGACCACTGGTTTAAAGGACATAGGTCTTAAAGCTGAAGCGCCTGCATTCTTTTTCATATATTCCACCCTGGCTGAAAAAAGCTTCCAGTAGAATCGAGAGAGAACAGCCCTCAGCTCATTGACTCTTTGACCTCAGTAAACACTTGGCTGATGACTTTATGCGCTCAATCGCAACTTTCAGGATATAAAAAAATCAACATGGAGTACATTTTATAACGCTTTGGTAATTATTACAGTCAGGAAGGAGAATTAGCCAATGAGCTTCCTGCATCCTTGGTCTCACAGTCAGATCCATCTGTTGTCATGTTTGGTTTTGAAATACAGTCAGATTAAAGTTTATTCTCAGACTCAGTGTCACAGTGGCTGCACACATTTTTATATATAGTGTATGTTCCAGTAACTTACTGCTGTGAGGTTGGCATGTACTTGGTAGTTTACAGTTTTCACCTGAAGTAAAGTCATTATTGTGTTTTCTGGAACCTTTCAAACATCGTCCAACGAACTGATTCTGCTTTTAGGAAAGAGACTGAAAAGCTACTGATTTTCAGTGTTTTCTTGCTCTGAGCACCACAAGGCAAATACAATTTATTTCCATTACATTCATCGGAAGGCAGACATCTCTACACGATCTCCAATACTGGGAAACACAGCACTACAGGCAACAGGAAAAATACTTATATTTGATTAGTGGTTAACATTTCTTGTAAGGGATTTGCATCCTGAAACCCTGGATATTTGTTTCATTGGTTCTGGCCCAGTTCTGGTTGGCACAGGCTTTTTTTTAAGCAAACGACAAAGTCATACTGACTCATTAAATGGGTAATTTTGCATTAGCGCAGGATACAGAAACCAAATTGTGGTGACTGACAGCAGGCTGTGCAGCACTCTAATGCTTCTGATCTATATATTTATGCTCCCTGGTGTCACATACATCACATACTGTTATCGTGTGAGAGCAGTCATGCAGAGATAAAAATCGAGCACAGAAGGGGAAAAAAATGACAGTTTTTCTTCCAACACTGGCCTCAATCAATCATAATTCAAAGCAGCAGTTCAACGCTGTGCATAATAAAAGGAGAAAGCAACACTTCATGTCAGAGAATAACCCCCGCAGCACCTCATACGTCAATGGTATATAACAGACTGAAAGGTTACTTCAGATGTTCTAGCATTCGTTAGCGAGTCAGAGAGTGTACATGTGAATGTATGTTTGTATGCGCTCTACATGAGTGTGGAGCTGTGCTGTAAATAAGCAGTGCGGCCCCCCGGGGATGTGCAAGGGCAGGTCAATGGGATAAAAGAGTCAAACGTGCACACTCTGCTGCAGGAGATCGGCAGCCTGAGCAGAATATATTAAAAACTCTTAAATTGAAACTAAATCTCTTCTTGGGAACATTATAATGCTGAGAAGGTCCCTGGAGGAATTTAAATAAACACATTGTCTTGAACAGAGAGAAATCACTGTGCCTGTTTTTTCTTCTTGATTGTCCATTTAGCTCCTGTCTCTTCTCCCACACTCACTATCGTTTTTAAATATGACTGCTGCAGCTGCAGTGCAGAGGCAAAACTTTCATCTGATTTTTCAAAGCAGGGTGTAGACCACAGAGAGCTTAAAGACACTGTGCAGCTTCCAGAAAACTATTGTTATTAGTCGTATTCAGCAGTGTTGCCTGCATTTGGGTGCAGCTTATGCTCACATGCAGTGTGTGTGCTAGCACCGATTACACTATCCTACTCTTAGGCTCCACTGTTTTATATTGACTACTGGATGCCATGTATGTTGTATAACTGGGAAACCAACAAATGCAGAAATGGTAAAAAGAAAGTACTCCAGGTTTTTCATACCATAATAAAAGTCATGTGGTCCTTAGCAGGTCTTAAAATGAGGTAAATCCAGCCTCAGATCCACTACAAAGTACACATGTACTGCTTCCATAGGAATTCTGATAATCAAATTACATGTATAGAAACCCCAGTGAAGAACGAGTCAGTCCACAGGCTTATGGAGGCGACCAAGAGAACCTTTTTAATTCAGTTAAATTATTTTGTAGCACCAAAGCACAACAGCAGTTGGCTGAAACCTCCTAGGACCTGGCGTCTACACATGCAGACATCACATTCTGGGTTGTCTAGACCACACTACTAAATTTTGCTCTACAAGGGCCTGATATACACTTACGAGGACATTATGCTGCCACCGTTCTATCAAAATTTAAAACGAATGAGCTCATATGTGGATATCAGGCCCTTGGAGCGCAAAATTTGGTAAAAAGATAATTCTTTGTTTTTACATTCATCAGGTCCCAATCAGCCGAAATAGCAAAGAGAAATTAAATATGCATGTCATGAAAGAGTTCGGGTCTTAGGAGGTTATTGTACTTTATATTGTAAGGTACAAGACCCTACAGTAATACAAAGAAAACCCCATCAATCAAACAATCCCTTTTGAGCAAGCACATGGCAACAGTGGGAAGGAAAAACTCCCTTTTAACAGGAAGAAACATCCAGCGGAACCAGGCTCAGAGATGGGCGGCCGTCTGCCGTGACCGGTAGGGGGCGAGGGGAGGAAGACGGGACAAAAGCCATGCTGTGGAGGGAAGATCTGAGTTTTTAAGCTGAACAGTCTGTTCACACACTGGCAATAAAAAGTGTTTACTTCATGAAAGAGAGGTAAATAGTGCACCTCCACGGGGAATGTTTGCTACTGTGGCAAATGTTAAACTCTGTTTAGAAGGTTATTGAATTAAATCCCCTCAACTAAATCAGACAGTACTCAACTGTTAGATTTTTACAGGTATCTGTGATCCCTAGGAAGTGAGTCATTCTCTCTTTGGCAATCTTTCCTGTGAAGATACAGCAAGAAAACACCCTGACCTTTTGTGTTTGTGTGTTTGTGATAAAAACCTCTACAAAGCAGACTAATGATTTTTCCTGTATTTTATCCATCTAATGCCGTGCACACAACAAATAACCTTTTTTTCTTTGTGGCTGTATGGTGAAAAAATGCCTCACCTAAAATTGTCCTCTTGCACTGCTCACAGAAGATAGGACGTCGCCTTCTGTCTGCACTAATTAGACTAATGAGTGCCAATCACACATCAAAGGAGATGCCCGGGGAGGAAGAGTGTTTCTATATTTGGACCTTCTCAGTGTGATGAACACGCCAGGAGACCGTCCAAACAAGCAAATCAGGATGATAACATTTTAATTTAAAAAAACCTACAAAAAAAAGATGAGCTTTCTTGGAGCTCGCAACAAAACAATTATCGCCTGCTTACAAATTCATTGAATCTACCTTTAAGCTGAAACATGTTTTTTCTTATTGTGTTTTTTTTCTCTTTATTTGTGTTCCTGTGTGAATCTGTTACAATTTCAGGTACATCCAGAACTCACAGCCCTACCTGAACAACATGACAGCGGTGGGCTGCATGATGGCGCTCGCTGCTGTGTTCCCGCTGGGGATTGATGGTCACCACGTCCAGAAGTCTCAGTTCCCCGTCGTCTGCCAGGTAACAAAGAAAACGACACAGGGAGGGAAGGGCAAGTAGTAGCCAGAAGTGAAGAGGAGTAATCGTGTTATTGTAGCTACAAATATATTTTTCTAGTGATGTGATACCAGTAGCTGAGAACTTGATAAGCATCAACAAGACACATTATTGGACTGAAAAATGAGGCCAAAAACTTTCTTGAGTGGCTCCAAAAGTAAAACAATCCTCATGGACTTTAAATGCCCAACTTTATATCAGAAGTGCACAAAAGTAGCTCAGGACTCTATAGTTAATTTACAGCTTCATAACTGTATGTGTGAGGGGTGCAGGGGATATATATTTTTAATGTTCCTTTTATTAAGGCTTAAAGTTCACGTGTGCTTTGACAGACGGGTCGATGTTTCCTCTAGAAGCTGTTACACTTCTCCTCAGCTCACTGGAGTTGCAGAATTGAAGTGTTTGAGGGTGCTTTGCATTGTTGCTTCTTTTTAGAGCAGACCAGTAATTTGGGTTGCCGTGCGTGTAATTTTTAATAACAGAGCTTCCAAGAATGTGCTCTATTTTTGGTGAGTGAAATTCTGTTTTAATGTGTGATACTTTTCCAGGTGATGTACTCAGGGAGGAGTGAAAAGTGAAACCAACATGAAGTGGTTTTTTTCTTCAGGCCCTGTGTGTTCTTGTTAAAAAGGGGGGAAAAAATCACTCATCTTCCTCACAAAATGAACTGAGTCTCACCTCCTTCAGTCAGAGACATCGATAGAGGAACAGGTGATAAACGTATAGACAGAATAAAAAACAATCAATAAAAACAAAATTCAGCTGGGATGCTATAGTTAATCCAACACATCACCCTGCTAGCATAAAAATTACTTGGTTGGTTTAAGAATATTTTAATTCTGATTGTTGATAACAATGTGAAACTAGTTAGTAGGTTAGTAGTGTCAGGACACGGCCACTTTATTTGGCACACCTGTTTAACTGTTCACTAAGACAAATATCTAATAAGCCAATCATGTGGCAGCAGTGCATAGCCAAGGTGACCTGCTGAAGTTCAGACTGAGCATCAGAAAGGTTGTTGGTGCCAGATGGACTGGTCTGTGTTTCACAAACTGCTGATCTACGGGGATTTTCCTACATAATGTCTTAGATTAGAACTTAGATAGAACTTTATTAATCCCTCAGGTGGGTTCCTCTGGGAAATTCGATTTCCAAAAAAGCACAGCACCGACAGAAGTTACAGAGTTATACACACACATATATATAAATACAGAGACAATATAAATAAAATATACGAAGGGGATAAATAGAATAAATAGGAATAAAAATACAAGTGAATTGCACATTTCAAGTATTGAGGTCTATTGCACCGTTGACTATTTACAAAAGTATTGCACAAAGGTATTGTACAGTGAGGTGAAGAGGCACTACAGCTTAGTTGTTCCCCCCTCCTTTGTCCTCCTGTTTCCTGTTTCCCCTCCCTCTCCCCTCCAGAGAGGAGTTAAACAGTCTGATGGCGTGTGGGACAAAGGAGTTTTTAAGTCTGTTAGTTCTTGTCTTGGGGAGAAGCAACCTGTCACTGAACAGACTCTTCTGATTGTTTATGGCCGTGTGCAGAGGATGCCCAGCATTGTTCATAATGTCCATCAGTTTCTTTAATGTCCTTTTCTCTGCCACTGTCACCAGAGTGTCCAGCTTCATGCTGACCACAGAGCTAGCCCTCCTGATCAGTTTCTCCAGCCTGGATGAGTCCCTCTTTGCTGTGCTGCTCCCCCAGCACACCACAGCATAGAAAAGTACTCCAGCAACCACCGACTGGTAAAACATCCTCAGGAGCTTCCTGCAGATGTTAAAAGACCTCAGCCTCCTGAGGAAGTACAGTCGGCTTTGGGCTTTTTTATACAGGTGCTCTGTGTTGCATGACCAGTCCAGTTTATTGTCCACCCACAGCCCGAGGTACTTGTACTTGTTGACCACCTCCACCTCCTCCCCCTCTATCTGAACCGGTAAGGTTTGTAAGGTTTACAAAATGTTCTGAAAAAGAGAAAACTCAGTGAGCAGCAGTTCTCTGGGTGAAAATGCCTTGATGATGCCAGAGGTCAGAGGAGAATGGCCAGACTCCTTGGAGCTGATAGGAAGGCAACGTAGACTCGAATCGCTACAATCAAGTTACGTGGAAAAGCATCTCTGGATGCACAACACATCGAATTGAACAGAATCCCAGTAGAACAGGGCACAGTCCATTTATCAGTCTCACGGCTTGTGCAAAGAACCCTTCCAGCATCCTGGTGGTTCTCCAGCTGATGCTCCTGTACCTCTTGCCAGACGGCAGGAGGGAGAACAGGCCATGGGAGGGGTGGTGGGGGTCTCTGATGATGGAGATAGCTCTGCGTATGCAGCGCTGTTTGTAGATCTCCTCCAGTGATGAGAGAGGGGCACCAACAATCCTCCTGGCAGTTTTAACTATCCTATTAAGTTAACGCTTCTCGCAGGACTTGCAGCTGCCAAACCAAGCTGTAAAACCTTGTGTCAGGATGTTTTCAATGGTGCCTCTGTAGAAAGTTGTGAGGTGAAGTGTGGAGAGTCCTGCTTTTCTGAGGGAGTACGAAAGGGAGGATGACAGAAGAGCTCTGAGATTTAATGCATGCACAGCAGCGGCTGAGAACAAGGCGGCAAGAAGATGATTGGACTAGAGCAATGATGTCAGCACCGAGTTTGACAGCGCGGGAAAGCGAAAGTGATTTAAATAATAGACTAGCAGCAGATGAGTGATTACAGATCTGCATTAATCTTGCGTACAAGCTTCATAGTGGAAAAACGTCGCTTGCTCTGAGAAGGTAGTTTCAGAATTTGGTAAAAACAACATGAAAGCATGGATCCATTTGGTGTCGTATCAACAGTTCAGGCTGTCGGTGGTGTAAAGGTGTGCTAATATTTTCTTACTGGGGAAGCGGTCACCAGATCGATCCAGTCAGTGCAATAGAGCACCTTTGTGCTGTGGTGGAACAGGAGATTCACATCATGGATGTGCAGCCAACAAATCTTTTTTAACTGAGTGATGCTGTCGTGTCAGTATGGTCCAAAACCTCAGAGGAACGTTTCAGGCTCGCTTGTTGAATCAATGCCATGAAGAATTGAAACCAACCTGTTACCAGCAAGGTGTAACTAATTAAATGGCCTGCAGGTATTTTCTCTGTCTTTGAGGATCAAGGGGGAAAAAACACTTTTTGTCCAGAAGACGGTTTTTGTTATACAGTGCAAGTGGACTAATAACGTGCTCTTTGGGTGTGCATGTGTTATTTTTGTTGAATTACCTTTCACAGGTTATAAATAGGGTGTCACATGGTTTAAATAGCTTTTCCCTCTCTTGTTTCAGCATTTAATTAAAGCTGTCATGTTGCTGCGTGCACACAGGGAAGTGAATTACACAGATATAGTTTTAGTGGCTCAGGGGGTTGGGAAGCATATCTGTAACCGGAAGGTTGCCGGTTCGATCCCCGGGCTCTCTGTCCTGGTCGTTGTGTCCTTGGGCAAGACACTTTACCCTACTTGCCTACTGGTGTTGGCCAGAGGGGCCGATGGCGCGATATGGCAGCCTGGCTTCTGTCAGTCTGCCCCAGAGCAGCTGTGGCTACAACTGTAGCTGCCTCCACCAGTGTGTGGATGTGAGAGTGAATGAATAGTGGCATTGTAAAGCGCTTTGGGTGCCTTGAAAAGCGCTATATAAATCCAATCCATTATTAGTCCCAGATCCTCCAGGATCCTCTTTGGAAAGTTTTACATAGTTTCTGGAAACATGAATTGGAAGTGACTGGTCCAGCTGCATGAGCTCTCAAATCAGGATTGTTTATATGCATCTGTTTAACACATTTGCTTATGTTTTTGCACTTTTCAGATACAGCTGTCAGGTTTAGTAAAGCTCTACCCTTCTGTGAAATTGTGTCTACTTTAAGCAAGCCCACGTTTAGGTGTCATGACGCACGGACAGCTGTGATATTCGTTGCCTGTGGCATGCGCACACCTGCAAACTAGACAGCAGTCAGCTCAGGGTTTTGATCGTGCTTATTTAGCGCATGAAAGACGACCAAAGTTTAAACACTGTCAAAATTCATTAAGCGTTTGAAATGATTTTGGCATTCGTTGTTGCGGCCACGACTTTCTGGGTGTCGGGATGGCACAGACGATGGGATCCCAGCGCTAATGAGGAGTGGGAGTATGTCTCTGTCACCCATGTCGAGCCTTTGTGTAGCAGGCGGAGATTTCCATTTCTGTCGCTTCTCTGCTCTTTGTCCCTGTCCAGTTATTCCCTCTCATGCTTTGTTCTGCCTCTCTCTTGCACTCTGCCTCTGACCTTCTTCTCCTTTTTTCTGTTCCTGCAATCTCGCCATCTCTTGGGATTCATATTATCTCTCCCCTACTATTGCCCGCTCTCTGCATCTCACCTTGTCATCTATCTTTTTTGCACCCCATACTTTACTCTCCCACTCTCCCCTTATATATCTATCAGTGTGTCTGTCTACCCCCATTCTCTCATTCTCCTTTTTTCTTTTGTTCATCTCACCCTCTCTGCTACTCTCCTCTTGCTAACTCGTCCCTCTCCTCCTATTGTGGATGTGTTGGATTTTAAAGAATGAAAACACAGAGCCATATACAGCTTTAATGGGATTTTCTTTCCATTAAGATAAAGATTTTGTTTGTTTCGTTGTTATTTAATAATGGCCGTGTTGGAATTCTTAACAAACATCACTTAACTCAAACGTCCCCATGCAGCACAAAGGCACCGATCTCCATATATGAAAGATGCAAATACAGAAAATTTGTCATTATTTTATTTAGTGCTTTAATTCAATCCAGTTTTCTTTATATAAGCAAAAGATCTGAACAGTAGTCGTCTCGAGGTGCTTTATATTGTAAAATAAATACCCTACAATCAAGCTAGCACTTGGTGACAGTGGGAAGAAAAAACTTCCCTTTAACAGGAAGAAAACTGATAGACTGCAACAGCAATCTGGTTTATATGTTTGTGTACTTGAACACAAAGTTGCAACTATTTCACATTTTTCCAACAGACTGGGATTCTTCTGTGGTTCTAGTTGGTAAGTTTAATACTGGTCATAGTGTTTAAGCTGCTCTGTGCTATGCTCGAGATAGGGCTGCTCGATTATGGCAAAAATGATAATCAGGATTATTTTCACTGAAATTGAGATCTCGATTATTTGACGATATTTATTTAACAATAACAATGTGTTGAATAATGACTTTAAAAAATAATATAAAATAGTGTGCAAATACTGATAACAGTGCAAATGTTTGCAATATAAAAAATCAATGAAAAATGTAAACATCTATGTTTAGTGAACTTTGCAGTGTTGCTCTGTGGTGCAGCTACGACACTGTTGCAAAGTTTACACACTGTGTCTACTTGATCCACGTCTGACTCCACGAACCCATAATGTTTCCACACCACTGAAGTTTTTTTACCTCTCTTTTCAACCAACGGCAGTCACTCTCCTCTCCAAATTACTTCTGCTTAGCTTTCCGAGCTTCCCTCGGGTCCTCTTAATCAGCGGTCCCCAACCCCCGGGCCTTGGACCGGTACCGGTCCGTCAGTCTTTGGTACCGGGCCGCGAGAGTTGAGGCTCAGGTGTGAAATGTATGCTTTTCAGGGTTTTTATCGGTTTTCAGCGTTATTTTGTTATCGTTTTTATCGTTTACTCGGTTTTCCTGGGTCTTTTCATGTGTGTTATGAATAAATTTTCTTTTTTTCGGTACCAGTACTAGTTTTATTTTGTTGTATTTATCCGCGACACCTTAAAGGCCGGTCCATGAAAATATTGTCGGGCATAAACCGGTCCGTGGCGCAAAAAACTTTGGAGACTGCTGGTGTAGGGGGCTTTCCTCTCAACACTGCTGGAGATTCATTCACAATTAAAGGCAGTGTGGCTACCACAGCACCCTGCAGAGGCACACTGACCTCTCTGGTTTGAGCTGGATGGAAGCATCATTACTCTGAAAGCAGAACAATGAACAAAAACAGCAACTGTAGGCTCAGTGACGGCTGTTTGAGCTGTTTTCAAACATTATGGAAACCTAAAAGGTGCATCTGGATCTGACATTAGCCATATTAGTCCTTAAGCTTTCCCGAGTACAAAATCTGCGTGATACTCGGTTGCGTCAGCGCGAATAACTAAAATAGACAAATATAAATAAAATAACGCTCTAAAAGTAAGTGGGACTATTTCCTTTAAGTACTATGTGAAAAAGGACTAGTTTGATTATAATTCTGAGGTGATTATCTCAAGCGGCATCAGATCCTGTGACCTCCACCATTACCGACCTAAACCCAGCTGAGATGGGATGAACTGAAGCGCAGAGTGAAGGAAGAGCAGTCAATAAGTGGTCTATGTATGAAAACTTCTGTTTGGAAATGTTCATTAAGCTAGTTAAGAGAGTGAAGAGTGCAAAGATTACACTAAAAATTGGCTGCTTCAAAGAATCTCTTTGAAGTTTTTTCTTTTTAACTTGTGATATAATTCAAATGTGCTGCTCAATAGCTTTTTTCTTAAAGTGTATAAAATCTAAAAGTAATGAAAAACCTGTGAATGAGTAAACATGTCCAAACTTTGCCGTATCCTTGAATAAAGGTATTTTAAAATGAAAATCCTCTCCTCGAGCCTAATCCTCTCATTCCTCCTTCTCTACTCCACTTTTGCTCCTCTCTGTTCTCCTGCAGTTCCGCCTGTGGCTCCTCGGCCTCGGCTTTAGCCTGGCGTACGGCAGCATGTTCACCAAGATCTGGTGGGTCCACACCCTCTTCACCAAGAAGGATGAGAAGAAGGAGAAGAAGAAGGTGAGCAGGATGGAGGCGGAGAGGAATCGAGGGCGGTTGGGATTAGCCTCTCGGGCATCTCCGGAGAGCAGAGAAAGGATGGGATGGCGGGCACAGGCCACGCGGCGTGTGTGGCACCGGCTGATAAAAAAGTTCTTTAAAAAAAACTGTGCAGCCTTCGTAGTAACATAAGCTTCTGAGGGGCGAGCGTTGCATCATCCACTAGCAGAGAGCACGGATAAGGGTTGGACACACACTGATACAGATACTGTACACGTAAAGCACACATGGAGACGAAAGAGTCTGAGCTCCCGATTCCCTCGTCATCACATTTGTTTGCATGCTGGAGCAGAGTTTGTATCTAGTTCTGTGTTTGTGTTAGTTTTTACCCTCTTTAAAGATAGTGTATCCTGCAGCCAGTAAGATATTGCCAGTCTGTGATGTGTTGTGGGAATTTCTAAGACCTAATCAGAAGAATAAGAGATTAAGCCATTTATGGAATATTTATGAATATGGATGAGTATTAAAGTTCAATGCAGAAATCCAGCCTTCGGGGCTTTATTATTTGAGCCAAAGCAGAACGAATCAGGTTGACTTTCAGTTCTCTTCCTGTCCACAGAAGGGCAATTTGCCAGAGAGCTCAGTGAGAGTATTTAAAGAAACTTTCACAAATGGAGGGGACAATGGGCGCTTTTCAAGTCATTTTTCATGCAACTCAAGTGAAGAGGCGGCCCAGGACTGTGTAATGTGTTTTCTTCTTTATTTTATTCTTCAGTTTTGGTTGTTCCACGCTTGAATGGCTGTTACAATGTTGGAGGTGCTGTGCGTGAGCCAGCATGGCTGAAGTTAAAAAAAAAAGCTGGAGAGAGGGGGGAGCAAAGTGGGAAAGCTCATTTTTGTTGCTTGTTTTTCGGTTACGGCTTTATTGCTTCCATTATAGCTCAAGTAAAGAATAATAGAATTGATAGCGCTCGCTTCCACACGAAAGCAGTGTCATCTCAGTTTGTATAAACGATGATTTCAGGTGCAAATACGGGCTCTGTAGCCGCACACAAACTCCTGCTGCTTCTGAAAACGCACACTCTGTCAAGACACACATTCGGAGAGACAATTCGTGCCCAGTCATCCAGAAATCACAAGGACGCCTGTCGCATTATTTGTCCTGGTAGTTTGTCTTTGTTTGCGGACCAGCTCGTGATGCCCTTGGATAGTGATGACTCTTGTGTTTCTGTTTGTGTGTCTCTGTCTCCGACTCACACAGCAACACTTGGAGCCGTGGAAACTCTACGCAACGGTCGGGGTGCTGCTGGCTATCGACTTCCTGTCACTCATGATCTGGCAGATTGTGGATCCTCTGCACATTACTAAGGAGGTAGAGTACTAGAGACAGATGAGATCATTTGTGTGTCACCGCCCGTTTGCACAGACTGTGCAGCCACAGCCATCAGTCAGAAACGCAGTAATGAGACGCTCGGTCGCAACTGAAGAATTGTTCTTTCATTTGGATTCATCTTGACTCAAAGAGCACAGTTTGAACCAGGGATAAATATCATGTTTAAGCGCAGATGAGCAGTAGCACTGGAACACTGATATTTAGGACTTTTATATATTTATCCCGGGAGGAGACGCAAATCCTTTGGGAGTTACACCAGGGAGGGCATCCGGTGTAAAAACCTGTCAAATCAAACCGGCTCAGCTACCTGCTGAATAAGGGAGCAGCCAAATGTAGCCGTTATATGTTGATCTGTGCTTGATGTCTGTTAAAAGCACAGGTTACCCTGTGGCATCTCTATTGTGAGCAAGTTTATCCCTGCCTCTCTGTAGGATCGTATGTTTTAACCACCTTTATTCAAGAAGGACTAAAAACTTGTACCCATTTTATTCTTCATACTCTAAATGATGAGCAGCATGCCGTTTTGCTGTTTTGCATACACTTACTACAAAGTAAAGTATTGCTGCCGTTGCTGTGGTCTTGTACTACGTTCACATTATGAACAATAACTTTAGAAAATGGCCACGCGGGCCGGTGCGATTGATGCTAAGCCGCTGTTCAAGTGTTGTAAGAATCATAACTGTGCGCTTGTGATTGGGTCACCCATCATGCTTTGTTTCTTCATACCAACGGCTTCCATTAAATTGTAATAGTACTTTAAACACACCATTAGTATATTTTAAAAAATGGTTCTGTCTGTTTGAATCTTCAGGCTTGCTCATTTTCAGCTCTTACAGTTTAGGAAAAAAAATCATTTTTTCCCTGTAGTGAAGGGATATGGAGTATTTTTTCACTACAGAGTATACAGAGAAATAGATGTGGTGCCTGTAACATCATACAGTAGTTATTTTGAATCTTTGACACGAGCGTTATGACTCTGACATAGAAACACTGCACTCTCACAAAGCAGCTTCTCTAAAGCAAAGTTTGTATTTATTTGACTCTTAATGAATTTACAATTTTTTATGAAACAAAACTTGACCATAAGCTCAGCAGGAAAGTTTTTATTAATGTATAAACAAACGTAAATGTAACCAACATGGCAGAAAGGTCGTTTTTCCACAAATTTCTGAACACGCTGACTTCTTATCGAAACCACGGGAGGCTCCCCCTGCTGGTCATTTGTAAGACTGCGGGGTAACCGAATACCCATCTTTACTTTTTTAACCGTTTCAATCTACCTTTTAAACTTCTTTTTAATTCTGTTCAATAATAACACAGACAATAATTTTCAGAGAAGAAAAACCTCCCATTAAGGTGCCCTGTGTTACCTGCTGAGCACTACACAGCAGTCAGTCAGTCTGTGTTGAAGTTAGCAGCTAAAAACTGAGGGATATTCCTTAAAATATGTAGCTGACCAAAGTTAAAGTTCAACATAGAGAGGGAACGCTGGAAAACCTGCAGCATAAAGAGATGGCTACATATTCCTTCGCTGCTTTTTATCCCCTTAGTTTCCAAATTCAGTTAATGCTTCTATGTTTTGTGTTTTTTGATATCATAATGAGCCATTTTGATGTGTCACAGTGGGGAAAAATGAAAGATTGCTGAACTCACTTTGAGCTCAGAACACATTGATAATGGATGATGTGATACTTGCTTATCCACACCAGCTTGAAGAGATATTAGTTGAACGACAGTTTGGCTGTTTGCTTTGATTTGAAATCTATTAAAATTAAAGTCCAATAACTGGCAATTTTAAAAAAAATCTATATTCAAGTTTTACTTTATTTCCAAACTGAATAGTGGTATAACAAGCTTTCTGGTAACCAATTGAATTTCTTTTAGGTCTCTTTTTATTCTCTGCTAACCTCTGAGAGAAATATCTGGCTCTTTGGCTGCTAAATGAGCTACTATATTCACTAGCTAGTTACTAACTGTGCACAGTGGGCTTTTGCAGCTTTCTTGCTAAAAACGGCTGCCTGCTGCAGCTGAAAACAATGCTTTGAGAGCTGCGGCGAGTAAAAACACTGGGGCAAAATACGCTGTAAAACAGAGAAACTGCAGTGTGTGTTTGTCACTGTGAGTCACCCCTTTCATAAAACGAAAACGCACACAGGTAAATCACTGCTAACATGAAAATTCTGATTTGAAACCACTGCAATGATGGGAAAATTGCAAGTGCTCTCCTCTGCTTCTTTTTACCACCTCACACTTTCTACTCCGCGAAATGATCTGCATTTCAAGAGGAAAAGATCATTTGGAAGAGAAGACCAAAATTTATTGCGGAAACGTGAGCATGCAAATTAAAGTTATTTTGGTTAGACTCCAATGAGATGAAACATCACAGAGCAGAGCCACAGATGAAGGGAGGAGATTGGAGTGGATGAGAGCAGGGATGTTGAAACTGAGTAAGAGATGATTTTGTCTGTGTAGGAAAAAACGGAAGTGACCAAGACGAGCCGGAGCAGCAGGAATAGCTCGCATCCAGACAAACAGAGACAGAACGTTCTGTTTAAAACCTGCGCAAAGCCCTAAACTCTCATGTTAGTCCTCATTTGTGTCCTCACCACAGGGAACCTTTGACACGAGTTACAGTGGGTTTTTGTAGTGTTGCCATAGAGTGCATATACAAATGGACAGCTCACCAGCTCTCATCCCAAAGTACAAAAGTAAAGCCAAAATATAACTGAAATAGTTACCATCATTTTGCATTGGAAATGCCCAAAAGTCAGCACAGTAGCCCAACCGGCTTCTGGAATGTCCTTCGTTGTCAAAGAACTAGCTTCATGCTAACTGTTTTCTAGACAAATGTTATTAGCTTCAAGCTGTTTGTCTTCTGCACCTACATGCATAATAATACATTGTCCTTGATACCTTGTCTCCACCCACGGTTACAGCTGTGCAAACTCTGGTTGCAAATTAAGTCATTAGTGCAAGGTGGCAGCATCCTTCTCTCCACATTTTGCCTTTTGTTCTTATTGCCATTGTTTGTGGGTGTTGCACCAAGCAGCAGCTTCTGTAGCCAAAAAGCAAAGCCAAGACAGTGATGCCAAAAATGGGAAAGCAGTCCCTCAAAGTGTCGCTTGAGACTAGCTCCAAGCAGCACGCAAAATGAGCCCAGTAGATTCTTATTATTAAATATTACTAAGACATGCGGACATATGATGGACATTTTGAGTGATAGGAGATGCTACTAGCCGGTGTCTTCAACTCAGCTAATAATAGAGTCACAGACATGTTTTTAGTGTTGGTGCCATTTGAATATTTTTTTTATTTTAATGGCATCCAGCATGGTCCTCCTGGCTGCTCTGATAAACATGGCAAAGGGGAAAGCACCAACTGTGAGGCATTAAAATGCAGAGTTCACAAATCAGCGATCATGATCTCTAAATTCATCTTTCATATGCAGTCCGTGTCTTGCAGATTAGGAATGGTGTTTGTGCTGAGACAGGGTGGTGACCCACACAGCAAAAGCAAACTGACTTTATCTCTTTAGCCTCATTTAGTAGAAAATGAATGTCAGTGTTCAGGAATCGAGACACAGATGTTATTATTGTGTCTTCGGACAGTCTTCCATTTAAATTTTATGTCCTGAATACAGTCCAAATCAGATTAAGATGAGAACACCAGGATACTCAAATGCACGCAAACATACTCATTAAGCACTTTCGTCCTCAGTCGGGAGCAAGCGATTTACAAACCTGCACCACAGTGGATGTAATTACAGTCAAATCTTACATTTGATGGACTTTTAAAATGCTCATATTTCATATTTATTGGATGTCTGATATCCTTTTAATTCAGTGATCTATATCTGCCTGTCGGGAAGGCCCTATTTACCCGAGGGGATCGGTCGCTGAGGCTTATACTTACTGTGCAATTTTGCCCATGCTACTGTTTCATAGTTTCTTATTATCTCCCCCTCTCTGTCTTCTCGCTCCCTTTCCCTTTCTCACTCTCATCCTTCCATCCCTTTTTCCTTTTCCATTGTCTGCCGTGTGAGTAGAAGTTCACTAAGGAGGCTCCTAAAGAAGATTTGGATGTCCTGATTCAGCCCCTGCTGGAGCACTGCAGCTCAAAGAAGATGAACACGTGGCTCGGTATCTGTCCTCTCTTAACAATCTGTCTCCCTATTCTGCTTCACCCTCCTCTGGTTTTGAGTATCTTTGTGACACGCGGACATATGCGCACACACGTCACTGCCGCTCACTCAGAATTTAACGGGTCTCATATCACAGCCCTCGTATCCCTCAGCCCCCGCCGCCCCTTACATTTGAGTCCTCTTTTCTCTCCTGCTTTACTCCCTCTTTGCTTTTTGTCGGCCCACGCAGTCCCTCTCTCTGTCTGTCTTGCTGCTATCTTTCTTAGTGTGGCAGCTCTTATGAAAGTATAATGGTGCTGAAATTCAAATAATGTGGGTCACAAACTGGGCCATTGCCCCATAGCATTTCCCTTCTCTGGGAAGAAAAGATGGTGCTTTAATATCAGGCGGTGTAAAGAAACAATGGACAGTCTGAATAAGTGTTGAATTTTACTCTGTCACCGATTCTCTTTTCTCTCCGACTCTGACTGGATTTCTTTGTATCCAGCATATTTTTCTCTTCAGTATCTATTGTATCAACATTTTTGACTTTACATCTGTGCAGTGTTTTTACTCCTCAAAGGCCACATTGAATTTATCACCAGCACTTGGTGTTAAGTCAGCATGAGCCCAAAATTTGTAAAACATCCATAAATATCTCAGTTATTTTGCATTAAATATACATAAAATGTATTTGAGACACAAACTAAAATAAGACCGGGGGACTAAAGGCCTTTATCGATGTGTAGCTGGTGATTGATTGACTTCTGCAAGTCTCTTCATATGTTGACATCCCCAGAGAGTCTAAAGCTGTCTCACTCTCACACTGTTGTCACATTTTAACACACACTAGTGTCACTTTCCACCATAAACCGTACACATGTCATGATACAATTTTACCAGGTGAGAAAGCCCAACTAATCGTTTAAAGTCCTCATAAGAAAATCCATGACTTTCATACAGCAGTATGAAGTTTAAGGCTTGTCTGGGACTTTTTTGTTTCATGATTTTAGGTCTCAGTCACACAGGTCTAGAGACCAGGAGGCAGGAAAACCAAAGACATTGAGTTTATTCGCCCAGCCTTCATGATTATACCAAATTCCATTAAATTCATCCAAATCGGAGTAGAATTATTCAGTCATTCAAAATGTGATTGACCAAGAAGAGGCTACCCTTGTACCTCAAGCTAGCTTGCATAGCTAAAAAAGAAAGATCTTACTCTGGTAGAAAAGGTCAAAAACGGCTCTTGTAGCTCCCACAATGCAACACAACCTTGCTTGCAAAAGCTAAATCTGAGATATCAGGGTCGCAGATTTGCCTCCAGAGGCATTACGCGGCTGTTTTTACAGGATATGTGATGCTTCCTGTTACTAGTAAATTTGCTGTAACATATACAATTCATGGAGAGCTGACTTTAAAATTAATGGAAGCAGTCATGTCACTATGACGGTATCCTGCAGTGGTATCTAATGGCATACAAGCAAAAGCAAAAACATTCAGGGAAACCAAATCCACAACTACAACTTATCACGTCAGCAGTAAAGACCTAAAGGGTGTGCCAAGCTCAGGGACTGTGATGGACACTGATCGATCTTATCCGGCGGGTGGATCTTTGTCTCCAAAATAGACGGACCAGATTTCAGACATTATTTGGATAAACTGGCCAAATATTCAGGATTTAAGTGGCTACTCTCTCGCCTGAAACAATATTAAAATTTAATGACATAATAGCAATCCAAGGACAAAAATTACAACAGCCTCAAGGCCTTCTGTCTCTTATGTTGCTGCTGATCTGAATGAAGCCCATCAACAACCCCCCAGTTTCTCCTCCCACCTCAGCATCCTGGAGACGTTCCACGGCATGTGCTCTTTTTTTCTCTACCTGTCACATTTCAGCATCTCCTTAGCATCCACTTTGAGAAATATATACAAAATAGTCTTTGTGGCTTCAAAAGCCAAAACTCTTTACTGACAGTTTTCTTGGCCTAAAAAAACACGACTAAGGTTTGAGGATGTTTTACCTTTACACACGTGTGTTAATGTTAGGTGGACAAATTTGTATTGCATTAATCATGAAAACTCCAAATGATTTTGTTTTAAACATTTTATTCATTAGTTTTCATTTGGTTCATATTTTAATAGCTTTCATTATTTTCTCCGTAGTTACTACCGGGTAAAGGTTATTCTTTACGTTTGTGCCTACAGCACTGGCAAAGGGACAAAACTTGTTGGTTTATGGTAACGGCCTGTAAAAAGTGATTCATTTCAGACTTTCAATAAATGAATAAATAAAAGACAAACAGGTAAACAACACAAAATGAAAATAAACAAGAAGAACAGCAGCTGCAAACTGCAAACTTAAGAATTGCCTAATAATAAAGAATCCATTTCCAAACACCATCTGAGTCTGAAAAGCAGCAAATGACACAGAGAAACTTCCATTTTTCCACCAGTTTCACTTGATAACAGACTATCTCGCTGTGTCGCTTACACAATTTCAGGGCATTTTGATGTGAAATTGGTCTTTTGGAAATGAGGAGTTTTGCTTCCAATATCTCAGAATTTAGAGGGAACACAGTGTATATGTGACACTTTACAGGGCTATAACTATAATTCAGCATCAGACTGTCCTGACAGCGTGTGCGTGACACTTTCAGGTAGCCTGCTATTGTTCCAAAGTATTTCATTTATGGAGAAGGGACGTGTCCCAAGCAGGGGCGCAATTCCCAGGGGGGTTAGGGGGGTTATGACACCCCAATAATCAGACCCAACCAATATGGTCCCGAGCTGTCATGTTTCACATGTTTGCAGATAGTCTGTGATTTTGTTCATAATATGAATGTGTTCATCTGTTTAGGTTTCTTCAGTCATGTAGTCGTTTATTTATTGAGTGCGTGACCGAACGAACACGCGTGAGATTATGTTCACCAGGAGAATCTTACACTCGAACCGAAAAGAAGATTGACTCTCAGAAGCTAATGACCAAACTTATAGCCCCCATGACATCCCAGGAGTCCTACTGTTGGCCCTAACTGTCCCTCATAGTGTTGCATTTATTTAATGCACATGCACATATCCCAGAGTGCAGGGAGACACTAAAGAGTCATTTGGTGATGGCTAGTATTTTAAGCTGTATAGCAACACCATCACACCCTGATTAACACCTAAAGCCTGCATTATGTTCCCTGTAATGATAATACTTTTTTTTTTATCTCTAACTGCTGCTCCTCTGCTGGCTTCCAGAAGCTAGCCAATGAGTAGCAATTGGGCTTTTAGGGAGGAGCTAAAACTGCTTGTTACAGCTCTTCAGCTGAAGAGCTGCATAGCAGGCAGTATGAATATAAATAATTTTTGGGTGTGTGTGATTCAGGAAAAACTGCTGAGTCTTAACATAAAAATGGAAATCAGCATCATATTTAATATTAATATTTTATATATTATATAAATATTTGCACTTTAAACAACTGCCTGCGTTGCATAACGCGGCTGCTCATCTGTACTCACCTCCATCGCCTCACCGTTCTCTCTCTTCCTCTCTTTTCCTTTAGGTGTGGTTTACGGCTACAAGGGTCTGCTGCTGCTGCTGGGCATTTTTCTGGCATATGAGACCAAGTCTGTCTCCACAGAAAAAATCAATGACCATCGGGCCGTGGGGATGGCTATTTACAACGTTGCTGTGAGTCCGTAAAGAAACAGCTCCATCATGCCTAAGCCCATTTCTGGGTGCGGCGGTTTAAATTTTTACAGCTGTCTTGCTTTTGTAGGATGTGGAATAACAAAGTGGCAATAAGTATGGTTTTTATTACTCCGTAGCACAAAATGCCCGCAGTATATCAGCGGGGAGTTAATCAATGCCAGTGGTCCATGATTACTTTGGAGCTGAGATTTTTTTTTGCCTTCCAGAAGTTACTTTCCTGCTCGTTCAGCCAGGTAGCTTGGCCAGCTCTCGAGAGGCAATACGTTACAGGTTCTGGTCGTTTATAAAAGTTAATGTCACAGGTAATTTAAAGGAACTCGGCATAACTTGTGATCAGCGATACGTACATCCCTTAAGTAAACTGCAGGCATCACTCTTTAGCATGCAGGATGTGCTTGTACTGTGGCGTGAAAGCTAATATTATTCAAAGCAGTGACAGCATACACAAGATCACAATTATATTATGCTAGCTTCTGCAAAAAAACAAGTGAGAAGGGGCCGCTGACTTACAGGGAGGCAGGGGAGGTAGACGGGCTTGTTCCAGACAGAGGAAGAACCGAGGGATGACATAAGATAAATAAGGATTATTATGAATGGTCCTGGAATAAGAATACAGCACTGAAAATGAGCACGATTGGTCCATATTAGGCTTGTATTAGTTGCCCATACATGACTACAATGCTTTGTGTACACCTACAGTTGGGAGTAAATCTTTAATTCAAATTTTAGAGTCAATTTAGATTCAACAAGGAAGTTAATATTCATCTTGATCTGGGATTTATATATATGTGTATATATGTATGTTTTTCTCTTAAATTCAGAGCCCCTATTGCATTTCTATCCAAATCATTCTGCTGCCAGCTCCAGGTGCTGCCTCATCGTACCTGCGCTGCTATGATACTCTTATTTCAAGTCTTGTTTGCAAAGTGCAAACTCAAAGACATTTCACGGTGAAGTAAATGTTAAATGAAATCAAAAGAATACAAAGCAGACTGTTACTGCGCAGCACTCAGATGCAAGCCAACCTTATCAGAGTGCTGCAGTTCAGCTTTAGTGCTGGGCATGTACTGCGTGTTGCACAGTGCGGGTAATGCAAAGTGTATCTCTGAGACCACATGCACAGTATGGAGTTATCCCGTCCCATGGCAGCAATAGGTTTAAAAATGCACCCATTTGGGCACTAAAGAATGGCAGTAAAAGCAGCCGTCAGTCATAAACATTTTTCAGCGGCTGTTAATAGCAAGTGAATCATCTTAAACGCAGGCACCTAGGATGCACTTCACACTGGAATAGCAGCCATTATGTTCACCGTAGCCACTTTAGACAAATTCTTGCTGCCATTTCCTGACACTCTTGACACAGACTAACTTTGGAATTGATGTAAAATGTCTGCAGGAGAAAAAATAAAAGTTGTTTCTGTTGCTTTAACTGCCAGCAGAGGTTTTGTTTCCCTGTTTTGATCAAGAGAAGGCAAACGTTTTTTTTAGGTTGCTGTTTTTAACTGACATTTTCCTGCACTGGCCCGAATCCCCATTAATATATGAATAAGAAAGCTCCCTAATGAGCAGCTGCACATTTATCATCTTATACTCTGTGGATATATAATTAATAAATGGACAGATCTCGCCTCATTTATCGAGGAGACGATTTATCATCCATCCATCATTTATGGTTGTTTATGATGTCATTAAATGCAGCTTTGCGTGACCATTTCGTCCCATGGCTCCACAATGTGAGTCACGTCTAATGTTGCTATTTTATCTTATAATATTCACATTTCAGTTTTATGACGATGTCAATAGTTAATGGCGTCTGCGAGGGGACCTCCTTCCTCTTTGCTAAGTTGTGAGCTCCAGGCCCTGATGAGATGACAATGTGGAGATTGTCAGCACGCTGTTGCCACTTCAGTCATGACTTTTTAATGCTGTTTTCACATGGGAGCCCTCCCCGGAATGATAAACAGATGCCTGATGCTTTTACGGATGTGATTTTCCTCCCCTCTCATCCTGTCGCTCTCCAACTCTGCTTTATTCTCCACCTCCTGTCCTCCAACCCTACCTCCCTTCTTTCTTTTTACATTTAATCTCACTCTCCCCTTTGTTCTTACTTCTTTCTCTCTCTCTGTCTTCCTGCAGGTGTTGTGCCTGATCACAGCTCCGGTGACTATGATCCTGTCTTCACAGCAGGACGCCTCCTTTGCCTTTGCTTCTCTAGCTATCGTCTTCTCTGCCTACATCACACTGGTGGTGCTCTTTGTACCCAAGGTGCTCCTGCTCATGATTGACACCTTTTAAGATCCGCTGACATTCATAGTGAAGTGAAACTGAAGGTCAAACGTTTCAAATTCAGCATCTTTAGGAATGAGCTGCAGCTTGTAGCGCACGACAGTCGCGATCACATTATTCACTCTGACAGCTTTTTTGTTTCCCAACTGCATAAACACGCTTTGACGTTTGAGTGTAGCGCAACATTGGACCGGCTCAAATCATATCTGTCTTACCGTTTCAACATTAAGGTAATAATCTGCGAAATTTCTTGCTGGGAGCTTTTACATTTGTAGCTGCCGTAAACATTTGGAGTAGGAAAAAAAATCTTGTGAGACGTTTTACACGTCTGGCAGTGCCGTGGGTTTTTTGGGTTGTTATGAACAGAAGAAGAGCCGCGCGGTGCACATGCTGCAGACAGAAGGAAGAGTGCTGCTTACAGAAATTCAAATTTCATTAACAGGAAATCACAATATCGTCTCCACCCTTTGATTATCAGGATATTTGTGGGAGCTCACTGCTGTGCAGAGACGGCGCAGCAGCGAGTGCTGAACTTGTCACTAAAGTAAAATAAAAGTCTTCAGTGATGAATAATATTTTTAAGCCTTTAGAGAAATGTGAGTGATTTGGCTGAGAGGGCTGCAAATATTAAAGATGTTTTATTACGGGCTCTGAATAGATGCATTATTCATTGGGCGCAGGGTAGCTGGTCTCAGTCCTGATTTTCTTCTTTATTGAATTCCTGTCTCTGCAACGGTCCAGATGCGGCGTCTCATCACCCGCGGCGAGTGGCAGTCGGAGCAGCAGGACACCCTGAAGACCGGCTCGTCCACCAACAACAACGACGAGGAAAAGTCCAGGCAGCTGGAGAGGGAGAACAGGGAGCTGCAAAAGATCATCCAGGAGGTGAGGACGCATTAAACAGATGCACATATCATTATTATTAAATACAGATTCCAGTTTAACCTGGAGTTCACCCGTGAAGGCGATAGATATACTACACACTCGTAAAAAATCATTGTACAGATATCTTATGTAATTCATTTATTATGTATGTTTGTGTGGCATGCTGAGCACTGAGAGTGCTGCCTGTGTGAACATAGATATGCTGCAAGATGTTCCCATGCAGTGCAAACGTGATGACCTCATTGCCTAATATGTGCATAGAAATGCTCTTAACCTGCACGGTAATTAGATGCATGTGGAAAATTCCTTTTAAGTGTATTTGTGCGTTAGTGTGTCGGAATCATTATAAATCAATAAACGCATGTTCGCTCACTAATCATAGACAATAGAAATGATGGATATAAACACTGTGATGGTGCCGTTTCAAATCCTGCTATGAAGCATTTTCACCATCGCAGTCTGCACACTCATTGGCTGACAGCTCATTAGCCAATGAGCTTACCTCGGATAATCTTTGTTTTTAATTATATTAATGACTAAGGTAACTTAGCATGTTATTGAGTATAAAACTAGTGCCTAAGACCCTTAAAGGCTAGACGCTCTCTCTAATTGGAAAACTTGGCACTTTTTGTTGGGTTCACTTTTCAGACCTGGAAGCTCTGTCCATCATTAAAACGCTCTTTGTCCTGCCGCCATTCTCTTTGTATGGAAGCACATTTACCTCGGGGTTGAACAGCAAAGAGTGAAGCTGTTTTCTTGGAGAAGCCTGTCGGCTAAAGCAAAACAATCTGAGGATTTTCAGCCAGAGAAACTGAAAAATAAAGAAAAACAGTGTCAGAGGCCAAAAAAAGCAGAGTTTTGATAATGGTTCAAGTTAAAGGGGGAAAACTCTGAAGCTCCGTCTGCATTGACTGAGGAGGTGAGTGTTGCGTTCCCAGAGACACAGACTGTGGCTCATCTGATCTTTCAGTCTAAAACTCAATTATTAGAAACCACAGCTGCCACAGAGCGAGTGAGGACATCCAGCAAAGACTGAAGTTTCTTTCGTTTTTTTAATGGCTGTGATTTTAAACCCTAATGGGAACAAATAAAGTCACCTGAAACCTTAAAACTACAGTAATAACAGTATTATGTAACTTTTAGTGAAAGGTTGTCTGTCGCTTTATGTTTTAAAAGTAATCAAAAACCTGCATCTCTTCACTTATTAAATTCATGTTTGATTTAATTCTTTATTGTTATTTTTATTTCAGTTTCGAAAACTTTAATTATGGTGACAAAATTATTATTGTTGTTGCTTAATTTAAAGATATGTTTTTACTTTTTCTTGCACAGCTGGTCTTTGGTCGTTCTCTAAATGTGATCATGCTGCACAGAGTGAACCATTTACTGTCCCAGTGAGGATGTGTTAGCTTATGTGAAATACCTTTTCAGGAATCGGAGCATTTTCCTGGTAGTTTTGACAATTTCAGAAACAAAGATGTGAATGAAAAAGAAGAAACAACTAGTTAAACATTATAATAATGTTATTGTTGCTGTGGTGATTTTCCTGCTGTTTCCCTCAACCTTTTTTGGGATAATCAAACATTCCTGTATATGCTGGGAAAGTCCTGCCAATGGAGACGGGAGTTTCAGTTATTGTGTTTTTTTGCTGTCATCACTGTTAATAACAGCGAAATAACCGTTTGGTTTTCATGTTATTTCTGGCTCATCTTTCTTTATAAGTAACAATTCATTTCATTATGGTCTGTATTTGTATAGCGCTTTACCAGTCCCTAAGGACCCCAAAGCACTTTACACAACCAGTCATCCACCCATTCACACACTGGTGATGGCAGCTACATTGTAGCCACAGCCACAGCCTGGGGCGCACTGACAGAGGCGAGGCTGCCGGACCTCTGCTGATTACTGTAGTGACCGTGTATTCCAGCTTTCTATATTTAACATTATTAGATCTGCGGTGGCTCACTGGGTTGTGTTATGTGGCGTTTTGCCATCTCCTTGTAGATATTTAGGGAAGTTTCAGAGAATATTTTACAGGAAGTAGCACAAGTTCCCTGCAGGTTTCTATGAATTATATAAAACACTTGTGTTTAAGGTTAAATGTGCTTTTTTAACCTGTAAGGGGAAATTTCTACGTTAAAGCAGCAACAATTGTTTAAAAAAAGTGCCTGAGTGTGACATTTTACTAACAGCACTAATAATAAAAAAATATGAGCAGTGATATAAACAGCATAAAAAGTCTAATTTTAAATCCTGGAATGATCAGAAGGCTAATTTGCTATGTTCTTCGGGGATCGCCGTCCAGGGACACTTGCTGGGTGAGCTAATCAACATGCATATTCATCCACACATCCTGGTTTTGTTTACTTCAGAGTCATAATAGCCCTGAACCTGTAATAACATCTTCTGATGTCTTGTTTTGTCACCCAAACGGTCCCAAAGATATTTCACTCACATAAATCACACAAGCTGAGGAGCTGAAACCCACAAATGTATTTCACTAGGAACATTTCTGAAGCAGTTAATCAGATATCAGAGTTGCTTTTTCACTGTGATTTATTTTTAATCAGTTTAATTATTATTTTTAAAATGTACTTATTAACCTATAGAGGCAGAGTGCAGTTACGTCCCATCCACACAGGAGGGAAAAAATGAATGTCTCTCTCTGACTTTGTTGTGTGAAGGTGACTCCTTGTCAGATCCATCTGCAAGCAAAAAATGGAAAATGACTAAAAGCTGCTGCGTGGTGGAATCCACCGCCAGCAGAATGAGGGACCCGGAAATGGTTTTTTTTTATGAACTTTGTAATTGGAAAAAGTTTCAGGAGCACAAAGTGAGACGTTGGCAGAAAGACAGGGGGTTGTTTATAATCCTGACACTCAGGATGTGAGGGGTTTATCAAAAAGTAATATGAATAAATTACTGATTTACTTCCTGAAGAAAGTAATTTGTTACTCTTCTCGTTACATTACTTTTGAATTTCTCTGCATCATTGCCCAACTTACATTTTCACATAATTATTAGTTAACAGTATAAAATTGCAGCGACTGACACTACAAAAACCCTCTGACAGTGCAGTTTTCATTGGACATCAACTCATAGTTACTTTTCTGAACACCAGATAGATTTTGAATCAGATTCTCTAAAGTCCTGCACAGTATGGAAAAACACTCCTGTCCCTGCGGCAAAATCACATCATCACGCCAACCCTGGCTAATTCAATGTTGGCTAATTTAAACTGACAGTGTAAAAATGATGTGTTTGCTTTAATGCTTTCTGCCACAGAACAGCGACTTCAATGATCCTGAAACAAATGGATCAGCATTAGCTGACTAACATTCTTCATTGCTTTCACCATCAGGTGCAGCAGGTCATTGTCTCAAAGTCAAAAAGTTTTATTTTATTATTTTATTATCACATTTTGTTCTACATCATAAATACTTTAGTAAATACCCCGCTTGTGAATTTTGAAACCTTTGTGCATCTCAGAGAAAGTGTTCATTAATAATCAACTAAATAAGAATACAGACGTTATCTGGGAAATTCTGCATCATCATAAATGTCAAGTTATGTGACCTGGTGCAAGACCTACTGATCGCATATACACTTCAACAAACTGACATCATGGAAAAATCCCACAGTTTTTGTCAAAGGAACCCAGGCAGTTTTAACTTCATGGCTGGCCACCAGAAAAGTGTTTGTGCTTTTCTTCTTCTGAGAGTTGATATAAAAATCTGTGACATGCTTGTGCTGCAGTTATGCAGAGTGTCAGTCACGGGCTGATGCTTCGGCCCCCGGGGCTGTGTGCCGATCACATGACAAATATCTGCTCTAGATCATCGTAGGGATGCTTCAGTTTGTAACTGCAGACTCTGGTTGTGTTTTCAGAAAGAAGAGAGGGTTTCGGCGCTCCGCAATCAGCTGGCTGAACGACAGGCTCTACGTAACCGCCGCCGACCCTCCACGGGCCAGAATCAGAACCACAATGCCCCGCCTCCTTCTTCTCAGCCAGATCCCAAGTCCCTGCTCCCTCCGCCCGGCTATCCCAACCCAACCACGGACAATCATTCCCTCCCACCTTCCTTCTCCAACTCCTCCAACCTCTACCCAGCAGACAGCAAGATGAGCCGCAACCACTGTCACAACAGCCAGATCCCGCTGCTGTATAAATAGGTGAAACACGGGAGGGTTCGGGTGGGGGAGGCGCACACGAGGGACACAGAACAGCACGAGACACTGTGAGTTTCACTTGTTTGGGCAACGAGCACAGCGGAGTAGTGACACTGTTTTAAAACACGGCGTGGAAGCTGAAATGAGTACACGGGAGTGCTTTATACTCGGGGAGAGTCACACAGGTAACACCCATCCTCTAAGTTTTGATCTCACTGTGTTCAACCCAGAAACACGGCGCACGCGGTGGCTCGACGTGGCGACAAGCACATCTAAGACTAGCAGCACACGACGTCTTTTTCAAAGATCAAGTGAACAATAGTCTCTTAATCATTCCGCTCCCTCATTCGTTATCTGGTTTCGTTGTGGAGACGCAGTGTCGAGGATCTTCAAAGGATGTGTTTGTGTCTTTGCTATATCGTCTCCACATTTTGTCTCTCGAGTTCATTAACTAGACAGACATGCGGTAGTGATTTATATTGGTCTGTAATATTTGATTGTTTTGTCATAGAGTTGTTGTTCTATTCTCTGTTAAGCTTTCAGGAGAGTTGTGAAAACTGAAATTTGCAAAGGGACAAAGCAATGTACAGTTTTGACTTTTTTTCCCCCTCTAGTGTTTCCTCTAAAAGCAGCCGAGAAGCTCAGAAGCGAAAAATGTGCATTATTAAACAGCCATAATTTAAAACGGCCAGGGAGCTAAGCATGCATGGATGTCTGTTGTCAGGACTGTGTGTTCAAGTACAAAACTGCATTTTAATAAGCTAGTTCCTTATTAGACCCATGTTGAAGAAGACAATGATCAAAGTTACTGATGAATGAGGACAGTTTTGATAGCTTTGGGGTTTGAAATCATATTTTACAATGTATTTTTTGAAGTTTGTGTTTATTTAGCAGTACAGTACAGTAGGAGACATCAAGTCAAGTCACATCAAGCCTGCATCTAACGTATCTTGCAGATATTGTCATCTACAGTCCTTTGGGGTCGTCCTCTTGTGCACTTCTGGATCTTATCCAGCACTGATGCTGACCCTACTTTCAAATCACCATTTGGGGCCCTTCGCTTCAGTGGGGCCAAACACCAGTTATCAGTGGAAATACACTCCGTGTGCAGTTCTGGCAGTCCAGGAGGTCAGGAGTGCAACCAGGATGTTCATGAGGAGTGAAATTTTCCGAACGTTTAAAAGGTTAAACGCAGTAAATCTTTCGTTCTGTCATCGTTTAAGCACATAAAGGATTAAAGACCATGACATCGCCTCCTGAGGGTCAGTTGTTTTTCTTGGCATTTCAAGGGTTAAACACTGTAAATTTGTCACTCAGCCAGATTTAGCTCCTTGGAAATCCATCGTCAGCCCCAAAATAAATGGTGAAGCATTAGTGTTCTGATACATGGAAGCGCATATATGAGGTTGAATGGTCCTTGGACAGAGAATGGAAGTGTTCCAGATGTGCACAAGGAGACTGCATTGAATGGGATATCAGACAGTTTGATTTTTATCTGTGGAGTCCTGGAAACATTTGATATGAGTAATCACCATCACTTACCATGATGACCAAGGCCCAGCTGTCTATTCTGGCTGCCTAATTTCACGGGGTACAGTTATCCGTCAAACACATTCATATACAGTCTACAAAACTGGAGCCATCCAAATTCCAACATACTTAATAGAAGCACAGTCTGTACTTTCTGCCTTTTGTAAATCTAAACCACTTTATGTTTGGACAGCAGTGAAACGTTGAGGGCTTCTGTGATGGCTATTACTGTAGATATGCAGAGAAAGCACAATTTTTTTATACCTGTAAATCTGTTACCCGTCATACTTGTAAACTTCGTTTTTTGTGTCTTATGTATATGTACATGAATTTTTTCCTTTTTCCCACAGACGATTGGGAATGAAGCTAATTTATTTTCTTCATCTTTTGCCTTCAGCTAAGTGGTGAAAGCATCCATGAAGGACTTAAAGTAATGTGACATAGTGTATTTATTCGGCAGTTAATGCGGATGTACTATTTCATTCATGAGCTATTTCCAGATTTTATAAAGCAATGACGCCTGAATGACGCTGTTAGCAGGTAACACAACACTTTGTCAAATATTTTTAAATATCTGTAAATCACAGTGTGCACTTTAAACCGAACAAACGATTCCACTCTGTGTCGCTGTTACTCGGTTTAGCTCAGGGTTTGGGGGAGGACCGTCAAAGTCAACTTAAATGAATGAAATAGGCCATATTTATTAACTGTGCAGTACCTTGATCACTTGATAGTGTAGTATATGAATGCAGAAATTACTTCAGAAATGTTCTATTATCTTGCACATATATAAGAATATACATGGATTTGGGGATATTTGTATTCACTATATCTAAGATATTAAATGTTAATATATTTCAGAGTATGTGTATGCAGATATATGGGTACCATAAATAAAATATTTGTTTTTTCCACTGGGTATTTCTCGTGTTTTAATTGATACGTTTTAAAATATGTGGACATATCATATGGATTGTTGTGCATATTCCAAAGGCACAGCACATGTTTGCTCATGTTTGCACTATCCACTAGATGTCACCAGTTATTTGTTGTTTTTCTGATTTGCTCGGGCTGTTTTGACCAATTCATCTATGTCCAAGTGAAACTTGATATTTGTCTCTAGGTCAGCTCTGCAGGACTCAAAAAACCAAATAAACCCAGAAGAAAAACTCATTAAACAAAAGCTAGAAGCAAAATTTGACACGATGACCAACTGTAAAGCCCAGTGGGAACCTCATTACCGAGACAATGAGTGGATGTTTGCCTTGCATATGAAACAAAAGTAGACAAATTGCTCCCAAGTGCGTCCGTTATTTGTATGATGTGTGTTTATAGATGATGACAGTCTGACAAACCCAGCTGTGCCACAGTCCCATGATCCCTCATCTCGCACAGCTTCCCGTTCCGTCTTTTTTCAGCTGACTGAAAGCAAGGTATGTGGTAATGCACAGGGAAAGGGTTGGTGTCGAGAACGAGAGAGGCTGTGTGTGGGGGTGGATGGCTGCCATTGGGGAAAACCCACTCTGAGCTGAGGCTTCTGTGGGCCTCCACCTGACACAGCACTCGGCAAGAGGCAGAAAAAAAGCAGGAAATTCCCCTCCACTTGTGTGATCCAACAAAGGAAGTATTTGCTGGCTGTGGAGGAATTTCATAGCAGCTTTTGCCAACTAGTGTGTGTGTGTGTGTGTGTGCGTGTGTGTGTGTGTGTGTGTGTGTGTGTGTGTGTGCTGCAGCGCCGGCTGGACAGACTTCTAACTATTACAGGAGACCATTCTCTGTAGTTTTCTGCATTTTTATTCTTTTCACAACTTATATAAATTTTTAAAGTTATATAAACTTATATAAATACCTTTAAAGTCCCGGTCCCAGTGATTTAAATACAAATAAATACAAATAAATACATACAAGCTATGACAGCACCTCTGTATCTGAACTCTTGAGCCAAAGAGCCTTGTCATCATCTGATACAGCAGAGGAAATCTAGCCTCATACAATCTCAGGTCAGTATAAATAATATGTCAAAAGTGCCTAAAGTAGAAACAATGTTGCAAACTGTTACAGTTTATATAGTTTTAAAAAACCAGCCTAACGTTTTCAGCTGGGAATTTCATCTCCATTGAGATTTCAATATTTAAACATCACCATGTGGATGAAATAAAAAACTATATGTTCACATAGTTTTTAAGCTCCATGCAGCTTTTCTGCTCAAAGCGGAGAGTCGTTTCAAAGTGCAAACACGCCAAAGAAGGTCCTTCCTTCGTCAGTCTCCAGCTCTGATAGCTGGTTGGTTTCTGTCCACAGCGTGTCTCCTTCGTTCAGCTGAAACACAGCGCCCAGGTAAATGGCGTTGTACCAGCCGTGGTCTGAGAAGCTATCCTGAATGGTGTCTTGGCATGCCGACCTCAGGGCGCTCATCAGAGTGGAGGGGCTTCCCACAGACTCTGAGTAGCGCCAGATCCTGTGGCTGAGAATTGTGAGGCTTTTTTCCTCATCTTCATTGTCATCGCTATTCCCACAGATCACCCTGAAGGATGCCTGGCTGTAGACGAAGTACAGGCCGGTGTGTGGGATGATGATTTTGTTGGCCTCCAACTTGAAGCCGCCCTGAGCGAACGCCTGGCCTTGACCATTCCTCCACTCCAGATGACCTTTTGAGTCGCTGCCTGCAAGTAAAGATCAGAAACGTTACAGCCTTGAAATACCGGAGTGGGAATTACTGACAGGTTTGTTATTTGGAGAGCAGAATGAAGTATTGACTGAAGCTAATGAATGACTTATGGGACTTCCTTATTGTGCTCTTGGTTTCCAAAAAGAAGAGAGCTACCAATACCACAGAGGGAGAAGAAAAACTCAGAAAAGCTCCTTTGAAGGCTGAGATTATGAGCCTATTGTTTGCTGAGGACCAAATCAAGGTAAGCGGTGACTCACCTTCTAGGTGGATGGCTGCCTTGGCTTTGCTGCTGATCCATTTTATCGTGGAGTGGGGCTCTGAAGGAACGAAGAAAAATGTGAGCTTGTCTCAAATAATCCACAAAGACTCAAATGTAGCTCTCAAAACCTCTCATAAGCACCCATGTGTATAATCACCTGGTTTTTCGCCAGTGTTCTTCGCCTTTAGTGCTTCTGGCTGTCCTACTTGTGTCTGCATGGAGGAAAAAAGAATCCTTAGATACATATATAGACACACACACAGGTTTTGAAAGACTTTTCATCATACTCGAAAAGATGAGATGCTCCTTACCATCCTTTCTGGCCTCGTATTCCAGTACCAGGCAAACAGCAGGACACCTGCTAAACAAAGAGCCACGACGACGAGGACGGCGCACACCTTCCATATCCACTCTGCAGGTGATTTCTTCTCAACTAAAACTACAGTCTTCGCCTCAGGACCGGCCTCGACATCAACTGGTGTGGTTGTGTATGCAACCATGCTGTGCACAAAGCCTCTGCCGTCTGATCTTTAAAGAAATCCAGAAACTGAACAGTTGTCTGTGTCTTCTGTGCTGACACTTCTCTCTTTGAGTGTGCTGTTTGTGTTAAGAGTGAACTTCTGCTGGAGAGTCTGTAGTATTTATGCAGCTGCAGGGGAAACTCCAGTGATGTCACCGTGTAAGTGGAGACAGCGCAGCAGCAACAGCGGTGGCAGCAGCGCAACCGGGGTCATGGAGAAAGGAGAGTGAGAGGGAAGGAAAAGTTACAGAACATTTAGCGGAGTGTCACCGCAGGAGTTATGGTTTCAGGATGGGAAAGTGGTTGATGGCGACTTTTGGTTTTCTAAAAAAATTATATACACAGATATTCAGGCACACACACGATGAGAGACAGACACACAGTTGCACCACACTGTGTCTGAGGTTAACTCGTACAGCTCACCAACATTTTGAGGTCAGAAAAGGGACATTATAAATAAACAACCCCCACCCCACCGTGACTTGTATAAATTATTAGTAAAGTCTTCACAGTACACTGACATAATAGCTTTTCTCCAAATCAAATCTACACATTTTTCTCTGGCATGTAGTGCAGTTCTAGTAACTAGAGTGTTTTTGTTGCTCACGTCTAGCTTGCCTTTACCGTGTATTTCACAGAAGTGTTATTTTGCTCAAAGCTCTTTTGAGAAACAGGGAGCCTTTCACTCAAAAAAAGTACATTCATGTTGTTGTATTCTTTTTACCCATAGACTGTATATAAAAGATGGCCACAACTACCACAAGGTCTCGTTTTTGCCATGTAGGTTTTTTTCAAGCCATAAGTGGCCATTATTTGCCCAGAGGGCAGTGTGCTAACATCCGAGTTTAAACTAAAACGCTTGCTTACTAAACTACCTGGGAGTCTCTAGTGGCCATTAGAGAAACTACAGTTTTGCGGACATCCTCTTTTGGAGTCATTTTTGTGCCACAGAAGTTGCATGTTATTCTTGCTGTACCAAAAAACATGCACAAAAGCCACAAGTGTGTAGAGGACACGGTCTGTCTACACACGATAAGAGGCTTATTCTTGTGTGACACTACGTAAACACTGAACCATTCTCGCCCAGCTGATGCTAGCTGACTACATCTGTTCTGGTTGTTGGATACAGAAAGTACATAATTGCTACTTAAAAATGCCAATTAAAAGGGTTTAATTGGCATTTTGAGCACCTTGCAGCAAAAATGTTGCCATGCAGAGAACTCATTGTCCACAACAGCAATGTTTCCTATGAAGAAATGTGATATATTTTTAGCACACTATCAGTTCATTTTCTATTACATCATCCTACAATATTTACACCTGGCTGGAACTCTTTTACAGTCTGCTATAAATCCATAAATGCTAAATATAGGTGGCGCGCTGAAGTGTTATTTTACTTCTTTATCTTTACAGCATGAGCGAAAGTTCAGCAACTGAAGTATAACCATGATGAGAGGTCATATGTGATGAAAGTTCAAAAGGAATTTTCACAAGTCATTTAAGTGTGTAGAAATTTGAAAGTAGATACACTACAAACAAAACACCTGGATTATAAAGTGAAACAGACGTTTAAGTAATCCATTTCTATATGTCATACATGAAGTATCTTCTGGGGTTTTGGAAGACTTTCTCTTTTTTTCCTTGACATATGGTGTTAACACAGCATTTGTTTCTGAAATTACCTCAGTTTAAAAAAAGAAAACTGAAGCAGAGAAAGAAAAAAAAAACTTGGCAGCTCTCTACTTTCTCTTTCAGAACTGAAAGGTGATGCAACTCAGTTCAAGACACTCCACAAAGCATCTTTTTACACTTCTCCTTCTTTGTCTTGCTGTTCCCATTTCACTTTCTCAACTGACTTTCTTTGTTTGAGACATAACGGCCAAGTGTGGGCTTTTTATCCAGTGTACATGCCTCAAATGTCCAGCGAGTTCTGTTTTCATTTGGCTGTGTTTTTCTTAAACACTTGTCTGGTTTCCCTTGTACTGTCCCGATTGCTGTTTGTTTTGTCACAACACGGTTTTAAAGAAGCAGTGAGGATTTGTCTCGTTTGAAGCCATCTTCTGTGTTTTTGATAAACTGCACATTATGAGTGATCACATTGTTTAGTCAGTATCATAAAAAAACTTAACAAAAAACATAAAAGTAGAAACCCGCGAGGCAAAAGTGGAAACACCAAAGGTGCAGTTCCTCTAATGGCCACTAGCTGCAAAAGTAGGTAAATCCCCACAGATTCACATGCTGAAATATTTTGTTCTCAGAGTCAATTTTACGTGATAATTCTCTTCAATTGTATTCATACAGTGCATTTCAAGGCACTTTGTATTCTAAGGTCAACCTTCCAATAATACATAGTACGAGCAAACACTTTGGTGACAGTGGGAAGGAAAAACTCCCTTTTAACAGGAAGAAACCTCCAGCAGAACCAGGCTCAGGGAGGGGCGGGGCCATCTGCTGTGATTGGTTGGGGTGAGAGAAGGAAGACGGGACTAAAGACATGATAATAACTGTATGAGAATTTATTTTAAAAAGCAGAAGAAAAAACTCACTCTTGAAGTCACTGAACTAGACACCTTGACCACATTTGTGCTCTCGCTGCCTTTTGGAGCAATTTAAGCTGTGCATACACTGTGCTATTTCTTTCAGTCGCATTATTCAGCTCCTGGTCAAACTGTATGATTGAATTTCAGGGGTGAGAAGTTCGCAGGTCACGATGCATCGTCTCACACTATACAGCTCGATGCTCTGATGTGACCTGAGTCACACTGTGCATCCATAACATGAAGCTTATAACACAAAATCTGTCTCTCGCTCTCCCTCTCTGTCTTTCACTCACACAGACACACACCACCACCATCAACTTTGCTAAATTGCTAATGAAAAACATTGATCATGCAGCTGTGATTGAGCAGCAACGTCCATCCAACTATTTTCACGGTTGGTGCGGTCGTGATCATTTTGTGAGGCCACATCGAAAAGGCTCAGATGAGCTTGACAAAGTTCACATGCCGCACTGCCGCGCCACTCCATCTTTCCACTTTCATTTCTGTCTGCACGTGCGCAGTGTGAGAAGCTGCGGTGACACCCTCACGACGGCCGACAGGATTTCAAACAGGTTTGATTTTCTTATGACCAAACGACTGATGATCGGGAGCTGGTTGTGAGGTCGCTTCTCGTTACCCCACATATATTACACGATGCACAACACACAATTAAGGCGAATCCCCAAAACGGTCGCACGACTGAAAAATCGGCTCAAAATGGGTCAAAAATTGCACAGTGTTTGCCAGCTTAAAATTAATTGACACATAATCTTGTTTTTTTTGGCTAAGGTTGCTCGCATTAGCTTATGCTTTAGCACTCCATCATCTCTTTAAAACAAATTACAGAGCTTAAATGCTAATCAGTTCAATTCAGTTTGTATAACACCAAATCACTTTAGATTGTAAGGTGAAGCCCCCACAGTAATAGGCAGAAAACCCCAGCAAGCAGATAACCCCGAGCAAGCATTCGGTGACTTTGGCAAGGAAAAACTCCCTCCAGCAGAGCCAGGGTCAGGAAGGGTAAGCCATCTGCCGTGGCCCATTGAAGGGTGAGGGGAGGAAGACTTTAGATTAATAATTACTACTAATTAAATGCAGAGTGGCGGATAAAAACTCAAAGAGTGAAAAAATGTGAGTCAAGAAGAGCCACTCAGTGTCTCATGGGAAGCCCCCAGCAGCTTAGGCCTATTGAAATGTAACTAAAATCATCTAAAATGAACTCATATCAGTAAGAGTTTGGGTTGCTTGCCACGCCGACTAAATTTACAGGAGGCAAAAATTAGTGGCTTGGCCCCTGGGGTCGGTGCAATGAGCTACTGCTAAAGTACCTAAATAGTTGTTGTGCGTGGTTGTTGTGGGAGATCCCAAAGATGTTTCAAGTAGAGCTTATTAAAAAGATAGCCACATTTGGCCGAAGATTTAGAAACTGTATAGAGAATCCAAATTCTTTGTAGCCTTTAGTAAAGTGGCTCCGATGATTTTCATGCAAAGCCCATCAGTGGATTTCAGGTGGATGTCAGATTTTTAGAACCACCTTTTCATTACAGCTGATCGCCTTTGACACCAAATCTGCTGAACAGTTGCCGCCCCGTCCCAAACAGAACTTTCTTTGTATTCGTATTTGTTTTGTAGTCATTTAGGTTTTTTGTGTGGGTGCATTTGCGGTTTGGGATCTTTTTTTGGTGCTCGATTTTTGTCACATTGCAGTCATTTTGTGTCTCATGTCTTTTGCGGTTACTTTTCTCTTGTTATATTAGATATCTCTGTGGTGACCTTAGGTCATCATGATTTTGGGTTTTTTGTTGCTGTGTATGTATCTAGTTAATCTTATCTATATTTGTTTTTTTTCCGACTTTGTGACAAGGTTATTATAGCTGACTAAAACAAAACTAAAACTGAAGTAAAAAAAAAAAGACATTTCACAAAAAAAAAAAAAACTAACTAGAATAAAATGGAAATGCAGGATGATGTTTAGTCAGACTTTGGATGCCGACTGTGAACCAACACAATCAGTTCTGCTTTTTTATTACCTATTGTCATACCTGCACTAATTTCTTTTTGAGCTTTGCCTCCAACACATGTCCTTCATATGCAGGGAGACTAAAACTAAGGCTGGATGTAATACAAATTACAACTAAAACTAAAAATTTTCTATAATAAAAACTGTTGTGAAGCAAGTAAACCCAGTCTGCAAAATGAATGTTGGGTTTTTCTCTGTATGTATTATTGTAGGGTCTACCTTCCTATATAAAGCTCTTTGAGGCGACTGTTGTGATTTGGTGCTTTATTAATAAAATTGAATCAAATTCAAAGTAAAAATAAAACATCAAAATAAAATAAAAATAAAACAAATCTACTTGTTGGTTGTTTTGTGTTGTTTCCAGTAACATTTGATCTTTTCCCATCTCTTCCTGGTTATTTTGCATGTCTGTTTTGTGTTGTTATGATGGTGAGCATGTTGTCTTGCTTGTCTCTCTTTAGTCATTGCGTTTCTTTTTGTAACAATATTCCATTCTTTTTTATTCCATTCTTTTTTTCTCATTTTTGTCTCGTGTGGGTTATTTTCCATCTTTTTTGGTCATTTTTTTCTGACTTTGTGTTATTTTGTGTTTCTTTTGTTGCTGCGTGTGTTGGTTTTGTTTGTCTCTTTGGCCATTTTGTGCGAATATTTCACATTTTTGTTGTTAGTTTTGTCTCTGTTTGATTAAATGTCATTTTTTTAATGTTTTCTTGATTTTCTTTTTTTTTAGTTTTTTTTTTTTGCATGTTTGTTTTATTTTGTCTCTTCTATGTATCGGATTTTGTGTGTTCCTTTTTGTGATCCTTTTGACTCTGTGGTCATTTTGTGTATTGTATGGTTAGTTTTTTTTGTTTTGTTTTTGGGCCAAGTTGCTCAGTAATATATTCTTGATGCTTGATTATCACTTCGGTAGTGTGGAAGGGGGAGCCACCAGTGTGTCATCGGGGGGATTGTGAATGTGTGTATCTTATAAACCTGAAAGGACTGGAGTGCTGTGACGCTGAATATTAACGCAGCAGAAAGTGTGTGCATGTCATGTGTGAAATCAGCAGTGAAATTGCACCTCCGTGTCTGGCTTTGACTTTTTCATTCCAACATGCAAACACAAACCAACCGCAAGATGTTGCCGGATGATATCATTTTCACCATTATCATATGCACCCACATGACACACACACACACACACACACACACACACACACACACACACACACACACACACACACACACACACACACTGTCAAATGCATGCATACTGTCTACAGTTCCTCCCTCTCACTCACCCACCTCTTTTCGATTATTCATAACGAGATTCTCCAAAAGAAGCTCTTGGTTATGATATCCGGTGTGCAAAGACAGGAAGCTCATCTATAGGTACCATCCCCGACTCTAAAGACACTGAATCAGTGTCTTTATGTGAGACTCAGCTTACATAAAGACACCGGTTCTTCGTATTTCCCAATGAAACAGGAATAAAAACCAAACTCAGACTTAATTATAGCACAAATATTTGTGTGTAGGATCACTTCTTTTTTTTTTTTTTTTTTTTTTTTTGGTAGGATCACTTCAAGTAGCGGTGTTGGAGACTCTGTGGTCGCATTGGTGTTAATCAGTTAAACTACTTTTTGGTCTTTTGAAAATATGAAAATAAAATATTGTATTTTGGCCATGATATGTAACACTCTCTGATATATTTAAATCCTGAAAAATTATAATGTGGTCATTTTTTTTTAACCTTCTTGCGAGGGGTGCAGTGGTTAGCACTGTTGCCTCACAGTAACGGGGTCCCTGGTTCAAATCTGCCGCCTGGCTGGGGCCTTTCTGAGTGCACACTCCATGTTCTCTGTCTCTCCAGGTAGTCAGGCTTCCTCCCACATCCAGAGGCATGTGCGTGAGGTTAGCAGGTTGTTTTCTGATTTATTGTCTCTCTGTATTAGGCCTACGACAATCTTTTCCTTTGTTTGTAGCCAATTTGCATTTTTATTGTGATTTATTCTGGTCATTGTGGTCATTTTTATGCCTTTAGGGCTGGTTTTCAGTGGTGTGTGGTGATTGGGTGCCTCCTTAACGCAGTTACTTTCAGTTTTCTGTCTGTTTAGTGTTATTTTGCATTTTTATTGTGACTTTATGTTCCTAGCTGTAATACTGTGATTATGTTTTGCCTCTTTTTTTTCATCATCACTTTTTGGCCATTTTTGTGCTTATTTGCATTTTCAGTATTGTTTCGTTTGGTTGCTGTGACCATCCCTTGGATCATTTTACACATTAAAAAAAAGAATTTTGAATCTCATTATTATTGCCACTTTTGCTTTCTAGTCATTACTTTTTACTCTTTGTAGTCTTTTAGGTTTTTGTTGTGGTTCCTTTTGTCTTTGTGGTCATCTTTTTGCCAGATTTGATTTTGTATTGGTTGTTTGTTTTGATTTTGGGTTACCCCCCCCCCCCCCTTTTTTTTTTCTTCCACTTTCTGATTTTTTATTTTTATTTGTTTGTAGTCGTTTTTGACTTCTTTTGTTTCCCCCTCTGTGATCGTCCACTAACCGCTCTGTGATCAACCTGTGTGGCTTTGTGTTATCTTCTTGTTTATATGTTTTGCTAGTTCCCATGAGAGAAAAATAACATCAAAATACAGTATGCACCTCGCAGTGTGAATAGACAAACTTCAGAATAACATTTTCCATGATAAACACGGAGGAGTCCTTCTCCACCAAATGGAAGAAATAGATCTTCTTCACTGTAAACAATTACTGTGAAATACCTGAATATAAATAAAGAGTCTAGACACAAAGTTACACTCATTTCCTTTTCTAAAAATGTGTTTGTCTGTGATTTCCCCTGCCTTTACTAATCAGCTCATTTAAATCTGTATGGATATATAGTTTCCCAACAAAAGAAAGTGTGACCTTTAACATATGACTCACTGAATCCCACGGATTTCACAAATGCCTCTTTTCATTGAACTGGGAAAAATATCACCGAAAATGAAACCTCCTCAGTTTGAGCTTTCGTATCTTTGTGCCTTTCCCTTTTCCTGACTTTCCGAATCTTTGTCAGGCCAGTCCCAAAAACACGGTGACACATTCCCCACATGTAACCCTCATGGTATCCGTAAAGCCATCAAAAAGCTTTTTTTTGTTCTTTGCTGATTTTGCTCCCTGGTTGCATCATGCAATCCCAGGAATATGCGGTCATCGCACGGTGAAGCTCAGCAGTAAAGCCGGCTCAGATAAGCTCAGGGCAGGAAAGGTTGGAAGGAAGCCGGGTGGGAGGATGTTGAGGGAGGGGAAGCTGTTGTAGGCGAACAAGTTGTTTAGTGTAGGATTATGAGCTGAGCCTCGTATTCAGATGTGTGTGATGACACATGCACAGGTGCAGGTTTAGAAGAAGCAAAAAATCCACATCTTATAGTTTTGGTTTCCTTCTTGTCATTCCCTCTTCGGGGTATGTGGGCTCAGATGTGTAAGGGAATAAACCAGGTCGATATGAGGTTCTACCACAAATGTAGCGTGGCTTCCGCTCTTTCTAGACTCTACAGTCTGGTGGCCTACAAACCTCTGCCAAGAAGTTACGCTTCACTTATGATTAAGTGGTTTGCCTCCTCATTTTTCTTCCGCATAACAGACAGGATTTGTTGGTTATCTTAAGCTTAACGTTATTCAGCCATATCCATGAAGCAAGCTGACTCAGGGGTCACATCAATTTAAGTAAATGATAAGAAATAAATGAGCCGGGTGTAGTGGAAGAAATACCACCGAGACAACGAAGCTTAAAAGAAGCTGGTTTGTGCAAACATTGTGTCAGTATGTGTGTGTGTGTTCAAATCTTTCAGACTTTACTGGATACATTTCCACTTCCAGTGGCCTTAAAATCAGGCCATTACCATCTCACTAATCTCACTTTGAAACTATATGACGAAATGTGCTACATAAATAAATTCCTTGCTTGCTTACATCAGAGAAAGATCCTTTGTATTTTTAAGGGATTGTATCATTCCTGTGAGGAGGGAAATTCTATTATGTTGCCACATTGAGGGCACACAGGGAAACATTCAAACCCCACAGGCTCATCAGACCTGTTTCACAGTGAAAGGCGACCCAGATATTTGCCGTACCTGTGTGTCAGTTGCAAAGTGTGTATTAGAATGACTTCCTGCTTCAACTTGCACCTAGAAAGCTTTGTTGTGGTTTGGCTCCTGTACTGACGTACTGGGCATGCTCACTTTCAGTTCTACCTCGAAATTATTCTCATGGTAATCTGACTTGTTAGTGCTTGTCTGGTTGTCTTTAACTACATGCACAGAACTTAACCATGTGGTGAGTATATTGTGTTTATACTTACCAAACTTTAACTATGGAATGCGCTTAAAGGCGTATTAAGCCTACATGTGCTATTTGTGTCTCTGAGGGTCAATTTCAAGCCTTAAATGTGATTTTACGTGAATAATTTGAAAAGGTTTTCATTTAAAATGATTAATAACCAGAAGAAAACAAGAGAAACGCGTCACCGGAAGCACATGTAGCAGGACAGGTTATGGAAACTCCACCTGGTCATACCTGCTGGCTGATGTAATCACCTACATGACTTCATTCATGCTGATTTGTTTACGTTTATGAAGCACTGAACAGTTTTGCATTTAACATGTGCTGGTACTGCTGAGGAGGAGGAGATATGACCTTTACTGGCTGCACTAGAGAACTGAGAATTTCTTCCTCTTTTTTTAAAAAAAGTCTAGTTTTATCAGGTTTCACTCTTTGCAGCTAAACTTTCCCTCCTCAGTCTTGTGGGGGTATTACTCTAACAATCTTTTAAAAGTGGATGCAAGCACCAAAATGTGCATGTTTGTCCATTTACAACAAATAATATGAAAAAAATCCCATTAACCACTTGAATTTTCAAAAGACTTTCCAAGATGACCACAGTTTCTACCTCAAGAAGCAACAATATTAGAGGAGAAATGCAACCGCTGGATGTATTTTATTATTATTATTATGTTTTTCACTTTGTGGAAGTCAAGATTACAACTTACAAATTTCCTGTAGGGCTTCTTTATGTCACAAGAAAGTGTAAAAGCCTAAATTATTGAAATGAAAAAAGAACTCAGCATATGAATCTGGTCAAATATACTGAAAGTGCGCCCTGGTTGTGCTTGCTTGCTGGTTGTGACTGAATCTCTTTGTGCCCTTATCATTCTGTTTAGTCTGTGCTATTTTGCAGACTGGAGGAGCCTGAGATAGGCACAGCGTCTTCAGTTTCTTGGAACTAAAGGTAAGAGTTCCATAATGGGTGAAGTGTGCAAGAGTGACTGAAACTGCTACAAGACCACTATAAACTCTATCAGCAAATTATCTTTGGAAAAAAAGGTTTAGTTGTGGTGCAGCGTTCCAGAGTAACCTTCTTTGGCATTTGCGTGGTTCTACGTTGTTTTGACATTGAGATCACACTGAAAGGGAAAGTTTAGTTGATTTTTATCTACGCTGTTTTCATTCTGTTTGACACACATATGTGCCTTCGAAACTCTGTCCCTGTCCATTTGCAAGACGCCACACGTGGCGTCGTACTTCAGCCAGTCAGAGGCATGTTCTGAAAGCACCTTTACCACAGTGTCTGGGTTGGACGGCGTGTGAAACAGTGTGCAGCAGACTCTGTGGCAGGGTTCTCTTGTTTTTGTGGTTGTGTCAGTAGTGTCACCCAATCATAAGAATACCTGTGTGCAACTCTTGAGTAACACCATGGTTATCAGCGCACAACCAGTTTTTCTTTAAACTGGTGTTTTGCTGCACTGCAGCCGAGGGTTAGAGATGAGAGCGTAGACCGTATATATAAGATGGGTGTCGCCACTGTGACACTACGAGCCTGAGGCTTCTCTCTCAGCAGAGTAGTGAAGGAGCACTCAGCTTGAGTGTTGCACCTTATCTTTCAGGATGTCCCTTTGTCGTTCTGCTCTATCCTCCAGTTCTTGGCTTCCGTTTATTGTAGCTCTTTGTGTCCCGACTCCAGATCCAACAGAAAAATGACTCATGACTGTTCTCATAATGGTCTGTGGAGTAACCCACCATCATGTTTATCTGCTGAGCTTCTAGAAAATCATTCTCACACATTTAAACAATCCAGTGATTAGATCAGATGGGAAGCATTCATAATGGAGATCATAATTTACCTGGAAAAAGGAGCTCCGGGTGGGAAATTTTAAGTGTCGAGGTAGTGAAAATCAATTTCTAAATAAATTCAATCTAAAAACCCCTAAATAACTACATACATTTGGATCATAAAGCTGTTTCTTAGTTATTTCTACACATTCTGCTGAATTCTGCAGTGACTGGTCAGCATCGGCCTAAACATGCCAATAGCTATTTTTGCTGCACTCTATAATCGTTCCACACAAACATTAAAAAAAAAAAAAAAACTTACTTCCAAAATTTCTTAAATGTAATAAAAACACAGTTTTACTATTCATGTGATTTAAAAAAAAAAAAAAAGCAGAATAGCTTCTTGTTAAAAATATTTTAATTTACACTTTTAATTTAAGGGTTCAGTTTAATTTCATTTGTACGGTGCCGAATCACAACAGAAGGCAATTTAGCTCTTTTATTTGTGCCAAAGACTTTTCCCTTTTTAGCTGCTGAACTGTTCTTTACATTTAACTTGACTTTGCCCCCATTTTAATTGATAAACCAGCTTCTTTTATTTTTTTTATCTTTCAGTTTAAATTCACAACATGATGTTTGTGTGTGTGATGTACACATGATTGTATCGTGTGTGAGTGTGTGTGTTATCTGTTTCTGTAAAGCACCGAATGCTGCTCAGTAGTTATTTCAAGCATGTCCATGTGAAATGATGGTTAACAAGATCTTCATCAGTAGAAGTCAGTAAAGCCCCCTCAGGTTATACTGCTTAGTTTCAGTCCATGTTTTCTCCACCTGCTGTGGGGAGAGAAAGTCCCCATCAGTGGGGCCAACCCCAAAGTTTAGGAACCATTGTGACTTTAGTATCGTTATAAAAATTTACTGGGAAATAATCTTTTCTGAAATAAACTTTATTAACTGTTTTGTAGCTTAAAAGCTTGCTGCGACTGACTGTTTGCACGAAAAGCAGATGCCCTTACTCCTGGTAGATGTGTATCGTCTTGTTTGTTTCTATTGCCAGCTGACAAGGTCATTATTCAAACACTTTGATTTTGTTATTCACTGCACAGAGTGCAGCTTTAGACTCAAATTAGTATCATTATGATGGCGCACAGATGAGCATCTCTGCAGAGAGATTTGTGTTTCAGCTGCAAAGAAAATCTTTCCAGAGGCGGTTTCACTTTGAATTTGTTTAGGTTTACTTGCTATGAGTAAGGAGGGTGACTAAGACATACAGTACTGACAGTAAATTTTATACTCTTTGACCTTTTATGTCTACCAGAGCATGTAGGCTTTCCCAGTTTCGCATTTACTTCTGTAATCTCTGGGCCATCAATTCCTGCATTGCATAAATTAAATTTTTTTTGTCAGAGGTTTCCTCCCACACTTGCTGTAAAGTAACATGGAGTTTGACTTTGTAAATGTGCAGGTCCAGCCTTTACCCCTGATACAGTTACACCATCACTTGACAGACAGCTGATTGAACATGAGGATAAACATGTGATTAGTGCCACAATCGAGCAAAACAAACAGTGTATATTTATCTCATCAACATGATTTGGAGTCAGGTGAGTGACTGTGGGGAATATCTGTTAAAGGAAACATTTCCCTCCTCTTTGTATTATTGCATGAAAAATCACATCATTACATGCCGTATTGGTGGCGTGCATTAAACAGGAAGTGTAAATGACATATTAGGAAGTGGCCTTTTTCACTTACATACTTGAGTCCACCAAATAGATGTACCTCTTAGGGATCAAAGGTCATACTGTGGTGGAAAGTTGGCCAATTTGGGTGAATGTCCTCGTCATGTCACTGAGTGCGTATTCCAAAGGTTGAAAATTAGCAAAGAAAAAATAAAAAGTACCTTTTAGTGTCATTGGTCATCGGAAATTGAGTTCAAAAAACAAACAACAAAAGAGAGCTGTCCTTTTCAGATAACCTTTGAAGGGAATCACAGGCAATTATAGCCACACGCTGTGAAACAGAGACCGGGCGGAATCAAAATGCAGGTTTCCATGTTTCACTGATTGGAAATCTTTAACACACAAAGACAAAATCAGCACTGCCGTTAATATAGACACATTAGCGACATCAGCCAAGATACAGTTTAAGTACACGATCATGCTCTGCTTCAGTGTGTCACAGTACATGTTGGCATTCATGGTTAACTGTAGCTCCCCAGTACCAGCAGCACTCATGCAGCCCCCAAAAATGACATCCCACCACCATGCTTGACTGTAGGCAAGACACACCTGTCTTTGTACTCCCCACCTGGTTGCCACCACACACTCTTGATGTGCTCTTTGCCATGGTGGACCAACTTCTTTGGTCCACCATGGCGAGGGTTGTTTTGAGTGGAACCTGTCCTGTCCTGTATGTATGCACCCTGAAACTGCTGCAGCTCAGTTTCAGGGTGCTGGGTATATTCTTATAGCCTAGGCCATCTTTATGTAGAGTAACAATTCCTTTTTTCAGTTTCCTGTTTAACTCCTCTCTGGAGGGGAGAGGGAGGGGAAACAGGAGGACAAAGGAGGGGGGAACAACTAAGCTGTAGTGCCTCTGCACCTCACTGTACAATACCTTGTGCAATACTTTTTGTAAATAGTCAACAGTGCAATAGACTCAACACTTGAAATGTGCAATTCACTTGTATTTTTATTTTTTATTCCTATTTATTCTATTTATCCCCTTTGTATATTTTATTTATATTTGTCTCTGTATTTATATATGTGTGTGTGTGTATATATAACAGTTCTGTAACTGTAACTTTGGTCGGTGCTGTGCTTTTTTTGGAAGTCGAATTTCCCAGAGGAACCCACCCGAGGGATTAATAAAGTTCTATCTTATCTTATCTTATCTTAGAGAATTCTTTCCCATTATGTGCCATGTTAGACTTCCAGTGACCAATATGAGAGAGTGTGAGAGCAATAACACCATATTCAACACACTTGAGGCCTTGTAACACTAATGAGTCACATGACACCGGGAGGGAAAATGGCTAGTCGAGCACAGTTTGGACATTTTCACTTAGGGGTGTGCTCACTTTTGTTGCCAGCAGTTTAGGCATAATGGCTGTGTGTTGACTTATTTAGAGGTGACAGCAAATCTACACAGTTGTACAAGTTGTACACTTACTACTTTACATCGTATCAAAGTGTCATATCCTCAGTGCTGTCCCATGAAATGATATAACAGAATATTTACAAAAGTGTGAGGGGTGTACTCACTTTTGTGAGAATTTTGCTGAGTTCACCTCCTGCTGGCGAGCTGTTACCGACTTGGCAACAAGTGTCAAAGGGGAAAATGTGTATTCTCCTACTAGCTGGCAAGTTGTTGCTGCTGCTTGCCAGGTGAACGAGGTCAGCTGGTTGGGTGCAGCACCATATATTTCCTTGTGACTTTTTTGGTCACCAACAGAATCCTTCAGTGGCCCATAGTTTGCACGGGAAGAAATTTCTGTCTGAGCTGTAGTGAAACTCGGAAAGAGTGTTTAACGGAAAAAGTATTACCAGGAATGGGAGAATACAAAGTAAAAGTTGTGCCTTTTGAAATGCGTTGGTTAGACCAGTGTGGTATAATTTCTTACTTGGAGGTGAACATTTTCCATTTTGTTGCAAGGTTTTGCGCTTGGTGCTTTGCGAGTATTGTAGTCGCCGTCTGCAAACTGCTGGTGTCTGTGGCAACAAAGGAGGAGACTCACTCACAAACTGATCGAGGAATACACACTTTTCCCGTACGGCCTGTGATTGCCAGCTGATTGCTCACTGGTCCTCAGCCCCTACGTGTCCTAAGATGACCATATTGGCGATATCCCCTCTGCGTGGTGTTACATACATGGGTTAATGTAGAAAATAAGTGAGCACTTAGTCAAAGGAGCTTGCAAAGAAAAGCGTCTGGACTTCTTTAAGTTGCTTGAAGACGTTTCACATCTCATCCGAGAAGCTTCTTCAGTTCTAAGGTCAAATGGTGGAGAGTCCCAGATATAAACCTAGTGGGAGTTTCCCCCCACAGAGGGACAAAAGGACCCCCTGATGATCCTCTAATCACCTGAGCAAGGTGTGAAACTGGGTGTGGGTCCCAATCAGCCAGAGTTTCGGGTGAGTTCATTGTGAAACCTGGCCCCACCTTATCATGCGAATTCCTGAGGTCAGGTGGCCCAGGATGTGAGTGGGTCCTTGAGCATTTGTACATATTCTGACCTAATTATTTTAAACTTGTCTTATATAAGCACCTGTCATTAAAACAATATTTAAAAGGTCCTCTTTAAGGGTGAGCTGAAGATTTAATTTCTTGTGTGAATGTAGTAAAAAGCTTAGGTTTAACAAAACAGGATGTTCGCAAACTCAGCAGAATGGGGAACTTCTGGGACAAAAACAGAAAATTTTCTTTGTCTGTTGTTTTTTCACCTTGTAGACTTCAGATTAAGAATAACATTAATGCAACATGGAGCCTAGAGGCAGGACAACCCCCCCAAAAACTGACACTTTACACTGGCCAAGGCAGCTGTAGGTGTCTACTTCAGAAAACATCCAGGCCGTTTACTTTTGACTTTATCTTTTTATAGATTTAAAATCACAATGGTGAAAGCACACATAATGTATATATATATATATATATATATATATATATATATATATATATATATATATATATATATTATATATATTATATATATTATATATATGTATATATATATATATATATATGTATATATATATATGTATATATATATATATAAAAAAAAAAAACACCCAGCACGCCCCTGCGGGCGGTTTATCCTTCAAGCTCGGGTCCTCTACCAGAGGCCTGGGAGCTTGAGGGTCCTGCGCAGTATCTTAGCTGTTCCCAGGACTGCGCTCTTCTCCTTGCCCACCGATGCCTTCTTGTTCCAGTAGCCCACTTTTCGTCAGGGTGCCCTGGTTCCTCAACACCTGACGCGGACCTTGTTGATCCGGGCGACGTCCGAGCCGGCATGCCTTCATATTTATCTGTCTCGCTCATGTCTGCGGTAGGCTTGCTTAGCATAGGGGGTCTAGCCTTAGGACCCTTACTGGATACAGACGCCCCAGGCAGGAATCGAACTTGCGATCCTCTGTTCCAAAGGCGTGTAGTTTAACCACTACGCTATCCAGCTCTATATATATATATATATATACATACATATATATATATATATATATACATATATATATATATGTATATATATATATGTATATATCAAATTTAGTGTCTACAGTAAGACATTTAATCGTTTTCTGATGGCACACTCGGATGGCTTGACTAATCACCCGGTGAATACATATCCTATCCTATCCTGTGGTTCTTTTTTACACTTTCCCTACAATATGTCACATAATGTCACTCATCACCAAGAAGAATGAAAACTGTTAACAGAAGGAAGTTGACTTTTAGAAATACAGCACAAAAAAACCCATTATCTTATGAGGAAGACAAGAGTGAAACACCGTGGGAAACCTTATGCGAAGGTATGAAAAACACAAAGATGAACCTTAAAAGGAAGTAAATTACCCCAGTGGATGAGCAATACAGAGCTGATAAACTGTGTAGGGGATCTGAAACACAGGACTTCCCTCGGGAGGAGCCTGAAGATGTACACTGTGACCTCTTTCCTCGTACAGGCTAAAAGTGTGACCACAGCAGGTACGGGCCGTTTTTAGTAATATGTGTGAGAGGAATCAACAGGACCGGATGGCTTAAAAAACAGTCACCTCACCACTGTGTGCGGTGCTATTTTTAATAGTCCTTACAGTCAGTGTTTAAACTCTGTGGAAAAGGTTAATAATCATTCTTGAGCCTAAAATACTACGGCTTACTGCTCGTAGCTTTATCATCTGTAGTATTTTTAACTAGTCATAGTAAACTACCGATGCTGTCATTAGGGGTGGTGTGACAAGGTGATAATGCATTAGTGTACATTTCCTTCCTCCTTGATCTAAAAATATGATACAACAGTTCATAATTACAACATGCTTTGGTTGTAGCAACAAGAGCCAAATAACAAATATGACTGTTATGAAGAAACAACATCTCAATGATGGCTGATGGATGAACTGTAATTCAAGGCTAAAATGACCGATGACAACATAGAGGATCCAAAAGCATGAAGAAGAAAGAGCACTTTTCAAAACAAAGCTCTTTCACATGAAAACAAGCAGATCAGATACTGAAGAGAAAAAACAAGCAGCAGCAGCAGCAGGGTGTGTCTGGACGTGAACAGGAGATTGGTCAAATTTAAGTCCTGGAACCATTGTTCTGCATTCAGATTTCTTAATAAAGGCTCTTATGACAAATAACAGGGAAGTCATTGTTCTCTTTTAATTTAAGGTAAAATAAATAATAAAGAGGTCTCAACTCAAGCTGGATTAAAAGTTGTGGAAGAATTGTAGATCTGGCTTCAGGCCTTCAAGGTCTTGTTGTTGTTTGTTTGTGTTTCTATCCCGTGTAAAGTCAGATAAATAAAATCAATCAGCTGGTTAAAGCATATTTATGAGAGGTCACTGACTCTGCTGACCTGATAGCCTAAGGCAGTTGATTTTGTAGCTTTGGGCCTCTGACAGAAAAGCTTTGCTTTAGTTATTAGAAAACAGGCCTCTGACTGTGGATCTCAGGCTTCGTACCCACTTACATGCAACTAGGTCAGATACATAACCCGGAGAGAGGCCATGGAGAGCCTTAGCATCAGCAGCAAGACCTTAGAATCTATTCCAAAGCATGTGGGGAGACATAGAAGTGAGGGTAAACTGAGTGTGATGTGATTGTGTGTAATTTATTTGTGGATTTAATTTCCAGTTTTAATACAAAGAATTTCAATTACATTACTAATTTGACTTCAGGCAAGTTGAAACTTCTAATAAATGTATTCAGAGGGAGGAGTAACAATTCAGCTTTATTGGTTTTTTTCTTATTTAACTGCAGCTTTCTCAACATAATAGTGTTGTGATTACATCAGCCCGCAGAATAAAGCAGAGAGAGAACTCACGTGGTGAAGCAAGATGAGCTTATCCTAAACTGTAGCTTAAACCCGGCAGACTAACATCAATAATGTAGGAGTAGTCACGACGGTACCGTCTTCTCCTGTGTAAATTCTCTGACCTCATGACGGGTTTCACTGAAATGAAGGAAACAATAATAAGAAAACTCCACAGGATCTTTTTCTTTCTTTCTTTCTTTCTTATGAACTGATGAACTGCAAGACAAGTTCAGCCTGTGCGATCATCTCTAAATCAAACAGCGCTTTTATAAATAGCCACTTTTGCGTGTATTCTGCTTAGATCATCCACTTAGGCTACAAATGAGGCCCCAGGTACAAGCAGCTAAAGGTCGAAAGCTTCCTGTTAGAGGCCAAACACTGCTGTACAGATGTACTGCAACACTGTGTGAGTGCACCAGTCCCCTTTAGGCCACGCAGACGGCTCAATTATTGCATCATCAGTTTCTTCGATGAGATGGCTATATTTGGTTAGCTGTATTGTGAAGACTTCCTCTTGTACTGTAACAATGAAAAGCTGTCCACTTTAAGGGGGCAGGTGACATCTACAAACCACTGTAATGGGAGCGGTGATCCCTGTAACTGGGATTACTGGCATTTGTGCTCCTTTTGGTATTTTTGGCCTGATGGCAATGCATTAAAGTTGTCATGTTGGGACGCTGTGGGCTGACTGTCTCAGCCACTTCACTTTTTTACAGGTACAGACAGCTGAATGAAGGAAGCGAAATCACGTTAACATTATATCGTCTGTATAATATTTTCCTATTGTCAGAAACGTTAGCCTCACAGCCCACTTCTACTGTGGATCGAAAAAGTTTATAGGAAAAAAGAACACCCACTCCTGATGTACGGACTGTAGTTGTATTGTTAGAGTGAGTTTGTGTATTGGCATGCACTGTTAGAACAGACATGGACGTACTGTTTCTGAGCTGACTGCAGTTGTGTGAAGCACTGCGACAAATGTTCATATTGGCACTAAAACTATCTCCTATTTCAGGCTTTTGCTGAGTCTCCAGACGGTGGGCAGGTGCATCCTGTTCCTTTTCCTTTTAATTTGTCAAATGTGTCTCGAGAACTTGATTAAAGTCGATCTGTGGCAGATTAAATTAACTGGGCATGACCATGTATTTCATACTGCATGTTGGGACAAATATTGAGCTATGACGTTCAAGGAACTCTTTGTAGTTTGTTACGGCACCGAGTGCTCGCAGGAGGGCAGTGACCTCAATAAATGTGAACTGGAAGAAATTTGGTGCCACCCGACTTTTCCTAGATTTGGATTTCGCAGTGAAACTGAGTAACTGAGCAGGAAGGCCTTGTTCGGGGATGCGACCAAGAGCCCGATATTCATCTTAAGGCTTTAAGAACTCTCCTACAGAGGTGAGAGTACCTGAGCAGCACTCTATAAATCATGCTTTCATCTTGGAGCAGCTAAAGAGTAGCAGCTCTGAGTAAAAGGAGTATTTATCTGGTTTGCCAAGCAACATCTAAAGGACTCTCTGTGTTTAATGGGTTTTCTCTGATGTCATGTTGCAAAAACTGCCCTCTCTGGGCAGAATTTCAAACTCTGTATCTGTTAAATCCCAGCAACCTGTACCCTGCTGATGCAGTCCCTCCAGAGGAGAGCGGTGGTGGTATCTTCATGCTGTGAGGGGTAAATTTAGTGATAGCCGTGGCCACATGCAGAGAGGTTCTTAAAGAAATCTTTCTCCAGATGGTTCGCCTTTCGGCACTACACTGATCTGAACTGAACGGTAAATGCAAAAGTTTCTGGTTTTCCATTAGTGATCTGAGCACCTCACAGAACATCTGAGAGAAAACCTGAAGACGCTTCTCATCCAATCTGATGGTGCATGCCAATATCAGACAGGAAGAATGAGTGGAGATAAGCTTGTGTAGATGTCATACACATCAGTCTGGATACTTTTAATGTGTCATTGTGGGCTGAGTAGACAATAAGTCTTCAGGTGGTCTGTGTAGGTGGACTTTGGCTGCTCAGAACAACACAAACACAAAAGGGAAGGTAATATAGAAACACACACATGCACGCGGGATCGTATACACACAGCATCGTTTTATCTCAGTTCTGTGGTTGAGCATCGTCACATGCTTTTGCCACTAGGTGACGAGACCTGAACTCGTAGTGGGTGTCAAATCTATAAATCTAAAATGTCAAACAGAAAAAACTCTCACGGTGATTTTTAGACGCCCTTTATATTAAGAAGCATTGTTTATAAGCTCAGAAAAAAATATAACTTGACCCTTTACCATAAAGTGCTGAAAATTCTCAGGACAACAAGAAAAAATGTGCCCCATCAGCAGCTTCCCGAATTCTTAATGAGAGTTCTTAGAAGCTCCACTTGTTTTCTTAGATCTAATCTCACTCTTGTGTTGAAACTAGACACTTTACGTGCTCCCCTTTTCCACACTCAGGCAGGAGTGCTCCTGTTTCTTTGTGGGCCACGAAATGCCATTAGAGGCCTGACTAATCAGCTAATACAAATGACAAGCCCCATAAACAAAGGCTGAAGAGAACAAAGGAGCCAGTGTCGTAAGAAAGCGTGACAACATTACAGCTGAGATACCTGTTAGACATGATGTCATGTTACAGCCTCTGTCCAAACCCAGAGGCGGGCGGTGTTAACACTGATAAGGTGAAGGGATTTTTTTTCTTTGTTGACTGAAGTCAGTGTTAAAGATGTAATAAGGTGGATACTGTCATTTTCAAGTGAATATTAACTTGTTGAGCAGGTGTCATTGCTACACTCCCATAGTGAGTGTGTTCCTGAACAGTAGAGTCAGAGCCTGGGGAACGTCTGTGATATATGTGGATGATGACGCCATAACACTGCAGTGAAATGCTGTACATTCATTCATTATTTAGAGAATTATTATTTAGAAAAGACAGGAAAGCAGAGAGAGAGAGTTTGGGGTAACACACAGGAAATGGTCCAGAGTGGACTCAAACCCAGGTGCCTGCAGTGACCTTTGATCATCTGCTATAGCAGCGCCCAAACTCTGGTATTTTATTAGTCTTAGTCAACAGGCATATGCCACTTTATTTGGTACACCCGTCCACCCTGCTGTTGAACGGTTGAACTTTGCATTTAACCATGTAGTCATGTGAACCTGGTGAAGTTCAAACTGAGCACATTTAAGTGGTTTTGACCGTGGCACTTTTGTTAGTGTCAGACAGGCTGATCAGAGTGTTTCAGAAACTGCTGATCCACTGGGATTTTCCCACACCAACCATCTCCAGGGTTTACAGAATGGTCTGAAAGACAGAAAATATCCAGTGAGCCGCAGGTCTCAGAGTGAAAATGCTTTGTTGATGCCTGGGTTAGATGAGAATGGCCAAATTGCTTCGAGCTGAGAGGGAGGGAACAGTAACTAAAATAACCGCTTCTTAAACCAAAGTACGGACACGAGCATCTCTGAACACATAACACATGAGACTGTGAAGCAGGCGGGCTACAGAAGCAGAAGACCACACCGGGTGTCAGCCATCGACAGAAGATTAAGGCTACAAATGACCATAATTGGTGAATTCTACAACAAACGTTGTCCAATGAAGTTAAAGAAAAAAATGTTTCCTGGTTGAATTACTCTCAATTTCCACTGCAATATTCACATGTGAGGGTCGGAATTTGTCATAAAACCAGCTGGTGACATGACAGTGCCTACATTCTTCTTTTATGTGTAGTCTGTGGGGGTTGGAGTCCGCCTCCAATGACCATTAGAGCAAATGTAGCTCTCGGCACTTGTGTGATGGCTTTGTTTTTCATACCCAGAGGTTGCCACCTGATTGGTAACTGTTATTAAAAAAGCAAACTGATGTCATTTTTTTCTAGTTTTCCCACAGCCGAGTCTGTCCGGTGCTGCTTCGATTAAAATAGATGTGGCATTCATTGTACTTTATTTGTGTTGCATCAGGCCTGGTAGAACTGCAGGAGAGACTTTTTTAGAGCCAGTTCAATAACATCAATATTTACACCCTGCTTTTTATGAGGCTGCTATTCACTCTCTAATTTACAGCTCTGATTGGGCGGAAGTTAAAATGTCAACTTTTGCTGGAGTTTTTTCCCAAATGTCACTTTGATCCGGTGATGGGAACACAGAGACTCATTGTATTTCAAAATTCTCCAGCGTGTCTCATCCGTGGAGCTCAAGCTTGCCGACTTTGGCCTCGCAGTTTCAGAGAAGTTACCGACTACTATGTGTTTAAAGTTTCTTTCAAGCCTCATTGTTTAGGAGTTTATTAGTGTGTAGCTTGTGGACTGCAGAGAAGTGTCAGCATTACATCCTATATTTATGCCTGACCAGTTTTCTACAGAGACAAACAAAACAGGAGCGAGAAATGCTTAGTAGAAACCATGACAGGAAAATAGTGTATGTCAACAGAGCTTCCATTATTTAATGAGCTTAAATGTATATGCACTCTCACAAAATGATGTATAATAGCTCGGTCGGGCTATTATTCCACAATGTACAAAAACAGACTTTCTTAAAAATAACAAACAGAGGAACTCTGGGCCTTTTTGCTTTGAGGCAACAGCGCTAACTGCTGTGTGTTTAATGATATGTATTTGATGATTTTCATTTAAAATTGAACTGAAATAAACAGTAAAACCTTGAAATCTCAGAATTAAATTAACATGTTATCTAATTACTTTTTATTTCATGATATTGCACTTTTAGGATCTAGGAGGAATATAACAAATATCTACCAATATACTTCTTTGGCCCTCAGAAGTCACGATTATTAACAACACACGTGTGTGGATGACCCGGAGGGTAATGTACTCCGGCCTCTGAGCTCTATTAAGTTTCAGTCCCAGTACATTAAGGGTGAAACTTACACATTCACGTATGACTAGCTTCATGATTTTTACATTCTAATTCTAAAAATGATATTAAGATGAGCTAAACTGCCTCAGGGGAAGCTGGTCAGAGGGTGCTGTGAACTCAAAGGTGTCTGAGGGTGTTGTAAAGGGGAAGCAGTGTAACGGTTGCACCAAATATGTGGCTTCCTGTGCTGTTGCTCAGCACACACACAAGTAAATATCACAGCGGTTGAATACCTGTGAGTAGAACTAATGTCAGGCCCGAAAGATGAACAGCGCCGTGTTTTATGTTTTTTAATGTCACTTCTGAGGTTTCTCAGAATGCATTTGTGGTCTGTGTTAAGCATTTTTCATTGAATGAAATGTCATAGCAGGATGTGTACGATCATCCGAACAGACGATGCTGTGGTGTGCGAAGGCTTCATGCTGCCTTTGATTAGGTGGGAAGTGGCACCACCGTGTGGCCAGTCAGCAGTGCAACGTGCAAATAAAAAGTGCATCAGGTTGGTTTACAATAATCTTTATTAAACGTCTATATGCAGAATTCAACAACCAAAATAGAATACTCAATTACATAAATTACAGAAGCACATAACAGTGAAAAGGAACATAATTATTCCAATGACTTTCACAGTTTACATTCATGTCGGCCTAAAAATTCAAAAACAACTCAGAACCAGCTGGCATTTTTAAAACTCTGTTCAGGTTGGACTGATGCAGTATACGATTGTTTGACCTTTATTTACTATGAAGATGTGGCCTATCAAGAGTACGAGGTGCCAGTTAGTAAAGTCTATATTAAAACCTGCATAATGGAGATTTTTTTCTTTATTGTAGTGTTCCATGTTAGCCACAGAGTCTTTAATAATTGTAGACCATGATCAAATCCTTGCAGTATTTTTTTATATTGTGAGAGTTAAAGGGGACCCATTCCTTTTCCTTTTATATATATTTATATATAGTTTAAACATGTTAAACATTACCAGTGTTTTTAAAAAAATGAGGTCAGAATATGTATAATTATTCCGTATATTACATTCTATTGGGGGTCAGTGTGACGTGATATAAGGCAGTCATTCCTAATATGAGCATATCAGGGGTGACAGAGGGAATCTTCCTATCGCTGTACATAAACTGTCTGCAGTTCAGATGGTGGTGCAGCAGAGGGCGCTCACAAACTACTTATTATTGGACAGAAGTGAATGGCGCTAAATGGCTAAAACAAATAATTTACAAAATAAAAAATAAACATTGTTTAAAAACGTGAGTCCAAGAATAAAAATATGCAGCTGGAGATGAGCAGAATATTTCCAATTTAAATATCTAGCTCAAAAATCCAGTTTGCTTTTATTCTAACTTGTTTATTTAGGGCCACAAGTAACATACCAGTCCAACCAGACCTCCAGTTCTATTGAAGCTTGATGACACCCCAGTAGGTATCGTCATTTAGAATTTCACCTGTTATGTTTATGTTGACACTGTCCAACGGTCTAAGTTTGACAATCTTGGCCAACCACACTGAGTTCTCTGATGAGGCCGGGTAGATGCCCTTAGCCAGTGTCTTAGTTTTCTTATCATGAAAGCCAGTTCTTTCCACAAGCACACGTCTCTCCCGTGAATCTTCCCTGAAGGTCACCTGGGCGTAAAAGAAGTAGGTCCCGTTTTCCTGGACGATGATGGACGTTCCACACAGGGTAAGGGTTTTGTTTCGATTTTGTTTCGAAACAGAATCTGTAGGAAATATGGAGAACGTTTCTTTAATCACTCAGTTACTTTAAATTCATTTTTAATAATTGATTTTTAACCTTTTTTTCTTGTTGTTGTTTTGTGTAATCAACCCAAATGTTCACGTCAGGTGTGATTTGAGGCCACAGGGGAAGGGTGGATCAAGTGAGTTAACGTATACACCATTATCCTTCTCAGTATGTGGGGGGGGAGGGTAAGGGGCTCCAGAAAAGTAAGAAAAATTCAGAAACTTTAGCACGTGATGTCCAGTTCAATGGATGCACCATTGCGCTTCATATCTGATATTTTTGATGGTAGCGCTGCAGCTGATGTTCAGCAGCATCGATAAATACTGCATCATTGTTAATTACTCTCTAATTTACATCTTTGATTAGGCAGACGGGAAAATGTCAACTTTTGCTGGAGTTTCTTCCAAATGTCTCTCGGATCCGGTGATGAGAACACAGAGACTGGTAGCTGTTGACTCAGACCTCACAGTGGAGTAGTTTCTCACTGTATGTGGGAAAGTTTTCTTTGAAGCTTTGAAGGTTAATTATAGCTTGTGGACTGCAGTGAAATATCTCAGATTAATATCTAATCTTCTGTGCTTGACCAGTTTTCCACAGAGGGAAACAAAACAGAAGACGGAGGCAAGCTGGGTTAACCTTTGTTGTCTAAATCAGTTCAGTACGTTTAAATGTGAAATATAGAATGATATCTGACAGTAAATCGGTATAAGCGTTATTACGGTAATTGAATGCTGGTTTTTCCACTTTACACACGTTTTCTTTGAGCGTACAGAAAAGAATCGGGTGAATACCCGAGTCAGGGATAATAATAACTATTAATAAATGAATATTTTAGCGCTCAACATTGACACGCTGAATGCCGGTGGGTGTGCAACCCATGCCTTATTAATCTGTCAACTGAAGTGAAGAAAACCACATGAAAGAGGAAATGGAGGAAACTCTCCAACCGACTTGTTTTTTTTAATGACTAACAAAAAGTGTCTTTTTTTCTTGAATTTCCTGAAAGGAAGTGCTTTTTCCTCTCTGCTTCAGATCAGTGGGCCCCATAATCACAGCTGAATAAATACACCAGGTAAACAAAGCTGATCTTCCAATTAGTGTCTAATTTTCCTGCAACATACCACCTGACGAACTTGTGAAATCTGCTGCTGTGGGCTGTAATTATACGTTAAGTCGGTGCAGCCCACATTACAGAGCTGCTTCGGGTTTCTTGTGGTTTTAGAAACCCACTTCACACAGGAAAACTGCTGCATAGTGGGAGGAAAACAGTAAATGAGATTGGAAACATAATGAGGCTGCACGGCTCTGTGTTTCTCAACGGTTTAACCCGTGCAGAGGATTTCTTTGTGGATGTGGTGAACTTTTAAAACGTAGATGTAATAGTTATTCGTCAGCAGGATAAGTATGATAACTTTTATCTCTTCAACACAATAAACCTCATGGTTTTAATCTGTTCTACCGCTGGCATAAAAAATACCTTCTCCAAATGTAGCCAGTAACTTCTCCACAGCTATAAGACCAAAGTGAATTATAAAGGGAACCGTGGGACAGAAAATGAAATATAATATGTCTCTTTGTGCCGTTGCCAGACCACAATGGGATCTGAAAAAAAGTAACATCTTCACTTCTGCCTGTTGTCAAAACTATAAACTAAAGAGCACATTAACCTCACAACTAAACGTGTCACAATATACCTGTACTGATGACATCTCAAATGTCAAATAGATAATGTGAAATAATCAGTCCAACCTAGCATTTTGTAGATGGTCACACTGCATATTAATGCTATCTTGAAAAAGAAGAAGAAAACTGCTCACAAAATAATGTTGATGCAACTGACAAAGAGATTAAATAAAACGATCTCTTCAATGTGGAAGGTAAACCCCAACAAAAAGGGGTAACGTGTGAAGAAATAACCATGTTAATCCCAAGAGGGGTCTTTACCTAACCCATAATCTGTATATAAAAGATGGAAGTAGCCTCTGAGTTTGAAAAGTGAAGCCAATGCAAAAATACCTCAACCCAGCTTCACAGGGGCCACATCCATCTTTCATATACAGCGTGGCGTTGAGAAAACGAGGCGTCTTTAAAGTCGCATCTCTGTTCCAAGCTTTGCACAACTTTAGATCACAGCAGGATCCGAACATGACCAGATTCCCAATGCCGTTCCTGCGTTTGGCTTCTTTCCTCCTCACCCACACCGGAGCTGGTGTATTCTTGACTTAGTGGTTTTAATAACAGATATGGCCTGCTCTTGTCGTAAAGGGATTCCTATCAGACTGTTAATGTAGTAACACATGAAAACACTTTGGAGGGGAAATAAACTTGTACCTGCAGTGTATTAAAAAAGGAAATACTAATAAATCCATCCACTGTCAGACTGGTTAACTGAAACATGACGTCAGCTTTTATCACCCATCCACTTTAGATTAGAGATAAAACACAGAGAAACACAGCAGTATATCAGTTTCCTGTCTAAGTTCTAAGTATTTGAGAACATGTGCCTTCATATAGAATTTGTAGAAAGTTGTACCTTTTTTTCTTTTCTTTCACAGAGTCTAAACAGACTCAGTTAGTTAACCCCAGGTTGGTTGAAATATTCAAATTAGGTGTTATTTTGTTATTTACTTGTTTGTTCACACCCCTCCCCCTCAACCCGCCGTGTCCTCGTGCGCCTCATTTGAAGGCTGCCCACGTTTTTCAGAATGACTTTCAGCTGCTACTGACATGTCTGAGCTCGTTGCACTCAGCATCTGTAGGCGTCCAGTTTAACAGTAGTTTTTATGCATGGCAGGCATCATCGTGATACGAGATCAGTAACAAGTGAGAGTTGTCTCTTTGGATGTGTAGCAGAGTTAAGATTTGTCTGTGTGATCATTAAAAGTTGGTGTAAAAAGACATAGTAAGAACAAGGGATACGGTTTTCTCATGAAACTCATGATTGTCAGAGCATGCCAACTTCCCACATGAAAAGACGTGAGCTCACCTACAGACAGACGTCCATTATGGTGGGAAATCTGGATGAATGGGTGAGAGCTTCCTGAAATGCAAAATAATTTAAAGGATTATGACATTTTCAGTCTTACGATTATGTGATTGTCCATGATAAATGTGACAAATGATATTTACCTGACTTAAAAGGTTCCTGAGTCTGCCTTTGTATGCGACCTGAATGAGTTGAGTTGATGGTCTCTGGTGTAGGGACTCCAACCTTGAGGAAAAATCAAAACATGCTCAACAAGTGTGCCGTAAACCTCCTTTCTTTAAGAAGGTCACCATAGATATTTGTGGTTGCAAAAAGACTTCAATTTCTATAGAAATCTGTGAGCTGACCTCTATACACAAGTTACTCCTCAGTTTGTGAGCTCAATCTCTCATTTCAGTATGCTTGTTGGCTAACAACGTGGCAGTCATCCGCTGTTAAGCACTGAACAAGCGGCTTCACAGTGAGACCCAGCCTTCCTGGTCAAATCTGACTTATTTGTAACCAATATGGTGAAAAAAATCCTCCAGAGGTTTCAAAACTCAAGACTTCTGAATCTAATAGATGATGTCAGTGAAGCTATATCCATCTTTTGTACTGTTCCTGGCTGTTTGTCTTATATTGTTTTTCAAGTACTCACATTTCCCTTTAGCCTTTACCTTTTCCACTATTGTAAATAAGGATGTGCTCTTGCAGTACAAACTGGAATTAAAGGAAATTACAGCCTGCTTCGTTTTCAGTCAATATCCTGAAAATGTTTTGAACATGAAGTCATAGGAATTGTTTGTGTTTATGCACGATCAATACTCCACTTAAGGAAATCCCAGAAAAGTTTTTACAGAGTTCACAGAATTGGGGAATGACTAAAATCAAAGTATTATAGAAGGTGAAAGATGTACCCATGAGGAAGGATACATCTTTCACCGTCTTCAAATACTGTGATCGCAGTCATTCCCCAACACTCTGTATGTTGTTCTCATGGCCACGGATAGGTGGCCATGAGAACCTGCATTTTAATGGTAGTGGTTATTATGAAAATATACTGTTTAAAGGCTGGGGAAACCTGCAGTCAGCTGAGACTGAAGTCGCTTGGATGAGTGACGAAACATTTCTGCCCCAACCCCGATAAGGATAAGCGTAAGAGAATGGATGGATGGATGCACATAGAGAAATTCTCAGTTTCAGTCTGCAACAGCTCCACTTCTCTAAAGGCTCTATTTTATAGTTGCCATGTTTAACAGACACTGGAGAGACTTTTCAAACACAATGAGTTTCTGTGTTCCCATGAGAGTGCTATCTGACAAAATCATCAAAGATGAAGGTTTTCACTTCCACCTAGAAACAAAGAGTGACTAATGGCCCTGTAATTGCGAGGCAGATGTTGTTGGCCTTATTTTCTAATTCTGGGGATGTTTTTTAGAAGAAGAAAAAAGAAATTAAAAGAACCCAAGAGCTTAAAGCATTCTTCCTTTTGTTGAGCAAGCAAGAGGAACTCATGGTGTTGCTGCCATCTAGAGGCACAAACTGGGTATCTAGAGCTGACTTAATGTCTTTGAATAAACCGATAAGGGTAGATGTGGGGCTCATTTTATTTACTTTACCGTAATAAATATGGTATTTACACAAATTACAAGCAGCAAAGCATGTGCTTTTACAAGTGCGTTCTTGATGCAAACTAAGATATGACCCCGCTAGCAGTCAACATGAATCTCAGTGAAATCTGTGTTTGTGGCAGGCATACTGACCTCTGCTGGCTTCTGATTCATTGTAGCGAGATGTACAGCCATAATCACCATGGCCACGGTGAGGAGACAGCACCAAGCCTGCAGCAGCAGGTGCCTATAAGACGACCTTGGCTGATCCTCCATTCTGTCAGACAAGTACGCACAAAACCATTTAACAAATCGGCCTTTCATTTGAGAGAATGACTTTAATTAGTATATCTTCTGGCATAAGTTAACACCAGTTAATCAAGATTTTGACTGCTCTAAATATTCTGTTTCACAGGTTTCTTTCTTCATCTCTTGGCTCTGTCACTGAGGCCTCAAAGGTGGCGGAGCATGCAGAGCTCCACTTTGACCCAGGACCCTCAAATAAAAAAAAATCAAGACTTCCATTTCCTAGTTAAATAAACATCAGGATCAAAAATAACCTTTTTACTTTTATTACAAAGTTTTCTTGATATCATATCCGCATCTTTTAAATGTTAATATACTAGAAGGATTATTTTGAACAGTGAATCATGCAAAGCCACTCTAGTAGACACTGAGAACAAATATACCATTGTTAAAGCTCCAAGAAAGTTTTATTACCTAGTATTCAACAATATATCCTCTCATTTGTGATGTCATGACCTCTTTAATTTTAAATTGCGACCCTTTAGGGGTGAGTGGGGTCTGGGAGGGTCACTTGAGCAACTATCGCAGTATATTTCTGCAGAAAGAGCGCATTTTTTCTTCAGCGTGCTTCACCTATTGTGCTTTTGGGACTTGTACACCTCCACCTCTTCCATTAGGTCAGAGTGCAAAGCCAGACAGTGAGATGAGTTGCAAGTAAGTTCTCACTTTCGCTGTCTTATGAAATGACAACTTTCTAAGAGAAGTCACTGAATTCTTGCCCTGATGAAGTCAATGTGACATGTTAACATGACTCAAAGAAGAACTGGCCTCAATAATCCTGTGACCACAAGCACACACATTTAAACCAGACCCCACAGAAATCATTTACATGGCTCCTAGAATGGCTGCTTTGCACTTGCCGTGTTATGGTTAACCTAACCATGCTGCTGCTTGTCTGGGATTTTACCTCAGTGGGAGTTTTTTTGTCCGGTACACAGGGTTTCTATGGTTCAACATTTTGTGGTCTGCTTGTTTATTTGTAATGACATAGACAGAAACCACTCAGTGATTGCAAAAAATGCCACTGACCCTGAACTGTGCGTCCAATGCACATTGCTATGGTTTAATTTACATTCCAGTGAGGATGCACAGCAGGCTTCACATAGTTGCACTTGTGCCTGGGTTAGACAGTGAAAACACTGGTTCAACCACTCAGTCTGCAATTCGCTCACGATTTTGTCTCTTTAATCTGAATTCTAAAATCGATATGGATAGCAATTCATTTTCTGGGGGGGAATTAGTCAAAAAGTGTCATTAAATCACTACAAAATCCGAAAAATAAACAAAGGGACATATTATTGGGCTCTTTACATTACTACGCTCTACACAGTTCTGTGTGAAAGCTGAAAAATCGTATCCCCGAACACGCCTTCCCTTTTCTGTAAAAACTTTCTATATTCTGTCATGTAAGCATCACAGCGGCAGCACTGAGCTCAACCACAGACCTCTGAATGAAAACATTCACAAAGAAATCACAGGAATTTAAGACAATATATACAATAGGATCTAAATCAATCTTGACTCACCTAGTGTGTGTTGCACTCTCACTGTCCAAATTCATGTGGTGCTTGTCTCTCAAAGACATGTCAGGTTGTCAGGGTTTTCCCTGTTACATGAGCTTGTAGTGAAGATTAGATGGAGTTTTTTTTCTTTTTATAGAGTAGTTTGAGAGATGGGAGGAAGGAGGCTGTGGTGTAGGTGGTGGGGCGGTGAACAGCACAGAGCTACAAACCAGCTCATACAGCCTGGTGTGAAACTGAATAAAACCTAAAAACCAAAATTACATGCAGTTTCATGCATTTCCAATGCACAATGACTTTAGAGTAAGAGAAACATATATTTACAAAACAGACGAGTAAAAAGGTGCAAAATGCCGTAAAAGATGTAAAGATAAGCGTCGTTCCAGTGGTGCGGCCCCTCGCTGACACATTCATGTGTGTTGTGGGTGGTTTGTGATTTCCCACGTTTATAGGTCAAAGTCACCCTTTTCTAACACCCAAACAAATGACAGGGGCTTTTTTTTCTTCTTCTTAACTGACCTGATGTGTGATGAGGAAATACAGTGCGTGTGCAATAAAGCACGCTATACAGGTTCCTTGTTGATGAGTTGCGGCCACGTTGTGTCACTCTACAGAGTCTATTTTAATCACAACTAATCAGCTTGAATGTAGCCTGAATTTAGATCTAAGGCTATTCAGAGGGTGAGAGTGAGAGTTATTCATGCATTTATAATTGCAGCTTGTAGATAAAAGCGCGGGAAATATATAGCTGCATCGGGCCATTCGGTGGCTCACGTGTTGAAGATAACTGACTGCAGATTAGAAGGCCAACGTGTTATTTTTACGTTTTCCTGTATGTTGAAAAAGGAATCGATTGCCCGCTACTTTTAACATCAGGCCTCAAACTTTCACTTTGATACAGCTAATCACATGACTCTGAGCCTAGTGCTCATTATGCTGCTGCAGCCTCTCACTGCTGGGGGACTTCCCATGATGCACTGAGCACTTCTCTTCTGTTGCCTTCTTTTCACCCCCCCTCCATGCAAGAAATGCCATAACTGCATATTTTCATGAGACAGACTTTTGTTTTCCCTGCGCTCCAGGTTACTTTTTGCTTTTTGCTTTCTTTGTTGTTTGTGGTATTTCTACTTTTTTCACTTCCCCTTCCTCTTACTCCTTAACTAGTTATGGCACACAAATGCTTGTCCAAGAACTTCTGCTAGAGAGCTTGTCCTGTAAAAAAAAAAAAATTTAAAAGAGACCCTGTTGATACCATACACTTGCTCGGGGGGGCGTTGTCTGGTCTTTTCTTTGTAATACAAGTATACAACATAAATCCACTTGACATGTATTCGTGTATACGTGTATACGTGTATTCTGTATTCGTTCTTACTGTTACTTCTTTGCATGAGTTCAAAGGAATCCTTTCTTTTTCAAACACTTGGCCTGGGCAACTCATTTTCCATTTCAAACAACCATTTTAAACTCCTTCAGGCATCTTGTAAGACAGTTTTTTCATCAATTTCTGTGGCCATACTAAAGATATCATCTCTCATTGATAACATGAAGAACCACATGTATTAAAAACTGTGTTAAGGTGAGTCTGAAGTCTGTGTTTTTGGCTGCCACCCAACTGCTTGGCCAATTAGACCAATACCATAGACCAATGCCATAGACCAATGCCATAGACCAATGCCATAGACCAGTACCATAGACCAATGCCATAGACCAATGCCATAGACCAATGCCATAGACCAATGTCATAGACCAATGCCATAGACCAATGCCATAGACCAATGCCATAGACCAATGCCATAGACCAATACCATAGACCAATGCCATAGACCAATGTCATAGACCAATGCCATAGACCAATGCCATAGACCAGTACCATAGACCAATGCCATAGACCAGTACCATAGACCAATGCCATAGACCAATGCCATAGACCAGTACCATAGACCAATGCCATAGACCAATGCCATAGACCAATGCCATAGACCAATGTCATAGACCAATGCCATAGACCAGTACCATAGACCAATGCCATAGACCAATGCCATAGACCAATGCCATAGACCAGTACCATGTGCAGTTCTATGGTCTCTTTTCTAGTTTTTTAAATGCAACTAATGGAGTGCCGCTATTTATGCTAATGACTTGGGATAAAATGTAAATCCATCCATTAATTTTTTACGCATATGATACAATCATTTATTGTTGTGCTCACACAGCTAGCTTTGATAGTAACAGTCACAGCTGTGTCAGCTCAGACTAATTTTAAATGCACAAAAAACAAGGTCATGTTGCTCCTTATTTAAATAGGAGGGTGGCGGAAGTACTTGGGTATTGTGATTGATAATAATCTTTAAGCCACATATTGACTACCAGTTAAAGAAACTTTAGCAGGTTAAAGAGGCTGACGTTGGAGTTCATTTTCCAAAACTGATTGTGTTTCTCTTTCACTGCAAGGAAAAAGCTTGTTGCTAACATCGTTTTACCCCTACTTGATCACAGTGATATCATTTCCATGAAAACCCTGCTCATTCTCTCCCTCTGTTGGACTCTGTTTATCCCGGGGTATTAAGATTTCTCTTGCAGACGTTAAAAGACAAATGACATGAACTTGTCCTTGTTTTTGATATGATGGGTGTAAACATTAGATAGTTATTTTATTGTTTTTTATTTAACAATTATAATATGTTTGTCTGAAACAGGTCTCTCTTTTAAGTGAGACCATGAGTCTCAGTGGGACTACCTGTATAAATAAAGGTTAAATTAAAAAAAAGAAATATTCAGACTTCATTACCTGGAATATGTCAGTTTTTCTTAAATAAAACAGCTCATTTTTATTGTAAGTATATATTTGTAATAGTATACACATAACAGGAAATAAGTGAAAGCATGTTTGTTTTTTTAATCATTTTTCATTTTTGCAGTTTACTTATGAACAAACATAAGAAAGCGGTGAGATGACACTAGCTTTAGTCAAGAATCTGTGCCACTTGTTTGCTTTCATTTATCGCTGTAGATTGGCACAGGCTGTGGAAAAACTGAGACATGAAGATGACTCATGATGTTTTTTTCTCCAAAATGTGCTTCTGTATATTAAAAGAAAACTGAGAGAACATTAAGATGTGTTATTTATAGATAATGATAGTATAGTTTTCTGGTCCAGCCCAACAACTCATTTTATTGGGCTGTAAAGTTGTTGTTTTTTTAATCTATTATTGTTGCTCATCTAGTGTCTCACACAACATTACTTCTTCTTCTGCAGCTTAACCAAAGTCTGGGTTCCTTTTTGGAGGCCCAATGATGTTTTCAAAATTCATCCAAGGTTTCTCATTTTGCTCTTTATATTTAGCTGCCTCAATTTTAGGATATTTAAAAATTGCATGCAGGTCACTGTCAGTTTGGTGTTATTTCTTGCACTGAAACCTGTGGATGTTTTCCAAGGCAGGCATAAACTGTTTCATAAAACTATCCCAAGAGAAATCAAATAAGTACCACCCAAAGGTAGAGTCGCACTCCTGCACTGTTTCTTTGCAGCAGATGGGTACTTAAATGACTGACTACCTCAGGCTGCTGAAGTCCTTCTTTGGAATACGTGTTGATTTGCATCCGACCAGGGAGGGACCTTTCAATGCATCCCTGTCTGATGCAGATTTTTCTCCCTTTCCATCATATGCTTCTCCAGCTCGTTTGAGGAAGGCACCAGTGGCACCAACCAAGCCAACCAAGAGGCAGAACTGCTCATCTCTGGGTCCTTCCCAAGGTCGCCTCATAGTTTGACACCTAAAAGGCAGCAAAGGAGAAACTTAGTCAGATGCTCAAACTAACTCAACCAGAGCTCTCTGAGGCCTCTCTAAAGACCAATCCTCATCTTTCTCTAAGTGGTGTATAGTTATATAACATGCGTTTTTGAGTTGTATTAAGACCTAAGCCCTACATAGCAAAATGAGGCTTCCATTACAATCCCCAATGTAAGAGTATTTTAAATGATTATTATTATTATTTTATGTCAGAGTTTTTGGGGAGACTCCACTCTTTTCAGTGAGTTCCCCGACTTGAAAGTTATTAAAAATCTGCCTGTAGAGATTGGTTTTTGTGTGTGGTTTTTGAATCTTTTTGAAGTTTTATAATTTCCCCTTTTTATATTACTCTCTCTAAGGCTGAGCTCAGACGCTTGTGGAAAGACTTTCCTTTGCACTGCTTGTGTCAGTGATCTTAGTCTTACCACAGCTTGTGGCCATAAATGAGGGTCGGTAGTTTCTGTTCATGTGCTCTGATGTTTCAGCCACTATGTGTTTGAATTTGATAAGTTTCTATTACCATGATGAGCAAATATTCTGAAGTATACAAACTGGCTCACTGAGAACATTCTTCACTTGCTTTGCAGCAAAGTATGGCTTCTTGTGACAAACTGTCATGTTTGTGCTCGCTCAGACTTGGTTTTGGAAAGATTCTGTTTTGCTAAAGAAAAAGTCCAAATCAAACTACAATTTTTGTAAGGATAAGATGTTGTTTTGATAGAATAATATAGCAGCATTTGAAGTGGAAATCCACTTATGAGGATGAGACTCAGCATGAAAACAGTAGTGAAAGTTGCCTTTTGTGAAGACAGCAGTAAGAGATGAGAGCGAGAGGGTCTATTTCCATTTCTGTTTTTGGTTTCATGTTCCATGGGACATCCCCAACCAACCAGTCTGTGTTCTCCTGGATTATTTAAATGTCACAAACTTTCTCCAACCTTATTTCAATTGAGAGCAAACACACACATACAGACACACCTACACATACAACATGAAAAAGAAAAAGTAGTATGTGGGCTACTGGGTGCTGTCCCCACTCAAAACAAGAAAACATTTTCACCATTGCTTCCTATACACCTAGCCTGTAATAGTAAAATGGTAAAACTAACAGGTATGAGTCCTTCTTTCAAAATACCTCCACAATATTTCCCACCAATAGGTCAGTTGTTATGTTCCAACACTACACCACAAAAAAACAAACTCCTTCATTTAGGACTTCACACTTCTGTTTTTGCGGTCCCATAAACCGCAATGCTACACACTGAGGTACATTAATAAAAAAGAACTCTCAAGTATTTGTTCATACATGACATGGTGTATCAATTCAATTCAATTCAATTCAATTTTATTTATATAGCGCCAAATCACAACAAAAGTCGCCTCAAGGCGCTTCATAGATACAGAGAAAAACCCAACAATTATATGACCCCCTATGTGCAAGCACTTTGGCGACAGTGGGAAGGGAAAACTCCCTTTTAACAGGAAGAAACCTCCAGCAGAACCAGGCTCAGGGAGGGGCGGGGCCATCTGCTGCGACCGGTTGGGGTGGGAGAAGGAAGACAGGATAAAGACATGCTGTGGAAGAGAGACAGAGATTAATAACAGATATGATTCAATGCAGAGAGGTCTATTAACACATAGTGAGTGAGAAAGGTGACTGGAAAGGAAAAACTCAATGCATCATGGGAATCCCCGGCAGCCTACGTCTATTGCAGCATAACTAAGGGAGGATTCAGGGTCACCTGGTCCAGCCCTAACTATATGCTTTAGCAAAAAGGAAAGTTTGAAGCCTAATCTTGAAAGTAGAGATAGTGTCTGTCTCCCGAATCCAAACTGGAAGCTGGTTCCACAGAAGAGGGGCCTGAAAACTGAAGGCTCTGCCTCCCATTCTACTTTTAAATACTCTAGGAACAACAAGTAGGCCTGCAGAGCGAGAGCGAAGTGCTCTAATAGGGTGATATGGTACTACAAGGTCATTAAGATAAGATGGGGCCTGATTATTTAAGACCTTGTATGTGAGGCGCAGGATTTTGAATTCAATTCTGGATTTAACAGGAAGCCAATGAAGGGAAGCCAAAACAGGAGAAATATGCTCTCTCTTTCTAGTCCCTGTCAGGACTCTTGCTGCAGCATTTTGGATTAGCTGAAGGCTTTTCAGGGAGTTTTTAGGACTTCCTGATAATAACGAATTACAGTAGTCCAGCCTGGAAGTAATAAATGCATGAACTAGTTTTTCAGCGTCACTCTGAGACAGGATATTTCTAACTTTAGAGATGTTGCACAAATGGAAGAACGCAGTCTTACATATTTGTTTAATATGTGCGTTGAAGGACATGTCCTGGTCAAAAATGACTCCAAGGTTCCTCACAGCGTTACTGGAGGCCAAGGTAATGCCATCCAGAGTAAGAATCTGGTTAGATACCATATTTCTAAGATTTTCAGGGCCGAGTACAATAACCTCAGTTTGATCTGAATTAAGAAGCAGAAAGTTAGCGGCCATCCAGGTCTTTATGTCTTTAAGACATTCCTGCAGTTTAACTAATTGGTGTGTGTTATCTGGCTTCATGGACAGATAGAGCTGGGTGTCATCTGCATCGCTACCTGAATGAACCTCAACGATTTGATGGTAGGTGGCTAATAGCTGCTGTCACAAGCCACTACAGCACTGCTTCCAGTTTGATTGCCAGATTGGCAGATTTTGGCACCAAGAAGTAGGGATGGGTACCGGTATCCAGTGCCATTATTATGGCATACCTTTCCAAGGGTACTAGGCGGGCCCAGGTACGTACATTTTTTTTAGAGCAGAGCTACAGATTAAAAATGCCCAAGGTGAAGCGGTCAAAGTCTGGCTGTACTTCACAGCAAAAGATGCAAACTCAGCAGCCTGTAACAAGTGCTTTAAGGTGATACTGTGCAAAGGAGGTAACACCTCGAATCTGATGAAACACCTGGCAACGTATAGCGGGTTTTTTTTAAAAAGCCGAGAAATGCACCGTATTTGATAGCTTGCTGCGAGACCTCACTCCAAGCACATCTACTGTGTGGTGCCTGTTACCGGATCCGGAGTTAGCAACATCCTCCAAGAACATGAAGAGTAGAGTCCTGGCCCCTAGCCCTGCCAGTGTAGCAGAAATGATGACGGATGATGATGGTAAATGGCCTGTATTTGTATAGCGCTTTACTACTCCCTAAGGACCCCAAAGCGCTTTACACATCCAGTCACACACTCATTCACGCACACATTCACACATGGCAGCAGCAGCCATTCTTCTCTGCGTGAGTAGCTTAATGTTGTTCGTGTGTAATTTACGTTGAGTAGGCTAACCACGTTATTACATTAATGCACGTAAGGCGAACTAGCAAACACCGTCGTAGTTACATGTGGCTGTCTTCTTGTTTGATGGCAAATACTCCCTTCATGTTGTATCAACAGAAAAGGCTAACTTGGTTATCATTTTGCAGAAAAAAAAGAGACTGCTAAAAATAAAAACATAAGAGGCTTTTGGAAAAAGTTTGTGTTCTCCATTCTTTAAGCACCGGTTCAAGCACCGTTTAAGCACCGGCACCATTTCAAAAGTACCGGTTTGGCACCGGTATCGGATAAAACCTAAATGATACCCGTCCCTACCAAGAAGGATTATTCACAAGAAGAAAACCTTCAGTGCAGGTGCCATGATTGTTTTCTGTGAATTATCCTCCTGGGAGGGCACATTCCAGAAGATTCACCCTAAGGTCCGACAATGCAATGCTCAGTGAAATGGCAAAAATATGCAAGAGCCACATCTTAGACTCTATAGGTCTGACTTAGTATGTTAGATCAAGTTCATGATATTATCTTTAGAAAAGTTGGCTTGATTGCCCTGAGGAAGCTTCTTCTGACTAAAAAGAACATAGTGGTATATTTTAAGTTTGTAAAATTGCATCTGAACAAACCACAAGATTTCTAGAACAATGTCATTTGGACTGAAACATCAAACATCTCCAAAAAGAAAATGTTTGCTCATAAATCATTGCTCCACATGTGGAGAAAACCAAACACAGGATCTCAGTAAACACTTCATACCAAATGGGTAGTACTGTGATGAATGGGTGATGATTTGGAACAATGGATGGAGTCAGTTTACAGTCAAGCATGGACCTTAGTGTTATAGCGCTAGATGTAAGACCATCTGTCTGACAAACAAAGCTTGGCTGAAACTTTGTTGATCCCAAAAAAATCCGGAAATCTAAAACAAAATGATCTGTATACACAAATGCTGTGTATAAGAGAATGCCCACAAAGCTCAATGAGCTGAAGGAATGTAAAGAAGAGTGGGTAAAAATTTCTCCACAACAATGTGGACACCGGTGAGCCTGGTTCTGCGGAGGTTTCTTCCTGTTGAAAGGGAGTTTTTCCTTCCCACTGTGATCAAAGCGCTTGCTCATAGTGGGTCATACGATTGTTGGGTTTTCCTCAGCAAGTATTTTTGTAGGATCTATCTTACAATACAAAGCACCTTGAGGCAACTTTTGTTGTGGTTTTGAGCTGTATAAATAAAATTGAATTGAACAATGCGAGAGACTTATTATACTCTACTACATCTCATATACTGATGAGGTGTGCTCAGTAACTCACTCAATTCTAGAACCAACCTTTGGTGCCCCCCCCCCCCCCCCAAAAAAAGCAACAAAAAAACAAAATACAAAAAAAACATTCACTCTGTCTACTGTGTGTCACTACCTATGATGGATTCCCCAAGGCATTTGCAACTGCCTGAATTACTTCAATAACAAGTTACTAAGTGACTGGGTTTTTACAAACACTCATTTCACAATCACACTCCCCTTTGTTTCCCTGAGGAAAGATCAAATACAATGATGGTAGAATTTTGATGACGGCAAAATTACTGTGTGGTATTAAGCAAACTTACTATTCCTTTAATGACTGTGGATGTAATATGCATTGAGTAAAACAATAATAAAGTGGACACAATAATCCTACTGTCACTGTATTTGTGTTTCAGATTCTGATTTAATCTTGATTGTTTATTGTTATTCCTGGTTTTGGTTCTCTTTATTTCTTGTGTTCTTAGTGATTGTAGTCCTTCCTCCTTAGTATTTATGTTAGCCCGTGTTTAGTCTCTGTTCCCACGTCTACTCGGTGCTTTTCCCATGTCCCATGTTTCATGCCCAGTCACCCTTGTCCCTATGTTCACCGTGTCTCCCCATTCACTGTGTTAAGCTTCCTTGTCCTGTGTTCAGTGTATTCAATTTTGCTTCCTCCCCGTCTTGTTATCATCATCATCATCATTTAGTTATTTATATAGCACTTTAAAAACACACCTGGTAGATCAAAGTGCTGTACAATACTAATATGCACATAGTAATAAAACCAGACATATCAATAAAATTAAAAATAATGATAAATATCAGTTACCCACAGAGTTAAAAGCCAGAGAATAAAAATAGGTTTTTTTTAATGTCAGATTAATCCCAGCTGTGTTTCCCTCCTGTTTCCATTCTCTTGTTTCTCCCCTGTGTATTTTAGCACGGTGTTTTCCTCTGCCTGTTGTCATGTCGTACCCTCTCTGTGCTGTATGTTTCCTCCTTGCTCCTGTGTTTGTTTTCTCATCAGCTCTTAGTTTTCTAGTTTCTTTGATTTCTAGTTTCTGGTCTCCTGAGTTCCTACTGAGCTCCCGGTTATCATGTTTTCTTTCTTGTATCTTGTTTTGTTTCTACATCCTGCCTGCCACAGCACAACCTTGACACCTACTTTACAACTTTTGTGAACAGCTCATTCTGCTCAAAAGCATCATGGAAATCACCCAGTTTTTTTCTGCAGAGACGTACTGTAAGGCAGGCCCCCTTCTGTGTAGATCTTTGATAGATGTTGTTTCATTTTAACAATAAAGATCACTGTGTTTTTTGTGATGTTTTCTGATGCACCGTAACTTGATATACTTATAAATTTAAAAATGGAAAAGCAAATCACATGAGGGAGACAGGACTTAGGTGTTTTGGTTTTAATTGGTTAACAATTACTCAAGAAAAAAAGAAAGAAATATTCTTGTAATTGAGGATGCCAGTGGATCCAACAGTAACCTGTAAAAACCAAGAACATTTTAACAGTCATACATACATAGACACATACATATGAAAAATATATATGCTGCATGTGCTCACCGTAATCTTGATAACTACGTGCAAAACTCTGTAAATACAGGTATAACTTTAGAGGTCGACAAATACTATTGCATTCAAGCACAAACAAATTTATTTGAGTGGTTAGAGATAATATCTAAACCGCTCACCTTTCTCTTGACGTGGTGTGACGTTCGCCTGCATGTCATGACAGGCTGCATTTTTCAGAAATGTTGCCACGATGTCAGAGCTATTACTGCTGCGAGCTTGAAAGAAAAATAGTTACCGAAAAGTAAGTTAGTCAAGAAAGTTTAGTGTGTGCATTCAGCAGAAAGCTGGAATTGTGTCAAACATTTAAAATAACCAAAGGTTTAAATTTTTATTGTAATTTTTGTCATCTTTAAGATTGGTTCTCTAGTGCAGCAGTTAACACACTTACAGTAATCACTTGGCTGACTTAATATTTCTGACATTTGATTCAAGCACAATGCTTCATTTTGTTTAATCATTTATTTGCATTTAACTTCTAATTCTTTAAAATAGCTTACAATACAGCATGTGTCTATGCAGGGAGTCTTCCGTTCCTTTCTCCTTGTCTAGTGGAGGCTCTATTTCCTGGAAAATGATGCATTCGGAGCATTCGGCCCACTTGCCACTCCATAGTAGGTTCTTGCGCTGTGGCCTTCCTGTAGTAAAATCACAGAAAAGAGCAAAGCAGATAATGACTGTGATATCAATTTTCTCTTCTAATGAAACTTCTAATCAAACTTTAGCTTTAAATAGGGTCTCCGTGTAAAAATCTAAATTTAAGAAGCAGAATTCTGTCAGTTTTGAGCTAAAGTGCTGCAGAAAATGCTACTTCAATGGATCAAATAAACAGAATTCTACAGTGGAAATTGGGCCCTGGGTACATTAAAGCATAGAAAAACAGGGTGACGGGGCTGGTCAGTTAGAAAAGCTAAATCTGAATTTAGTTATCTTGTCAACTCTAATAAGAAATTACTGATTTGTCATTAAAGAAATTGTCAAAATCCTAAATCACAAGAACATGGCTGTGACCTAAGGTGGAATAAAATAGTGCATTCAGTAGAGTCCCATTGTGGTTTCCCATTTAATGTGGTATTATAAAAATAGTCCATAACAGGTGGCAGAAATTTTCACTTGTCCCTATAATGTGCCAGGGTTGATTTTTAAACTTTACAGTCATTTCAGGTGCTGAATGTGGGACTTTCTGCCTTTATGCTGTTGCTAACCACTTTTTTGTGATGTAGACTCAATTCACCATCAAATAAAAGGACCAGCACATTTTTAAAGTCATTTCTGGGGCACTGTAGTTATTTGCAGTGTTTATGTTCACTGTCAATTTATTTGTATAGCATGACGTGTTACAGCAAAGGGGATTCACAGGGACGAGAACATAAAATTCTCTTTTGGGCTGATAAATACAATACTCTGGAAAGATATTCATCCCATTCCTGGTGTCTTTTCTTTTTGCTTTTTTTGCACATGCAGTTTTATTTAGATCAAAGAAACTATAAATTTTTATGGGCATAGACAGCACGAGTTAAACACTGAGAAGAAGCTGTTTATTTTTGCTGTTTTAAAACTAAAAGAAAATGATGACTGACTTTCACACTTTTTGACCAGCTTCGTGTGGATGGGTCAAGACTTTTTTTTGTAATTTATGTGTTACAATGAAAACTGTCAATTATATGTGTTTGAAGTAATTACAAGTAATTTATAGAAAACCTTGGTTTCTTTTGCATTACTATCAGACTCGAAGGGCCTATAAATCAAAGTCTGAACAGTTCATTCCTATCTGAGGTCTTGTCTGAACTGTTGCCCTAAAATTGAACCCTGAGGAATGTAAGGCCATTGAGGTGAGACAAACGAGTCCTTCCCTCACGAAACAAGCAAAAAAACGAAACAAAAAAACACCGATTGCAAATACATGCTGCAAATCCCTGTGACATCAGATATGCAAACCCACAGTCTGTTGAACAGGATACTGTTGGTGAAATGGTCACAAATATTTTCCCTTTTAATGGGTAAATACATCACAGAAGCCAGGGGGTTTGTGCTGATATTAATCACTTTGCTCCTAAAACATGAAACAATCTTTCACAGAAGTGACTTTCACCTTACAGCTCGGTGAACTTTACACTTGTCCTACATTGTTAGGTTCTTTAAAAAAAAAAAAAGGTTATGGTTTGGGTTAAAATTCAGCGGAATACAAGTGGTAGACATGAGCTTCTTCCAAATCACGTTTGGGCTCACTCTTTGAGACGGGTCATTTGTGGGAGTCTGGTTAGAGCTGCTGCTCTACCACATCCAAAGGAGTCAGCTGAGGTGGTTCTGGCCTACTGATCACCACTTAGGTGTTGTGCTTCAAGCATGTCTCAGTCAGAGTCACAGTGACTTTATTTATCCTCAAGGGGCAATTAAGATAGATACTTTGCCAACTGCACATACAATACACAAACATCACATTGGGGAGACAGGTCAGGCTAGCAATGGACGGTCGACCGCACGAGCAGCGACCCGATCCGAAACAATGGAAAGTGCACAACACGATGAAAGACAAACGAACTCCCCCCAGACTGAGCTCCAACGGGGAGATCAGTTTAATAAAAAAACACCTCAGCACATGACACATGAATCATCACATCTCACAACATAGAAGACATAAGCTTTGAAGGCGTTTGGAGGGGGTGGGGGTGGGGGGGGGTGAGTGTAGGTCTCTGTCAGTGTACATGCGTATGTGTGCGTGTGTCCGTGTTCAGCTGAGAGAAAGTGTCCCTTCACTCAGTTAGGCAAAAGTCAACAATCTTCGGTCGACGCGGGTGGCCTTGACTGAGGGAGAGGGAGAAAGTGTGACCACCTCCATCAAGAGCCAGGAAAGAAAAAAAAAAAAAAAGAAATGTCTGACCAGGAGGAGATCCCCTGTGGGTGTATGAAATGATCATTTGAGGCTGATGTTACGGCCCCTGGCCTTGGAGGAAGTGGGCCGGCCTCCCTGTAGGGAAACCCAAGTGTGCCAGGACCTACAGACGATTGGCTGGCTGTTGACCTGTGATGCTCCAGGGACCAATGAGTGACTGATTGTACCCACCTGTGACTACAAAAGGCTGAAGAACTTTCATTCAGTGGACACTGCTTTGGACTGAATGTGCAGGTTGTCCCTCAAGCTTCTGTCTTTGTACCATGCTTGTTGAACTCTGTTTAAGGTGTGGAATTTTGCCTGAATAGCCTTCAGTCGTATTCCTGCCTGTGAGGCTAGACCTAATTTGTACCTGTACACGAGAAAGTTCTTTTGTGTTGGCCAATTGCCTAGTGGTTTGCTATCAGTTTTCAGTTCTGACTTTTTTGTAATAAACCTTTTTCTTAAACTGATTCCCTCCGTGGTGGCCTCATTTATGTTACCTTCCCTGTTGCCTAGCAGAGCCGGGACATAATGGGATAATTAAAGAAAATCTTGGTGTACCAGGATAATGAACAAACATTAAAGTCCACTTTACAACAAGTGTTATTACCCAGATCTACCAATGGCCACAGCTGCTTTGGGGAAATACAGGGTTTAGTGGTATGCCCAAGGAGATTTCAACAATTGAAGGAGCCTAAACATCTGACCTACTGCTGCTTCAACAACTGTGTCACCAAATGATGTGACACATAATGAAAAACAACTTGTGAAGAAATGAAAACTAGGTCAGTGCAGCTGTTAAAAGTTATTTAACATGATATGCCACAGTGCCACAGTAGGTGGTTAGATAGGCACACATTTTGCCACTTTTAAAGGGCAAAAAAGTCCAGCTGTAAAGGCAGGAAGTAGTTGATGATGATAGTAATCATTTTGGTACCATAGTCGCAGATTACCACCCACATCATTATACTTGTTGTCATGGTCCTGGGTCATTCTGACCCAGTATTCTTTGTTTCCTTGTGTTTCTGTAGACTGTGAAGTTCATTTGTTGTTTTTGGAGTTATTCTATCGGTCCTAAGTTGTTTAGTTTAGTTTATCATCATGTCTGTGCTCTCCCTCGTGCTCCTCAGTGTTTTTCTCTTCCCCTCTGGTCTGTGTCTTTGTGTATTTCCTGTGTTATTGTGAAGGTCTGGTCTCGTCATGTCTGATTACTCCCAGCTGTGCTCTCCTTCTGTGTCTCATTCCCACGTTATCACCTATGTGTATTTAAGCCTTGTATTTGCCTCTGTTAGTTGCTGGTTCTTCTGTGATGTCTCCCCGGGTCTCCCCGTGTTCCGCTGCATGTTATCTTGTGAGTTTTGGCTTCAGTTTCATGTGTTTAGGTTTTCCCAGTTTAGTTATTTCTTGGTTCCTGTCCTCCCCATCTCCACTTAAATAAACTCACTCCTCATCCCAACCTCTGCCTGAACATCTGCCGACACAGCAGTGACACTTTTTTAGGTTTGTTTTTTTGAGTTGGCCACTGCATGACAGCAAACTCCACACTTTCCAAACAGTTAGCGCACACAGGCCTAAACAGAGGCGCTCATGGTCAAAGTGCAAACTGACTCTAACCGTAGAAAAACATTTAAAATATGAAACAAAAGCAGATTCTAATCTGCGAACACATGTATGAGCTCTTCCAATCAATCATTGTACAATGGACAACAAAATACAGTCCTCAGTGCAAATCAGTGCACCATTGCTCGTCATTGTAGCCAGTTGTCAACTTTCTACATAGCCTGGACCAAATCTGTCTTCTGGCAATGAACTGGATGCAGAATCAGAAATGCTTTGATTCAGAAATGGGCAATATGCTGGGAGGAACTGCATCATCATACGAGGGTGTACTGCAAACCGCTTATTGACAAGGTGAGAGTGGTGCAACACCACATTCTCCAAAATAATTACAAGATTGGCATGACCGGCCTCAACAGCCGTCTCTCCTCAGGTGGGATCAGCTTCTCACAAAGTGCGTTCAGGAATGTTATGAGGCGCTCGGTGTTGTACGGGCCAATAGTGGGGATATGGCATAGGACACCATCACTGGGGATGGCAGCACGCACGGTTATGTTGGCGCCCCTCTGTCCTGAAACGGTGAAAGTGGGGCTGTACCCAGTGGGGTTCTTTCCACATCTCCTCTTTTACAACATAAATGGAGACACGATGTGCCCCCAACTTCAAGCCCCATTATTCTCTCAGTAAAAAAGGACAAACTTACAATGAAAGGTGTCTCCAGTTGACTCTAACTGTATGATATGACAAGGCATTACAGTATAGTAATATTTCCACATATTTTCATCTGGCCTCCTTCACAGCATCAGAGTTCCTTTGAGATGGAACTGCTGCTTCATTTCCACATGGTTACTTCTTAGGACGCGGTCAGTAGTGGTCAGGCTTATGGCATTGTTTGTAACGACCATGTTCACAACATGCAGAGGATGGCAGCCTTTGGATTCTATAAAGATGTATAGTAAGTTGTAATGGGAATGAGGAAACAGTTACACAAAGTATATCACTGAAGATATCTCTGTATATACTGCACAGCAATCTGTTCTCCAGTCAAAAAATTCTGACAACGAATGCAGCAGTGTTTCTGTCTAGAACAAGCTGTACTCTTTGTCCAGCCTCTAAGTAAAAGGCCATGATTGATAACATGATCAACAACAGCTGCCCAAATTTCTTCTGAAACTTGGGCCTTTCCAACTACACCTGCACCCCTCTACCTCTTACTCTCACTCTCATTTGCCTCAGACCGCCTCCATCCGTGCTGGTAAAGAACAACACAGACGTGCCACCTTTTAAGTCCTGCAGACTGAAGAGTATTGTGATGGCTCTTGGCGAAGGCGGTCACACTTTTCTCCTGCTCTCCCTTATCTTCCCTGCTTAGCTTCTTATGTCTTTGTCTTGTCTCGTGTTTTTACTTTTCCCTGAAACACTCTCTCACAGTCTGTTTCTAAAACCTAAAAGAGAATTATGGATTTGATCAACTGGTCCCTGAATGCTATTGACACCCTTTTCTCAACGAGAAGTCCGAGTGTCCTGGAGGTACTTTCCCTGCCGGATACACGATGGACGGGTGGCAGACATGGAGGGTCGTGTGCCTGGCGGGACTGTCGATCGAGGACGCTGAAGATATCAACCTATTCGGAACCATGATAACAGGGTTCTTGCTGATCGGAGCTGGCTTGGCCCTGGCTTATCGGAGAATTAAGAAAGCGGAACCGGCTGTTCAAACCCCCCCAAGGCTGCTCGCTGGGATTGAAACGATGGGACGAGGTGCAACTTCGTAGAATGGGCTCACTGAGTGCAGCATGGATAAGACCTTGGAGAAGCTTACGGCTGTTGTGAATACTCAGAATAAATTGGATCACATCTTGGAGCAGCTCACTGCGGTCGTGAGTTCTCAGAATCTGCTCTTTGAGCACAAGAATGACAAGACCATGGAGCGCAAGTTTGATAACATCATGGAGAAGCTCGCGGCTCTCCAACAGGAGATGGAGAGACCAGTGTCAGACTGTTAAGAACAGCTTGAAATTCTCATGAGTTGTTTGCACTAAAGAAAAATCACCATCATAATGTGGCTATCCCTTTGGTGCCAGCTGTGGTCTCAAGGCTGGAGCCGAACAAAAACTCCCTGATAATGACTGTTTAGACTGTTCTTCCCACTCCATGCAAGGCCACCTGGGTTGGCTGGCAGTCTGTTTACTTAGCCTGGCAGGGCGAGGGACAATGTCTCAGCTGAACTATGGACACGCACACACATACACTTACACTGATAAGCACTCACTCATCCCTCCTCCCCTTCCAAATGCCTTCGACGCTTCGACATTTATGTGCTTTCTGTGAGAAGGAGTTTTTTTGTTTCCTGGTCTCATGCTGTCCTCCCAGAAGCCCAGCATGAGCAGAGGTCTCTTATTTTCCTCTTGTACTTTCCCATTGTAGTGCACATTTCAGTGTTTTTCTGTAATGCAACCGTTCTCTGACTTGTATCCCCATGTGATGTCTGTGTTGTGTGTGTAAGGTCGGGGGGCGGGTTCATTCCACTGCAGGGCAACCTGCCACTGCATGTGGCGAATAAAATTTGAACTTGAACTTGAACTTGGAGTGTCAAACAGGTGCCTTAGGGGTTTCATACATATTTCTGTTTGGTTACTACAGCTAAAACAGTGGGGTTTGGACTACTTGAATCACATCTGTAATAACTGTTTTGCAGTCTGGTGGGAAAATGTGTCAATTCAGTGAAAAAATTGTTAACATACTTGCTCTGCTGAGATAGTGATGTTAAAAACTGAATGGATCCCAGTTTTTTTAGGCAGGTCAATGCAATCAAGAAAAACTGTAATATTTTAGAATGAGATCGAGTTGTTTGATACTTTAATCCACTTAACCCAGTATTCTCAAACATCTGCATTAGGTAACAGAGTTAAGACGGACTTTTGCGAGATCTTGCAAAAATCCGTCTTAATTTTTTTTTCTCCCGTGTCCCCTGCGGGGCTCCGTACAAACGTAAGGAGTGTAAAACTATGTGTCAAATTTTAGTGGGACTGTAAGAAGTTCTGCATTTGCAGGAGCAAAATTTGACAGTTGGCTGGTATGATACGCATTCTGTGTACTGAATTGTTCTTTGCGTGTGTGTGTGTGTGTGTGTGTGTGTGTGTGTGTGTGTGTGTGTGTGTGTGTGTGTTCATGTTAGATAAGCAAAGCTGTGACACAGTGAGTGAACTGTGTAGCTGGGTCATTGATCGTTATGGTGATAGCACAGTCAGGAGTGTGCAGAGCATTACTGCACGCTGCTATCTGTTTTGATCTAACTTTTGAATTTTCAAGTTGACTTGACGTCTGTGTTATCTTTTACTATAAACTTTCTACAAAACAAGACTAATGATTGACGGCTAAATTTGAATATCAGTAATTTAATTTGCAAAACGTAATAAATGTACTTTTGTCTGTCTAAAGTAAAGCAATTATATCAACACAGATTTAATTGAGAATTTCAAATAATGAAAATGTGTTTGCGTATTCATCTAAAACATTTATCCATCCATCCATCTTCTCCCATTTATCTGGGGCCAGGTTGCAGGGGCAGCAGCCTAAGCAGAGAAGCCCAGACGTCCCTCTCCCCAGCCACCTCTTCCAGCTTGTCCAGTGGAACACCGAGGCGTTCCCAGGCGTCTGCCCCGGGGCCTCCTCCTGGTGGGACATGCCCTGGAGACCTCACTCAGGAGGTGCTTAGAAGGCATCCTTGTCAGATGCCCGAACCACCTCAAGTGGCTCCTTTCGAAATGAAGGACCAGCAGCTCTACTCTGAGCTCCTCCCGGATGGCCGAACTGCTCACCCTATCTCAATCACCCTTCCAAGGAAGCCCATTTCCGCCGCTTGTATCCGTGATCTCGTTCTTTCGGTTACTACCCACAGCTCGTGACCACAGGTGAGGGTAGGGACCTAGATCGGCCAGTAAATTGAGAGCTTTGCTTTTACACTCAGCTCTCTCTTCATCACAACAGACCAATATAGCGTCCAGATCACTGCAGCTGCAGCACCAATCCGTCTGTCAATCTCCCGCTCCCTTCTCCCGTCACTCCTGAACAAGACCATGAGACACTTAAACTTCTCCACTTGGGGCAAGAACTTGTCCCTGACCCAAGTGGGCACTCCACCCTTTTCCGGCTGAGGACCATGGCCTCAGATTTGGAGGTGCCAATTCCAAAGCGAGCTGGAGGCCATCACCCGATGAAGCCAACAGAACCACATCATTCACAAAAAGCCGAGATGAGATCCTGAGACCACCGAAGTGAAAGCCTTCTGCCACTTGGCTACGCCTAGAAATTCTGTCCATAAAAGTTACGAACAGAATTTGTGACAAAGGGCAGCCCTGGCAGGACCCATCACCCACCGGGAACGAGTCTGACTTATTGCTGGCTATGTGGACCAAGCTCTTGCAACAGTTGTATAAGGATCGAATGACCCGTAGCAATGAGCCAAACACCATTAAAATTAGAAAAGTTAGAAAAAAATTTGTTTTCTTTAACTTCATCAACAGTTCTGCCGGTGTTTTCTTCTTGCCTGCACTGACATTTTTAAGAAATACTTAGAAAGGGTAATAGAAAGGGTTTCCCCAAACAGATAACAGCAGGACTCTGGGAAGCTGCTGCATAGTTTGTTGCTGTATTTGTTGTCAGTTTGTTTATTCTTTTTTATTTATGAGCACAAAGTTACCATCTTAAAAATCTAACTTACTTTGACCTGTGGAAACCCATATTTACTGTGTGTATTATAAGCATCTGTGTAAGTAGATGGTGCTGCAGATACCTTCCAGTTCCAAATCATTGCTCTCAAGATTTATATGATAGGTCCAGGTCTGCTTTATGCAGTTATCCCCCCTGAAAAACAGTGAACATGGCAATTTTTATAAATGCAAGTGAAACATAGAAGAAAGACTTTCGTTTCATTCTGAAACATGCACTGACGACTGTTACATTTTCTACACATCACTTCCCTAATTCTAGTATCTATTTGTGCTTGTGGGGTTTCTTGTTTCTGTTAATTTCTCCTGTTCTGACCATTCCATTAAGCAGTTTCACGCACGTGTTTATCCATTTCGTCAAACTCCAAAATCAGGAACACTCCACTGGAACATTTCTATTTTTTAACTAACTTGAAAGTAAGTAAAGTTTATTTCACTGTAATCAGAATCACAAAGCGCTGAACAACAATTACAATGCAATATAAACAAAGAACCATATTAAAAACAGAATTTAAGGTTAAAAACAGATAACAAAAGAATCTCAGCAGAAGGTTGGATTAGAGAAAGACTCTACAGAGTCAGCTAAACAGAACTACAGTGGTAAACTGTTTCAGAGCCTCGGTGCCACAGACTGAAAAGCTCTGTCCCCCTTAGTCTTTAGCCTTGGATGAGGGACAGCTAATAAAGTTCGAGGTTGTGAGATAGCAACCAGCAGTGTGTTTGAGGAAAAAGTTGAGATAAATAGTCTGGAGTTTGTCTATTTGCTTATCTGTATGTAAGTGTGAGGATTTTAAAACTCCTGAAATCAAGTGGGAGCTGATGTAAAGGAAATAAAACAGGGGTAATGTGAGCTTGCTTCCCAGAATGTGTCAGGAGTCTGGCTGCAGCATTCTGAATTGCAGGTGTCACAGAGGTGATTTTTCTATGCCCGTAAAGAGGGCATTACAATAATCTAAGTGCAATGACACAAGTGAATGAACAGTTGTTGCATTTCAGAGGAGGAAACTATAGCTCACAGCTTAGAAATGTTCTGTGCTGTTAAGCTGACGTGCTTTTTCGGGATACGATTTTATTAAATAATTGTGTGCATCACATGTTTCAACTTGCTTTGATGCAGGTGATTTCACAATTTCACAGGTGATTTCATTTAGCTTCAATGTCCAGAGCAGGGGTAGGCAACTCCAGGCCTCGAGTGCTGGTGTCCTGCAGGTTTTAGATCTCACCCTGGGTCAATACACCTGAATCAAATGATTAGTTCATTACCAGGCCTCTGGAGAACTTTAAGACAAGTTGAGGAGGTCATTTAGCCTTTAAATCAGCTGTGTTGGATCAAGGACATCTAAAACCTGTAGGACACCGGCACTCGAGGCCTGGAGTTGCCCACCCCTGGTCCAGAGAATATCATTGAAGTGGGTTATTTATGCTTTTCATTATTTGCATTCATATACACTCACAGGCCACTTTATTGAGTATAGCATGATTTTATTGTGCTGGACCCCTTTTTACCTTCAGAGCTGCCTTAATTCTTTGTGGCATAGATGAGTCCTCAGAGACTTTGGTCCATAGTGACACAATAGCATCACAATTGCTGCAGATTTATTTACATCCCAAAGGTGCTGTGTTGGATTGAGATTTGGTAATTTTGTGAAAGGCCACTAGACTGCAGCGAACTCATCATCATCATGTTCACTAAACCAGTTTGAGCTGATCTGAGCTCAAACACAGTGTGCTATCCTGAGGCCTTCCCCAAACCACAGCTTCAATTCACCCTCTTCAGCTTTTCTGCCATTACCTACTAGAAACACTGTCAAACCTAAATGTTGTCTGCAGTAACTGAGACTCATCAGACCTCAACATCTTTCCAGTTTTCTATTACCCAGTTTTTGTGAGCTTGAATTTTAAACTTAGCTTCACATTCAGAAATTCTCTTCTGCATACCCTTTGAGTTTTGCAAGAACATTTCATTTTTTTCCCTTACATCGAGTTATTTTATTATTATTATTATTATTATTATTTGTGAAAAAAGAAAACTGGCATACTGTACTTGCGGGGATCAACAGTCACTTATGGGGACAAAATGCTCGTCCCCATGAAGACATTTTCAGACTCAAAATGTGGTTTTAATGTCAGGGTTACAATTAGGTTATGGTTAGGTTTAGGCTAAGGTATAGGGTTAGGGGTTCATTTGTAATGGTTAGGGTATGCAGTTATGGAAAGCATTATGTCAATGAGATGTCCCAACAAAGTTATCCAATCCAATTTTATTTATGAAGCACTTTAAAATACCCAGCACAGGACCAAAGTGCTGTGCAGAAAATAAGTTGAAAAAAATAGAATAACAGAAAACAGGAAAAATAAATAAATAAAACACATAATACATAAAAATTAAAACAGCGCTATATTAAAAAAGAAAACAACATAAAACAGCATAGAATCAACTAAAAACAACTAAAATAAAACGAAAAAATAAAAACCAACATCTCATGTGGTGTCAAAGGCCAGAAAGAAATGAAAGATTTGAAAATGTGTGTGTGTGTGTGTGTGTGCTTGAACTTGCTGCCTCACATGCGCATGTGTCCAGTCAGCAGCAGTGTGTCGTTTGCTCTTTCCTCCATGGTGAAGACAATGTTGTCCAGCACTCTGAACTTCTGGATGTCCGCCTCTCTGTGACTGACTGCAGCTTTAAAGTACCATGTCCCCAGATGCTGCAACAGACACACACAGAGTGTGACATGACAGTGCGGGGTAGCAGTAACTGTATGAGAACGAAAGCTATTTAAAATAGCCCACGTCAGAAGACCACTTATGGAAAGACCAGAGGGAGTAGGAAGTGCATCTTTGTGGTTGTACTTAATATTTATCTCGGTAAATCTCCCTGCAGTTGTAATAAGTGTGAAATACCAATCCTGTACAGATAAGATGCACTTAACCAGAACATTACGCAATAAGGTCAACAGTAAATCCCGTCGTACTGAGGTTATTATAAAAAAAACCCTCAGACCAGTGAGGGAAGTGCCTTTGGTATTTTCATAAATCTAAACCTCTACCTTTGATTTTTACTCTCACCTTCTGCCGGTCGATCGCGTTCACAGACAGCATCTCAGGCTCCAAGCAGGGAACGATGGTCTGATACAACAAAGTGTACAAAGACAGAACAAGAGAGAAGACTTCTTTTAACATAGCTGCAGTCTAAGTCAACACTTTGTAGTAATCCTGATCAAAATGCCCGGAAACTCCCAGGATTGTCTCTGAATGTGTGCAATACTCCAACAGACCACTTTATCAGTGTGGGTGGAGGTAAATGATTAATCTGCACAGCAGCATTACCCCTGAACTTTAAAGGTAAATAATAGGTTGGAAATGGGATGTTTGCATCCATGAACATAAAACTTCAGCGTCAGGATAAAATACATTTATAGGAAACTGAGACATTTATTCTCACAGGTATTCTTACTCATCCAACACTTTCTGAAAGGAATAAACTCGCTAAAAACTCACCATCACTGACTCATCATCATATGTAGGAGGTGTTTGTGGCTATTTCTAAACTGGAACCAACCAAATTTTCTCACGAACATAACAAACAACAACCCCAAGTTTTAACTTTGTTTGTGTTCATCCTGCCCCGCGTCCCACACCTTCTGTCAACACACACACACACACACACTAGGAATCATTAACTTCCTGTTTCGTCTTCCCATACTAGGTTTGGGAGAACTAAATTACTGAATTATTAAGAATCACACACGGCTCTCTCAATCAGGTTTGCTTCTGATTTAAAAAAAAAAAAAAGTCAAGAAAACAATTGTATCAAAAAACAAAGAATATTTAGTTTAAGGCTATTAACAAAACAATAATCAATAAATAACAAAACTAAGCAAACATTCCCTGTAAATGACCAGTTTTAAAGACTATGAATAATTGCCAAAATATTTTGAACAGCTAATTGAATAACTGACCTTTTCATGTCTCATGTATGAAGAAGTCTCTGCTGTGTGTTCATTTGAATTCTGCTTAGAGCTGTGTTCCACACCTGCTTCCACAAGGTGGAGTTGTTACACCTAATTAACTTTCTCCAGATAATTCACACTTCAAAGTAAATAAGGAAAGTTTTTTTCCTACATCAAAAATCACATCACATTAGTTTCATTTCAATTTGGGTTTTTTTTGCATACGGTTACATAATTGCGATCAAATTATGTTGTTTCCTACAATAAAGTGATGATAAACTATAATGAGTAGAGTATAAAAACAAGTCAGTTAAACTTCTGGTCAGTTTGGGGAATTTTTAATCGGGTTCAGCCGCTTTGGTGTTAATGAAATTAAATGCAGGTGCACTAGAGGGAAAACAATGAGAAAGCCCCAAAACAGGATTGGTTTTAAGGGTGGAGGACATTTCTCCCTCTGCATCTTTTCTGACTGTTTTTACACTAGTCTAGCTTTTGGCTAGGGTCACTGTCACTACTGGTAGCAGGAGGCAATACAAGGATCCTACAGAGTTGTAAGTTAATAAGTACACTAATGCAGTGGGCTCTGGGTTCTTCCTGGAGCACAACAATGCCCAACCACTTGTTGCAAGAGTATGTAGGCAGCTCCTGGTGGATGAAAGAACTGATACCATTGACTGGGCCCCACACTCACCTGACCTAAGTCAACAGAACACCTCTGGGACATTATCTATCTGACGCTGCCAGGTAAAGCTAATATTATGAGACTTACGATGTAGAAAAACTGATTTTTATGTATTTGTTTTCAAGTGTGAATTATCTGGAGAAAGTTAATTAGGTGTAACAACTCCACCTTGTGGAAGCAGGTGTGTAACACAGCTCTAACTCAATTTCAAAATAACACACATGAACCTCGGTGATAGACTGTCATTCCTGCTGTGTAGATAACCAACCTGATTTGTTTTCTAAATTGAGATTTGATGCATTTTTAAAGTTTCATTTTATAACCAGTATATTTAGACATGCTTCAAAAAAGTTTTGACATCGAAATAAAAGAATAATATTGTGCAATGGTGAAAAAAAATAAACTGGGGGAAAAAAGGTGAGATGTTCACTGAAGCTGAGCAGTAAATACAGGGAAGGCTTCTCCACATTGACAATAGGTCAAAGTTCATGTACTTATAAAATACCCCACATACTGAGTGATGTTTTTCTTGGGGATTAAATACATATTTCACTCAATAAAACTATTATATAGTGTGTTTTTTCTGGACTTTTGATTAATTATTTGGGCTCTTTCCATTAAAATGAAACTGAATTTTGGTCTCTAAGCTTGTGAGTCTGAGGCTTATACAAGAAATGTTGCACAGTTAAGCTGTACTAAGAAGTGGGAAAATGTCCTTTACCCAAACAAAAAGAAATCCTCCTGAATAAAAGAAGGTCCATAAGGGATTAGTGTCAGAGGCCAGCTTAAAGCCAGCGTGCATGATGGTGTTGTTTCACGTCAATGAAAAACCATGTAGAAACCTAGATCCATCCCTGAAACTGTGTTGTAAACAAAGGATTTGTGTAAGTGGTAATTTTCTTCTACCCCTCAGGAGAATCACACATATTTAACCAGACTTTGTTAGTTCTATTACCTCGCTGTCAAATCTTGCGCTTCAATGTAGCTGCTTCATTGTTACAGGGCGGCTCGTCTCTTATTGTATCGTCTCCTCTACTGAGTAAATAAATAATCTACAACAGTTGTCTCCTCAGTTTCCTAATGCTTACAGGGTGAATAGATTGAATGCTTACAGATTAAACAATAAGAGAAAAAACACTTTAAATTGTTTTAATTTTTAATCGTAATCTTACTGACAAACACGCATAGCTTGTTAACAGAGTGATCCTTGCACAGAGCTTAAAAACAGCTTGGAGGAGAATGTGCAGACAGGACGGTGTGAACAGTGAGCAGCTGGCCTGGGTAGGAAAATAAAAGTTTATATAACGTACTGAAGCGTGAGGCTGTCAACACTGGAAGGAAAGCTATAATCCCAAAAAATGCAGATATTGTGAACTAACGTCATTAGTTTTCCAAGAATCAGACAGCAAGAAGTATTTACTTAAGTGAATTTCTAGTAGCCCAACTTTCCAGTAATGACCATTACCAGAAAGGAAAACAGATGTAAATTCTTACTGTTGACAGCAGTTTCATTTCTGTCTGTAATTATAGTGAATCTATCCCCCTGCTACAATACAATTAGTTACTAGAGAAAATTTTGACCCTTCTGCAGGGTTACTGGAGCTAATCTGGATATGTGCAGCAGCTTCTTGTTCCCTCCCTCAGATGGCCAATGCAGATCCATCTACTACTCTCCTTTCAGGACTGATACCAGCTCTCCACTCTCCTTCAGCTCCTTGACAATGTCCAAACCACCGATAAGCTCTCCTTTCACGTAGAGCTGAGGGTAGGTTGGCCAGTTAGAGTAAGTCTTGAGCCCCTGCCGCACTTCTTCATCCTGCAGGATATCAAAGGTGTCATAATCCACCCCAGTACCGTTCAAGAGCTCCAGTAACTGCCTGCTGAAGCCACATCTGGCAGCCTCTTTCTTGCCCTTCATGAACAGCATGACTGGACTCTGATTGATGATGGTCTTCAGTCGGTGCTCTAAGGTGACAGCCTTCGGGCAGGTGTTCTCCAGCTCTCCGGACTCAGCCAGTTCCTTCACTATGTCCAGTCCTCCCACCAGCTCCCCGTTCGCATACAGCTGGGGGTAGGTGGGCCAGTTGGAGTAGGTCTTCAGCCCCTGTCGGACCTCCTCATCGGACAGGATGTCGAAGCTGCTGAACTGGATTTTGTGCTCTTTCAGCAGCGCCACTATCTGTCGGCTGAATCCGCAGCGGGGCTCCTGGGGTGACCCCTTTATGAAGAGCATGCAGGGGGCGGCGTTAAGCAGCTTCTTCAGCCGCTGGTTCAGATCTGCGCCGCTGCCCTCAGCGGCTCCACCGGGACCCTCGCTCACCGCGAGGCGCTGCACTTTCTTAGTCAGTTCCGGAGCGTGGGCCCCGTCCAGACTGTCCACTTTCTCTCCCCCCTTGAAAAAAAGGAAAGTGGGGACGGAGGAAATTTCATACTTCTCCGACACCTCCGGGACCGCTTCCGCCTCCAGCTTCACGAACGTAGTGTGCGCATGTTCTTTGGCTAGTTCGGCCATCACCTCGTTCATTTGGCCACACTGAGGAGCCCACGCCGCTTGGAAATGCACCACGGTCAGGCATTTTCCAGCTTTGGCTAAGAAATCTTCAAACTGCTGTTGGGTAGTCGCCTCCACGAGATTCGCCATTTTTCTTTCCTTTCACCCTCTGCACGCGCAGTGGTTCCGGTGCCGCCTAGACGTCATATCCGCGTAGCCTGGCAGTTTCTGGCAAGTACCAGAGAAGCTACAGGGAAGTCGTTTGCATGCTAGCTGATGATAAGAAAACAGCTGCATACACTGGATACGTCGAGAGGATAGTAACTTTTAAGGTAACTGTTTAACGACACGGACTTAATTAAAACTAAATTTCACACTGTCTCGGATTGCTATGCTAATTTTAACGTTCCGTTTTAGTAGCATTAGCTAGTTAGCTCAAAGTTAGCTTCGTTCGTGACGTCTGCCAGGTTTCCAAGTTAAGCAAAGCTAATTCATGCTAGCAAACCTTTGGCGGCTAAGTAAGCTACTGTTACATGTAATTTCTGTTAAATAGAAGTAGAGTCAAATACCACAGTTCTAACAGTTAAATTAATAAAAGGCTTAAATAAAGACAATGCAGGTCGGTGTCTGGCCCAGCATGAAGCAGCCTCGGTTCCTCGGCTAACTACTCAACATTACGATGTTACCGAGCACAAAGTCCAAAACAACAGGAGCAAGTGTTTAGCTGATCGGACTCAGCTGTTTCCTTCGGTTTTACATCGGTGGTTTGTACAAAAAATCGTTGCATGTTTTTGTTGTTGGTTTTAAGGAACATGCAACTGAAGTTTTCTGCACCTGCGGGTGGCACTACTTTCTTTATAAATTCATATTCTGTGTAGTTGTCAAGACAAGTAAGATGGTGGCGAAAAAATATTATTTAGGTAAACATTTCAAACGAAATGAGAGGGGAAAACAAGACACACCTTATCCTTACAACCATGGTATAAGCATAATGCATCTTCTGCTTATTTTCAAGGCTTTGCAAATCCGGTGATAATAACTAGTTTGTTAATACGCATGAAAATTATAACATACTTACATGACATATGACACTGTGTTAAAGTTTAACAACAATTAACTCAAAATGCAGAAGTAGTGTCTGAAAAACTATGGAGTCCCAATAATCCAGTAGCCTGTAAAATCACCCTTAGCATCATTACATTGAAGTAATGGTTTTCTGTAAGACATCAGTTTCTCACATATCTTCTCCTACGTGTTACATTGTCTACTATTACCATGACCTTGATCACAAAGCATGTGTGTTATGTGTAAATGTGTCCTTTGAAATAGGGCTGTTTGATATAACGATATATATCGGATGACGATATAAAAACGTCTATCGTGTCATTTTACACTAACGTTTGTTTCGTGGTGTCGCAAAATAAACTGTTTATGGCAATATTTTTTTCATCGTTTTGATGGTCACTGTATGGCTATATTAATTTCTTACAATTCTCTCTTTCTCTTATATTTAATATAACCACACTATAGACGGACAAGCGCCTGTTTTTATGCGTGTCCGCTTGTTTATGTTCCACATAAACCTTTCACAATAAAGCTCAAGATCCTGTTGAGACTTTTCAAAATAAACCGAATCACGTGAAAGAGCAGATTGTTTACGAATGAGAAGTAAAAAAGCTAAAAATAAATAAACCTTAGACTCAAACGTTAGTCTTTCTGAGATTCACAGAATTTACAGAAAATGTTACATTTTTGTGATTTATATCGTTATCAACGATAGAATTCTTATATCGGGATATCAGATTTTGGTCATATCGCACTGCCCTACTTTGAAAAACTAAGTACACACATGATTCAGTAGCTTATTGAAACACCTTTACCAGCATCAGCTTGAAGTAATCTTTATCTGTATGATATTATCAGTCTCACTCTTCTTTACATATGGTTTGTGCTTCAGTTCATTGAGATAGGCAGGCATTCATTTATACAAAGCTCTCCTGTCAATTACATCAGATTGCAGTATGAACTTTAGATTTTGTTTTGGTTTGCTCATTAAAACACCTTGATTCTTTTCTTTTTCAGCTGTTCTGTTGTAGACAAGAGTTAGTTATTGAAAAGATGCCCTCGTATTTGTCTCTAGAATACTTTGACATACAGAGAAATTTATGATCCACTCACTGACTGCAGGTGCCCACATCCTAGACTGCAAAACAAGCCCAAAACATCACCCCTCCACCACATGCTTGACAGTTGGTATAAGACGTTTGTGCTGATATGCTGTGTTTGGTTTAATCCACTGCCATGTGTATTATGGCCAAGTATCTCCACAATTGTCTTGTCTGTCCAAAGGACACTGTTCTTGTAGTTTGTTCAGATGCAAGTTTGCAAATCTAATTGTGTTAGAGAGAGATGGCTATGGCCATTTTTGTCAGCTTGTTCAGTCTTTTAATAAATTTACTATCATGAACTTTAACATTTAAAATGATAAGTGAGGAAACGGTATTTTGCCACATTAGTGCCACAACATCATGAGTGGTCCACCAATAAAGAGGAAAATAACTGAGAAAACAGTAGTAGAGGAAAAATTACTGTTAATAAATAAAATAGTTAAATATTGTTAGTTATTATTACAAGAGGATGCACATATTTTTGAAAAGAAAAGTATTGTAGTTAACATTTTATGGTGGTTTTGTTTTTTTTTAGTTTTGCTATAGGTCGATACAGTGTTTTGCTTCCTTATGTTCTACATTTCTGAATATATATGTTTTTTACCTATGAGTTACAACAACCACAATATTTTGTAGCTATTTTGATATATTCTTTTTACATTTTATAGACCCTGTGAGTAAACATTAACACATTAATTGAGAATAAACATTATAATTGGCCATAGCTGTAGGAGCAGTACCAGTTGGTAATTACTGGCTGGCACATCAGGTTTTTACAGACCCTTTGAGTCAGCAAGAATCAAATGACAAAAGATATGTTTGTGATAATTTAAGTGAGAGTCTTTGTTTTATACTGTAAATTGTCCTAATTAGTCCCAAATGTTCCATTTGACATCTCACAGAGATGTTTAAAAGTAGATGTTTATGTTAAGAAAGAAATATGAGAGGATTTCAAATCATCAAAGTGTTTAAACTCTCACATAACAGTCATCATATTTACCTTAAGAATCCAGTTTCAGCTGAGCTATAAACACTGGAAAATACATCTTTCTGTTACAGGAACACAATGGAAGAACAAACTGCTGACATAGAGGTGACGGTGAAAACATTAGACTCCCAGAGCAGAACCTACACTGTTGGCGCTCAGGTAAGTACACGCATTGCAAACTCAGGAGGAAATTCTCAGTCTTAGTTCATCTTTCCTGTGGCGTTACTCATGTCTGTTCAATCTTTGTTGTAGCTGACGGTGAAAGAGTTCAAGGAGCACATTGCCCCATCAGTGGGTATACCAGTGGATAAACAGAGGCTGATCTACCAGGGCAGAGTGCTGCAGGACGAAAGGACTCTGACAGACTATAGTAAGCAAATAAAGAATGAAATGCAGAACTAGATTGTCACTTGTTGGTCTTTGTACTTCCTCTTGGAAAGTAGGAAATTTGTTTTTTGGGTATTTGGTATTACACAGAGAATGAATTCTTAACATTTTGGTTACACTTGGTTACAGATAAATTTGAATTTACTATGGTGTTTCAAGAGTTGCTGCTGCTTTTTAAAAAGATTTGTGTTGATTATGTGGGCCATTGCTGAAAAAGAATGTAACAGCTATGTGTAATTAACTGCAAGATGTATTTGGCAGAAAATGAGTGTCATTTTGATAATCAGTTACAATGTTCTCCACAGAATCCAGTCGTATATGATAAATTATATGTTGGTCAGTACTGGTCTTTTATGCTGAAGAGAGCTCAAAGTGAAGCTGTCAGTTTAGCTGTTAAGCTACAGTCCTATCCCCACTTATGGCCACAAGCTGTGAGTAGTAACTGAAACAAATGGCTGAAATGGGCTTGCTCTAAAGGATTTCTTAGAAATGTGTTGAAGAGCTTCATCACTCAGGAGGGGATCAGAGTAGCACTGCTACCCCTCTGCATTGAAAGGAGCCAGTTCAGGCATCTGACCAGGCTGCGTCCTGAGCGCCTCTTAGGTCAAATGTTTTTGGCCTGTCATAGCAGGAAAAGGCCTCCAAAACAAACCCAGAATGCACTGGAGAGATTTTCTTTTTTTTTTTTTTTTTTGGCTTGAAAATGCCCTGATGCCACATGTTCCCCCCCAGAAGACATGGAGAGGGAGAGAACTGGGCTCCTGGTTAGACTGCTACCCCCCGACTCAGACAAGCATCATATCTATCTAGTAGACAGTCGAGCAGCTAGCAGAATACCTGGGTAGTGCATTCAAGTAAAGTCTCCGTGTTAGAAATGCGATTTTTTTTTTTTTTTTTTTTTTCTTGAAGTATGATTGGAGATGTGTAACTGTATATGACTCTCTCTACCAGATGTGGGTGGGAAAGTGATCCACCTGGTGGAGCGAGCGCCCCCTCCACCCTCACAGCCCGGCTCAGGGTCAGGAGGCTCTTCAGCTGAGAGTGGGCCATCTTCTTCCTCCCAGGGAACATCGCAAGTGCCTCCACACGATCGCAACGCTAACAGCTACGTAATGCTTGGCACATTCAACCTCCCTGTCAACATCATGGATCCCCAGCAAATACAGGTTGGTCTGCTTTATCTTCTCAAGTTATACTTATGGTCCAATGTCACATGCAAAGGTTCAGATATAACCAAAGGGTGATGAAAAGCAACTCAGAGAACTGATGTTATTATTCCATTACTGATTACTACTGATTATTATGACATGTAGCAGAGAGATCCTCTGCTTTGAATTTAACGTCTATATGCAATATTCCCTCTGTTGGTTTCTCTTAATAATGTTTTCATTTTGGTCATTCTATCCCTGAATCTCTTCATATAGATGTCAGTCCAGCAAATGGTGTCCAGCATGGGAGAGAATGCCAGGAATGCCAGAGTCACAACCAGCACTGGGGTGAGAGTTTGCATGTTCTCCCTGTGTGGTACACCGCCTTCCTCCTGCACCCCCAAATCATGGATGTTCAATTAATAGTTGATTGACAATTAGTCAGAAATATAAAAGTACAGTCCTAATCCAAAAATTTTTGGTAACTATGTAAAAATGTAAATAAAAGCAGAATTAAATAATTTGCAATTTCATTACATATCAGAATGTTAAACTGAGAAAATGTTTACTCGTTTTAAATTTAGCAACAACATCTCTCAGAGAAAGCTTAGAAAACATGGCCTTGAAATCTAGGACTATGTTACTGCTGTGGAGGATTCCCTCTTCTTTTAACAAGAGTCCATAAACATCTGGGAATGAGGAGACTAGCTGCTGCAACCATGCCGGCTCATGTCATATTTTTTTAATGGTTTTCTAATGGTTTTATTTGCTGAAAGGCCTGAACTGCAGACAGACCAGTTCAGCACCTGGAACTTCCTGCTATTAAACCTTGTTGTTGTAATACATGCAGCATGCAGTTTAGAATCATCTTGCTGAAACAGGCTTTCCCTGAACAAAATGTCATCTGGCTGGAGGCAAATGTGTCTAACACCTGTATATACTTTTCAGCATCATGATGCCACAGGCACTGATGCAGCCCTGTGATGCTGTTCTCTAATCAGTTAAACTAATTAGTTGCAAAATGTTCCTCCAGCTGTCTCTTTTTAGTACCATTTACTTTTCCAGCCTTTTTTGTCCCCACTCAACTTTTTTTTTTTTCATTATTTTAACAACACATTGCTGCTGCTAAATTAGTGAATATTTTCCATGAAATTGTGTCTCAGTTTGAATATTTGATGTGTTTTCTATGTTCTGTTATGGATAAAGTATGGGCTTAAGAAATGTATTGCATTCTGTTTTTGTTTACATTTCACACAGTGTCTCAACTTGCTGGAATTGGGTTTGTAGATGTAGTGCTTAAAGCGTATAAAGTAAAACCACGTATGGTTAAATAAGGCTTTTAGTCTAAAGCATTGTAACTGTAACATTGTTTTAACTTCATCCTAATGATGCCATAATAGTACACAGCTACACACGACACTGAATTGTTTTGTTTATTGTTACCTTTCCTTCTTTGTTACAGAGCAATGGGTCTGTGAATGTGCACATTGATATGGACCAGCCAGTGCAGAGTGAGCCAAGGCTGAGGCTGGTCTTAGCTGAGAACCTGCTGAGGGACATCAATGATGTCATCCAACGAATGGAGGTGAGTACTTATCCCCCCAAATACCTCAGTAGAGAAACTCTGCCTTTCTCAGTAACAGTTCTGTTGCTTTCTTGTGTCGGTTTTCAGGGTCGACCAACTGACTCGTCCTCTCAAACAGAGACAACCGATGCTGCTGCTGCCGCTGCTCCCCCTCCTCCATCATCTTCCTCCACCACCTCTACTCCTTCTCCCTCTGCTCAGCCCATGGACACCTCCCCACCTCCAACAACTCCCCCACCTCCACCCTCCTCTTCAGCTCAATCTGAGGGACCAACACCGCAACCTGGACCCAAGTGAGACAAAATCTAGCTTGCTAACTCAGAGTTCTACAAAGGTCAAACTGTGCATTTATTTCTCTGTATGTCTCTGTCATGATGTGTAATTCTAATTAGTCTGCCTTTCTTTCCTCTTTCAGTCATCCCAGCCCGGCTGAACTGGCAGAGATGCTGTCTGAGCTGCGGAGGGTTGAGGAGAGACTGCAACCATTCATCCAGAGAGCTCACACCATCCTCGAGACAGCCACCACGGCAGAATATAACAACAATACAGTAGGATTCAAACAAAAAACAATTTACTGGAAATCTTTACTATACATTGTTAATCAGTGCTTTGTATAACAGATGCTTTGATACTTATAAATCCTTGTTTAGACGAATAACCAGGGATGCATTGGTTGACCAAGCGGGTGTCCTTAATGTTAGACACTGGGGAAATGGATCATTGCAGCTATCACTGATGTTAACCGGTTTACAATTAAATGAAAAACTGTAACAAAAACAACAAAGTGAAAACAGAATTGAAAATACTGCATCACCAATATTTGATCTAGCTTTTTGAGTCAGGATCAGACTGATAGCTGATCCAAATATCAAATCAGTGCATCCCTATGATGAAAAATGTAAATTGTAAAATGTTTTTGGGTGTTTGTCAATATATCCGGGTATCCCATTTAAGTACAGTGTATGTATGGGAAACACTGCTGATACTAAGACTTCATATATATGATAGATGATTAGTAGTAACATTGACTAAAGTGAAACCTGCAAGTTACTTTAAACAGTCAAAAACCCATAACTCACTCTGCTGACTTCATACTCAAATGTGATGTCCTTTAAAGCTCCAAAATCGTCCCTCTCTTCCTCTGACAAGTGCGTCAGAGTTATGCTAATAAATTGCAATTAGACAAACAACAAATTAAAAAAAGAAAATGATTAGAAACTCTGGAGAAAATAAAATAATTATATTGACACATCATCATAGAAATAATACGAATAAGACTAAAATAAAATTAATAAAGAAATGTTGGATAAAGTACACTAAGAAGATGAGACATGACAGAATAACATGTAAAGTATTCAATAAGCTCTAATTGGTTAGTAAAGTAATGCTCTGGTAGGTAGAATGTAAAGATTTCAAAACCCAAACAATAAAATAAGTAGAAGCAGGTAATTAAAAATAAAGTAAATGTGATCTCTATACAGTGTCCTTATATTTGAGATGAGGTAAGATTTCAACAAGATTGGTTTCTTTCCTGCTACAGGAGAGAGAGGAGGACCAGCGAACACTCGCCCTGACGTGGGAGTGTCTGCGTCTCCTTGGTAACACACTAGTAGCTCTCAGCGACCTGCGATTGAACCTAATGAGTCCCGTCCCCCGTCACCTGCATGTAGTCCGGCCATTTTCTCATTACACCAACCCGGTCTCCCTTCCTGGAGCTATGCACCACCACATCCCAGTGCAAGTAAGTGAATGGAAGCAACTTTAGTCACTAAAGTGAAAATCTCTTAGGAAACCAGACTGACTGCTTACGTCTTCACCAACAGATGAACCTGGGTGCCACAGTGACTGTTGCGGCTAACAGCACTGAGGGACAAGCCACGCCCACTCAGCCGACCAGCCAGGCGGAACAGGCAGGTCAGGGACAGACCTCCCCCACACAGACTTCCCCGTCCAATCAGCAGGCTGGACAGGGACAGGCTGGCCACCGGGTCATCAGGATCAGCCACCAGGCAGTCCCGGTGGTCATGATGCAGATGAACACGGACGGTGTGTTGTCCCCTACCCGCCACTGATTGAATGCGCCATTCAAGCTGTGTGTGTCTGTCACTGCACTGGAGTTAAAGTTCCACATCTGCACTGCTGGCTCAAGCAGAGACCTGCAGAATGGGACTTTTAACTCGGGATTTACAAGCAAGATGGTCTTTCCAGTGTCTGTTACACAATGGCTCTGATAATGCAAATGTTACATTCATGAAGAGTCTGACCAGCTTTAACTGAGAGTGTTCTTGTTTGTGTGCAGGCCCAGGTGCAAACACGGCAACAGCTGGACAGCAAATGACTGGACAGCCAGGTATAGCATGTTTAAAAAATACTGCGTACGGCATTCCAGTGTCTTGATGTAAAACAGGTGTCAAACTCTGTTTCACTCAAGTCACACCAAGGGCTGGACATATATAGTTTACTGGCATGTTTCATTCATGTAAATTCTTCAACCATTCCACAAAAAACACCTATTAGTGTTACCGTATTTTCACGACCATAAGGCGCACTGTGCTAAAAGGCGCAGTCTCAGTTATGTGTGCCCTTACTATATTTAACACACACATAAGGCGCACTGGACCATAGGGCGCATACAAGTACCGTATGCGTATTTAAAAATAAAGCAGGAGCAAACCTGAGTTCGGTACCTTACTCACATTTCTATTGCCGGTAATCGTCATCATCAACAACACACAAGCATACAAGTGTGCGTATTTAAAAATAAAGCAGGAGCAAAACAAAGTTTGGTACTCACATTTTTATCATCAATCAAACCCATCGAAGTCCTCATCCTCTGTGTCTGAATTGAACAGCTGCGCTAAATCTCCATCAAACATGCCAGGTTCACTGTCTTCACTGTCAGAGTCACTTTCCGTGCCGTGCGGCTCCTCGGAAACGATGCCGGCTTTTGCGAAAGCTCGAACAACAGTGCCAGCAGACATGTTAGCCCAAGCATCTACAATCCATTGGCAAATTGTGGCGTAACTCGCCCGGCGCTGCCTTCCACTCTTAGTGAAACTGCGTGGAAAAAAACCACCTGGTCTCCTTACATACACCTCCCTCAGCCAGTCTTTCATCATTTCCTCATCCATCCAGCCCTTTTCATTTGCCTTAATGATGATTTCTGCTGGAAACTTCTCTTTAGGCAAAGTCTTTCGCTTAAAAATCACCATAGGCGGCAGTTTCTGTCCATTAGCATGGCAGCCAAGCACAACAGTAAAAGAAGACTTTTCATACCCCGTTGTGCGTATCGCTACCGTGCTGGTCCCCTGCTTCTCCACAGTGTGACTCACCGGGATGTCAAAAGTGAGCGGGACCTCGTCCATGTTTGTGATGTGGCTGGGTTGGATGTTTTTGTCGCCGATGTGTTTGCTGCAGTAGGAGCGGAGGATGGCCAGCTTTTCCTTATAATCCGCTGGAAGTTGCTGCGCTACCGTAGTCCTGGTCCGGATGGAAAAATGGCACCGTTTCATAAAACGAAAGCACCAAGACGGACCTCCTTGGAAATGTTCAATGTTCATCTCTTCAGCTAGTGAAACCGCTTTTAGCCGAATGGTGACCGTCGAAACGCTTCTCCCGCTCGCGCTTTGCTCGATGATCCACCGCTCGAGTCTTTCCTCCAACTCGGGCCACCTCGCCTTATGTCCGCGGAAACTCAGCTGCGTTTTCTTGACCTGCCGGAGCTTGTTTTCCAGCTTCCTCCATTTGCGAACCATCAATTCGTTAATCTTAAATTCTCTCGCCGCTGCTCGATTTCCATGTTCCTCCGCGTAGCTGATGGCCTTCAGTTTAAACTGTGCTTCGTAAGCGTGTCTCTTTGCCATTTTCAGGGTTGTTAAAACAACGATGTCCTGTTCTTTTATACAGGTATGTGCGATTGTCCCGGTATATACGATCAACGCCCACACTTCACCCTTTAACGTTCTCATGGTGTTCTCTACTACGTCCTCCTTACAACACATACGGCGCACCACGCTATAGGGCGCGCCGCACTTTTTAAAGAAAATCTAAGACTTTTAAGTGCGCCTTATGGTCGTGAAAATACGGTAATAAAATTTTATTATATTTCATCTAACTAAACTTATCCTGCTCTAAAAGCAAAGTCATAGCTCATGAATTTTGTTGGATATATTTAAATCTTATGTGCCCCGTGTTTTAGTTTTTTACATGGCTGAACATCACTTCTCATTGGTTTAGGAAAATAAACAAAATCTGTGATCATGAAATTAATCCGTAAATTTTTGTGCCAGAAAACTGTCGCTGGAAAGATATAGACTCGCTGGTCTCCTACCTTGAGTGTTAAGTTAACTAGCTGGCTGAGACAGCAGAGACTTTAAACTGTTTAGGTTTATGTTCGCTACAGAGCTGTTTGGGTCAAAGTACTTTTAAAACCTAAAGTGAAAAAGTACCAAGAGCTGGGGTTGCCCACATGATGTAGAAAAGCTTTCTGTCCGCTTAATTTTTTTCCGTCATGCCGCAGTTCAAGTGGGATACTGAATATTGTTTTGAGAACGAAAGCCTTCGTTTGCTAACTGCTGAAAATCCTCTAAATACACTAAATTAAATCATGTGATGCTAATTCCCTGGCGTTTGTTTCACTCTTAGGTGCCCTCCCTCCTGATTTTATGAGGAATCTCATGCAACAAATCAGCCAATATGCTGCTGCCGTAGCAACCAGCGCCGCCACCGCAGCTGCCACCGGCCAACCAACCCCACCGCAGCCTACCCCTCCCAGCTCCACAGCCAGCTCCTCTGCCACGACCACATGCCCTAATACACCCAGCACCACTCCTACCGCTCCCCCGCCACCACCCAGTACTGGCCCCCAACCCCAGGCACGGGTTGTCTTCACCCGACCCCCGTTTGCACCCAACATGCCCCCTCCTGCCTTTGGTACCCGGGGAACCACCATAAATATGAGGACTGCCATGCCAGGCCAGCAGCCGGGACAGGTGGGGATAATGCAGTGTGATGATTTCCATGAGATATTTAAGCATTATCAATGAATAATAATATGTTCCTCACAGGCTTTCAACCCCGCTGCTCTCAACCAGATGATTAGTGGACTGGTTGGACAGCTGTTGCTCCCTGGACAAATGGGTGAGATGATCTACTCAGTAAAGGAGACATATTAAACGTTTCTTTTCCTTTGTACTCCTGGATCTGTACGATGCTATCTGGGGTGTTTTTGTCAGGGTCAGGATCAAAGATATTTTGAGCAGATATTTCAGTGCATGCAACACTTTTAAAAGGCTTCAGAGTCTCAGTCATGTAGATGCTGTGTTCTTAATAAACAGACAACATCATTACTGCATTGTTGAAATTGGCAGACTACAATTAAAGACAGATTCTCTATTGTTTTACTGTTAAAAGTGCACAATATTACTTCAGATATTTTTTTAAACTGTTTGGAAAAAATAATTAACTATAATGACCTTTATTTAAATCTTCTTTTTATGAGGGGCAGCCAATCAAACCAAAGTTGGCTTAAAGAGAAGATGACATTCAAGGGGAGGAGTTAAAACAGCTTTTTCCACACAGGATGGATTGAAGGGTTCTTTCTCTTAGATAAGATAAATAAGCATTATTTTGAACCGTAAATCATGCAAAGCTACTTTAGTAAAGTTCATTAGTAAAAATATGCAGGCATATGTTTCTGTTAACATAGTCTTCAACAGTATTTTAGTTGTTTGTTTTGATTTTTTTGTTTGTTTGTTTTTTGCAGCTGGTCAAACGGTCACATCCTCTTCTTCCTCTACATCCACACCCACCTCTTCTTCCTTTTCCTCCTCTTCTCACACCTCTTCATCTTCCTCTTCCTTTTCCTTCTCCACCTCGGGTCCAACACCACCTCCTGCTACAAACACTACTGCTGCCACCCCGAACCAAAACGAGACCAACAACAGTGAGCCCCAGCCTCAGCAGATGCCTTCAGACCTTGGCCAGCTTCTAGGTTCTCTCCTGGGGGTAGCTGGCGGCACTGGAAGCGGTGCGGCGGGGAACCCTTCAATAACTGTCACCACGTCTGGAGTCCCAGCCTTCATCCAGGGAATGGCTGAATTCATGCAGCAGGTAAATGTTCCTGTCTTTGACAAGTGTGCACACAATGCACTCCACATGCAAATTACCTTTGGATTTGATCTGCACTCTGTTGTGCAAGAAATGAATACAAAGATGGAGGGATTGCCTTGTTGAAATATGTCCAAATTTAGATGATTGGAAACTGAATATATTCAAGCAAAAGAGCACTCAGAGAGCACAACTCTATCACCTCGATCTCTATTGGCTGTCAAGAGATTCCCGTCAAACATAAGGAGGAAAAAGGTTTTGGGGAACACACATAATTTTAAATGAGTTCTTATTCATCACAATATCTTCCAAGGGAAGGGCTGGTAGCAAGTGAGTCATGTGCAGTTCTTTCCATTTTCACAAGAATCAGCTGCATTTAAACTGTCACTAAACCCCAACATATTGTTTCCGCTTTATTTCTAGGCCTCCCAGCCCATCTTTTCACCACCCCCTCCTCCCCCTGGTACCACTCCAGCACCCGGGGCAAGGCCCAACCCAACACCTAATCCTGGCGCAGCAGCAGCAGCTGAAGCCCTCGACCCGGAGCTGTTCACGGGCATCGTTCGCGGTGTCCTCAGTACCATGATGGGTTCTCTGGGCCAAGGTCAGAACGACACGGAGAGTATCGCCCAGTTCATGCAGAGGCTGTCGCAGTCAACCAACATTTTCATCAGTCCCGAGGAACCAACGGGTAAGTAATAACCTGTATTTACTTATAATATCAGATACAGTCTCATTTATATATGTTGTCTCCCTCTTGATTGTGTACATTTATTTTATTTTTTTTGTATCGTGGGTCCAGGGTTCTTTGGGGAGCTGCTGATGTTGGTGTGTCAGACTTTCACCATGTCCGACCTGGTGATGTTGCTTCATGGTCAGCACCAGCCTCTCAGCCGCATCCAGCCACAACTGGCCCAGTTCTTCAACCAGAACTACCTCAACGGCAGAGAGCCCACCGATCAGAACATTGCTGTCAGTACCACTCACCACAATCTGTATTATTCTTAGAATGTTGTTGGCAATTTTAGAGGTACTTCACAAGTAGACGCAGCTATTTTACTTCATAACATATCCCTCATTTTTGTTGGTTGTTTTATGTTTTTGTGAACGTGATCAATAATTGATGTTTTCTTTCCTTCTGCGTGTTGTCTTCTTTTTCTTTCACAGGCTGCTGCTGACAGTCTTGTCAATGAACTGGAGGAATATATCACTGAAAGCTTTGTAAGTCCTGCACTTACTCTCTTCTCATGACAACAGGATTTGATCAAGCACATAATTTAATTCCATAGATTGACTTTGCACATATCTGCATCTCATGCAGCCTGCAGATATTTGTATTAAAGAAAAGTTTTAAAAATTGTCATGTATGCTGTCAGTTTGAAATCCTTAAAAAACGATAAGAATATGAATTTGACCTTACACAAATTTGGAACCGGACACCAAAATCATTTCACCTGTTTTATTTATTTATTTTTTTAAACTGTCGAGGGAAAACATCGCATGCGTAACATCCATCAGAGCTCAGGCTGTGCTCGACTTTGACTAATATTAATGGGCTATTTTGTCTGATAGGCAAAGCAGATGTGAAGTATATAAAACTACTTTAATTTGCAGTAGATGAAGGTAGACAGTGTTTGGAATTGCTGATAGTAGCAACAAGTATTGAACTGGTATTCAGACTCATCAGTACTGAAGCACCTAGATGAAACAACTTGCTATCATAGCTAGCCTAGCTGCTATCGCGGATAAAGATTACGATTTATACCATTTGCATGTTTATGTTCTGTCTAGTCAGTCATGGCTGGCATGGCATGTAGTCTGGAGTGTTCAAACGAATTTTGCCACACTCAATGATAGGAAGATGGGATGTGATAACACTGTAGGTAAAACGTTAGTTGCTTGTAAACAGGGTAAGCAGCAGCAGACCTTGAGTCCGTTGCACAGCATTAGAGTAATAGCCAGTTATGTTAAAGTGCCATCTGCTTTTGATTGAAATACTTCTGAAGAGATCTTCTCCTTTGAAACCCAACAGAGAGAGTCTTCAGTCAGCGTGTTGGAGGGCGTTGATATCACCCAGACCAACATGACTTTCTTCAGACAGCAGCTGACTCGCATCGCCACACACATTCTGCGCTGCAATGGTAAACTCAACTTTAGCTCATTGTTTCCTCATTTTGTGTCGAACAGCAGCTTAAAGAGTTTATTTGTGGGAAATGTTATACTTGTAACTGCAATACATTCACTTTTTTTTATTATTCAATTTAAATTGTGTTTTCCAGATGAAACATTTGGGCCCCAGCTGTTACAGATGTGTAACCAGGCGTTGTTCGAGTGTCTTGCTCTCAACCTTCACTGCCTGAGAGGAGACCAGAGGGCTCTAACTGCTGTTATCAACCACCGAATTGTATGTACACAATTTCCACTCAGCAAGAAAAAATACTTATCACAAATGAAAGTAGTACATTTTGGTCAAAGAAGGTCAAATTTGGTGTTTTGTACAAATTCAATTTTATTTACACACATTTACAGGAGAAGTCACACAGAGGCGCTACTGAGTGCTTCTGACAGGAGACAGTTCCATTGTACTCTTATCTATATTTTTCTATCACTGCATCATCAATTAGCATCAACTAGTGTAAATTCTGAGCTATTACAGGTAAAACATACAGTTTACACATTATTTGAAACAGTTCAAGTTTAATATGGAGATCCACTGTTTAACAGTAGATATGAAAGTCAGAATTTAAACACACTTCAGAAGTACCGTACTGCACTTATTTACTCAAATTTTTTATTTAAAGTAATTTATGCAGAGAAAGTGTCATGTGCACTGTTATAAACTTAGAAGTAAAGAATGAAGAATTCAGCTGCTCTGTCATTTGATGTTAATAGAAATAGTCAGAGATATAAACTAAGAAAAGTGGTGTACTTTAACAATTTAAAGAGAGGATGTAACCTAAAAAGTCACAAAATACAGGAGAAAATGTGTGTGTGAGATAAAAAACTTTGTTTTGTTCCAGCGGAGGATGTCAAGTGACATCAGCCCCAGTCTGGTTAACTGGATGACCAGCATGATGACGATGAGACTGCAGGTGATTCTGGAGCACATCCCTATCACACAGGAGCAGATCCAGAGCTACATAGTCCACACACAGGTAACGCAGCAGACACAAACACACACACACACATGCATGTTAAATTTCTAATTCTCAGAATAAAATTGGACGTGATGGAAATTCAAGGAAAGCAAATCCCCATGCCTCACCTGCATGATGCAGCCGCTCAAGCTTCAGGCTGTTTTTGTAGTGTGTGTTTAGAGTTGTGTAACTGTAAATCATTTTTTGTGACTCACAGAAAACAAAATCCTGCAGTTACAGATAAATCTTTGCACGTTGCGACATATGTGTGCAGATCTGTACAAATTTCATGTAAGAAGACAGCCTGACTGAGCTATTACCAAACACGATATGAAAGATGGACACAGACACTGTGGTCATTGTGTAGAAGCCTCAAGCAGAGCATTTGCTGCTGTGTGTGTGACAAGCGAGGAGTGTATCTGATACATAAACCACACACCTGCACAGTAGCAGCTCATCACCCAATCCTGGAATACAGCAGCTTTATCCTCGTCTTTAACTTTAATTTGGACTTTGGACAAAGTGATCATCATGTTGTATTCAGTAAAAGTTGAGAATGGAACCATGAAGTCATCAGAGGTCATAGACTTCACTGGAAGCTCTCCCCCTGCTGGCCATGAGAAACAGTGCAGGCTTACTAAGATAATTAATGGCCTTGAACATCAAAAACATAACCATCTAAGTACAACATGAAACAAAACTGTGCAGCTAAATAGTTAAAATAACTTAAAATATTTTTAAGAAACTCTTCTGATATTAATAAAATCTTTCCAAGTGACATGAAGCAGATACTGACAAAGCAGGTCAGTCAAAAACTCTTTTCAAGCCTTTGCCAATAATTCATCTGCAATAAGACTCAGAATCTGGTTTTACTGTCCTTGTGTGTTTCCTGCAGTGCAGAGCACATGTGCAACATGCAGAGAGAGCAGTCCCTCTTATCTGATGGCTGCTCCATATCACATTTCTCTGAACTGCACGTCTGAAATGGCTAATAAATATTAATGATATTCTTTCACAGAGAGATCAGTCTTCTGCAGCTGGTGGCCAAGAGCCTGAACAGGCACAAAGTGCAACGGTAAGAATGGTGTGCGAGAGTTCAGAGGACCTTAGTTTGCCAGTTCTGGTCCTGTGTTTTCCTTTTAGTTTCCTCATGGTTTTGTTCTCCACCTCCAAAGATCGGGGACAACCTGTCACCAGCTGCAGCCACCACAGCAGAGGAGGCCATGTCGGTGTCGCAGGAGACGAGGGTGTCATCACGGGACACGAGGGTGTTGCCTGGGGACCTGGGAGCCTCAGGAGGAGCCGTGCCATTAGGTGGCGACATGGCAGCGGCGGGAGCGGAGGGAGGGAGGGAGGAGTCTGCTGGAGAGTCGGATGGCTGGGCTGCTGCTGTTCCTCCTGTAAGAGCTCCCTCCCACCGCTTTTTACTGCTTTAACTGTCATCTTTTTCCTCCATTTGGAAAAAGTGTTTAACTCTTTGTGTGCCTGCTTTACATTTACCGTGTGCTGTTGCTGTACTGGCACTAGTTTTTTGCTTAGCTGTATTGCAACACAGTAACACAGCTGACCTAAACTATGACTCTGTCCTTTCAGCTACTTCTGCTTAATCCTTATATTCTCCGTTGTCTTTGTTTTAGGAATGGGTTCCCATCATCAGGTGTGATATAATGACTCAGAGGAAGATGAAGGCTCAGCCTCCATTGTCTGATGCATATTTGCATGGCATGCCAGCAAAACGCAGAAAGGTAATAAAATCAGGTGCAACTTTTTGTCATCACGTAAGAATTTGGCCTCTCTCCCTTTTCTTTATGCTGCATGTTTGTGTGTGTGATTTCAGACAGGACAGGGCAGTGCGGCCCTCCTCTCCCTCTCTGATGCAGTGAGTCAAGCAGCCAGGACGGCCGGAGTGAAGCCCATCACCTCTGCTGAACGGCTGCAGGAAGACCTGGAGACCCAGGAGGTGAAGGAAGCTTATTCAGAACAGGTAACCACATCTTACATAAACTGGCAAAAATCAAGCAGAGGCACATCGAACATTGTTCATGTTCATACTTAGCGCAGCTTTCATAGATCTGGCAAACTGGAAAACTGCTGGGAAATCATGAGGAGGGCTTTTAAGAGCAAGGACAGGAAGGATGAGTGAAAGCACACCAGGATGATACAAAGGAAACTCACAGTTTAAATAATCCTGTAACATAATGACACTAAGATTAAAAATGTCCATCTCAATGCTAAACTATGGAGAAATGCAGCAGTGATGACTTGAATTTGTTTGACACAGTGGCTGCATCTGATCACACAGTTACAATGTCATGTTGTGACCCAGTTAATTGGCTTTCTAACGTTTTACAAGCTCACAAAACACTGTCTCAGAGAGCACCCTCTATGTTGCTGTTATGCAATTTAAAAACGTAACTGATCACAGGCCTTCTGGTGAAGAGGAAAATTGTGCATGCCACTTTTAGCAATCAGACCCCTGAAAATATTTTTCAGACCTCCCGGCACCAGAGTAGCTGCTTTTTTTCCTTTCCTGGTAACCGGCAATAAAGACAATTGTCCTGCAGGGTCAGTTCCTGCAGTTAGCACACACCAGTAAATTGGAGAGCTACTTCCTTTAGTAGAAAACTACTAGAGTGGTTAAAGCCGCTACTGCCAGACAGGCCTAGAGATGTGCTGGGAACCACACAGCACTAGGGAAAGATGTGTATTCTTCAATTAGTTGGTGAATGGTTGCTGGCACTCATTAGATGAAACTGGTTGCAAAGAGGTATACAGTCTGCAGTCACCTGTAGTTTGCTTGAAAGATGCCAATTCGTCTCCAAACACTCAGTAACTGCTAGTTAAATAGGAGTGACACTGTGACACGAACTGTAAACAGAGACTGTTTGCATTCAAAGTAAAAGTCTTACCTTTCATCACTCATCCAAGTCAGACTGTAGCTGAAGAAGTCACTTGGATGAGTGACAAAACATCACCTTAAACTCCACTATGACTGTAGCCTTTAGGGAAGCTGCTCACAGTCACACGACTGCCCGTTCACCTTCTTGACTGATGATGGAAGTCAATTGTTTTTCAGGTTAAAACAGACATCAAGAAACGAGTGAGGGAAGACCCGGATTTCAGCTCTCAGCAGTTCCCCAACGCACACAGAGCTTTCTCACCAGACTCATAATCACAAACACTGAAGCCGATTCCTCCTCCACCTGCTTTCCTTTGGGACTTTGATTTGACTACTAGTCAGCACAGCTTCACTCCCCGAACAGCCTGTCCACTTTTTCAACAGCTCTCTGACTAATGGCCTAGCGCTGATGTGGCTACTTCCCTAGTGCCTATTTATTGCTCTGTTTTAGTCCAACCTTTGCTGACAGAATGTTCTTCACTGAAAAAGGTGTTTCACCAGATTTAAGTTAGACTAAATCTAGTCACTCTAGTCTTGTTTGCTTTCTTTTTCCCCCTCGTGTCGCTTTGTTCATGCGGAGCCTGAATCCTCATTATTTAGCGGACTCTGGCTTTCCTGTCAGTACTCTTGAGCACAGGAGAAGACTTTCATGTGATGCTGTTTGGTACATGAATGTACAGTATGCTTAATAAAAATCTTGATAATTACAGTACAGTACTCTTTTCGTTCATATTTTTTAAGGAAAGAAGTTCCTAAAGTATTAATTCTACACTACGAAAATACTAAAGAAAAATCCTGTTTTAAAAAGGTTTAAGTACACTTGAGTATGAGTTTAAGTGTATCAGTACATTATTAAGTTGTGTTAATGATAGCCACAAAGTTGAGCACTTAACTACATTTTGCAGAATGCAACAATTGTAATATTCATGAAATGCTCATTTTAAAAGGAACAACATTTACCAAGTTAGTAAATAAGAGAAAACCACAGATCAATAAAATAAATGTGACTAAAAGCAGACCCTAAAAGAAAGACACAACTTAGAAAACCTGATAGGACTGAACTCTAAAATCCAAGGTTAAAAGGTGAGTTGTGTAGTGAGAAAAACGGTAAGAGATATAATAACCTACACGAATAGCAAAAGTGCAAATACCCATGTGTCAAGAATGGGATTAAATGTTTTGTGTCCTTCAAACAGAACTGCTTTGTGGAAACTACCTGGAAAGTATTTACAGTATCATAAAAAAAACATAGCTGGATAGTGTAGTGGTAAAACTACACACCGGGAGGTGCAAGTTTGATTCCCACCCGGGGCGTCTGTAAGGGTCCTAACCCCCCCGAGAACCTTAATAGACAACACTAGTTATTCCAACATTTGGAAGAAGGGACTTTCACAGAGCTATAGATTGATGAGGTACAACACACATGCTACGACAAGGGGGAGCCAGGATGACAAGTTGGGGGGGAGATATCATCACCCGCAGATAGAAGAACTGACTGAAAGACTGAAACCTGGATATATAAAATTTTTTATTTATAAACGTGTATCTAAATCTCACTATCATGAGTATAATAAAGTATAATAATAATAATAAATTAAAATAAAAATCCCGAAATGAAATAAATAAATAAATAAATAAAGGACTAAAATGAAATAAATGACCTGACTATTCTATAGTTTGCCCACCAGGGGGTGCTGAAGACCGGATGATACTTTGAAATACAAAGACTAGACATAAAAGATGGGTGTAAATACTACAGTCAGAAAAGAGAAGTAGCAAAATCATGCATCCCCTATAATCACCAGCAGGGGGCATCTTCTCTGGATGTGTAACTGTACAGAAGTCTGAGACAACACTGATGCTTCCCACATGATCAATGACCTCAATAAAATCCTGATGAGTTTATGGTCTCAATCACTAGTTTCGAGTGTTACCTAATACAGCACTGGTTTTATTTTGGAAACGAGTCCAAAAGGGTGCCGCGCAGGATGGGAATTAGGTCAGGCTTATCTTGTAAATGAAGACTTGATACTATAGGAGTGTACAGTGTCCTTTAGCAGTCCTGGAGACCAGTCCTTGCTCTGTCAGTCAAAATATGTGTGCTGTTACCAACAAATGATAAAAGCCTTTCCTAATTTAAAATGGAGCCTTTTAGCCACGCCTCATATTTTAGCATTTCTTCAGTTCTGGTTCCTGCACCTGGACAGGTTTGAGTTCACTGCAGATCCAGAGGATCTCAGTGTATCAGTCCATCACAGCCTATCTCAGTAAGCGCCAGTGCAGAGAGCACCAGATGACAATGTGATAAATGCTGTCACAACAAGAGCCTCAGTGCTGCAGATGCTCCACACTTTCTCAGATGAGAAGGACAGTTAAAGGTGAAGGATCTCAGTGAAGTCAGAGATGCGATCGTCATTTGGACGACTTTTCTTGAATCCACCCTGACAGTATTTCTAAATGTGAGAGTTTAGTTCTGTCCTTTTACACCCCAAACTGCTTTTTTCATTTATTTTTGGTACTGTTGCACTGAATGAAAATTAACTGCAAAAACAAAATAACCTGACGTTCTTATAATTCAGGCGTTAAAAATCATGAAAAACACACAGACCATGTGCTTCCTCCCAGCTTCCTTTAAAATGAACTTTGACCCTGAAAGCATTTCTAATATTTTCCTGCCCAGAAATGTTGATTTTAGATTTCCCCTCCTCTTCCTCCTCCTCCTTCTTAAGAAAGACATTTCAAACTACTCTTTGTGTGTTGAGATGTAAACTTCTATAAGAAACAAAGTCCAGAAAGCAAACAGCTGATATTTAAGTCAGATATGCTGCAAAACAACCCATACCGTTCAGACAGAGGTTTGAATTTCATTTTCTACAGTTGCATTGGCACATTTGAATACAGAAGGCCTTTATTATTTAATGTGTACACAAAGCATTTTGTTTCACCTGCCAAATCAGCAGCCGAGCTGTTTGAGTTCACAAACATGTTGATGAACAGGCTTGACCGCCTGAGGACTGCAGTTCCTGATCTGCATCCTGTTCAGGGTGAGGAATGAGAGTGAGTCACGTGGCTGAGCAACCTTCACCTCGGCAACAGCACGGATCTGGCAAACAAAGCTCTATGACCGTGTCTGTGCCAGCACCTCAGTCCTGCTGCTTATTTGAAAAATGAAGGAGAGCTGTTCCAGTGACTTGGGATGTGCTTTAAACAAGTGAAAACAAACCAGCTTTGCCAGGTTCGACTTTAATCTGATCCTAATCTTAATTTGTTAGCGCTGCAAACAGCCAAACCCACTGTGAAAAAACAATTCAGTGTACACGTTCAGCCCGTCTCAGGCAGTGGTGTGTCCTCATCCAGCCAGCATTGTGCTATTTGCATAAGGTGTATTGTTTGCGGAGCTCACACAGCTTCTCTTTATTAGCGCTTCAAGATGAGACAGAATAATCATTGAGATTCTTTGAGGAAAAGTTCAAGAAGGAGTCTGTTTAACCAGCGACTGGTCAGCTCAGCTTAGCATAAAGAATGGAAACAGGAAGGAAATGTGATAACACTCAAAATGACAAAATCTGAGCAGTTTATTCAGCTGTCATTTCCTGTTGGACAAGTCAAACTGTCTGCCAAGAAAGAGCTGCAAATATGCTTCATTTGTTTCAGCCAGAGAAAGACGGGAGCACAAACCAGGAGCTTGTAGTTTTCACTGACGGGCCTCTCCATCACATCGAGACCACCACGCTCCATGACATGTTCAGAGCAAAGAGTCGCTCACTCAGGGAAACAACATAGGTTACGTGATGAGGAGCGTGTATTTCCCCGGCCTTCATTATTAAAAGTAATCATCAGTGCATGCTTAGCCTTACTCTTCTTTACTGCCAGAAAGGCTTGGGTGGCTTTTATAGGGATAGGCTTGGATTTTGTTTTGGCCACGTGTTAAGTAAGCTTAGCGTGTAAGTAAGCTTCAAAAACTAGAAGATATGTTTCAAATGAAGTCTTAAACATTTATTTTGACAGCGTTTTTCCATTAACAGCTTTCACATTTGGTTTTCTAAAAAACAAACAGGAGACTTTAACTTAACCTAAACCCCAACTCCAACTGTAAATGAGTCAGCAGAGGCCTGATGAGTGTTAAATCAGCTTAACTTGATGACTGCCTTCACATAAATACCAGAACCAGTGAGAGTTATGACAGTAACATGCATCGAAAAAGAAAAGTATATGACTGACCATCCTTCAAAAAGACATCATTTTCAAGCCCACAGTCAACAGAAGCTTGGATTACTACGATCACATGACATAAGATTATCTCCATTTCAGTAAATAACTACTCATACTTGGTCTCCTTCTTTAACAGAGACATAAGTAAGACAAGAATCCTGACTTCAAATATATCTGTGAGAAAGTAATGACAGAAGCATAACAGGGAAAAAAAGAACAGTTCATTTAGAGAAGTGTGAGCAGCAGCATGTTGCTTATGTCGCACTCGAGACCAAAGTTGATTGTAGCTCCTGGTGACGTCCTGACAAAGAGAAAAGTCCAGCACACGTCAAACAGCACGTGCCTTATACGAGCACACAGCTGATTAACATGTTTCAGCACAAGCCGGCTTATATACAGTACACGAGTCCTATCGGTGTTTTCATCCTAGAAATTAAATGAGAAGAAGAATTCACAATGTTCACAGTGAGAAAAAAACAAAACATGCTTCTTATATTAAGTAGCAGTTATAAAAGAAAGACTGAAACCTTTAAAGATGAAATAATTCAAGCAAGAAGTTGAATTCATGATCACTTTGTGACAATGACATGTCAGCTTACAGAGAGCGAAGCATTGAATAACACAGACGTCTAATAAAATTAAAACCTTGTTTGCAATCGTACTTTTCTAACATTGCACAACATTTTACTGCCTGCACCATTTACACAGGGAGCTTTTATGCCATGTTGATTCACTGTGTCATTAGTAATAAACATGGCAGGGACTCCGTAGGTAAAACTGTTGCCTCACAGTGAGAAGCTCCTGGGCCAGAGCCACAGCAGGCATCTTTTCTTACGAGTAATATCTAAGCTAAAGCTGGATCCATTATTTTTTCATCATTTCCTGTCAAATGCGTACAATTTTAAAAGTGTGGAGATATTAAACAGCCAAAGTTTAGGTAAGGCCAGAGTATGATACGGTTTGAATCATTTCAGCTGTGAGGCTTCGTGCTTTCAAAGGATGCAGGATTTTAATCCCGACTGTGCATCAAAAGTTGCAGACTCGTTTTAGAACTTACAAACACAGAGATAACTTCGGTTTATGAAACAAAAGAGAAAAAAAATGATTCAGCGGCGCACTTTTGGGTTGATTTACATGCGATCGGTTACAGGAAGGCTCTGGGATTGGATCGAGGATCTTTGAGGTTTCTGTATCTGTGGGTGAGCCAGACTCCAAGGACCTGAAATCAACAACAAATGAGCAGCTGTCAGTTTTCTCAGTATACAAAAACCTCCTGCAGCACACATCAGCACCCGTTCACAGCAGACTACAGGTCTTTTAGCTTCACTGTAATGACATTTTCCCGACCTCTGTGAAACTGAAGAAGAGGCCGATGCCGCCAACAAACTGCAGCACCTGCCCGGCATAATTCTGGAGGATGTCTGCGCAGGCCACACAAGATGAAGTGTTAACGCAGACCTGGAGGAACAAAACAAGCAAACAAAACACAATCTTGACCAAGTTGCTTCTTAGAAGAAAATCTAGGAAATCTTTTCAGAGTGTTTTACTCACAGCAGGACACGAGCTGTTGTCCACTTGAGAGAAGCCGCAGCAGTTTAGAGTCCTCTCCAGGTCCTTCTGTGTGCCTTTAGACTTGTTCCATCCGGCCTCCAGCAGCAAGTTCTGCAGATGAAAATCAGCATCACTGGAGCTCAATTCATGTATACGAGACTTAAAAGTAATCCTGAAATGATCCTTTATTTAGACCTTGCATATTCTCATTGATTTGTCTCGCTTTGCTCCACAGTGAATTTTGCATGTGCCTCACAGAGCCACGCAAACATTCTTTAATTAAAGTCCTGCATTCAGTAGCTCCTTAAACAGAAATGACCAACTCTGAATAAGTTTGCTTTTTAGAGTATATTCCTAAATTGTTATCATTAAGCTCTACTATTTTTAGGATGTTGCAATCTGGTAGAGGAGTCTCAACAGTGTCAGTTCAAGCAGGCCACTGTGTTGACCCTGAGTCTACACATGTTGTCCTGTGATCAGGAAGCCATTATAAGCGCTATAAAACATGTAGGCTCTTTATATGGAGGAAGGAAAGCCTGCAACACTGCAGACAACATAATTTAGAAGACTTAGATATCAGTGTGTCACTGTTAAGGCACAGTAAGATCTAACATTAATGTTGCTTAAACTCAGATTTTTATTTGGCATGTAAATCAGGTGCAGCTCTGCTGTTAACTGTCTGAATGTACAAAGCTAAATATAATGTAAATAGCCTGAGTGCAAATTTCTGCCTGCTGATTCTACCACTTTGTTTTTTTACATATTCGTATTCACCGTTGTGGAGGTCCCAGAACAGAGACATGAAATCAATTATAAATACTGCGTTTCCACATAAAACAATCTTGTTTTAACTACAGTCCCTAACACTGAAGCTACCAGCAGTTCTCCAAGTTTGTTCCTGGGACTAAAAGTCCCATTTGTGTTTTTTAAAACCTGAAAAACCTAATTATGATTTATATTTTTAATGATTCATCTGAATCTGCACAGTAACTACAATCAAGCATCTATAACTGAGTAAAATATCAAAGAGTGACTCTCAAAATACAGAAGAAACATAGCAGAAATACTCAAATATAAAAACAATACTGGAATAGAGCCGTTAAAGACGTTTGTCTGCCTGTAACTGTCTAAAAGCCAAACGGTGTCCAAAATATTGTTTGGATTGTTGAGAAAAGACTAAATAAACTTACCTGTTGATCTTTATTGAGAGCCAGACATGCACAGGACACTGAAAACTGCAGCACAAACACTATGGAGAGAACCATCATGTACTGGACCAAGTTGAGGACGTTTAAAGCGTGTTGTTGCTATGCCTACGAGCCATTAAAACTCAGGACACACATCCACTAGAGCATAAAATCCTGGATTTGTGTGAAGGATACAAAGAAGAGCAGGACCTGGTGGTGCTTTAGGGCACCGCACAGACCCACAAAGGCAACAAAGAACAGGAAGACTCCCACGCCGATGACCCCTGCCACCACCTGGATACTGGAGACCAGGCCAAACCATTTCCCCCAGGCTGCCACGCCAATCAGCAACAGGCTCACCAGCTGAGGGGGAAAGGTGTGATAACACAAGGAAAAAGAAGGAAAAGTCTCATTTTTTAAGTCTGGACCAGGAACTGTTTTTAAGGAGGGGCAGGAATCAACTTTCAAGGTGCTGATTGCAGAATGAAACTAAGCTCACTAAGCAAGTAAAATCGGAATATGCTCTCCCTTCATTTCTTTCACTACATCCATGAAACTTCCCTGAGGTCCTCTTTTCCTCCTGCCTGGCAGCTTCTTTGTCCACTATATCCTCCATCTCTCCTCTACAGTAGCCATTTAAGTATTCCTGTGTTCTATTAGTTTCTACATCAACGTGTTGATAAAAATTTTGAACTTTGGTCTCAACACTATTTACTTTAAAGCTTTAGTTGTTTATTTTTTGCAGATTAGAAAAGTTCTATTTCGAGATGTTCCCGTGAAGGAACATTTCAAATTGAACTGCCTCTTCTGTCACTGCTGCTTGAACTGAGTGGCCGTGGCTCATACGTGGAGGATCCTGCCCAGCGTCTGCATCACTTACTGAGAGAATTGAACACTGCAACACTGAAAATCTTTCTTCACTTTTTTTCTAGACGGTGATTTGATGAGCTCTTAATTTTGTTCCATTTTATGGAGCTTTAATCAATTTGATCATTGATTCATTCATTTTACCTGTCAGAGCTTATCCTAGAAATCTACTATGGCTACGTTCACACTGCAGGCGAAAGCGCATCAAATCCGATTTTTTTGACCCTATGCGACCCATATCCGATCATGCTATGACAGTGTGAACGGCGCAAATCCGATATTTTCAAATCCGATCTGGGTCACTTTCGTATGTGGTACTGAATCCGATACATATCCGATGTTTTAGAAAGCGACTGCTGTTTGAACGGTCAAGTCGCATTAAATCCGCCTTTTACGTCACCGACACAAGACTGAAGCCAATTATCAGCGCCCGAGAAGACATCGCGAACGCTTCCTGGCCATCCAGTGTAGATGTCAGTGAAACTGTTGGGAAGACAACGTAAACATTTTATTTGTTCTGTATAATCTGCAGATTCTGACAGAAATCTGCAGCTATCCTTTGAAGCAGCGCTCCTCTCTAAAACAGCAATAAGGATAATTATTAGGTTATTTACATTATTATGTAAATAACAAAATAACTTAAAGCAAAAATTGGGAAACGTGAAGTCCGAAGTCTTTATATTAAGGCCATCAGTCAAACAATACTGTTTGTTCTTGGTCTAAACAGAGCGCGTTGTGTGTGACATCTTCTTTTGCGCATGCGGGCCGCTTTGAGCGTTCACACTAGAGCGCGTTTGCTGTCGCATTTTATTTGTAGTGTGAACGAGCAGACAAAAAAATCGGATTTGATCAAAAAATCGGAATTGAGCATCAAGACCTGCAGTGTGAACGTAGCCTAAGACATCATGGTGTGTCATTATAAAGCTGCTTAGCAACAGCTACACCATTAAAGTCAAAGCCATTAATCATTTTGGTCTAGTAAGTGATTATGAGTACTTTTACTTAAATACTTTTGTTTGTTTGTACTATTACTTAAGCAGGATTATATTTTTTACTAAAAGAGTGCAAATACTTGTTTATGTATGAGGGCACCTGACCCAGTGTATGCTACACTTTTTAAAATTTCTGATGAAATAATCATATTTCCTGTGTGAAGCCCATTTGAGAAATTTCCTTTTATGACATTACATTAACAATTTGACGCTTCCTGTGTGCTTTTTTAAATGTTTTACAGCTCATGGGAAAGCAGTAAACAGCACTCAGTTTGATTATTAAACAAAACAAGGAAGAAAAGGCCACATAAACACTGCTGATATATTAAAGTTGGGCCTAATACTGGAGCAGCTTTCAAAACGTCATGTTACGCACTTTTTTGGCACTGGAAATAAAAGTTGAAGTAGAAAAATAATAAAAACAGTAATAAAGAACCTAAAAAGTAATCATTTACGCATGCCACCTCGTTGCCATGGCAAACACGCATTTTTCCCCCCTCCGCTCTTAGTTGTAAATTAACCGACTAGAGAGGTCTCACGTCAACTGGCCCTCAAGGAGACATTTTACCCTCCAGCAAACATCAACATATTTCAACTCACCACATAAAGGATGTTGAGCGCGCTGAGTGCGTTCTTGGTGCAAACGAATCCGCCGCAAACCATCGCTGCTCTCGGGACAAAACGTTTAAAAACGAGATTTCTTCTCCTCCAGCTCTCTCGGCGTGCCTCTCTTGACGTTAAGGGTGGCTGTACCTGCTGATCTGCAGGTGGAGACCCGACAGGTGCTTCCTGGAGAGATCCTGCGCGCTGATTTGTCAGCTGAGGTGACTCACTGATTGTTGTTCAAGCAGTTGATTGCAGAAATTTCGAGATGATCTCACAAGAAGATTTCACAAAGTTACTTTGGTTCATGGTAACTTATTCATTTTAACGATTAACATCTCATAACGCAGAAGTAAAGGTCCTCTCACAGGACATGATTTAATTTGCTACAATGATTTGGAGTTAAATCCTCTACACAGTAGGGACTATGTTACTCTATAGTTCCCCCTTGTGGATGAAAAGTATATCACAGATGAAGAGTATCGAGGTTTTCTTAATTCGCGGACCACCACGTTCAGCAAAAACAGCTCGTTTAGATCTCAAATGGGCCAAATTAGAAATTGCTGCATGTTTGTTTACATCTCTGACTTACATGAATCTGTGTATTTGCATTCCTGTTTCAGAGATGGAGCGATAAAACATACTAAATGCATTATAATACAACACAATGCTGCTTCTTTATTTGTTGAATGACGGTTCGAGCCCCGGCTTGGACAGTCTCGGTCGTTGTGTCCTTGGGCAAGACACTTCACCCGTTGCCTACTGGTGGTGGTCAGAGGGCCCGGTGGCGCCAGTGTCCGGCAGCCTCGCCTCTGTCAGTGCGCCCCAGGGTGGCTGTGGCTACAATGTAGCTGACATCACCAGTGTGTGAATGGGTGGATGACTGGATGTGTAAAGCGCTTTGGGGTCCTTAGGGACTAGTAAAGCAAATACAGGCCATTTACCATTCATTTCTTTCACTACATCCATGAAACTTCCCTGAGGTCCTCTTTTCCTCCTGCCTGGCAGCTTCTTTGTCCACTATATCCTCCATCTCTCCTCTGCACATGCACAAACCATCTGAGCAACACAATGCTGCTTCTTTATTTGTGCCAGCAGAGCTTCATTACAAATGATAATATCAATAGATATATAACATCAGCTTGTGTCAAATCCACACGAGCTTCAGATTATCTCAGTATTTAGTTGTCTCCCCTTTTTGTTTAAATGACAGCAGTCTCATAGGTCATAGGTCACATTATCCTAATATGTTCTGACATTTTTTTTCTTCAGAGCTTCATGCATGAACATGATTGTGTTGGAAAGTCCAGTAACAGTCAGCAATCTTTGGTTTTCTTTGGTCTTCAAAGCCTCGAGGTGTGCTCACAACAACAGTTTTCCCAAGGTGTTTCATATTGTAAGGTAAGGACCCTACAAAGAAGCAGAGATTGCTGATTGTTTGGGTTATCCATGTTTTCTTAACATTATTCCATTTGAATTAATTTTATATAAATATACTTATATTTTAATTGATTCTCCAAAAGTTGATTCTGTTCATCTGGACGTTTTCAGTGACGTCTTCAGTCTCAGCTGACTGCAGGTTCACTGGGCTGGTTTCAGTCATTATGCAAATGTCCTGTTTATAAGATTGGGGAAAACGCTACGTCCAGATGAACAGAATCAACTTTTGGAGATTTACTTAACTGGATGATTGATCATACATCAAGACATTTTAATTGATTACACTTAATTGAATTGAAGTGTAAACAGAGAAAACCCTAATAATCATATTCCTAGTAACCCCAATAACAAGCGATCTCACTTCACACACAGTTTCAGACTCTGTCATGTTTCCCTCTGTCACAGTGCTTCTGAATCTTCTGAACCTTGAAGGACACCCATATTTCTAACAGGGGAACAAAGACTGCAGGTTGATTTAGCCAAAAAAGATTGATGTATGATCAAATCTACAGTTACCCCCAAGTCTTTAGTGGACAGATCCAAGTCAAAGAAATGTCAGTTAACTTTTTAAATTACTCTAAACAATTTTATTTTTTAAAATTTGAATTATAATAAAGAATATAAAATATTTGATTTTTGTCTTTATTTCTGTTTTTAAGTCCTTAAAGTTTCTGATTATTTGCATGTTTGCATGAAACACACGTTGAACTCTTAAACCACACTCTACATGTATTTGCAGTTATTTATTTGTAAAAAATCTTTGGAATCATGTCTGATTTCCGTTCCACTTCTCACGTGTGCACCACTTTGTGTTGGTCTTTCACGTGGAATTCTAATAAAATTGATTCATGTTTGTGGCTGTAATGTGACAAAATGTGGGAAAGTTCAAGGGGGCCGAATACTTTTGCAATGCCACTGTAGTTTTTAATGTTTCAATCAATCAATCAATCAATCAATCAATCAATCAATCAATCAATCAATCAATCAATCAATCAATCAATCAATCAATCAATCAATCAATCAATCAATCAATCTTTATTTATAAAGCACTTTTCATACAGAAAAAATGTAGCACAAAGTGCTTTACATAGTTAAAAGCAGCCCACCCCACCCTCCAACTCACTCCCCACACTCTCAATACACATATATCCCCCCACCCCCACCCACACACACATACACACACGCGCACACTTAAAGAGTAAAAATTGGGCTGGGCTCGCATGAGCCAAGTGAGGAAACATTATAACAGGGAGCCGTCTGCACCGGGAGCCGGTCACAGACCGCAGCCTCCGGGCTGGGCACACAGCAGGAGAGAGGCCAAGGAGCCCCCCAACCAGGCTGAGAGGACCCCAGAGACCCAGCAGCCACGGTCAATAACAGCCCCGGTGCAGAGAGCGCCCTCCGAGGAAACACTGGAGATATGACGCAATACGATATATATAGGGTAAAATGATAAAATAAATAAGAACAGGATACAATATAAATATAAATATAAATAGAGTAAGAAGATTAAAAAATGAATAAGAATAAAATCAATAAATATTAGGTAAATCCTAAATTAATAATAGAATAACAGGATAGAATAAATAAGCATAAAAAATAAATAAACGCTAAGTAAAAGCTAAATTAAAAAGGTGGGTCTTGAGCCTGTTCTTAAAAACATGTACGTTCTCTGCGGCCCTGAGCTCCTCCGGCAGGCTGTTCCACAGACGAGGACCATACCACTGAAACGCTGCCTCTCCGTGAGTATGTGTTCTGACTTTAGGGACAATCAAAAGGCCAGTACCAGAGGACCTCAGGGTCCGCGAGGGTTCGTATGGTAAAAGCAGATCTGAGAGATAAGAAGGCCCAAGACCATTAAGACATTTAAAAACCAATAAAAGAACTTTAAAATCGATCCTGAAACACACGGGGAGCCAGTGCAGCGATTCTAAAACCGGTGTAATGTGGGCCCGCCCTCTGGTCTTCGTCAGCACACGAGCTGCCGAGTTTTGCAAGAGTTGTAAAGTTGAAATATTCTTCTTAGGAAGACCAGAGAGCAGGGCATTACAGTAATCAATGCGACTGGTAATAAAAGCATGCATCAGCATCTCCGTGTTTCAGTGGCATTGATTGAACTGTGATGATTGATTGTACTCAGTACGTACAACGTCTGCCATGTAGGTTAACTGAAGTGTGCTGGAAGTTTTAACCTTTAATGTGAAGCCTAAAAATTGATCACACATTTGAAGTTTCAACACAAACTGATCCAAAACATTAAGCTTTATTGTGGCTGATTTATTTCACTGCTGTATTAGATCAGTTTGAGCTGGATGTGCCTGATAATTTGGAAATGAACTGGAAGTTAAAAGTTAGCTTTGGTTGACATCTGCCTACAAACAGTGTCGAGGTGAACTGATGAAATTCATCATTTTTACAATAACATTCATGCTGCAGTTACTTAGTTTTGACCTTTGTAAACTAACACACACACACACACACACACACACACACACACACACACACACACACACACACACACACACACACACACACACACACACTTCTTTCACTGAAGGTAATTGTTTGTTAAACTCAAATGAAAAAATTGACCCCAGTAGTATCCTGGAAACGTGAGTCTTCCACTCTGCGACAGCCGTCGCTTTGTTCTGACATATTTTTTCTCGTCTTGCAAAACTATCTAAAAAAAGAAAAATGTCCCTCTAATAACCACAACCCTCCCGCTTTCTGACAAAAAGAAGAAGTGCAGATCTTGCAACGGTCCACTTCTCTGCCTCTAAACTTCACTTACACTGACCAGTAAACCCACAGTGGCTGTTTGACTCCGAGATTAACAAAGTAAGTACCGCTGACAATAAACAGCAAACACATAAATAATGGTGGAAGAAGAGAATTATGTGACAGTGATATTTCAGACAAAGAGAGATCCAACATACGGTGAGTGACAGACTTACTTTCTTCCCTTTCATCGCCAAAACTGTGATGTATGTGGTTTTGGGGAACGATCAATACCAGTTGGTTAATTCTGGCGATGTTATGCTACCCAGCATGTCAGTTCTTTCCTAGCACTGCTATTTTTGGTGATCTAAAAAGTAAAGTTTAATAAATAATCCCCACAAAGAACAAACTACAAATGAGTTTTCATTTCCTTTAAACTCTTTTTGTTTTTCCAGTGACGCCAAAAGACACAGAAACAATCTACGACGAGGTGAACACTGAGGACAGGAAATTGGATGCATCCCTTGTAATAACAGGTTATTTGTGGTTTTCTGAACAAATAAATGATATTTTTTATTCAATCATTAAAATAAACATTTTTTTCTATTCTTGTAGAGAATAAAGAGTTAGCTCCACCCTGTAGTCGGCTTGCGTTGGTTGTGACAGGTCTGGTGATTATTTGCCTCATCTTGGTGTCAGTCATCATCGGCCTCAACTTCCGCTGTAAGTCCACCTGCTGTGTATTCAAGGACTAGTGTAATCAGACAATAACACTAACATCTGTTTCTTATCTGACTGCAGTTAACACAGTGATGAGTGAGCAGCAGCGAGAAATGGCCAACATCACAGCACAGAACCTGCAGCTGATGACACAGAAAACATCCTCAGAGCAACAGACAGAGGAGCTGACCAGACAGAGAGACCAACTCAACTGGACCATCGGAGTCATCATGGAATATCAGGAATTTTCAGTGGAAAAACACTGCCCACAGAAAGGTGAACATGTCTTAGTTTCATATAATTTTATGTTACTTTTTGCTCACTTCCTGTCACGACTCCCACAAACATGTTTTTATTTGAAGGTTTAATGTTTTAAACTGTTTAAAAATCTTCAAATCTAAAAAACTCTTTGTAACGTATTGTAAAGTTGGATTTCTAAAATGATTCTGGTCTTGTTGTCCCTTTCTTTTTTTGACCAGTGTGTAAACCTTGCCTGGATGGCTGGGTGCTGTTTCAGTCAAGCTGTTACTTTTTTTCCCAACATCAATATTCGGTTTATTGGAGGAGCTGGGATCAAAGTCGTGATCAATGCAAAATGTATCAGGCGGCTCTGGTAGTGATCGAAAGTCAGGAAGAACAGGTGAGCCAGATTTCATTTGTATAGATTTTTTTAAAGTTTAAATAAAGTGAAAGAGCGTTTTCATACACAGAGAGGAAAAACAGTGTCAAAGTTCAAGCGATTTAGACAGGAAGGTTTGAAGAGGAAGTTAATGCAACTATAATTCAAAGTTACCTTCCTTCAGTTCAGTCTTTTCCCACCTCTTTGCCATTTGACTGGATTTTAAGAAAACATATTTCTTCCTCACTCAACACTTAAAAATACTGTAAAAATGGAAACTGCAATCTCTTATTTTAAAACTATTCAGATTCTTGTTCTCTGAAGTGCACTGGGGTTTGCTTTATATTTGAGTTGTGTTTTGATTCAAGCAGGCCTCAACTTGTACTTAAAAAGAAAAGAGAAATGTTCAGGAAAAAGGAACTGCAAGCTTTGAGTGTTCCCACTAGCTCGCTGCTCTCTTTAAAATAGTCTTTGTGGCCTCACTTCCAAATTCAGTAAATGACATGATCTTTGGTCAGAGCTGTGGAAAAGAAACCAGCGATCATTCCTACAGAGTCCCCAGCGTGTTTAAAAAGAGAGTGAGAACGACTCTTCATACATCAGACAAAAGATAGTCGAAGTAAAAGGCACAGGCTGAGAGTTTAAAAGACCAAGAGAAAAATGTTCTTTAATCTGATTGGACAAACTTAAATTCATTTTGAAGAGCTCCAAACTCTAAGCGTCAGATCAGAGTTTGCAGTTTGGAGAGATCATCTGTGGACAGATCTGAAGAAGGTAATTCAGCAACACCTCCCAGGCAATCTGGTCTAACAAGCCCACAGAGTCTTAGCCAAGGAACCCAGCAGCTGTAACTACAGCCAGCAGTCTGGATAGTTGTGTAAACTTTGTCAATATGGGTACTGAGTGTTGATTTCTTGAGGGAACAAAAGCCAGTTTTATCCATTTAAAATGTAAACATAGTGTGCAAAAAAGGAAAAGGTTGTTATTTTTTTAAACCTGTTTGTTTTTATATTTTGCTGTTATAGACGAGTCATCGTTCTTTTTATCTCAAAGGAAAACTAAAACCCGACTATTATTATGTGGCAGATAACACATGTATTACAAATTTAGGAATTTATCAGCAACCACACTAAGGACTACCACGCTGATGATAAGCACGGCTACTGGATCGGTTTGAGAGCAGAGAGCCCAAAGGACACGTGGACGTGGGTAGATGGAAGTAACCTCACTGTGACGTAAGCATGACCCCCGCCCACCACCACACATACAAATACTTGCCTATTATATCTTACTTAGCTCATCTAATTGACATAATGCTTTCCCTAGCTGCTTAGCCTAACTCTAACCATCACAAATGCCTAACCACAACCTAACTGTAACCCTGACACTAAAACCACATTTGAGCCTCAAAAATGCCTTCAAACTCATGAGGCCTACAATTTGGGCCCATAAGGACTGATGGTCCCCACAAGTATAGTAACAGTCAAAGTTTGATCCTCACAAAGATGTATAAGTGCAAACACACACACACACACACACACATTTTTACAACACATTGTAAATACCCTTTAAAAAATATGGAATGGAAGTAAAAAGCAGAACAAAAAAATTGTTTCAACATTCCCTCTTCTAATAACAAGAAGTTTAAGATTTACAGCCACAAGAAGTTTACAGTATGAACCAATTCCAAATAAGTTTGAGTTAAAACAACCTTTAGGCTGGAATAGCTCAAGGAAGTGACGATTAAGTCGAATCAGCACATGTTGATGGCAGACTTGTTTTCTGTTTGCATTTTCTCTTTTCATTTGTGAAATGAAAATACACAAAGTGTTTTCATTCAACATAAAAAGACGTCTTGCATGCATCCAAGTAAGGAAAACCCTGGCTAACACTGTTGTGTGACTTGTGTGTTCTCAGCTCCCACCACTGAGAACACACAAGTCCTAATAAACAACAAACTTATTTGTAGCAGAGTGAAAAAAAATAAAAGCTGTTAAAAACTCTTCACTGCATCCATTGCTTGTTTCTCAAAGATGATTTTTGACCTTTGACATTTTTCTTAAGCTTCCACATCCGTGATGGACTCGGTTGTGGTTTTCAGAACATCTAAGTGTCTGACTTTTGCGAGACCAAACACAAGTGTGCATTCATGGCCTCTGTGTTGGTTAAATTGCCTCGATCCCTGTTACCATCAGGAATGCTGTGTGTGCAGAGACTGACACAGATCATTGACTTATTTTTGGTACCCAAGCACTCCACGTGCTGAATTTCAGAAATACAATAAAGATTAATTTGTCAAAGGTTGAAATGTTGAGTAGGCATACAGACTGACACTATGTGACTTTTTTTAGGTACTGGAAAATGCAACAAGATGTCAACAAAAGATATTGTGCTTTAAGCCTACCAAAAGCGCCCCCTCTGGCCAACTGGGGCAAAGAGAGCTGTGACATGAGAAACTGTTGGATCTGTGAAAGACGAGCGTTAATTAAAGCAGATTAGGAATCAGTCCCAGTAATAGAATTGTTATTTAATGTGACAGTAACTCCTTGTGTTTTTTGAATTAAAGGCAATGAGTTTTTTTTCTGTGTCAAACTGATTTTGTAAAAAATAAGTAATTTCTTTGTTTTGATTTATGTTCAGTTACATTTTGAAACAAATGCTGCAGAATCACACACCACGTTTGAGCTGCACTGCAAAAGCATTTGTACTTTTTTGTAATCATATGTGCTCTTTTGTCATTACTATGGGATTTCTAATGTATTAGATGGCAAAAGAAACATATTCCGATGCATGTAAATGCAGAGACAGGCATGAATGTGTTTATGTTACTATTTATTAATACTACATGTTTGTGAAACTTCCCTTTCCACTTGAGGAAGTGACAGTCTGTTCATGCTCATTGTGCGTAACTTGTAAGCATCTTTATTCCTTTTATAGTAACAGAAACCAAGAATCTGAACAATAATAATAATACGCGTGCGTGCGTGTGTGTGTGTGTGTGTGTGTGTGTGTGTGTGCGTGTGTGTGTGTGTGTGTGTGTGTGTGTGTGTGTGTGTGTGTGTTGTGCCTATTGTCTAAAACTAAAACAGTGTGTAAGAAATTAACTGGCTTATCCTACAAGAGACTCATGTTAAAATGTTCAATGTTATTATGAAAAAAAGTGTTTCCAGCTTAAAGTGGTTTGGCCGGTGTGGACAGCTCCCACCTTCATAAAAACTGTGATTCTTTTATTTACTCATTCATCTGGACACTCGTAAGGCTGATACCTAAGAACACAGGCAGCTGGAGCAACAGCTGTGTGCTCGGCCTCGCCTCCACTGAGCTGTGCCTGTCGCAGTATTTTGATGCATTTAATAAAACTAATCGTTGAATGGAAATCTGTCTGTGACCAGTTTACAGTTTTTACACATTTTGGTTTTTTGTCTGTTTTACAGTTCTGGTCAAATTCTTTTTTCCCATCAAGTTTTTGTTTCCATTCATAATAATTTACTACAATTTCTTATGCTTTTATTGTTGTTGTTTATTGACTTTAAAAAGTGCAATATAAATAAATAACCAGAATATAAATGATGTAGTAGTTCATCACATCTCCGGTTATTGCAGCGTGTGAAGTGCAGAAAGAACTTGTAAACTGGGGTAAACTGCACAGACAAATGAGAATTAAAGTTCATTGAGAATTAAAAGGGGCTCGCAGTAACTTCCCGGACAAATTCATCAAATACATCACCAAATAAAAGTGTTTGTGTTCAACACCACCACTCTCTCCACGGTTATGATCCACAGGATCCTCCCTGTCTAACAGGATACAAGTGGCAAAGTTATCACATCATTTAGTGTTTAATGGAGTTCTTTTGTCGTCATTTTGAGGAATGTTAAGTCAATAAATTTGCTAAATAGTGTGAATTGAATATTGTTCATTACATCAGGACAACGGTTTGGCTGATCCATGATTACTGTGTGAAGGTTTGATTAATTTTTCTTTATGAGGTGCAGTGATGACAGACACCTCACCACTGCAGAGTCTCACTGCTCCTTGGGCCAGACGAGTTGCAAAAATTGCGATCACTCGCCTCTTCCTTTTTCGTACTGTGACAGACATTTTTCATCACAACGTTTTCACCTAACACGATGTCTCACAACGACATCGATCATCAGTTAAGAAACAACGCGGACGTTGCACCAGACAGATATGTGACAGGTTGGTTTGTTGGGTTAAAGCCCAAATGTGTTAACTGCTCTTAGCGTAACGGTGTGTTACAGAAGCAACATAATTCCGAGATCAGGCATGTGTATGAACACGTTGAGGAGTAATAGGAAGAGGAACCGCGGGTTTGTTCTGTGCCAGTTACAGCTGGAATTTCATATTGTTTTATGGTGCGTGTGACACCCCACCCACATGATGGGCATGTGGGTGGGGTGTCAGTAACACTCTTTTAACAGTCCGCTCCTGTTGAGGCCAGTTTTAGTTTTCTTTGCGCTGAAGGCAATTTGGCTTTTAATGATGGAGGAAGAAGTCAATTATTCCACAATGGTTTTCAAAACTGGTGCTTCACTAACAAAAGGTAAGTTACTCTCCTCCTTCATTCAAAAATGAATCACTGATAAGTCTGACTGTTTATATCTTTGTGAAGTTGCCTGATGAAAGAACGCTGCTCTGTTCACATCATATCATCCCGTTTTTATTTAAAAACAACAAAAAGATTATTTATCATTAAAATTCGGAAACATTCAAATCACTAGAAAGTACAACATTTCTATTTTATACCCCAAGTCATGAGCTCAGACTTATCTTTTTGAGTTTATCACATTGTTTGGCTTTATCATAAATGATGTGATAAAGCTAGTTTGAAAACTAGCACATGGCACACATGTCAGACTTGTTGGTATGAATCCCTGCATTCAGTCATTTGTGTCTTCTAGAAAAAATCCAGGACTCAACCATTTATTCTGAAGTTAAATCTAAAGCGCCTGCTGGTCCTCCTCCTGCACCTGGTAAGTTATAACGTTCATGCAGATATTACATGAGCAACAAAGCAAATTCATGCTTTAAACTTTCTGTATTTGACAATGACACAGCCTGAGAAAACAGACCAACACAAGTAATGCAAAAATACTGCAACCACCTGCAGAGACTAAGGCAAGTCTTGAGTAGTACAAAATCCATAGAGGCTGGGGTCTGTCACACCAGGCAACATCCCAGGTGCAGCCTGTGTAAAGATGCCCCTCAGACAATCCAGCACATAACTGCAGGGTGCAAGATGCTAGCAGGCGGGACATACATGGAACGCCATAACCCAGTGGTCGGCACAGTATAAGAGATAAGATAAACCTTTTTTAGTCCTCACATGGGAAATTTGTTGGGTCACGGCAGGAAGTGAACAGTGCAAAGTTACAAGCAGGAATAATTAAGAAAAACATGGAATAGAATAAAATAACATAGAATAAAATACTGTGTTATGTTGGAACAGATCCAGTGAGACTACAAACCAGTGGAGGCTAACCTAACGAACATAGTAGTGGTGGACAAGCAGTTCACTTTCAAAAGTGTTCATTTAACAGTTAAAGGAGTCAACACATATAGACACTTTTCTAGTGTCAGGTTTAAAACTCACTGTGTTAATTTAACAGTGGTGATTTTGCAGAGTGTGGTGTGTGAGGGGAAGGAGAAGGAAAGAAAAGGGGAACATAGAGCGACCTAAGAGATCAATGATATGCTTTAATGACACATGACTGCGCATTTTGTAATTCTGTGGGTTGTGTTGTTGTCAAACTCATCTCTATGAGTCCATTCGTTTAGTTATTTCTGTCTTCCAGAAAAAAACGAGGACCCAGCCATTTATTCTGAAGTTAAATCTAAAGCGCCAGCTGGTCCTCCTCCTGCACCTGGTAAGTTATAAAATCCCTTTTTCATCTTCACTAATTTAGCAGCAAAATGTTTTAGACCATCAGTGGAACAAATGTATTCACTACCTGTATGTCTTTGACAACATCTGACATGAACATCTGGTGCCTCAGTGGTCCTGAGAGGCTAACACAACAGAGCCTAAGAAAACAGACAACACACGAGCAAAGGAATGAGCTACAACAGTAAAAGTCCATGTGACAGTTTCTCATAATAATGACGTCAAATTTCTCATTAGAAGCAGAAGGCAAAGCAGCTGCATGCTCCAATTTCCGTCTACTGCTGGCATGTTTGGAGATCCTTTGTGTCCTCCTGCTGGTGGGCATCATCGCCATCATCTACAGTAAGTCTGAGTTCAGCACACCAAACTCTATTTAGTTTTAGTTTTATTTTGTTCTGGATTTTTGCATGTTTCCAGAGAGTGGGTTTGCTCGTTTCAGCTGTTTTTTTTTATTAGTTTCACTGTTTGTTTACCTTTCTTAATTATTATAATATGGAGGGTAATTAACAGGGGCAGATATTACAATACAAAGACAACACCATGTGAAAGCAGCTGAGTCACAAATTTGACCAAAAAATAGAAATAAAAAATAAATAAAGACAGTTTTCGTCCTATTTTCAACTTTATTGTTACATTTAGTTCTCATGTTCTCCCAAAAGTCTAGCTTTCATTTTTATTTTAAGTAAATAAAATATTTTTATGCATTGATTTTCTAATTCTCTGTTTAGTGTTGGTTCTGCTCAACAGAATTTTACTTTGATATTTGGTGTTTTTAAACCATCAAAGGTTTGATGGTTTTGAGTTTTCAGTGCCAGCTGTTATGCAGTTTGCTTTACATCACATTACATAATAAATGCCAGTAAAGATTTTTGAATTATTCTTGAAGATCTGATGTGTGATTTAAGTGTTAAGTTATTGTTTCTGAGCAGTCCACAATAACCTTACAGAACACTGCAGAACCTCATGTTATTTCTGAAGTTTTATGAACAAAAGGTGTATTATAATTATTGTTAGTAGTAGTAGTATTCCTGAGTAAATGAAACTTGGCTAATTTGGGGTGATTTTTAGGCTTCAAGTTACATAGTGAAGCTTTGTGAAAAGCTCGACCTGCTGCGTGAGTAACGACAGTGACATTAAAGAGTAAAAGAAGGAAGTAATGGTTCTATCCAGCCTAAAAAACCATATATGTGGTTTGTTTTGCTTCTCCAGGGCATTATAGGCATCATGTGATGTGGCAATGAAAAAAGAAAGGATTGGTTAGCTGCAAAAATGTGTGAACTCTGTGAAAACTTTTCACAACTCTGTGAAAATGACTGAAAATGCTAGTGTGGACGCAGAGCGTTTTCAGATGAAAAGGCCGTTTTCAAATCTATCTGGGCTACTGTGGACGTAGCCTGAAATTCATCAAACCCATCCATCCACCCCATCCTCCTCCCTGTGCAAACCCTGTTAATTTCTAACACATATTTATTCCTACTTAGCTTCTGTCTTGATTTAATGGTTGTTTGTGGATCAGTTAGTTAAACGTACTCATTACATATTCACTGTATGTGGAAAAACCTTCAAAGCTGTTTATAAAGGTGGCTTAAAAAACAGAGATTAATTTTTCCCCGTATAACCTGAACCATTTATTTTTTTTAATCTCTTTCCCACTAAAATACAAAACTGCATTTTATTACTTGTTACTCGAGCTTTCTGTACCTCTAGTGCCTGGATTTTAATTTAAGGCTAATTTTCCTTTTTACTATTTATTACCTTCTACTGGTGGTTAAAAAAACATTTTATTATACATTCATGTTTTAGTGTGTTTGGTGTCTTCAGCTTTGTCTCACAATGAAGACAGGAAGAGGAGGCTTCTCTGTTAGGACTGGATGTGAACCCTCATTGGTCGGCTGTGATGATGAGTGCTGTGCTGTCTTCTCTCCTTCACAGTGAGTTTGCTATTTAAGGTACAGGCAGCAAACCTCAGTAACCTCACAGCAGAACATCAGCAGTTGGCCATGGAGAAGGAAATCTCAGACAATAAAACTCGGGAGCTGAGAAGACAGAGAGACAATCTCAACTGCACGCTGGAAGTCATCCTGAAGTTTGATAACTTTCCAGTAAAAGATTACTGTCCTAATAAACGTGAGTGCTTCATTGTGCTTGTCTCAGAAGTTAATAAGCTTCATATGTCAAAATTTTATTAGGAGCTGAAGATGATCAACAGTATGATAGAGTCATGAGAGTATGAACGGAGAATTTATGTGACAAATTTAAATAGAAAACCACAAAACAAGTAAGTGTGCAGGTTGGGAGAGATGATTTGAACTGGTCACAAAACCCAGGAAAAGAGTTATATTTGAGGTAAAGAGCCTCAAATATCATCTAAAATGTACAACAATTTATTTTGACTTTACCGCACATGGAATCTGTTCTCCTTTGAACTGACCTTCAACCCCTGCGCATCAGTTGGCAGTATGTCCCACATGTTTGTTACAATTCTCAGGAGTGAACGGCTCACCCAACATGCGATAACGCATAGATGCATATTTGCCACACCAAAACCAATAAAGCAAACCAGCACCTCACCGTCTTTTGCCTTTCTCTAAAACTAAGGATCTGTCCATTAAGTTTAAGGGAAGCTTAAGAATTTCTCATTAGCAAAATCAAGGAATCTCTGTGTTCTCATTGTTTCCAGAGAACGACTCATCAAAGCTACTTTAAAATGGAAAGTAGAAAAGAAAACAGTGTGAATCTTTTAGCTTTTTTGCTACATAATTTGATAATGTTGTTAATGAGCCTACGTTGAGTCTAGTTTCTAATCTCCTTGCAGAGTGCCAGCCATGCCGCAGTGGCTGGATCCTATTTAAGAACAAGTGCTACCTGTTTTACAATGAGAACGCCCCCTGGAAAACTTGGGAGGAAAGCCGAGTGTATTGCAAAGGCAAAGCTGCAGATCTGGTTGTTGTTGACGATCTCAAAGAGCAGGTGAGCTCTAACAACAAGACCACAGCACAATTACAGCCATGATATTTTCTTACATAACTGATGATAATTCATAAATGTCACTGAATGACGAATGATATGACCCACAGGAATTTCTCAGTAGTCACATAAAATTTTACTTTAGTGAATACCATGGATACTTTATTGGGTTACAGAAGACAGCAAATAACTGGGTCTGGATTGATGGACACAATGACACGCTGAGGTAAGAAAACTGTCTTACAGCTACAGAACAAAGTTACAGCAGTGGTGGGAATGACTGAATGATTAATGATAAAATAATATCGTGATTTATATGCCAATAATAATAATATTGGATAAAGTGATTTCAGTAAAAGAAGATGCATTATGAAAGAAATTATGCAGAAATAAAATATTTGGGATGTTTTTACACGTGCTGACGTTCATGTCCTGCTTTTATAGTTACTGGATGAAGGAGATGTCAGACACTTCAGTCTCATATGTGCTGATCATCCCTGGGACGAATGCCACAAAAAGCTGGGTCAAAGCGAACGGTCACTTTCAGAACAAATTCATCTGTGAGATAGACGCCCTGCTTTTGTCCACTTAGTTCCAGCTGCCGTTCTCTGTGTGCTCTTCCACGTTGCCATCCATGCTCCAGATACTGTCTGCATTATTCGTTTCTCATCTTTATAATGGAGGATGGAGAACTTGTAGTTTTTCAGCTGCTGCAACTATTTATGAAAACAGACTTTGAGCAGACCAGTGTGTGTGTCGCCAAAAGGCAGAAATAATGCAACACTGTACTTTTACACCGCACAACATTGCATGTATTGATTACATAATTCATGTTGCAAGTTCCATCCCGTGTCAACCTCAACGCTGTCTCCATCTGTCTCTGTTGTAAAGTGACGGAGGTTCAAGGAAAAGTTGAAAGTTCAACTTTTGGGGTTTTGTTAATCATCTATTTAAAATAACAGCGTGATGCAGATGTTTTAAAGCCCTTTTTGATGGAAAGACAGTCACTGCACTTCACATGTTCAGCAGGCATATTTATCTTTTTAACTTTTTGATTCATCTAGGAAGAAATTTGAGATACAGTAACACTTTAAGGATTTTTCTGAGCCACCGTAGCAATGACAAAGGGTCGAGTCAACAAGATTTTTCGACCGTTTTGTTATTTTTAATAGTGAAGTGAGGATAGTGTTCAGCATCTGAACACTCACTGAGCTGTCAGTTTAAAGAAACATTTAAATCACAACCAACACTGATGTTGAAACTCAGGTAAATGAAGGTCGAACATATATTTAATTAATGAAATGATCCAAAAGATCATAAAAAGACACATTTATTCTACTATTCAGTTTTTTAATCTTTGGTGACTCGAACCAAGATATTTGGTTGGAATTGAAGGCAAAAGGGTCATTTATTGTTGTTACCATGGACGCATTCTTCTCACATCTTGATTAAAGGAACAGTTCACCCAAAAATCTTTTCCCCCTCTGGCCTGTAGTGCTATTTATCCATCTGGGTTAGAGTTGCCAGGTTTTCCAGATATCCACTGAAGACACATCTGCTTTCTCTTAAATACAGTGGGAGTACATGTGACTCACCTTGTGGTGCTGAAAAACATTTGAAAAACTCAGCAGTAATATCTCTTTTTAGAGATCACTCGTGGTTACTCAAGAAGGGAAACAAATTCCTTGTTTAGGCGTTTTAACGTTGGAACTATTTTATTTTCTATCATCTTCACAAAAAAGCTTACAGCTAATCAACATTACAGCTCAGGAAACAAGAATCTCATCAAAGTTTACATCTGTCACAAGTGTGTGCGTCTTGTCCCAGGAACACGCTGACACACCTGTCAGGTGACTAAAACTCTGCAAATGATCTACGCACATGAATATTTTCTAATTCCTACAAAAGATACAAACATGTTGTATATTTGTTTACTTTGTTGTTTAAAATGTTTATTTACGCAAAGACAATTTTAAATAAAAGAATCAAAAGTACAAAAGTCTGCTGAGTCTGATCATTTAATTTGCATATAAAACCAGCATGTGTCACAATACTCCGCGTCCTGCACCAGTACTGTAAAAACAGCTGGGGTCTCCGTCATGTTTACCTCCCAGAACAACTAAACTGACTCCAGCTACAATCGCTGAGGTTAGAAAAGCCACGTCTGGTTGTGATGGATTATTTAGGGCACATTTCATGTTATAAAGGCAATCTTTAAAAAAAAATCATCAACTTGTCTAAACAGCATCGGGCTTGTAATGCGCATCACCTGCTGGATGTAGTTAAAGATGTTTTCCAGTTTGCTGAAAACATCCAAAGTTCCTTTACAGTCCACGTTTAGACTGTAACTCACCGAGTTCCTCTAATATCGACTAAACAAAGCTAAACAGGAAGCTCTCACATGAAACCTCAGCTGATTGTTTTTTTTAAACCACAATTTCACTTGTTTATTCTTGCTGGTCGACATTGATGATTCAGGTTTAGCACCACAGACGAGTACACTGGGAAGCACGTCCTCTTCAGACATGGAATTAGATTCCCAGTTAATCACACACTAGTCTTTAGACTTCTTCTTCTTCCTCTTCAGAGGAGGAGCCTCCTCATGTGTACACGTTTTGTCCTTTTTGCACTTTTTCCTTTTCTTCACTGACTCTGTGACGTCTGAGTCCTCCAGTCCTGTGTGATTTGATTGGCTAGGCTCCTTACAGTCACTGTCATTTTCCTTTGGGGGTTTAGAGGATTTCTTCTTCTTCTTGCCCTCGTCAGCATGCATCTCAGCAGTCACCTCCTCGCTCTCTGCAGCCGGTGAATGCGTCTCTTCGACTCTGTTCTCCTCCACTTTGTTCTTCTTCTTTTGCTTCTTCTTCTTCTTCTTGTGCGAATCATCTGCCTCACAGTTTTCTACATGGATCAAATCCTCATCAGTTCTTTCCTCGGGATCAGCGCTCTTCTTTTCCTTCTTCTTCTTTTTAGGTTGAACATCTGTTGTGGGAGTTTCACACACTCCATCACTACTCTTCTCATTCATTTTCATCTTTTTTCTGCTTGTCATCATCTCCTCCGGCGTCTCTAAACGGGAGGCTGGAGGAGGAGCACTTGCTGGTTGGTTCTTCTTTCCATACTTGGCCATGAACTCAGCCTCCTGCTGCTCCAGCCTGGCTAACTTGGCGCTCATGGTCAAGCCGTGCCTGGCTCCCCTAAAATAACAGAAGCACAGAAAACTGGGTTATGCTTTTTTACAGTTCTTTGATGTTTTTTATGTCTGTGAAGGTTCTCAGTCATCCAGGTCATCGTAGTCAAAGGAGCTTGCAAAGAAAAGCGTCTGGACTTCTTTAAGTTGCTTCAAGCAACTTCTGGACTTCTTTAAGTTGCTTGAAGCAACTTAAAGAAGTCCAGACGCTTTTCTTTGCAAGCTCCTTTGACTTTGATGTTTTTTTCCATGTTGAATTCTACAAATCATATCATCTTACTTGTGAGCTGTGCGTCCTCCACAAACCTTCATAAGATCAGTGTCAGAAAGCCTGCAGAGAGTCAGACAGAAACCTCACGATGTAACTTATCAGATAAAAGGTCCGAATACAATTCCAAGTCTCAGTTGCTGATGAGATCAGATGTTGTGAATGTTAGTCTTACTTGGTGGTGCTGGACAGATCCATCCTCTGCTCATCCTCCTCATCAGAGCTGCTGCAGTCATCTGAGCTGGAGGCCTTCGGCTCTGGCTGCTCCTGACCAGACAGCAGCGTGGCAGACTGAAAGAAGAGCCAGCCGTTTGTTTGTTTGTGTGAATAAAATAAACTACATTTAAAAACACAATAAGCGTCCATGTCATGCACAAAAGTGTCGTAATGTCCCACTGTAAGGCCCGCTTTAGACTAATGTGGGGAAACTTTGCAGAGCCTACGATGTGAACTACATAAATGGCCGACGTCGTTGACGCTGTTTATGCTTTTGCTGTTACTGTGTGGTCGTGTCCCCGTGTTTTATAAGCCGTGCCAGACGGGTTCCTGCTCTTTGTTACGGTCAGTTTTTGGGGTGTGAACATTTTTACATTTCTTTGTACTTTCCTTCATGTCCTCTCGGTTTCTGCAATCGCACACGAACGCTACAACAAAGGTGGAGGTCGAGGCGACGACATACCTGCTGCTCGGTCAGATTTGGGGACCGCAGCATTGTTTTTGTAGCCATTTTGATTTTCCTGAACGAGACGCTCTCATGACTCATCGCGTAACGCCAGTGACCAGCAATGAGTGGCAAGCAGTGTGATGACTGAACTGCAGTAAGTACAACAAGAAGGGACATGCAGCTGAAAGACAGCAAACAATTACCTTGACAAAGCATCCATACAGCTTATCTTTAGCCAGTGTCGCTTTCCTCGGCTTTTTATTGGAGATCATCCCATCCTCTTCTTCTGCAGTCTTCTTCAGCTTAATCCCATTCTGCATCAGAAAACCAGGAAACACGTTAACGCTGTGTAAGTGAACAAACCAGCTGCTTCCACTCGGAGCCTGAATGGAACTGATGTGAACGTTAAACTGAGTCTGGGCCTTGTTGCAGCTTCCATCCACTCCTCAGAGGTGGTGCTCTGAAACGTCAAACTGCTCCTAAAATCCTGAAACTATTCTCACACTGAAAAAACAGCCGCACTCAGGTGGACGAGCTAAATAAATAAGTACGAGCAAAACCTAAAAAATAAAACAAATGAGCGACCTACTTGATCAGACTCCACCTGCAGGCTGGAGGAGGCTTTATTGAAGACATGATCCCACCAGTGGAAGGTGAACTGCTCCCCTTCTTTATGGCCAACCTTGCAGAAGAAATGTAAATGGCCCTCTCAGCTTAAACCTGTTTTAGCGTCAACACAAGCGTCTGCTGCATAAAGACGAACAGCACTTACTCCTCCTTTGTCACACTTCACTTTCACCTTGATGGCCTCCGATATGCCGTTTTCAGCTCGTCCCAGTCCTTTACCTGAGGAGAGAAAGCGCCGATCAGACTCCTGCACCTGAGCGCCGACCCTCACGAGCGCTGCTTTAATGTCTGAATGAAGAAGTTCAAAGTATGTTACCGTGCTCCCAGCCATGGCGAAGGAGCTGCTGCTCCGCAAACTTCAAGCCACGACTTTTCTCTTGAACGACTTCTGCCATCTGCACACAGACACAGTTAAATGTAAGCAAACCCATTCAATTCTTTTTTTGTATTTCTGGACATTTGATAAATAAAAACCATGTTACACCTGAGTAACTTAAACCCTTAAAACAGTTAAGTATGCAGAGAAAACCTAGCGTGTGTTCTTAGTTGATTTCCTGCTGGGCTGAGATCATGGCTGTATGTTTGGATGCTCTCAGCACAGCATCCATGGTGTGATGCTGCAGGACTCCCTCTCCCACACTTCCTATCAGAAATAATATGTAATGTCTACCTACCTTTTAGGACTGGGCGATATATCGAGTTTTTAAATATATCAATATATTTTTATACGAGATAAGAGATGTGTGCCATAAAGTGCAAAATAAAGAATGTGTGAAACTGCGTCCCGCCCCGAAACAAACCACCTTACAGAACTCGTATACAGTATTTTTCGGGCTATAACCTTACATTAAAATGCTGTCATTTTCTCAAAGATCGACAGTATGACATGTATGAGTTCTCCTTACTGACCGCGAACCGATTTTATGTGCTACACGGCGCTCAGCAACCTGCCAAAAATGCTTTAGTACGACTTTGCTGAGCTACGAAACTGCACCGCTTGATGGTTTGTCGGAGCATTACGGCTAGCGTAGTCAGAAGCCTCGCGGAGTGATACGTACTGTGCTTCAACGTAATATTACCGTATTGTGTGTGTATAAGGACCATAAATGGCACCTGTAAGAGACACGGTTACAAAGAGGATTTCAAACTCCAGGCTGTCAGTCACGCAGTACAAGTTGGGAACAGAGCAGCTGTGAAATCTGTCTCTTTGTTATTATGCTCAGCGTCTGTTAGTTTACATTTCGACTGCACAATTGTGAGCTTTTTGTTATGCACAAAAACAACACTGTTTTCTTTTATTTATGGAGCATGATTATTTAATAAATGCTGATAATTTATTTCTGAGTAATTTTTTCATGTACATCTGCGCTGTATGTGAATAAAAGTGCCTGTGTGACATCTGGGACACAGCTTAGACTAAGAACTCTTTTTGTTCTTATTTAATGGCTTTAAAAAATATCGAGATATATATCGTGTATCGCCATCCAGCTAAAAAATATTGTGATGTGAATTTTAGGCCATATCGCCCAGTCCTACTTCTTTTCCTCACTTGGTGTAAGACAAATCACCCACAGGAGAGGTGGAGGAGTGATGGAGAGAATAAATTAAGATTTTCAGGTAATGGTTGAAAAATAAATGGCACTCAGGGAGCAGGTCAGTCACAAACACACATCTGTATGTATTGTGACTGGTGAGTTTTACAGGGTCCTGTCTACTGTTCTTACTGTGCAACAGTTGCAGTGTTATGAATATAAAGACCCTAAAGGAGACGAGACCTTCCCTATTATTGCCCTTCAGCTCTGACTATCCCACCTCCCTCATAAAGAGTCTGATTGTGCTTTTTGTCCACAGCAAACATTTTCTTATTGCTTTTCTTAGTCAGTTCTTGTTTTCATTCGCAGATTTTACTTCATTAGTGATAACTTTTTTTAAAAAGCTCCGATTTCTCATTTCCTAATAATTACACTGATTATCTGTGTTTTTGGAGACTTGGTGTATCGACCTATTTGATGGAGAGCAGCTTGACTCAACTCCGGTTTGAAACGTGCAACAGAAATAAAAGTTTGACTTTGTGTTTCTGACTGTTGATATAAAGACTTTTCAAATGTTTTAAACATCCAATATATTTTAAAGGAATCGTTTTATCCACGATATTGAGACATGTCGCGCACGGTTAGCCTATAAAACCAGTCTGCTTCTCTTATAAGCTGCCGTGTAACTGCAGAGAGGTTTAAAGCAGATCTCAGGACCTGAGCAGGTTTAAGAGTGAAGTTAAAACTGGTGAATTTGCGCATTCTGGGATGCTAACTGAACCGGTTTCGCTCTTTACACTGGACGAGCTGATGCTAACAGCTAGCGTTAAACACCTGATGTTCACGGCCGTTTCTAGACCAATGTTTCCCGAACCTTCGGCGACACAACAGAAATAACAGGTCCACAAACCTCCGTTTGTTTCTGTCGAACTGTTTCACTGAAAAACGTGAGGACTGGAACCGTGCAGGAGCATCAGAGTGTAAACATGCGGTGCCAGCAGACCGCTGACATGACACCGGAAACACGTCACGGAAGGGAGGCGGTAACACCCCCCCCCCCCTTTTCCCAATAACTTTATTAACATGTGCATAAATTAAAGGAACCAAAACAAACAAACAAAAACCCAGTAATTGCTGTATTCACATCTGTTATATCACAGCACACAGAGACACATAATAAATGATGCATAAAAAATCAAACAAAAAATAGTTATAGTCTAATGTCTCTGTCACCACAAAATTTCATTAATCTTCTGTCCTCCATGTTCTTATGTATTCATGGCCACTTTGTCCCCTAAACATGTGGTTACACAGTTTACACAGTTTGTTTGAATGTACTTGTTATCAACAAGTGAAAATGACACCTGTGTATTTAAAATCAGAGTACCACACTGATGACAATGAAAAGATTATCCCAATGAATAAATTCATAGATAAATAAAACCAGTTCAATGAGGAAGTTCAGGAAACGCTATAATATCAGCATTTCATACATGGAAAAATAACAGAAAACGAGCCACATTAGATTAGAGATTAGATTAGATTAGATAGAACTTCATTAATCCCTCGGGTGGGTTCCTCTGGGAAATTCGATTTCCAAAAAAGCACAGCACCGACAGAAGTTACAGAGTTACAGAATATTATATATATATATATATATATATATATATATATATATGTATATATATATGTATGTGTGTGTATATATATATATATATATATATATATATATATATACACACACATACATATATATATATATATATATATATATATATATATATATATGTATGTGTGTGTATATATATATATATATATATATACACACACATACATATATATATATATGTATGTGTGTGTGTATATATATATATATGTATATATATATATATATATATATACACACATACATATATATATATATATATGTATGTATATATATATATATACACACATACATATATATATATATATATATATGTATATATATATATATATATATACATATATATATATATATATATATATATATATATATATATATATATACACACACATACATATATATATATATATATATGTATGTATATATATATATATATATACACACATACATATATATATATATATATATATATATATATATATATATACACACATACATATATATATATATGTATGTGTGTATTGTATATATATATATATATATATATATATATATATATATATATATGTATGTATATATATATATATATATATACACACATACATATATATATATATAATATATATATATATATATATTATATATATATATATATATACAATACACACACACACACACACACACACACACACACACATATATATATATAAATACAGAGACAATATAAATAAAATATACGAAGGGGATAAATAGAATAAATAGGAATAAAAATAAAAATACAAGTGAATTGCACATTTCAAGTATTGAGTCTATTGCACTGTTGACTATTTACAAAAATATTGCACAAAAGGTATTGCACAGTGAGGTGAAGAGGCACATGGAAGTACAAATGTAACCATTTTATTACAAAATCAAATCAGTTCAGTGCTTCTAGGATTTTAAGCTTAATTTAATTTAAATTTGTATTCTCTCTGTGTGTGTGTGTGTGTGTGTGTGTGTGTGTGTGTGTGTGTGTGTGTGTGGCCTTTCAAACAACGTCATGCAGGGTTGATGTTTTTAATGACTGACTCTGTGTCAGTAGGTGGCAGCATTACATACCAGAAAGAATAAGAAAACAATCAATTGTTAAGCCTGGGGTGGTGCAAATGTGTTCTCTTACTGACATTAAAAATGAGACATATTTTAAGAATTGGTATTAATACAGATGTTTTTCCAGGTTTATTCCTGCACACAGAGGAAAAACTGACTAATGGCTGCACTCCTTTCTGATGAATACGTTTTTTAAAGAAGAATTAACAATTCAAGATCTCCCTATATGAGATTAACTTGTCAAAATACCCCAAACCATGCACTGTGCATTTACTATATTACTGATAATAATTTCAGATAGTCCTTTTTTCTCTGGGAGGACTCAAAATTCCAAATAAAGATTTTTTTTTACTCTACACAGTGCTTTTTGCCTCTCTCTACATACAAACTGATCAACACTGACTCTTTAGATATCATATTTCAACCAGCAGCTGAAACTTAACCATAAAACTGACAGAGATCATCAGCTGCAGTTGGTAGTAGCGTGTTTTCAGGATGAAGAAACCGAATTGACTTGAATGTTGGGAATGGTGTTTGCCGGGTGTAACAGGCAGTTACGCCCAGGATTGCTTCACATCAGCAGATGTTTGCGTTCCTCAGATACCTTTTCTGACCTTACCGGGGAAAGCTAAAAGCGACACTTAAATGATGTCGGCCATCCATCAGTGTCCACTCTGTGGGACGGCAGGAAACAATTTTATTTAGCCTCTGCACTGGTTTCCTCACAGTGAGGATGTTTGTTCCAACAGGCCTCCATCCATGAGCTGTTTATCTGTGTCAGCACCCAGCAGGAGGGAAACAGGCATCCTGAACACTCTGGTTATCAGCTGGCCTACTGTTTGGGGAGCAGGAGGCTATTACACAGCTGTCTGTGAGAGACTGGTGCAGACTGGTGAAGAAAGAGAAGACACATGACTAAAAGTCTGTAGACAATAGCTCTGGTAGTTGACTGGGAGTAAACCCCTGCAGACAGCGATGTGACCAGTGTGGAGTGAATCTGACTGAGAATCATATGAGTCAAGCCCTGCTGGCCATTAGAAAGAGTTCAGGATTCAAACACCTGAAGCCTTTTTTATAGTACTGCATTTGTGTTTGTTTGCAATGGTATTGCTTATGCAGAAAGATACACAAAGATTCTCCAAAAATCAGCAGTAAAGAGAAAGAGCACAGAGACGATTGGTAGTTTTAGTGAAGGAGAGCATGCAGAGGGTTGGTGTGACGGGCAGGATGTCAGGGATTGGGTGAAATCTGCTGTGGTGACCCCCAAAAGACAGAAGTCAAAAGTAGAAGAAAAAGGAAGGAGAGAATTCAACTCAGCATTTATTGTTTGACTTCAAGCTAAAGAAACTTACCTTTTAATCTGTTTTGTACTTTTTAATGCTTTTTATATGCTTACACATTTATTTGCAAATGTATCTATTTTGTACATATTTATGTATTAATATATTTGTGCAGATTGTAACTTTACACTGTAAGTATAAATTGTTTCTATGTTCACTGTACCACATGTTCAACACATAAAAGAAACAAATCTGTTTATAATTGTTCAGGTGCTTTCTTTTTCGTCACATGTAACCATTAACCGTGGTTATATGATGCGCACACAGGAATTTATTAACCATCAAATACTGCAGAAGGAACTGATCAGTCACACAGTATTTATAGAGGATGGATGAACATCCTGGCTCTCAAAAGTGAAGCCAGTCCTGATGACTAGATTTATTACACTGCAGATCTTATTTATGTTATTTACAAAACATATTGGCAAATGTGTAATTTCTTTCATATACAATGCTAGAGACTTGCACGTACAGCTAAACGGCTTGTGAATGTGGTTTCCTCACAGCAGACAGAAACTCTTAGTCTGATTCTTTTCAAAATGCAAAACAAACAAAGCAGTGACTTCTTGGACTTTCAGTTTCAGTTTATTCACAGGCAGACAGGGATACTGAAGAATATACCATATGAATGAGTAAATGTCACAAACTGCCTGTTCATCATTGATGTGCAGAGTCTATATATGCTGTACCACTAGGGGGCAGTGTGACAAACAACCAGTCTTGCCTGTGCTGTAGTTGGTCATTCAGTCAGCTGTGGAGAAGAGCAAACTGTAAACTGAAGGTTAAAACAATGATGTGTGTCCACTGCAGCCACTGTCAGTGCTTTTCATGCTGTCAGTCTGACATCTCCATCATCAGCATCCTCAGTATAATCTATACATAATCCATCCGCTGCACATCTGGAAAGCTATCGACTTTATATTAATTATAAAACAAACACTCTTTTTTTTCTTTTACAATAGTTGCCAACATTTTGGGAGAGGTAGATTTATTACATCGAAAATCTTATTTATGTTTTTTATATAACATATTGGTCAATGTGTAATTTCTTTCATATACAATTCTAGAGACTTGCACGTACAGCCAAAGGGTTTGTGAAGGTGGCAGCAGACAGAAGCTCTTAGTTTGATTTTCTTTTTAAAATTCAGAAAACAAACAAAGCAGTGACTTCTTGGACTTTCAGTTTCAGTTCATTCACAGGGAGTCAGAGATACTGAAGAATATACCATATGAATGAGTACATGTGACAAACTGCTTGGTTTCTGTTTCTAGGCTCTTTTGTCCGATCACACCAAGTGTTAGCGAGAGCTTTTAACTCTTCATACTGCCATCTAACTATAGTGACTTCTGGGAAACCATAAAACTGACATGGCAGCATCTTGGGTGACGTCACTGGGTTTAGGTTCATCATCTGTATACAGTCTATGTGTGAAAAGCAAAAATGGCTAATGATCATTTCTATTGTGTGTTTCTGAACAATGAGAAAATCTCGGAGCAGATTTCGTGAAGAATTGACACTTGCCCCCGGAGGTTAGATCAACAGACTCAATCCTTCATGGATCAATTCACATATTTTAGACTATTTCTGGATTTTTGTCATCTGTCGTGCACCAGCTGAAACTTCATAAGACCCCTGCCCCCGACCTTGTTCATTTTGTTTCCACGTTTTCACTATCTTTGCTGCCTGCTGAAACTCTTCTGATTTCAACAACGATCTATCTGAGCTGTATTTTCCACCTGCACACTCACTCTAAACTTACTTTTTTTTCCAGGTTTTATCCCTCTGGAGCGCTTATTCCTGAAAATTTCCAAAACACACACACTTACACATCAAGGTCTGGAGGCCCACCGAAGGCAAAAACAACTCCCAGTCTCCCTGCAGACCTCCCCCCCTCTCTCTCTCCTAAACCTCCTCTCTGCTCTATCCCTCCTTCTCTTCCCTCCTCCTCTCTCGGTCCCCTCGCTGTCACAGTTTTTCCACTTTCCTTGGCTCCACTTTACGACCCTCCCTCGTTTGGAAGAAACTGCTCTCGTTATTTTTTCTCTCTCTCACTTGTGAATGTTTATCCGGCTTGAAGATTTTTCTAAGTGTATGGGCTCTAAAGCAAACGCCGTTTTTCTTCACAGTTTCGTCCTCGGAAGTCGCTTTTTAGGTGAAATATTTCAGCTGCAGAGAGTCTGCGTGTTCCTGGATGCCAAGGTGAGTAACAGGCTGTCAGCGAGATAACAAACAAACAAACAAACAAACAAACAAACAAACATAAACTAAACAAAACAAATATAATTTATTGCTTATTGACCTGTCAATGAATGCACCTTTGTTTAATTGCTTACTCGTACACGTAGCGTGTAGGCATGTGCTGTTATTGCACCCCAGTTAACGTCAGTTAATCTCATGAAATAAAAAAAAGGATAAATTAAATATGATTCATTCAGTTAAATACCGATTATAGATCACTATAATTTAAGAATATAATATTCGTGGAGTCTTACTTTTGGTACTTCATTTTCAGACAATACGTACTTACTTTTACTGGTCGTGTTTTCATTTATTCATGTTTCTGAACGTGTCTTTACATTTCTTTGAATACTTCGGCTGCCACTGCTTTCATCAGATAATGTGCATCAATATTCAATAAAATCCCCCGTAAATCTGCAGACGACCACTTTCATACTGCTACATTACAACATAATACACATGTGAACATTATTAGTGAACTTGTCCTCTAAATAAGATTTCACGTTTCTGTGTCCTGAATGTATTTTCTATGTTGAATCATAATCACCAACAGTAAAGTCGTCTGCTGGGTACCATGAAGGTGTTGGAGCTGAATTATGTGGTTGCTGTTGCGGTTGATTTGAAATCACATTTTTACATTTTTGTCTTCATTCATGTGAAATGCATCGTGTACACTTAGCTTTGAAAACTATACTGGAACAATCTACTCAAACTTGTGATTGATTATTAGACATAAAATACCTTTGAAGGTCCACATTTGTTGGTCAATATTTGTAGCACAAGATGAAATATGAAAAGGCAGCCTGTGTTTAACCAGATATATAAAGAAAAAATTGGATTTTAAAGTCTAACTGTGTATTAAAGTTGAATGAGAAGCATTTAATTGATCCTGACGAGTCCCATTCTGTATCTTTATTGTAAACCAGTGATTGCTGTAACCTCAGACTGTTAAGGTTCTGGGTTCAAACCCCAGGAAATCTCAGGAAGGCTTGAACCCAGAACTGGATGTGTGTCCAAAAACATCAATGTTAAATGTTGAGACAGATGAGGAGTAGGACAAGTAGGACAAGAATAATCAGAAAAGATTATTCTTGTCCTACTTACAAACTGTCAATTCAGTTCAATTCAATTTTATTTAACAGCGCCAAATCACAGCAACAGTCGCCTCAAGGCAGATAGACAATAATACACACAGAGAAAAACCCAACAATCACATGAGGAAACACTTTGGTGACAGTGGGAAGGAAAAACTCCCTTTTAACAGGAAGAAACCTCCAGCAGTCATGTCACATAACATCTGTCACATATTAGTCATACTTTTTTCTTTTTTAATTAAAGCACTTGTTTAAATGAACTCCTGCCGTTGTGTCACCGCTTCGTGCACTTGCACACTTTTCCTCCCGGGTGTGTTTTTTTTTCTTGGCGTCTCTGCCTCTGCTTTGAAAACGTTTCCAACTACTATCAAGAGACAGCGTGACTCAAAAAAGCTCTGCTCGTCTGGCATGTTTCCTCCATCAATTCATGGCAAAGGAAGTTGCTGGGAGTAGTTCTGCTCTTTTCTCATCTTCCTCTGTTCTGTTTGATCTTCATTAAGCCGTTCAGGTTTCATCCCTGTTCTGGAGCACCTCTGGGTCACAGAGGAGCCGTGATTCAAGCCAGTGAAACGTGGCGGCAAGGTGGCTGCAGCCAGTAGTGCTGCGTGTGTGTACAGCGCACACATCCTGATGTGATGGTGTGTGAGTCAGCGTTCGTGTCCTGTTAGTGAAGTTAATCAGATGAGGCAGATGGAGTGTTTTCTCTGCAGATGTGAGCGGGTGCAGTGGATTGTTTCTCTTTTTTTGGGCATGTGTGAAGTCAGTAACACAATAATGGATGTTTATAGCACTCTGATATGAAAGAGCGCGTTGATTAAAAGGAGTTTGATTACACTGAAAAGGAGAGAGTGCAGCACATTTCGGGAGGGCGGGAGACGAGGGGGTCACTAGCTGAGCCGCTGGATTAAAGAGAAACCAGTGTAGAAATGTGGCTTGATGACAAATTGACATGTTTATAGTTTAGAGCTTTGAAATGTTGAACTCCTGCACATGCATGTGCACTGTTTTGGAAACAAAATGCACGTTTCCTTTCCTCTGTGGAGATGTAAAATCACCGTAAATCACCGTAAATCCAGCAGTTATTGTCTGTGACTTGTGAATGAAAAGCTTTTTGATTAAGGGGCCCTGACATCTTTTGACTCATAAACATCTGCATGGAAGGCGAGATATGATTAACTATCAGAGTAAATCTCAGCCACCTGGTCTGGACTCCTGACCTCACATCTGCTCTGGCAACTGAAACACCTCAGGAAGTCTCTGACTGCAGACTGAACTTTGTGTGTCTACAAATATTCCTAAAAGCTCATTTTTAAAGCTCATATTTAATCAATAAGTTATATTCTGGCTGTTAAAAACGAACTGAAATGGGGCGTCTTTGTTTTCCGTCAGTGCCCTCATATGGAATCCTCATTGGTTGACAGAGTGTCTGCCCTCTTGCAGACTGTTTCGGCTATCAGTGGCATAATAGTGACCCATTTTTTCTCTCTGGTCAACCAACAAAAATCGCCTCCAGTCTGACAGCTGGAGATCCGGCTGACTGAACATCTGTTTGTCCAAGAGAGGACTTGATTTCAGGCAGGCTATTGGATTTGTTTTGGTTAGAGATGACACCGGCTAGAGACACAAAGAGATGAAGTGGAACTGGAGAAAAAAGGGCTCAGTTTAAGTTACTGGATCCCCCGGTGCTTGGGCTTTTCTAAAATTTATTGTGCGACTGCATGGGGCAGCCAGAGTGTCTGCACATTGTCTTTTGAATGTCACTCCTTTTCTTGACAAAGTCATCCCTGATGGCCACACAGCACAATGTAACATCACAGTCTGAAGGCTTTGTTTGCATTATCCATCGAAGCACGGCTGCTGCCATATAGAGTTACGTGCACGCTCGCAGATTAGTCTTTTGCACACTGATGCCATCTTCAGGAGTTATGCCCTGACTTTACCTGGGCTTATATGAAATATATCTCAACATCACACAACATTTACTGCAGATATTTGTAGGTGTGACTCTTTACACTGGGTGTAGTGGACTCATGAGGTGATTTAATAATATCGTAATGGCTCTCACTGCGATGTACGCCTTAAGGAGAAACTTCTGTGGCTGCGAAAAAAAAGAAAGTGCTACAAACGAGTTCGTCCTCTAGAGTCGGGCTCCAAAAGTGAGTCAGTCCTCGTAAACTTCCATTGCCCAACTTTACAGTAGAAATAATATGTCTGCAGACTGGTGCAATGTTGTGTTTGCGCATATTAGAAAACTAAGCAGTGGGCTGCTCACTTTATTCTCTAGTCCACTGATAACACTTTGATTACTTTCCATATCTACAAGTCTTCTTGGGTCAAAGGGATGTAAACGTGACGTTGAGATTTCGTGTGTCTGTCTGTTGTCTTTGACTGGTCTGCTGAGATTTCAGATTACAATACAACAAATACGCTTGCGCCTGCTGTGCTATCTCCAGCTGTCTGTAACAGAGAATCGAGGCTTAAGTCTGCATTTCACTAGCAACACTTAGTCTCTAATTTCATAAAGGCAGATGTCAAAGTGAAGGTTTGAAATGGTTGACATCATGGCCATCAGAACATTGCAAGTTATGAACTTAACTGTGGATCTGTTAGGCTTAATAAATGATGCCAGTGGAACAGCGGTGGGTGCTGTGTTGGTGCAAACCACCAATAATGGGAAATTTTAGTGTCAGGATGATGACCAGGACCAGTTTCTGTGGTCAGAAGTGGTTGAAAATAGCTTCTTCAGAGCGGATTTGTTCTGAATTTTAAAACTTTCAAACTAAAGAAGTTTTCTTCTAATTCATTATTGATTAACTGAATTCTTTTTTTCATGTCTTGCTGAATAATTTCCATTATGCCTCGCATTTTTATTACTGGGAAGTCAATTCATTATAACATTATTTTAATACTACATTTTTCACTCAAGCAGTTCCAGAGATTGAGGTTAAATACGTTCACATAAATCATTAAAAGCACCGTCTATGATTATGTTAAATCACTATTCTACTCATGCTCTCCCTTTTACGCACTGGCGACAGAGTCTTCCCTATTAAAGTTCAGAAGATGTAAAAAGTGGCCTGTATGAACTTCAAAAAGTTATTTTTGATGTAAAAATAGTCGTCAGGAAAACAACAAAGAGCAAAGGCAATTCAAAAGAAGGTGACGCTGGTTGAATATTCCTACCACAGGCTTATATAAGGCTCTCAACCCCATGTGCTTTGCAGCCGTGCAAATAATTTGGAGCAGATTGGAGCGCGGCCCTCCAGCTCAGGGGGTTTGGGTCACTCGCTCTGCTCTGGCACCGGAACAGCTTCATTGGGCCTCGGCTCAAATAACCAGTTATAAAAAGTAGAGGTCGAAGGGTTTGGAGCTGGAAATGAAGGAGGAGCCAGGGGCGGGTTGATGGAGTGACCACAGACTACTTGTACTGTGGTGAGGGTCTTTCCTGAAGTTGCTTATGTCGGTGGTTGTTCTGGGTGGTGGGTGGAGCAGCCGTGGAGACATTGTTCATTAAGACTTCGTGGGCTTTTGCTGGTGTCTGTGTCTTTGTAGGACGGCTGGAACCAAGTGAAATTTGAGATGTAGAATTAGAAGAAATATGGTACCAAGTTCACAGCCCAGGAGGCTTCTCGCTCTTTGTCTCCACCACTGTGATGAAAACGAGGTTATGTTTTTGTTATTGTTTGTTTTCATAGCCGCTGAAATCAGCCGTGCGGATGGCAGACAGTGTTTATTTTGTCAGCCATAAGAGAAAATATGACTTAACCATGCAAGATGAGAGGTTTGCATGTGAAAAACAAATGGCCTTTATGTCATGCTTGGCACCACGTGGACATGAACTGCTAGAACTCTCGATGCTTTTCCTGAGTTCAAACCCAGATCCACTCCACCAGCTGCGTTAAGCTCCGAGTCGTCCATCTTACGCTTTATGAGAGACGTATTTTCTTCTTTTTGTCTACTTTGTTTTTTTCAGGCCACTTCTGAAATACAAACCTAGGCCCCAAAATAGACAAGATGACAGATTATCAGCATACCCATTATTCAAAACAACACGAGCTCTGTGTGGAAAAAAGAGTTCTTTGTGGGGAAAAAGGACACTTAGAAGCCAAGTGGCGCTTGCTGTTGGAAAATGCGAGAGCAGCAGGTCTGATAACACCTTTCAAGGATTCTCTTTTATGTGTCGCACTTTTTTCTAACCCCAATTTATTTTGTTTACATGCCGGAGGAAGCGAACATAGAGATGCAGCCCTGGATGTACAAGATGTTTCCTATCTGCTTCCTATTGTTTGTCCCTGTTTTCATTCCTGTGGTGCTCTGCCATAATGAGTGAAGACAGAGCAGAGGCAGAGTGGACCTGTGGGGCTTCTTTTGCCCTGTGCATGAAAATCTAAGAGCTGGAGAGCTGAAGTTATTAGCTGCAGACAGATGATAATGAACCAGAGATTTGTAGTCAGTTAAAAAGTAATAAGAAAAGCATGCTATCTTCAAAGACATAATAATCAGTAAAGTGCTGACAAGATACTCAGCGGTAGCTTTTGAGTTTGCAGTGTGTTAACCACAAAAGTGGTCTCTTGGCTTGCTCGTTAATTGGTAAATAGTTGAAACTAATTTCTAGCAGTAGTTGAAAAGCCTGGAGAATCCTCACTGTGATGGAAAAAAAACCTCAGTGACTCACAGACAACCTGCTGTGTTTCCTGCTGCTTCTGTTTGCCTCTGGGCATCCCGAAAAAGAAAAAGTGTTAACAGTTTCCCTCGACTTGGTTTCCTCCAGTCGTGAACATCATCACAAGATGACAGGCTCCTGCACCTCTCTCCCTCCTGCCATCCTCAGTGTTTGCCCTCCCACGGTGTTGTTTGCCCAGGATGTCCTGTGCGGTGGCTTGACTCTGGCTCTTGTCTCCTCTTTGCTCCCCGTCTTCCTGCTGTGTTAAACAGATATGAGTGTGTCGTTGCAAGAAGCCCCAAGAGACAAATGTGTTGCACAATGCAGATGACCATGCCAGGGCTTTCAATTAACTACAGCACATTCTGCAGAGCCCTCTTTCATCTTTCGTTAGCCGCGAGGCAGCCAAACAAAGTGAATTAATGGCACCACCTGTGGGGGCTGAAACAGTTTCAGTCTAGCGACACTGCTGGGAAAGCACGGAGAAACAGACTAAGTAAAGGAACATCTTGGAGAGTTCACCTTCAGGGTAGCACACGTGGCTCAAGTTTTTCAGTGAAGAAAATAAGGCTCGAACTTCCAGATGCTTGCAGAATGGGGCCCATCTGGAGAGAGGGAGCTTTGGGGCTATATGTGAAAAAATGGCTCTAAAGTGATCACTTTAATAAGTTACAGGTTTCCACCTAGTCCTCCAAAAAGGCAGCACACCATGTGCCAGTGGTAGGACTGTAAATCACGCTCTTAACTTTTAGGAATTTACTGTCCCCAGCTGGACTTCCTGAAAATACAAATAGAGAAGCAAAGTCAGAAGAGATAATGACTGAAAATGACTCTGGTGAACTGTACCTGTCCTGGCCTGCTGCTGCTGCTGCTGCTGCTGCTGCGTGCATATTGGTCCAGGACCTTAGTGTTATCTGGGTACCATAGATACGTCGGACCACATTGAGAATCCATTGAGATGCACATCTGTCTTCCAGGATGCAGCTCCGACTCCCCTCTACCACCCTTCACACACAGGTTTGTTTGGTAAATAACTGATTCACAGCTGGGCGTACAAGTGCCTCAGTAATCACGCAGGAGAAAAAAGAACTGAGTGGACCTTAACAGTTTTGAAAAGTTGACATTTATCTAAAAAGATAGCCACTAGACCAATGTATTTATTTATTTATAAAGTATTTAAATACACTAACACTCCAAAGTCAAAAAATTGCCAAAAATTGTGCATACGAGATAAATGTAGCTTTAAAACTGGTCTTACTCTTAGATTCAAGAAGTTTATTGTCATATACACGGCAAAACACGAGTGGTTACGCAGAGCAATGAAATTCTTCCTTTTCGAGAATTTAAAGTGTAAGTAGTTATGCAACACTGTCACAGTGGAAATATATACAGAACACGGAATATTAAAATTGTTTATATTGTATGAAGTTTTATAATGTTGTATATAAATGTACAAAATTGCAAATTTAAGGGTCAAGATCAGGTCAACAGTATGGATGGACGGATTGTTAGCTAAACATACTTGATATAAAATCTCCAGTTAAAATGATAAATGTAATGCTGCAAATTGTTAGCTGAAGTATGAATAAACAACTGAAACTGCTAGCTCAAGATGTCAGATAAACAAAAAGAAAATGATGATAAAAATTATTAATATAAGCTTAAAAATCATTATCTAGAAGTTCTGCAGCTAGGAGGTAAAATTAAAAGATAAAGGTATGGATGAAGAAATTGTATTTTGGGTTTGGGTATAGCTAAACTAGGTAAAATGATTAATTAAAAGAAGTTTATTAGCTAACAGTACGGCCGGCAGTTAAAGTTTTTAGCTGAAAGTTTGGATGAACAAACAGTTTCCAAAATTTACTGGATAAAAAGTGAAACTTTCAAGCCAAAAATAATAACACATTCTCACTGATAAATGAACGAAGTACAGATTTTGTTTTAAATGATTGTAAATGGACACATTTGAAATGTGGCGTAGATAGAAAACTCCCTTTGAGGAGAATGTGGTGAACCTTGAAAGCACCAAGTTAAGTCTTATTTCAGGTCAGTCCTGGGAACAAATAGCAGAGAAAAACATCAACAACAACAACAGAAACAGATAGCCACTAGAGCTCAAATCGTTTCCAGCTTGCAGCAGCTGCAAAGAGAAAAAAGCTGCCATCCACTCACATTGGATGTGTTGTCTTAATCAAAACCAGATGTGGCATGGTTAAAATCTGTTGCTGTAAATGGCTCGCTGTTTCATTCTGCAGTGACTCAAAGACTTGCATAAAAGCTGCTGCATGGGAACGTTATCCGCAGTATGAAAAATGTTGTTCTTAAATCTACTGTCACAGTGAGGATCAGGCTTCCCATGATGTTACTCAGACGCCACAGACATTCAGAGGGATCAGTACAATGTTGTTGGTCACCAGACCCCCCAAGAAGGCACATTTTACCCGAAATAATAAAAAACAAAAGACTTGTCACAACTGTTTTTAAACAGCGGGTCCTGATCTGTATTATCGAGAGCCTTAAAATAATTGTATAATTTTGAAACTTGTTCAGCTTCTGTGCTTGTAGCTGTTGTGGAGATTGATCGCCAAACGAGCTCGGCCACCACGAGGGCGAAGACCGCAAGCTGTAAGCAAGCTGCACGTTCTTCAGCCAAAACAAAAGACATAATGGAAAAAAGAGAAAGCCCGTGTCCCTGGGTGCACGGAGATACATGGAAGCAGGCCAGGTCTGTGCATGCACATCTGTGTTTATGATGGTGTTGAATGGTGAGTTTCGTGCTGACTTGGCACTTTGTGGTTCAGAGTTTTCCGTTAGTGGCTTCGGTGTGATCGCCCGTTTCCCCTTGTAAGAAACTACAAGTCAAACAAGTGATTGGAGAATTGCATGCCAGCGATACATCAGCAGTCAGTAAAACAGATTGAGATTGAGTTTGCATATCTCACTGCACTTGATAAACATCCAGATGTGTACAATGCAAAGACTACAGCTATTATAAAAGAGTCTCGTGTTACAGCCATTAGGAAAGCATGTCAATATTTGATGTGCTAGTAAAATATTTGCTAACACCAGCCTCAAGAAATGTTGAGGCTGGTGTTATGAAGCTAATTGTCTTACCCCAAATAAGCCAGAACAAACAGCATTCCACTCACAGCACTTGAAGACTTCCTTGTCTTCTAATGCACGGGCACCAGCAGACTACTCAGACCTGATAACGAAAGTTATCCCTGCATGGTCGTCTGACTGCATTGTGCAGAGCTTCTTGTCATGTCAGGAATGTTTGGCTTTTTTGGTGTTTAAATTCTCCAAGAGTGTTTGGGGGGTGAATCAAATCATTGTGTGTTTGTCAGGTATAACACTTAGTACCACCCTGTACTAATCCCAGCTCTGGAGATACTTCTACAGCTGTCTTTTTGTTCTTTATTCAGTTTTTTATTTGTTTTCAGGGCTTGTTTGATTTCTTGTTTGTTTGTAAGTCTGGACAGGGAGTCTTTGATAAAGATTAGTTGACTTATTGTGGAGGACAGTTCAGCAACGACTCTGGTGTCCTCTGTGCTCTTAGTATTTCTTCAGAGCCTTGAGGTTTTTTGGGGATTTTGGTGTGTTTTATCCTCCTGAACCATTCTCCACTGACATGCACGTCTCTGAGGAAGTCTCTGTTTCTCACTGAATAATTCATCTTTCTTCTGATTGTGTAATCATTTCTAAGATACCTGATCTTGTGCTGTTGGGTCTAATCTTCACAAACCCTCAGTCCAGCACTTCTCTGACTCTGGGGAAGCAGAATGGCAGTCAGACGTCTAACATTTTCTTTAACACATTTTTTGATTCCCACTATGACTCCGTCCGTTGCTCAGCAGTGTTTGTTTGGAAGCTGAGGAACAGCTAAATAGTTTTTTTAAAATTATGATGTTTTGAACAAATGAGTTAATATGATCACAATCTTCATCTTTACAGTTTTATATGTTTTACATGTCAAAACTTATTGTGTTTTGAAATGTTTCTAAACCTCTTAAAAAAATTAAATGTCATCTCAGAGTCTTGGAGTCTGCTGTTAATAGATGAAATGAATAAAGAGGACTCAGAACTTGTCTAAACAGCTGGTTGCTAGTTTTCAGCAGATGATATTTAAAACATGAGTAAAAAGGTAATTAGTTTGGGACTATTTTTGTAGGGCTAAAAACAAACTGTACTTTTGTAATGGAGCAGGATGTTATACCAAATACGAAGTCGCATTAAAGTTGAGTCTCTGATGAAGGGAGCATGCCGCCTAGTGCAACAGTGTGGCTCAGTTTGTAGTAGTTTTTGGACAACAGGGGGTTTCATAGACTTTGGTTACGCATTTAGTAGTAATATTAGCTCATTGTTGGTTTTGGATGTTTCTACATTACAGTAAGAAAATTATTTAACATTATCAAATGGATCCTTGTCAGATACATTAAAAACACTACTTGATGTTTGTACTGGTGGGGAGAAATGAATGTAAACAGTGCTGTAATGGAACCACACAAAATTAATTAAGAAGACATCCAGCATATTGTCCAACAGTGACAAAGATCAACACCAAGCCCAAATAAGCATTAGAGAGAGGCCTAAACAAGTGACACATTCAATCGGTGCTTGTTTGTCTGTTTAATCTAATTAGAGACGTTATTCTCTGATAAAGGAGCTACTCAGAGACATCACTAACAACGAGAGTTGATGTACTCTCTAAGACTTCCCTTGAGGCTTTCTTTGTTTTCATTGGCTCATCCAAAAATTTCAAAGGCGCTCGACCCTGTGCCCTGTTCTATATATACAGCGCGCTAATAAAAATGAATCAAAAGTGTTGGCTGTAGCTTCATGATGGAGACACAGCAGCTTTGTTTCCCACAACTTTCTGACCCTGAACGAAGAGGACAGAACATTTGTTTGAGGCAGTAATTAAGTGAAAAGAAACATCTTAAGATAAAAGAAATCAAATTTCATGGTGTAGAAACAACAATGGAGCAGAGCCTCTGATGTTTAAAGAGAATTAGGACCAAAACATCAGAGGATAGCGTGATTAAATGTTATTGAGATCCTGGGGACAGTGTGAAGTGTCAGGGAGGTGTCACCACAAATCAGATTAAGTTCTACATAATAACCTTTGCAGTGTGGTGATTGTATGTGGTGGAGAATGAACACCCGCAAAGGTGGGAACCCTCTTGGAAGTGGAAAAAATCAATGGTTGCTGCTGATTCTGTTGATGTTTTTTTAATTTGGGGAACAACTGTGAGCGCTGTCCAGGGTTTGAGTGCTTTATAAGGGGATTGCACAGGTTGCCTGGTGGGAGGCAACCTGTCTGCCATCAATCACACTCTGACTCAGACTGGTTGCAGTCACTCTCTTAGAGAAAGTTTTCAAATTGCTGCCATCTGAGTCAAGTCAAGTCCGTTTATTTATAAGCTTGTTAAAAAATAACAAGCATTGACAAAAGTGCGGTACAACAAGACAACAAAAGCAATAAAAATAACACAATGTAGAAAAACGGACGGACAAAAAATAATGTCAAGGCTCGGTTTTAATAAAAATGAGTTTTCACATCAGTGCACATCTTCTGTGAGCTGCCAGCAGTTAAAGCTGTCTTTGAAAACAGATGCTAGACCTCCACCATGACCAGTTATCTGTAGGTAATGGAAAAAATGACAGTAAGGTTGAAGAGTTCAGAAAATGGGCTTAACTCACCAAAAATACGCCAAGTTTCAGTCACAAGTAAAAAATCCAAGTCCTGGGAGGTGAAGAAGACCTCGTTAGCTGTTGAGCTGGTGTTAGACAGAGTCAGCGTGATCGAGAGTGACTGAGATGGAAGACCTAGTCGGGAGGTCCGGTGCCACCGGGTTTATTCATTGGTAGGGAGGTTCAAGGGAGCACCAGGAGGTGAAAGGGACAAGAATACGGTGTTAGGGAAGTCAGTCAGTCAACTCATCTGCAACACATCTCATTTCATCAGTGGACCCAACTCAAGTGGTTTCTAACTGGTTTTATTCTGTTATATTCATAGACAGTAAGAGCAAGGATGCTGAGCACTTGTGTCATTTCACAGTTACGTTACAGCATCACTGCTTGTAGAGGAACTGCTGAACTTCTGAATGAATTCTACGACCAATAGAGTTTGAATTGTTGCAGCTCTATTGATTATCACTGCCACGTTGTCACAAACAGATCTAATTGCATGTAACTGCCACCTTCATCTTGCTGAATTCCAAACCGTTCACAGACCGCTTTTGGTCTGATTGCGTTTTGTTGCTGCTCTTTTTGTTTGCTGCAGTTTCTTCCAAGATGGCAGCTGACTGCGAGCGGTCGCAGACCTGCTGCCTGCCATCAAAGGCAATGAAACTGCAACATGTTTACACGTGGCTGTGATCGTTTTGTCCGTGCCGTTGTAACGTCACACAACCAAATGATTACAAAACATACATTTAAAAGTTGAAAATTTAGCCTTGGAAATCAGGTCCTTTTTGATAAATCACTGAAGAACAATTGAGGGCATTTTAGAGCTGCCATAATTTAAATTATTGCTATTTTTCTAGCTAAAAGGCTCAAATATGAGAATTTACATTATAAAAAAAATATTTTGGCACATAGGGAGTCTTGAGAATGTCAAGCTTAGGCTCCAGGATATTGAGTCACTGAGTAATTACAGTGTAAATCTTTTATAATTTCTCTGCTTCTATAAACTAATCAGATATAATTTAATCGCACTGATATTGATTTATGAAACTAAGTTCGATTAGCCCAGTCATTACAGAGTGGTCTTTTCTCTTGTTGTTTTTTCTGTTTCAGCAGTTTGTTCCTTAAACATTCAGCAGATATTTGGAGTGTAGAAATAAATAAAATTTGAAGTAAACTAGGAAAAAAGAGGAGATTTGATTCAATTCAGGGATGTGTTTTTACAGAACAATGCATTATAGGAAAACACTTAATACTCGAAGTTTAGAGCATTTCCTGAATGGTTGCAGTCGGCAGACAGACAGTAGTAAGCAGGACGAGATGGAGAGGAAGTGCACATCTGAATCAACAACTGGCCCGTGAGTCCACCAGATCAGCCAGGTGCCACCGCCATTAGAAATATCCAGCTCAGATAGTTGCAGCAAGAGCCACTGACGTCTGAAATTACTATTCCTATTATGTGGTCAGTGGTTGGATTTAGTTCAAGACTCTGTGGCTACAGGGATGCTTCACAGTCAGTCCAAAGTCATCCTCAGAAAACATATTCTGCCAATGAAATTACTTTCTATGTTTTCTAATCTTTAGAATTTGAAGGTGGTTTAAACAATCCATCCAGGGCACTTGTCTTTGTTGCTCCCACATCTCAGTGAGTGCTTTCTGTAGTACAGAGATTTTTAATTTTATGTAGAACGGTAGCATGGAACAAAAGGAAGAAGTGACACAAAACGTGTCATATTGCTGAATCCAACTTCTTTGAGTTGGCCTTTTGACTCTTTACGTCTCATTAAATGACCAAGTCACAAACAGCTGTACATCAAAGGTCAGAGACTCGTGTTTGAATACATATCCAAGACTCACTGTGGATGCAGATGTCTTATGCAACAAACATCATATTTTCCCACATAAAACAACCATTCTCTGGTGATTGCACGTGAAGTGACTTTTCCAAAGCTCCTCGTGTTCGTTTTTCTTACGAGCAGCCTTGTAATGTTGAGGCTTTTCTCCTCTGTTCTTACTGTGCCCATTTACAATGCAAAGCTATGCTTTTTGGTCACAGTTTGTGTTTTTTTTTACAAGGACTTTGCTCCAGCATGATCCACAGAGCATTAGAGGACATATAATTACAGCGCTGTATGGTCATGTCCCCCAGAAACCTCAGCTAAAGCCTCCATTTTGGGTTTTCCACCATTTTCACTCACTAAGGTTTGCATAAGACTCTTGTTTTAAACACAAGCCAGACATGACTTCAATCCAAGGTGTTCAAGTCTGTGTTTGTATTTATTTTGGTCCACAGAGGTGAGTCGGGGTATTTGTCACACTGTTTTTGTTTGTTTTTGCCGACTTCTCTGACTTCTCTGACCAATGAAACCACAGTCATCCTGCCTGCGGTTATGGTGTGGAGTGTGGCGGACCAGGCGGCAGTTTACACTGTGGCTCCATGTACGAGTGCACGAGCCTCAAACGTGTCGGAGCAATGCAGCAGGGAGAACGAAGGGAGAGCAAGAGGACTTCAACTGGCAAAAAGCCCAGCCCGTCACAAAAAACAGTCTAAAAGGGCTTATTCTGTGATAGTAGGAATGCAAGACCCACACCAGCAAAAATAACTGTTGTTACATCCCAGATACGCTTCAGATCAAATCCGGTGTCATCGTCTAGGTGACATAACTCCTGAGTAAATGCATTCTAATAGGAAAGTTGGAAAAGAAGGAAAACAGGATTTGTTTTGATTCTCAGCAAGGTAGCCGTTCATGCTTAAGAACAGCGCTGCAGGACTTAATGTGGCAGGATGGATTAAAAGTTTTAAAGTTTCACTCATGCTTACGTTTGCTTACATTGTTACCTCGGGGCTGGTGGGGCTGCTTCTGCTTTTAGAGTGGGAAATCCAAGTAGAGTAGATCACTCCAGATGAAAATTCTGAAACACCATTTGTTTGGGTCGAGCAGGGTTTTTTACCTAAATGACCAACCAGTCCCTTCATGTATCACTTGGATTTACCTCAGATAACAAAAGGATGAAGCCAGATGACTTTATCAAAGCCTGCAGGGGAAGGAGGCAGCTGTGAACTGCTGGGTCCATCAAATGTTTCACTTTGACAAAAGGGTGACTCTTGCTTGTGACTGTTACGCTTTAAATTTGTTTTCAGAATAAAGTTTTGCTACAGAAACACCATCAGTTCAGGTTCTTTCAGTGTTGTTGCAGTTGCTGCTGTTTGCTAGTAGAGGCCTCCAACTCTGTGTGAACTTGTGTCGATGTGCTCGACAAGTGGGCCAAAACAAAAGCAGCACTATAGTGACCTTATCACACCGACCTCTGTTATCCACTGACTCTGTTCTCTGTCAGCGTGGTGACAGAGGCTGTGACAACAACTGCACCACCTCCTGAGCTCGCTCGTGAAGTGGCTGTCCAACAAAAACACACACAAACACACACAGATCGTGTCTAACAACTAGTTTATTCTGACGGAATAAAGGGAAAAGGTGTGGTTGTCAAGTCTTAAATCTGTTTCTGCTTTATAACACATAAATAGATTAAACTTTTGTGTCTTTTGTATCCAAGCTTTGAGGTTACAAACTTACAAAAGATTTCATTATAATTGTGGAGTTTTTTATTAATGGTTATGTTATGTTTAAATCTAAATATCTGTGTTTGTGTGATGCAGTTTTCAGTATTTGTCTGGCTTAGAAAGATGTTAAAGTGATATAGGAGTTCAGATTTTGATGAGTTTTGATTATTTTGGCAATTAAAAATCCAAGATACCCAAAGTCCAGAAGGCAAAACAGACAGAAGTCTGACAAGGAGCTCAGTGAACTAATAATAGACACACAGAGAGCAACAGACAATCTGATGAGGACAAAGGGAAACGCAGAACTATATGTATGTATATGTAGGCATGATTGGAGATGAGATACGTGTGGGAACATACACAAACAGATGAAATTCATGCGGACGGGAGCAATAATAGGATGTAAAACCAAAACAAGGCACGAGAAAACTTTCAAACTAAAGCATAACCCAAAGACTTACATGCAGACATGAAGAAACACAACAAATATAGCACAGACCACGAGTCTGTAGGGGAGCTGATACAAATGCTTTCTGTCAATGAGTAGATGTGCGCAGAAATACAGTTTTCCTGCATGGTAACAAACTGGTCATGGAGATTATTCTATTCTATTGTATTGGCCACCAAGGAGCTGACAGTATGGTAAAGCCTGTACAGAGTACAACACTACGACAGACACTGTGAACTCACAAATCCAGCTGCTGTAACGTTACTGTAATTTAACAATAAACCTGCAGTTTATCAGAGAGCTGCCTTTCAGAAGTTTGATGCTTTGCTTCCGTGTAGAGTTTCTCTTGAAGGAAAAGTAGTGAAAGAAAGTAAAGTAATGTTCAAGAGACACAATTAACCTCAGCTCTGGGAATCTAAACCTGAATGAATATAACAGGGGGCCAAGATCGAGGAGGGGGTACATAGTGAGTCCTGCTTTTCTCAGTTAAATAAATTACACCAGACCACAAGCCGAGGCTGCCAAATGAAAACTGGCCTGATGTTGGCACACAGATGACACAGGGCTGACATGATTACTTTATATTTTCCAGCAGCTCCCCTAATTAAGAGCGCTTTAAAGGGACTCGAACCCGAGGACAGATTGGCAGCCTGCGCTGGGCATCTGCCGTTGCATTCAAAGAGCCTGTTGGTAAGAAGAAGTCTTTTGCAGAGGAGGATTCAAATTATTTATTCCCATGTTATTACTGGAAACTCTAGCAAAACTGAGGTTTAAGATCTGCTGACATAATTATAAGATTGAGTTGCAGAGTACGAGGTCAAATGAAGACAATTTAACTGCCTGAGAAAAGCAGACAAAAGAAACAGACTTTGCAAAGGTGCAACTTCTACAGTTCAGGAACTCTGCACCCGGTTGCATCAATCTCACAGATAGCAAACAGCCTAGAGCTCAATCAGCAAAATTCAGACTTCCCAAGATTTCTGCAAGGCCTCAACCCTCCACTCTCCCTCACTAGATCATCCTTTTGTCATGCAACTCCCCCGAGATCCGTCAGCTGCATTTGAGCTGCCAAGAGTTTTCCACTTAAGCACTTTTTTTTCCAGTGTGGGGGTTCTGCTTTTGTGCCAGGGTACCATCTTTTACCGTATACTGAGGCTTTACAGCAGCCAGAGTGAAATGTGTTGATGTAGGCGTTGCATAACATTAATAATGTGGCAGAACTGACAACTACCGCAAAATCTGTGGGTGTGTTTTTAAGCTGTTCTTCTGACACTAAAGTTTTGGGTGGGGCACTGTAGATTTTTAAGGGTCTCTGCCCTCCCCCCCTACACCAACACCCACCCAACATGAGGCATGGCATCAACTGCAGAGTGTGTGCCAGGCTCGTCGCGGTCGAAGCGACCCTGCGAGCCAAGACGATAACCCAGATGCAAGGGATTATGGGTTTTATATTCAGTTTACAGTAACTCTGGTGTAATGTGAGGGTGGGATGGGGAGCTGGGGGAGAGGGGGCTGTGGCTGCGGTCGATGTGTCACACCGAGGTTTCTGTCAGTTTCTGCCCTCCAGCAGTTTTCATACATTTGTTATTGCAGGAGCTGAACTGTAAATTTGCAGCGCTGCAGCTTTCGTCTCCTGTGGAGGGTATTTTGTGATACTCGCGATGATCACAATCAGAGGGCGATCATTTAAACCTCCTTAAGACTGCGACACACACCGCAGCTTTATTGGCCAACTTTTAAGTGTAATGGTGCACAGAAGCCCTTTAATCATGTGCAGTGCGATCAACATGTTGCCAGGAAACATTTGACTTGATGTTTATGCTTTTGGTCTTCGTGTCTTTGTCTTTTGCTGGAGGTTTGGCCAGTTTATAATTCTCAAAAATTGACTTTTTAATGTCAAAGGCCTTTAAAGGGCTTGCATTTAGCCACAGGCTCCCGTAAGTAAGAATTTTTCTCTATGAGCTCAGTTTGTGGAGATTTTGACTTTTGTTCTTTCTGTGCGAGCAGACAAAGAGCTGGGGAAGAAAGTCTGATACAGCACTAATGACTGTTCATTTCTGCTCACTCATTGTTCTAATGGCATTATAATGGAGTTTAACCACTCCTTATCCCTCCCTTTGGGAACCACTGGTTGATTAAATCACTCCCTAAACTTCAGCTGTATGTAGATGCATCAGCTACGCTGTGCTTACTTTCAAGCTGTCCACCAGTGCAGGGACTTACTGTCTCATTAGAGCTGCAATCAGTTATCCAAGAGATTAGAAACACTCAGATAATTCATTATTTTTCTACTTTCTACTGTATTTCTACTTTCTACTGTTTCAGAAAAAAAGTAATAAAAAGCACCTGCCTTTACTTAAATGGGCTTCCAAGTTTTAGATTTAATTTCTGAAATAAAATTAATATTAATGTTTTCCAAAACTTTCTTAATTAAATGCATCTTTTTTTGGTATTATACACCAACATGTAGTTAGACTTTTGATTTCTATTAAAAAAGTCTCCAGCATCGTCAGATGAGCCGGGTTTTATTAGTGATCTTATTGTGAACAGTTTTACATCGAACATTAAACTGTGGTGGGGATCTGCTTTTGATATTACTTACTTAGTACCTGGGTAGCATGAAACAAGACATAAATTACCTGCAGTTTGATTCATGCGACTCTGCCACACAAAAATGCATCCCGCCTGCAGGATTCATAACTCTGCAGGGAAAGTCGGGAAGACAGCCTTCAGTATTTCACCGAGCTGCTTTCCTTTTGTAGCCTCGTGGACTTTTGTCAAGCGCTTTAAAATATTGTTCAGGATAGAGTCATTTAAAGTTTTTATGCTATTGATTTGAAGTGTGGAAAACCAGGAGAACCCAGACACAGCTTTAAAAAATAGAAAAAGTCTTGACATAGGAGGCATATTTTGTAGATTCTCTGTCTGAATCTGACATCACAGCACCCCGACAGCGTGTATTTGGCAGCTTTCTGTTCTCTTTGCTGCGGCCAGTCAGTTATATCATCAGCTTTTCTTATTTTTATTTTTTAAGTTGATTTTCCTTTCCTCTTTGACTTTCCCTTCCAGTGCCTGACTAATATTTTCTACCTCAGTCAGCTCTGCAACTGTGCAGAAACTAATGCAGAGACAGAAATCTGGGGTTAGATGGAAATTTGCGTCATGTGCCTTGCTTCAGATGTCACTAGACTCTAGTATTAAACTTACTATTAATATTAGCACCGCTGCCTGTTGCCTTTACAGTGATGCAGGAACTCATTTAGAAGATGATTCACTCCCTTATTTGCTAAAATCCAGAGTGATTTAGACCGAGCGCCGTCATCAATCCTGAGATAGATTCACTGAGACCGTCTTCCTGTAAAGGTCATTCAGGCAAGTTGGAGTTATGTCTTAAAATTAAGCAGCTGATAGCAGTCATGTGAAGAAGTGCATGTAAAGTGTGTTCTTCTGTGGTCAGCTTTAGCTGCAACATTAAAGCTATCCACATGAAAACAGCTTTACCTTCTTTTACCTGCGTAACAAACAGAATAGCTTACATACATGCGTTTCATCCAGAAGCTACACAATAACATTACTGACAGACATATAACGCTGAGGACGCAGGGTCACGTGTTTGCTTCTTCAGCGATGTGTATTCTTTTATTAAAAGAGGAGAAAGTTTTTTAAAAAGCAGTCGAAATCTTGCTGAAACACAGGCTGAAAAAATGTGCTCAAACATTTACAAGAAAAGCTCCCAAATGATGTGTTCATCATAAAATGATGAGCTGATTTCTGGTAAAATAGTCATTTTCTTGAACATTTCTAAGTTTTTTCTATTTAATTTTCAGTTTGTTCTCATAAATTTCTGACTTTAATCTAAAACATTCAGATTTTCTGGTAGTTCCACATTTTTTTTAAATCTTACCTTAACCTCCTAAGACCGTACATCTTTCACGGCATACATTTTTAATTTCTCTTTGCTATTTGGGCTGATTATAGAACAGTGGCAGTATAATGTCAGTGGATATCAGGCCCTTGTAGAGCAAAATTTAGTATCTTGGTCCAGACAACCCAAACTGTGATGTCCACATATGTGGATTCCAGGTCCTAGAAGGTTAAACAACCTTAATAGGCCAGTTTTGCTTTTACATTCAGGAGCTGATAAATTAAAATCGATTAATATATCATCAATGTGACCAGGTGTGACTAGGTTTTTACAGTTTTGCATACTTTAGGGGTTTAAACAACAGAAGACACAAAAGTAGGCTGATTTCACAAGCCAATCGAACCCAAAAAGAGTAAAATAAGCTCATTTCTAAACCACACAGAATGCATGAGAACCTCACCAGGTTATAGTCCAGAACATGCTGAACTGGGTCCTAAATTTTGCAACATTTTCTCTAATAATTGTTGTAAAAAGGTGTAAATTGCTTCATAAATGTCACGAGAACAAAGAAAAAAGGGTTTCTCACAAACCCGCTTAGTGTGTCCCCTCCAGTGCTAGCCCCTTCACTGTCATTACTCTATATTATCTTGTCAGTCTGATGGGAATATTACCTTAATAAAATGGCTTTGTTGCATGAAGTCAAATGAAAATTATTTTAGGGTTGTCAGCACTTACAGATCCTGAAAGGCCTGTGATTGAAACTGAATATGGTAATAACATGAGTACAAATGTCTGGTGAGATTAATATAAAAGCAGTGCATCTGTTTTCATTTGGGCTCTGTTTTCTCTGAAGCCCCTGTGCGGTGGTGGAAGAAGCATTGCTTGGACTTCTAACAGCATTCTGCAGTCGGTGCAACGCGTGTGTGCACGAGCGGGACGCTGTTGACAGTGTGAGTGAAGAGAGGCCGCGCGAATTAACAAAATATCCTCGGATTCTAAAAATACTTCAGCTTATGGGACTCATTTGATGTGTAATGTCTCCAGACATGTGTGTGTGTGTGTGTGTGTGTGTGTGTGTGTGTGTGTGTGTGTGTGTGTGTGTGTGTGTGTGTGTGTGTGTGTGAGCGTACGCTCGTGTATGGCACTTTGCTTATTTTCTACTGTTTAAAGAGCCACATGAAAGTTTCCCTACGCTCAGTAAGATTGTCTGTTTTTTTCATCACAAACACAACCAGAAATATGTTGGCGCAGTCGCTACTATTATGGGTTTTTTTACTGATCCTGGTCCAGATTTTACATTATGTGTCCAGTGGATTTGAACTGTGGAGGTGTGTACACATTACTGCCAGCTGGCTGTAAGCTCAATGCATCAAATAGGAGTGGAAAAAGGTTTAGGATACATAAAGCACGCTTTTGTGCTGCAGCCAAACTTGTCCAAGTGAAAAGGTTCAGGACTGCAGTCTGGAAGAAGCTCAAGGAAAATAATGGTTGCTGAATGTAATGGAGTAAAGGCCATTATGTGAGGAGGAGGAGGAGAGAAGAAGAGTCAGTCTGTCCACTGGTCAAGTGGAGGTGCTTTCTCTAAAAGCACCTGCCGTTCTTTGTTGCACTAAATCAAGCAGGGTTGCCTCCCTGAAGACCTCCAGATGATGATACTACCACCTGGAGCTCTAGGCGTCTCCCTGCTCCACCTTTCCACTGTAGGTAACTTCAACATGCAACGCAAACAGCGAGCGACTTCCAAACAGCCCCATCTGCGCTCATTACTCGCTCTTTCTCACTGTTTAAGAATTCCCATGCGGTTTGAAGCTTTTCTCTAATGAAGCACAATTAAAATGAAAAGAAGGTAATGAAAAATATTTACCCCCAGTCCAATGAAGTGCCTTGGGAAGTTGATGACTGCTCTTAATAAAAGCCATATGCCTGTTCTTATAAAATCCTGTTTTTGTGGCACACATTTCTTAGGCGTTGGCTGTTGTGCCAGTAAGTGAATTAACTCCTGACAGTGGGTAGGAGAGCAGTAAAAGGCAGTTTATCAGAAGCAGGAGATTCATGCTGCAGTCGTCACCGTGCCAAATCTCCAGCAGAGATAACCAGTCGCTGGACTTTATGGAAAGGCGTTCATTGAACTGAGATGTTTATGCTGAAGCGCTTCGATAAACACGTCACATTATCTTTTTTCCTGGTCTTACGTTAGCATATAGAACAATTTGGTAAACATATCTGAGGTGGCTCTGACGGGAAATGAACAGCTGACCTTGGCAGTATTAGAGGCATGCATTATTCATCAAGCTGGAGGGAAATCTTTTTTTTTTCGTTTCAGGAAACATCCCAAAATTTCCAAAGCGGTGACTTGAAATACAAACATGCACATGAAAAGTGAGCAAAACCACAAATAAGCGACATACAGAAGGCGGGATAGAAACTACAGCCAGCCACGAGGCCGAATCTGCAAATCAGAGTTTTTCCACTGGCTTCGAGTTTACATTATAAACCTTGACCAATGTTTTAGTTCCTTAAACTATGACAACAGATCTTTTCATGTGACAACATGTTAAAATATCCATTAAAAATCCAATCTGGGTTGAAAGTTGATACTCTTTTCCCAGTACCAGGACCAGCTTGCAGCTGTTATTCAAGCACAACCTCCTGCCACTTTTCAGAAGCGTCCTTGCAGTGCAGTGGATACAGCATTGCTGTGCTCTGTTTATTGTTCCATGTGTATTAGAGGTGACAGCTTTTTGAAAAGCCCAGTAACCATATTTATCTGGTCATTGTTTCACAGCTGTCATTTATTCTCTAAATTAAAGTTTTGATTAAGTTGAAGTTTTAAAAAAAACGTAGTTTTTAATACGTCACTGTGGTCATGTTGTTGTTTTATCTTAACACTCTCCTAAGTGTCTTTGATCCTTCTGAGCCCACAGCTGTCTGTTCTGGCCTTGAAGTTGTTAAGGTGTGATTGTGGTTGTTGTATATTGTGTACAGTTATGTTAAGGTAGTGTCGTAGCTTTAACAGTTTATAGTCACCAGTCCAGTGCACGAGTACGTTTTATTGAGCTTGTTGTAAAACTTTGGATTTCTTTTAGCTGAAAGAACTGGTTGATCTCTACTTGCCTTTAAATGAGGACTCAGTGCAGGAGCACAGAGAAGCCTAAACCACAGAGAGATGCTGCAGCAGGTGTTAAAGGTGATGGTGCTGTGAAAACTTAGGGGTAAAAATAGGCCCACAGCCCCTTTTTTTGTCATTTTTTATTCTTATGCCAGCACTGAAGGGGTGATATTTTCAGAGTGAGTCCAATGTGCCGAAACGAGCAACAATAAATGGTTACGTTGCTGTGACGCACTTCATGTGACAGCTCTTCAGAACAAATTTTGATGTGACATAATGTTCCTAAAATTCTGGATGGGAATTCACGATTCCCATAGGAAAAATGACTTGATTAGTGGATGTGTACTCTGCCGAAGTCACTGGTGGTCATGCTACAGCTATTCACCAAGTTCAGCTTCTTGTCATGAAACTTTAAACAAACATGCACGACTCCCTCAGGATTTCAAAGGGTTTTGCAGACTATATACAACTCCTGAGAGTGATAGCAAGAACAGTGTGAGCAATCCAGAACAGGACTGAGGATGTGGAAAACATACTGCAACATGCATGAAAAGGAACGTCACGCTCTGTGCTTGCTGTGTGGACCGCCTCCAAGTTCTCAGGTTTAAGGTTGCAGAGAGGCCTGAGTGGATTATGAAATTTACATGTATGGATACAGCCGTGTTCTTGGAGAACATGGATTCACTTTCACAGCTTTAGTGACTTTAAGTGAGGTCTAATCACAAACAACAATGAAGAGATTTTGTCCACTAAGAATCTTAAGAAAGAAACTTCTTTCCACTCGTCAGAAATCTGAAATGTTTCCACATGAGCTGCTTGACTGAAAATACTCTCAGTCTGGGGTTGAAGTGTCACCGTCTCAACATATCAGAGAGCTCTCAACGGTAACATGCAGCTGATATGAGAAGCTGTGACCAAAATTCTGTCAGAGGGGAATTGTTGAGAAAACAGTGAGGACTGGACCGATGGCAACATAATGTCCTTGTTTCGTTATATTCCCACGATGCTTTCACCAGAAGGCTCACACAACCAGCCTTCTGAACTTGTGTTCAGGATATTTTTAGGGGGAAATCATCTTCCTTCGGCTCCTTGAGAGCCTGACAGGGTCGCCCGAGCCGAGGCGTGCTCTCTCGGGCTGATCTCTGATCGGATCCAGATGCTGCTGGAGTGTGGAAGGGGACAGCACAGGAGCGTGGAGGCTTCACGGCAGCACTGATTGATAGGGGTCAGGATCAAGTTAGGAGTCACATTTCCTGACTGTGATCCCTCTTTCTGTCTCATTTTCTTTCCTCCTAATGCTCTAACCATACCCAGCCATCGCGTCTGCTGTCACGGTGTCTCCCGACGCCTGTGTTTTATGCTCTCGGCTGAGACGGCACAGAGCTCAGCGGGCAGCGTTACGCTCAAGTCTGGCACTTTGCCTCACCTCTGCTGAGCTTTAATGAAGTCTTTTACTTTCATTTAACTAGAATTTGTGGGTGCCCCAAACCAGTCTTTCAATGAATCTTTCCATCCTCCAAACTGTGAAGTGTTAATAATAGCAAAGCAAAAACAAAACAACGAGTGTAAAACTCCAGCTGTAGAATATTTTCCACAGTGTGATTGAACAGAAGAGGTTTAAAGCTCAGATTTGTCACTGTTGCTTGTTCCATCAGCCAGTCACATATGTAACATATGTCCACTGTAAGTCTCTGCTTCTCCTTCCCTTCAGGACCATGCCGACCCTGCAGAGCTCTGCCGTCCTGCTGCTTTTTAGCATCCTGATTGGACTGAGCTGCTCTCTGGACCCAAGAGACCCCAATGTGTGCAGCACGTGGGAGAGGTGAGGCCTGCTTAAACACACAAACAAACAACTGTCACTGCTATGATACAATGTAATCATCATACATTGCATATATGAAAAAATGCAATTTACTAAATTTAAAAGTTAAAGTGGTCAGACGAGACATTAGGACACAAAAACAGCCAAATAAAAAGAACATTGGTGTTATTTATGGTACCTCCTCTGTGGAGGCTCAGAGTCAACTTTCTAATTAAATTTCAGCATCACTTTTATTGCTTTAGTCATTTGTGTTTAGGATAAAACTATTTGGGTGACTAACAGACCAATCAAATGCAAGAAAACAGAGTTCAGTCAGACAATTTACTGTAAAACAGATACATGACATGTCTTTACTAAACTGAGGCCACAGTATGGCAGACATTTACAATGGCATCGAGTGTTGTTGATGTCATCTACACCCAGGGTGTGTGCTTCAATTCTGTCAATTCCATCTTTCTCACAGACTCTGTGGAAAAGTGCATCTAATAGCTATTTAGATAATTCAGACAGGACTGATGATGATGACGAACAGCACTGCCACTCATAAAAAATCTCCTGTGAGTGGGTGTAGTATTTACACTGTTTCTGCTGTTCTGCCTTACAGCTTCACCACCTCAGTAAAGGAGTCCTACTTGCATCCTTATGACCAAGTGGGAGAGGAGCCCTGCTCGGATCCACGGACTTCCTACAAATGCATGCGCCACAGGTAGCTGAAGCAGAATGACTCATTTCCTTCCTGACTTCCTCTTCCTGCCAGGGGATAGTCAAAACATAATGTGCGCCCTATGTTATTCTTTCAGGATCACCTACAAAACAGCCTACAGGCAGGCGGTGAAGACTGATTACCGCAAGAGATACCAGTGCTGTCCAGGCTACTACGAGAGTCGAGGCAAATGTGTCCGTAAGTAGCTGTGGAAACCTTTGCACTCTTTGCTCTTACTCGTGCATCAGTGTCATGTTACTAAGACAGAAAGGTGAGACAAATCGGTCTGGAGAACTTTTAACAGAGACCAAAACCGACATTAAAGTTCTCGCTACAAGAATGAAACAAGATAGATGTGAGTAATGATTACACTGTTACATTTTTCCTTATACTAAAGATGTACAGCCACAGCGATGCTACTCACTGGTTTCACTTAACAAGGCAGCAAAGTTTAAAGTTATTAGCTAAGTGGAGCAAGTTACATACAAGTGGAGCAGGTGCGATGCACGGACACAGTTATCTTCTAATTGGTGTCTCACAACAGGCTGATAAAAATACAAGGCTGTGTCATAGACAGACATTTATTAGATAATTCTATTTAAGTGTATTTTGTTGCACTTCTATTTAAAAACAGGAATACAGCGAACACTGTGCAGAGAACCTCACCAGACAGCTCTCAGGAAAACTGCAGTTCCTCTTGTGGCCACTTGTGACTGGTTTGAAAAACAGCCCAATCCCCTTTGACTTAAAAGGGGATTCCCTTAAAAGGGAAAAACTTAAAAGCATTAGAAATCATGTGAACAGCTGGTGTTAAAAACAGCATCCCCCCCCTCCCAACCCCCACCATAATAACAACCGTATTATTGGTTGTATAACTCGAGCTTTAGCCGGCACCCTGCAAGGCCTCATCTTCAAATTCAAGTCACTGAATCTATCGAGGATGAGAGATTAACAGAATTATCTGAAGGCACACAGCTTATTGTGCAGCTTATTGTGAGGCACAGCCTATCCAGCAGGTTTCTCAGGGACAAGATAAGTGTCTGTGCATCTGTACAGGTTGTGGCTGCTGCTTTGCTCTGCCCTGTCATCCAAATATGTCACCTTTTGTCTTTAAAAAAAAGCTGACGTGGAAGCAGCCAAAATACTAATGTTAAGGCACTGAAACGAAGAGTACAAAAGGAAAAGCATTCTGACACTGGCTTATAGACAAAAACAACATCAACCAAGTCAGTCAGTACCAACACACTGATTAGTTTGCAAGCAATACTGTGCTACATTTGTGCACGCAGTAACTCATTCACATTACTCGAAGAAAGTGTTTTATTTCCTCTTTTTCCATGCAGTGTGCATCGTCAGTATGAGCAGCACGTGGCACACAAATAACCAAAATTGTAGGTTCACTACCCACTGGAGTTTCTCATCCTGCTGGCAGTAATTGCTGGAATTTTTCAGAAAAATATATTTGATGTGTTTTCATTCCAAGATTTCACATCATTTTAGGAACTTTTGTTACAATAGTTAAGCTTCTGTTGAGTTCAGACGTGCGGCACTGCTGCCTCTGCAGCTCAAAGCAAAGAATGCTCCATATCAGTGTCATCATTTGTATGAATTCAGCATTTGATCAGCTTGTTTTCATGTATCATGATGCAAAAATAAAGTATGTAAGCTCATTTTTTAAATAAGTAAGTATTCTATATCCTATATATTCATTTTTTCTACTCTAGTGATGGTGGCCTTAAAGTAAGAGGAGCTAAAGCAGCTTGTTGGTAGCGGATGAACTGACGGGCTGCACCGAGACCCATTAAAACCTGAATCATACAAAGATTCTTCAGTAAAGTCAGAGAGTAAAAATATGACGCTGGAAATGAGTATAATAAATTCATAAAAAAAATTACATTATAGAGTAGTGAAGCAATTTTACCAATCCATTTTTACAGCTTCATTTTAATTAAAGTTAAAACTTTCATCCACATTGATTTGATTTGTGCCTCAGGTATTGTATAATCATGTTGTCTTATAATTGCTGTACATCTAAATGACCCCAACTTAAATATACGTGGAAGTATTTGGTGCTCTTTTAAATGCCATCACAATTTGAACTGCAAAAACAAAACAACTTAACAGGTAAACTCATAATCTCATCATTATCTAATGTTCTGCTGAAAAACATGGTTCTTCTTGCTCATGAAGATGTTACTCAAGGTGTATGTACACCTAAACAGTGTGACACGCTCATCACCCACAGCAGCCTCTCCCACCAGGACAGTTTGCCCAACAATGTAATGTAAATTGCTCAGAACCAGCTTGAGGAACATGACAAAGATCCCAATATGCCAAATCTGCCTCCAACCTCTCAAGATCCCCGTCTGACTGAGCATCCAAGGAATAAACTGGTACAAACCCAATTTTCTGTGGCTTCACATTGCAAGCCACACGACTCAGAAATCCACCATCCATGCCCTGAAGGGGCAGAGTGGGTTTGTTGGTACAAGGGAGACACAATATTAACCCCACTTGTAGAAATAAGACTCTGTAGGTGGAAGTTTGAAGTTATCGGCTTTTTCACACAAAGGTGGGGCGCCTGAGTTTGTCAGTTTATATTAAAAAAGTATTTTTAATAATATAAAAGTTGTTCATGATACACTCAAAACAATAATTCTTTGCCCTCATGGACACAAAGCAATAAATGTGAGTGAAATAAAACTGAAATATATTAAATCAAGTAATTAATCATTAAGGAAAATATGATTTGAATGTATACAAATCAAGTCAATTTAATTTGACCAGATATCATTAAATGTAACATTTTCCATTGTACTTATGTAACAAAATGAAAAGTTAGTTAAAGTCAGCATTCTGGGTTAAAATATTTGTTTGAGTGTATTACCACCGATGAAGAGACCCAACTGTCATCATACAAGGACATGTTTCTATTGGTCCAGACTCAGTATGTCAGCTCTCTGGACATACTGATATAATGGAATTCAGGCACGAAACACATTGAATTTAAGACATGAGTAAATATTACATAAGGTTATAGTACTTCTTTATTAAGAAGTATTCTAATGCAAAGGGCTAAAATTTGCAAGAAAGCAGTAAATACGTGCACATTTAAACCCTGATCTGCAAAGCAATTCACCCATTGTGCATCACTTTGTAGCTGATGGTTAGTTAGTAACCAACTGATGTTGCAAAGGTGACGCTGTGTAGTGTATTTACCACAGTCAACAGTTTCTTCAGTCCTGTTGGTATTTGCTTCAATCACTTGCCTGAAACATGACGCAGGTTTAATCGGGAGCTTTGTGTCTCTCTCCACATGGCTGCTACTCTCTTCTTGGCTGGTTTAAACAATGTGACTGATCAGTGTCGTCGCATAGGTTGAAACTGTTGCAGCTGTCAGCAGCGCACTGACACTCTCTTATTGCTTACAAACAGCAGCGACAGATATAAATAACACAAAACCACTCGTGAGGCTGCATGGTTTGAGGAAATTCTACAGTAGCTTCACAGACCTTCCCATTCATCGCTGGATGATCTTAGGAGTAAAGTATGATAATAAGAAGGCTTGCGTGCTTTGTGCTTGAAAAACTGACATTTTGTAGACGGATGCTTGTCGCCCAGCAGAGATAATATGCGTTTACGGTTGCCTATTGTGTGCCACCTTTAGCCCAACCTCTGATTTTCATGACTGACACGAGAAAGGCCAGAACGGAACCAGATGAGCGTGTTTTGAGCTTTGTAATTGAAATATCCTCCATCGACGTGTCATCTATAGCTCTGAACCCAGTTTCTGTACAATGTAGTGTTTTTTTTCTAAATATATATAATTACCTATAATTATGTTTACCTTGTTCGTTTGATGACATGTTAGATCCCCAAGTTTCCCTCCCCCAGTATCCGCACGCCTTCAATTAAAGGGGAAAAAGTAATCAGTAAAATTACTGTTTATTGAGTTTGAATTGAAAGAAAAACATGTGCATTCGCAGCACGTTGCTGTCAGCAGAGAAAACGCTTTTGTAACAAAAAAATTAAAGAGATTTGTAGTCTCCAGTCATAAATGCATGTTTGAATTCACTTAATTAACAGCAGAGCCGTTTATGATGTTGGCTTGCGCACAGCTGAGAGACTCTTTTTACAAGGAAGCTCCTTGACAGTCTGAATGGCATCTTAACGCTGGAGCTTTCAATTGCATGGTTGAGCCCAGCTGTCGAGCTGGCAGCTCGTGCGCCGCTTACGATGGGTGGAATACATTTACAGGGAAATAATACAGTTGAATAGATTTTGATTGTATAAACAACTCGGATTTGTTGCTTTGAAATCTATTTCATGGTGTTTAATGATTAAAAGAACAAAATCATGCCGACATGAAGCATAATTAGTAACTCTGGAATCTTACAAAAAATGGAAATGGAAAAAGCTTAGCTGCAAGGATTAATCAATCAATGAACCAAGCAGTAGAAAATCAATTTGTCATTTTTGTGATGATTTGTTGCACTTCTGTTTTGCATCATTGCAAACTGAATATCTTTGGAGCTGCACAGAAGACCTCTGAAGATGTCGTCCCAGCTTCTGGAAAGTCATCTGTTATTTTTTATTTGTTTTACTTTAAAGAGATTTTGCAGACTTTTACACAATGATTCCACAAAATAATCTGCAGTTTAATTGTTTTCTTTTCTTCAGCTTGTTTCTTGCAGTCTTCAGTGGCAGACAGTGACTCTGACTCAAACTTGATTTGAGTGAAAGTGAGTTTGTTCTTTCAAAGCCAGGAAAAAGCTTTTTGCTGCCATTGATTACGACAACGTCTTATTCACATATCATTGCAATGTCTCTGTAAACCGGACTCATCACAGCGCATCAAGTCTAACTTTTAAACCAATAACTCATCGCCGTGTCCTGTAGTCTGCTGTTGGCCGGCCATCTCGCTCTTGAGTCATGGGTATGTTTTTATTTACGAGGCCATGCTGGACAAACTACCCTCATATCTTCGGAGTGATTTCATGGAGCTCATCGTCCAATCATAATCTCCCAAGACACATCTCCCGCTGCCTGTTCCAGCGTATGAAGAGAAAACAGTATGTTTGCTACTGCAGCCAGTATGAGTTTGCAGAAACAAATTGAGTTAAATATGTGGTATCCTTTAGGTAAAAGGCTTAACTAACCTAGCAGTAAATTGTTCTTTTAGTCTGGACTGTATATAAAAGACGGACATAGGTAATGCAACATCACCAACTGGTTAATGGACTCTGGTTTTAAAGCCTTGAGTTGGTCATTTTGATCATCACCACCTCGGTTTATTGAAACCAAGCATGATAACAAGGGATACTTCTTTTTTTTTTTTTTTTTTTTTTGCCTGTCCCGTTTGGCTCTTTTGCCATCAGAATTGTTGTCTAAAGGCAAAGAAAGATGCCCAACGGATTTACTTTACCAAATTGACCATCCCAGCCTTGCCGTAATGGTCCATTTGATTCACCTTTTATTGTTTATTTTATTTTCACTTACTGAATATGGGACAGACTTGACTGGGGGAAAGAAGGGCAGAAAGAAAGAGGGAAAGAGAAACAGCTGAGAAGAGGGACGGGGGAGAAGGGCAAAAGACAAAAACCAACAGAACGGGCAGAGAAAAAAAAATGCATATATCAATCACCTGGATCACCTGCTGAGAAAGAAAAAAGAAAGTAAGCAGAAGAGAACAAGAGTAATAGAATAAACAACATCACAATGATATATGGGAATATGACAGTAAATACTAAATATTAAACATTATTGTGCAGCACATAAGATCAACAGAACACAGTGTGCTTTGAGGTAGGAGCCAAAAAGGGTGTAGTTTGTGGGTGTGATCACCCGTGTGTACACCTGTGAGCATGGACGCGCTTGTTTTTTGTTTTTTAAAAGGTTCCTTCATGTAATAATCTGCTAGAGGGTGTGGGGGGGCCACAGCCCCGTCCTCCAGGGCATGAAGCAGGTATGGAGGAGATCAAAACTCCAGACATCCAGAGGCCCCCAGAACACAAGAGACCAAGGAAGACCAACAGAGGGGCAGCTGCGCCACTGTCCCAGAAAGAGCTGAGGAGAGTCCCAGATGAGGGCTCACTCAGCAGCCGCGGAGCAGAAGCCAGGGGGAGTTGCAGTGACGCGCCCGTGAGCTCCGCCGGCAGCCAGCCGTGCCTGAGTGACCGAGCCCCAGGCCCCGAGGCCGGGGGCACCCCACCTCCGAAGTGGCCCGAGCAAGCCCCAGGCTCCAGGCCCCGATAAGCGGCCGCCAAGGAGTGAGCCGGTGTGTACCTGGACGCCCATCCCCGGATACAAAGAACCACCAACGCACCGACGTCTGAGGGGGTCCGCCACTGGCAGGGGAAGTGGTGGTAGGGGGAGATAGGCCTCCAAACCTTGGAGGGCCTAAGATGTCCCCAGAGAGGTGGCGCCTGACACCCAACCCGACATATAGACACAGACATACAGGCACACACAGATACAAACATCCATTCCCACCCTCATGCTCTCATATGCACTTACTCCACACTCAACCAACGTGGAGACAGACATAAAGAGACGCTGTACACACGATCACACTCCCCAAGCATACTCTAAGCCCCGGGTCTAGGTACCCTTGCCCCTGGAGGGGGGGAACTGCACCCAGACCCAGGTGGTGTTACCCTTTTCCCTGCGGTGGGGGGAGGCAGACCGCCCCGACTCCGCAGCAGCAGGAAGGCCCCACACTCCAGACCGCAGTCGGACGGCCAACTCCTCCTCCTAGCCCCCCCGCTCCAGCAGGTCGCAGAGAATGGGGGTGAGAGAAGACTCCAAACCTCCCTCCACCCGCTCATTGTAGTGTTGATGCATGTGTGTTCTAAGGTGCATTTAAAACCCAGGAGGGCATGGAGCTACCTGCCAGAGAGCAGCAGGTAAGCGCATGGGGATACTTCTACCAAGGATACCTTGGCTGAGCTATGATGTGAAGGGATTTTGCAGTGATACCAGACTGACTGAAAAAAGCAACATATCAGACTATTAATTAAATAAATGGTTGTTTGCATGTGAATGGCTTCAGTCTGTACCATAAAGAAAGATATGTTTTTAGTTTTTTTTAGGATCAGTTGTTTTGCAGTGATTTGAAAGGTCAAGTTGGAAGGTAACTTATAGGTCTATAATTTTTAAAATAAACCCCAAACCTTCAGTTTAGTTCAGTTTTATTTATATAAAGCCAGTTCACAACAATGGTCACCTTAAGGTGCTGTATATTGTCGGTAAAGCTCCTACAGAATTAGAAAGAAAACCTCAACAATCAGACAGTTTCATAGTGCAACACTTGGCCACTGTGGGAAAGAAGAACTCCCTCTCCACAGGAAGAGGCTTCCAGCAGAACCATGCTCAGGGAGGGGCAGCCATCTGCCACCACTGGTTGACATAAAGAGACAGGAAAGAACACACACGGTTGTCAGAAGATAAAATCTGATGATATCCAGTAGTAATATAAACACATGGAGAATGAAATAGGTGTGGAGAAGAAAAACCTAGTGCGTCATGGGAAGTCACTGGGCATGGCTGAATGGATGGCAGCATAACTACGGGATGGTCTAGGGTCATTATATCCAACCCTAACTATATGCTTTATCAAACATGGAAAGTTTGAAGGCTATTCTTTAGAAGGCAGACTCTCAGAGAGGGCGTTTGTCTCCTGAAACCAAACCCGGAGCTGATAGCTGAGCGCTCTGCCTCCCATTCCACTTTTAGAAATTCTTGGAAACACAAGCAGTCTGAGAGTGAAGTGTTGGGCTGATACATGGGTCTTTAAGATACGATGGGGCCTATTGTATGTGACGAGATGGATTTGAAATTTACAATAAAATTCAGAAGTCAAACCTGCCGCTGAGACCATAATCTGGTGTTTAGTGAGCGTCATTTTCTCTCATTTATAAACGGACTACTTCCTGCACCAGACTGATCACCCCTTGCTTGCAGATAGAAAGAATGCAGGTTTATGCATTGCTTTTTAAAAACTGCGCATGTCAATTTTTCATACACACACCTGTCTTTTAGTAAGTCTTCATTTTCTTTGTGCCCTCATACTTTGTAACCTGGTTTTTACAACAGTTTTATTTGCGTGCCTGATGTTGGATCGTCCTGATTGAAAGCACTTGGCGGGTCTCTCTGGAAAAAGAGGTCACCAGCCTCAGTGGAACCTGGTTAAATAAAAAGCTACTGTGCTTTTGTGACATTATCCAATTTTCTGGCCAAAAGCTTGAGATAACGTAAACATTAAAGCTTCTTTAAAACCCTGACCCTTCTCCACAAATCTGTTTCTAATTCTGTTCCTTCTCACCAACAGCTCGCTGCACTAAGGAGTGCGTCCACGGCCGGTGTGTCGCTCCAGATCGCTGCCAGTGCGAGGGAGGCTGGCGAGGAGATGACTGCTCCAGCGGTATGAATCAGCCTTCCTCTCGCTTACAGACATTTCCTCACTCTCGTCTCTTCTCTCATTTGCTGTTTCTCCTGTTGCTTTCGTCTCTTTCCCTTTCCCTTCAGCTCCACAGAAAAAAATACACTTCACATTCACAACAGGAAATGAGCAATGGCCATTAGTCAAGTGGCTGATCTTCACATACACCTCTCCATCACACACTGAAGCCTCTCCAATGGAAACAGCAAGGGAGCATTACCGCATGCACAGCAGTGACTCATTTATATCAGACTCAGTCCAGAAACCAGTTTACTAGTCCACAAGGAGGCTGAGCTGAACCTCCAACGTTCGTTCACGGTTACTGACAAAAAAAGAAGAAGCAATGTCAAGTCAGCTTTTCTTAAAAAAGCAGACATGTGCTGTCAAAATAAAAGGAATAAAACAATCACTACCTACAAACACAAGCAGTGAAGAGGTGGTAAGATAAGTCCTGTTTCATGCACAGAAAGGAGTCCATAAAGAAGAGTTAAGGCTGATCCTGCTGCACTTTTTGGCTCCTGTTACAGAACTGAAGTCAGCAGAAATGGTTATATAACCACTGAGAGTCGTGAATCTAACCCTGTTTGCCTTTTTTGAAATCTTTTTAAATTTGATCATCCAAACAGTGGAGTGTGAACTCAGAGCTGCATTTTTAAGGGGCTCCTGTTTCCCCCGTTTTCCACTATATTCAGGCCCATTTCATCGCACTCAGCTGGGTCAACAGTACACAGCCCCCCCTCTTCTGTTTTCCCCCATTCGTTTGCAGAGAGCAGGAATTAGCTTTAGCGGGTAGCGGTTGATGCCTTGACAGTGGGATGATGGGAAGAGGAAATGGAAAATGTTACCCCACTCTCCTTCTTTTGCATGGCTCACTTCTCTCTGTCTCTTCTTACACCTCCCTGCTACCCTAACCCTCACTTTAAGTTTCTTCTTTTCTTTTCTCCTCTTCCACTCCTTTTTCTTCTTGGCTCCTGTAATGGAGTCTTTCTTGGCAAAATATGACCCCACACTTCCTGGATGCCTGTGTGTTGAGCTAGTTAGCTGTGGGAAAGAGGAGAGGGGCCTAATGTTTTCATACTGAAAACATTCTGAATATAGAGACTAGATTTAGAAGGGGACATGGCTCAGCGTGACAAAAAAATAGAGGAGGGGGTTGGGATGAAATGGACAAACAGGCAATGAAGCCTCTGGTATTCCTCACGGATAGATTTTCTAGCTCCCAGCAGGTTTTTCAGGGACCCTGAAGGGTGAATTCCAAAAATCACCAGTGAGTGCTGCTTGTTAGGTGATCAGGAGATTATGTGGACTTTGGATGCAAGCAAAACCCAAGGCGCTGCTTGGACAATACACACGGGAAAAGGAAGAATGTTCCCATCGTGTCTGTCTGCATTCTTCATAAAGGACACTGAACACATGCCAGCTCTGAAGCGTGCAGCAGTTAGTGGCTTTACTTGCATGCAGTAATGCAGATTCCAGTTTGAATCACAGTAGTGGTCAAATTAATGACTCGTCCTGTGGCTAAATAGTCATATCTTCAACTCAGAAGGGAGGAGGATTTTCTGTTTAACTTTATTTAGAAATTCTTTTTTACAAGATTAACTATTTTTAATGCTGTACATACGCAGGGACAGAACGCCAATGCCACTGAAATATCAATAAGAACTCAAATTAATTTATAATTTAAGCTTGTTTTGTAGTTTTACTGCCACAAGTTGAGTAGCAAGGTTTGTTTTATAGGATCATTCATGTGTATGTATGCAAGTGTGAGGTGCATAAGAGCCGTGTGATCCCGTGAAAATCCATATTTAAGGTTTGCAATTTAGGATAATGTCACTTTGATTAAAAAAAACTGTATATATATATATATGGCTGCTTCCTTTTATTGGTCACCACAGGGGCTCATCTGCTTCCATCTCACCCTATTATTAACATCCTCTTACGTAACACCAAGTCTCTCCATGTCCTCCTTCACTACATCCATGACTCTGTGGTCTTCCTTTTTTCCTCCTGCCTGGAAGCTCTGTCTTTATTATGCTTTGTCCAGTATATCCACTCTCTCCTCTGCACTTGTTCAAACTGTCTGTCTAACACCAGTCTTTTCTAATCTTGTCCATCCTGGTCACTCACCTCCAGCTCGGCCTCCTGTTTTTCTGTCAGCGCCACCATCCCCAAACCAAACATCACAGCAGGTCTCACTGCCATCTTGGAAACCTTCTCTTTCACTCTTGCAGCTGTCCTTCTGTCACACATCACCCCTGACACTCAGCTCCATCCTGCCTGCACTGTCTTCTTCATTTTTCTTGTGGACTGTCTGTTTTTTGGGTGGTTGATCCTAGATTTTTAAACTCAACCACCTTTACCAGCTCTCCTCCGTACCAACTTCATCCCAGCCTCCCCCGCCACACTTTTATTCTGTAGGATAAATTTCTCTAATCAAAGTTGAGAAAATGTGTTTCTCAGATATTTCATAGTTCAAAATTGAAGGCCATCATTTCTGCATGTGTTACTGTGATAACCTATCAGGCACAGGGCAGGTTCACAGATGCAAACAATTAGAAAGGAAAATGGGCCTTCAATGCTCCCTTGACATCAACGTTTGGGCAATTTTGACTCTATTATAATGATTAAATCAGTGCTGGACATAGGTTGGCTAAAGTACGTGAAACAAACAGATGTGAATAATTAACTGATGAAGGACTCAGCCAGCTGGGAGCTCAGAAATCACATCTCCAATGAGGGAGTGATGATAAGATTTGTTTGATAGCATTTGATTCTTGTTATGTGTCATATTATGAACCGATTCATTATCATATTTGTGTGGAGAAGAGCCTGCTAACTCTCAAACTCGTAACACTGAGTAGAAACGGAATAAAAATGCTTCCATGTGAATCAGGTAAGCAGAGGCTCTACTGCCTACTACTAATGGCTCAGTTTGAAGTCATTGTTTTGCAATGTGCAGCTGTTGGAAAACTATGCCAGCTCTGATAAACGGAGGTGATAGTCTTGGAGTCATGTAATTCTCATGGAAATCGAGAGCTGGTTCCCAACTGGAAGCAGTACTTGATTCTAATCCATTGTTGTACTGCAAACTGTTGTCAGCAAATATCCAGTTGTGGACATCTACAGTTGCAAAATTACTAGACATAAATCTAAAGCATCCGTATCCAAACATAGTTTTTTAGATGTGTTTAAGGACATACAGAATCATGTTTTGGATAATTCTATTGGCCGCTGCAGGTTTGGCAGAGACTTGGTGGTGCGAACATTTAGAGTAACGGAGCCCTGTTTGGGCCTTTTGGCTGTTCTGTTTCCACTGAAATCATGTGTCTCATGATGTGATGCAGCAATACTGCAACAGCTTGACTGTTCAGTTCAGTTTAAAAAAAAGTGAGACAATTTAATAAGTTGTATTGTCGGTTATAACATCCAACTACTGTATTTGGCAAATGTTAGTGTTTGATATTACAGCAGCCTGCACTCACTGTTCTTTCACACCAAAGCAAAGAAACATTTTCACATGCTATGATTACATGGAAGCTGGGGAAATCCATATTTGTGCAAATTAAGACATGTCAACATGAGCAAAACATTTGCTGCATGTATGTCCTGAAAACCCTTACGCTAGGAGGGCAGTAAAGAGAGAGCAGAAAAAGAGAGGGTTCGGAGACAAGTGAGCAAAGTCATAGCAACTAATGTTAACATGTGAAAATATGTTTCCATAACTTGATTTAAGCTGTACTGGGTTCCCAATGCGACTGCATTCATGTGGAGGAGGATGTGATTACATGAAAGAAAGCTTTTTCTGAGTTTTCATAATCAGCGTTGAGCAAGACTCAGCAGTTTTGGGGGAAGCTCAGACATGCCTTAAATGGTGACTGCGCTTGTTTTCTCTCATGGCAAGAACTCAGAAAGAGGTCCTACAGGCTGGTTTCTGCAGTAAGAGCATGCACAAACATGCAACAGATGAAACAGTTTCCTGCAACAGAAACAAGGCCAATGTCTCCACTGAAGACATTTTTCTTTTTCTTTGAGCGAATGCAGCTGATACAGTAGCAGCACTATCAGACCACTGCATGTTTGATACCTCTTATACAGCTATATCAAGAATAAATTGTCCATATCCGATATTGAAAGCCCAAGTAACAAGCATGGCAAAAGGGATTTATAATCATTGTATCGAAAGTTTAAATTCACATATATCCAGATTACTTATCCTCTTGAAAATCAATTTCCACAGTAAGACTAATAAAAATGGGATTATAGCTTCCTGTTCACGTCCACTCTGGTAAATTTCATCCACTCACTCAAACAACTGCTGGTTGTATCAGCAGTCAGCTCTCAGAGCCCTTCAGTAAATCTGCCCTGGTGCCCTGGAGAATGTCTGTGTAAACATAATCGCTGCTCCAGCTGAGTTTCTCGTTACTCAACGTGACATACTGCCTTCTCCAATGCCCACACAGAGAACAAGTGAAGTTCTTTTAAACAAAAGAGGCTTCGAGTAAGTGCAATAAACTCTACAGTCTGTGGCAGCGCGATTTGCTCCACGACAAATTTGGCTGTACATGCTGAGAGTAACAGTCAATGCAGTTCCTTGTATTTTTCTAAGCCGTGCTCGGGCGTATGTTCAACACCGGCAAAGGTGGGAGTGAGACACGTACACGCATGGAGTGTAGCTCACAGAGCAGAGGATGATTCACTGCAGGTCAGCGTGAAATTGTTGGAAACACTTTTAGCTCTGGAGAAGATAACCGACTCCCATCCATCAGTTACGTCAGTGTTATTGGATATCACGTTTTCTCCGATGTCCAAGATAGTCGAGGTAATTGATGAGAAATTTTAAGAATGCACCCATGACCAATCTGGGTTCTCTCCATGGACTAAGATCTCTTCATCATGAACTGAAATCCAAACCTTGTGTGAATTTCCTCTGCGTACAAGCCTCGAGAGCCAATCACCAGGCTCCTGCATTATTTTCCATTAAAATCCTCTCCATGCAGATCTCCCTGCCAATTCCAAATTATCTGCCAGTAACGTAACATTTGCGAGCTAAAGGGATAGATTTGGTTGAGGAAGAATGGCATCAGACACTCCCTCTCTTGTTGTTGTTGAACAGGGCACAGAATCTAATCACATTTGTTTCTGTTTGTTTCCCATGACATCATATATTTGAGCGTACATAACAGTGTGTGGGGAGGAAAATCAATTAGGAGCAACAGAACGGACACAAAATCATCATACTTGCACCGTATGCAAGTTTCAATAATCATGTGTAATTTTATTTTGACTCGGTGTTTTTATTTCATTTCCAGCATCGCAGAGTAGCTTTGACTCACTGTTTAGAGAAGCAGGAGGTTTTACTGGAAAACGACTGGTTTAAATCACAGGAAAATGTGGGCAATGAAAGTGAGAAGCTCCGTCGTGTGAGTGTGTGCAGTCGTGTGACTGCACGAGCTGTGGGGGTTGTGGAAAAAAACAAAACAAAAGGACAACTTTTCTTCAGAATAAATACAGTAATGCGATGTCCTGTATAAACACATGCTCAGTCTGATTTTTGGAAAGACGTGTTTGAAAGCTGAGCTGAATCCTTTTTTAGCTGAGATCAATCAGGACCACTTCAGCAGAAAGAAGATCATCGTTTCCATCTGCTGTAATCGGGCCGCGTGGCTCTGCTCTGCATCCTGCCAGTTCTTCCTAAAGTCTCATCCACATATGAAGTGATTGCTTGTTTCACTTAGACTTTAGAACATCATTATGTATGTTGTACTTGTATTTCTCACCTCATCACATGCCAGTCAGTGGTATCAATTTCTCCTGTTGGCAGTTGCTTCAGTTGCTTCCCTCAAAGTTGAGAAGAACATATCTCAGGGTGTGCTCTCTTCTCATTGGTCAGTGTTACTCTGACTCATCTCTGCAAATTGGTGAATTTCAATGACATTCCAGGGTCTGTGGTCATTGAACAGTTGCTAGTCTTCTTCTTTCTGAACACCCCTCAATGCGCCATTTACGGTCCTGCGTCAGTTTGTCTTTGTCTACACAAAGGGATTGTGGGACATCAGCCCATGCAGAGACGAGCTTGTGGAAGTCCTAAAAAAGCCAGCGATTCATCCCCTTATGGTGAGAGAGTTATGTGTGGGTCAAATGCTCATGGCTGGAAAAGTTGGCTTGAAAAGGGGAACAAAGATGAAGCATCAAGGATCAAAAAAGTTTTTAACACTTGGCCTCACTCCACTCCAGATGAGATCTTTTTATATTCCCCAGAGCTAAACACCAACAACGGCACAAACACAAAGAAGAGGAGCCCATGTTGCAGGTTCCTGTATTTATTTCGTTACTACCCCTCTGGCTGCAGTTAAGAGCTATAGAAAAGCTATGGTCATACGTGGAGAGCTGCAACAAGAGCCCCAGTAGATGACAGAGCATGCATGGCAGCAGACGTGACATTAAGTCAGACAATTACAAGGAGAAGCTGTGCAGCAGGCTGAAACAGGTTACATGTGCCCCATATGAGATCTGAAGGTATGATCTGAGCAAGCCAATACCATGATTGCGGTATAGATCTATATAGGAACTAACTCTTTCAGTTTGAAACAAAATCAAAAGATATATAAAAATGTTGGAAAAGGCTAATGTTTTACATGATTCAGTATACTGAGTTTGCCCTTTGACCTTTCAGACTGTGACGATAAACACTGGGGAGCGAACTGCAAGCAGCAGTGCAAGTGTGAGAACGGAGCTCTCTGCGACCCTGTGAAGGGATCATGTCGCTGTCCTCCAGGGTTCAATGGACGCTACTGTGAAGAGTCGTGTCCAGCAGGCACATTTGGGAAGCGCTGTCTGCAGAGGTGCAAGTGTGCAACCGGAGGATCCTGCGATAAAGCAACAGGAGAGTGCATTTGTCGGGATGGATTCACAGGGACTTAGTAAGTCCAAACAAACAAAACAGCTTAGCAAATTTCTAAAATCCAACACTGACTTTGTAAAAAGTGATAAAAATTTACAGACATTGGCAATGTTTCTCTATGAAGAACTTACTTTTCAGTTTCATTCAAAATCTGACTCTTGGGTGAGATTTGCATGAGGCCACCTCACAGACACCACAGCTGTGCAAGCACGATGATGACAAAATGACAAATCCAAAGTGCCGACATTAACCATATTCACCAGCTTTCCTTCATCTGTTAATGCTAACATTTTCTTAGCAGCCGAGTCTGTACTTTGTATATGTATATATTGCATACTTTGACAATTATCTCACAAATTCTGGCCCCATGATGGTGCTGGATTAAAACTCAAAGGGTAGGCAGTTATTTCACATTTCTGCTTGGGGAATAAATATTGAAAGCACATCTAAAGTCTGTGAGTAACCTTGTGGTGACACTAGAAGAAATGTTAGTAGATGATTATTGGGAATGTAAGGTACAAAAATCGACTTTCAGCTCCAGGCTATGGAAGAAATTCTGATGGAGAAATATGGTCAGATTCTTGATTAATCCTAAGAGTCGAAGCAGATATTCATCCTAATGTGCTGAAAGCGTCTGGTGAGCAAAAGTAAGATCACACTAGACATTTGTGGGACTATATTTAGGTTATCGGATGCAAGAAAATATACAGCTTGAAGATTGATACCTTGTTAGCAGTTGTGTTAGCGGTAACCAAGAAGTTAATCAAATCAGAATGATGCCTGACACACTAATTAGAAATGCTGAAGAGATGCACACCAAAATAGCTCCGACCCCTCGGGGCCTGGACCTCTGTGAGACGTTGGCAGCAGATTTTTTGGGTCCCGTTTATTATGGAGGTGCGGTGGGATGAATTTAGGATTGGGAAGCCATGAGTGCCTGTATAAAATTAGATTGCAATCCATCTAACAGTTCGGATATTTTAGCAGCCTTCTGCGAGTCGCTCTTGCTAAAAGTTAACAGTGTATTTTCCTTTTCATTAGGAGCCATTTTTAGAATATTGTACTTTGTTAGTTATTTCTTTTGGGAGACATTTATTACAGCACTTGATTAGACCCTACTTAATTACCCGAATGTTCTCCAGAGGTATGTTAGACCCTCATCTTCCTCTTTGCTGATCCATCTTTTTATTTGTTTCCGTGAGATTGAAAAGAGACCCCGATGGTCTACTCTGTACTCCATGAGTCATCTGTTACGCCCTGTTTTTTAGATGCCCCTGAGGATGAGTAAGCAGTAAAAACATTTCCCCACTACACATTAGTGGAAACTCTCATTCTGCCAATGTGAAAGCACAACACTCCACTTTGAGCTAAATAAAAAAGGCGGCTTGGCAACAGAGATTAGGGGATAAATCTGGGTCAATAATTGTGTGTATTTGTAGCGTTTTCATATCATCCGTTTTAGAAAATGTAATATCCTTGCGATGGTTGTAATCTCTAATGTGATTGGTTAAAGACACATTCCGCATTACCGGAAGAGGAATTGATGGATCATCTTGATTCTTTTTACATATTCAGCTACTTTTAGACATAAAAACTGCAGGAAAAATTCTAAAATTGAGTCCAGAAGTTGATCTATTATGTTTTTCTGTATTTTCACAACTTGTTACAACAAAAGTACGCAGACCAACATTTCACAATGCACAACACACATGGGCTACAGCAGCAGAAGACCACACTGGATGCCGCTCCTGTCAGCTAAAAACAGGAAACTGACCCAACAAAATCAGATGACAACAGTTTGGGAAATATTACCTGATCTAATTAGTCTCAGTTTCTGTTGTGACATTTGGATGACAGGGTCACAGTTTGGTGTAAACAACATGAAAGCATGGATCCATCTTGCTTTGGATCAAAGCTTCAGCTTGTTGTTGATTTTGTAATGATGTGTTGGATATTTTTCTTGACGCACTTTGAGGCCCTTAGCATCAAGTAAACATCAAGTATTTATGAGCACAGTGCAACCTTCTTTTGACGACTGCTTCCGGCAGGATAATGCACCATGTAACAAAGCTCAGGTTATACTGAGCAGCTTTTATTTAGCATAACAACGTTTAAATGATCCCAAGATCTGAGTCTAATAGAGCATCTTTGGGATGCAGAGAAACGGGAGATTTAAATCATGGATGTGCAGCTGACAAAACCACAATATAAAGAACATGCCTGCAAAGTGTTTCTTTTCTTTAAGTTGAAAAGAAACTTAAAGAAAAGAAAAAAATATTCGCCAAGATTAAAGAAAAAAAAAGCTGGAACCATAAGTCCAAGTGAAAGACGCCCTTTAACCCATTTCCGGTGAAATTTGCCAGACGGCAGAAGGTCCTATAGCTTGTGAAATATATGTTTCTTCTTTATTGAGCATCAATCAGTTTTCAAAAGGATGAATAAACTAGCTGCCTTTTTCATCTCAGTTCTTCCACATTCATGGAGTCTGCAAGTCCACCCTGGAAAGTTTAAAGATTGATAAGGTTTATTTTGAACTGCGTAATATTCAACACCGCTCTACAATTTTTTTTTAATGGAGCTGAAAATGAATACTGCAGGTTTCTGAGTAATGTACCAACACAAATGCAGTCTTTTGTCGCTAAAAGCAGTTAATTGCAGTCAGGAGACATTAAGCCATCTTTTTTCTCCCCCCAGCTGTGAGACCTCGTGTAGGAGGAAATGCCAGGCGCGATGCCCGTGCCAGAATGGTGGCATCTGTAAAGGCAAAGGGATCTGCGCTTGCCCACCTGGATGGACGGTATATTTTGAGGCTTTCTGTTACTCATGCAGGTTGCCAGGTTTTAAATTAGCTCGTGTTTCATGTTCCAGCTGGCTTCGAATTCTGGAAAAACAGTCACTTTTTTGTAACACTGACATTTTGAAAGGATGCACTTGCATGACTTGCACATGTTGTTCTGATTGCGAGCCCATCTGACAGCACATTATTTTCTCAGTGAGTGCAGAAGCCGATGGCATTTTAGTTCATATTTTTGCAATAACGCATCTATATCCATTTGTCTTTTTTGTTTTTCTGTGTGCTTAATGATTTTTCCATTCTGCTGTTCAGGGTCCAGTCTGTACCGAGCGATGTCCAGAAGGAAGGTTTGGGCCAAACTGTACTGAGGAGTGTGTTTGCCACAACAACGGAAAATGTGACGCTGAAACTGGACAGTGTCAGTGTGCTAAAGGTTTCACTGGTCACAGGTAAGCAAGTGAAAGTGGATCTTTGGACAGCATGTGGTTGTTTCCGCCTTTTCTTGCTTTTCCTGTGCAGGTGCCTCTCCAGTATGCTTACCGGTGCCACGTCTAATGTTTGGATTAGTCACCGACAGAGAAAAGTTGTCTTCTCGACATTACAATTGAAACCTTTGACTGGAGAAAGCATTTTAAATTGTTTTGACACTGTCATCCATTTTTTTTGTCTTCAAATTAAAAGGCAGCCTGGTTATGATTTCTTGTAAGTGAACAGGAGTAATTTGAGCATGTTTTTCTCCAAAATTCAGGCAAAACCAAACAGCAGAGGCACAGGAATGCAGAACGTTTAGATTTGGTTTGTGCATACTGTGCTCAAACACACATTTGTATATTTTATCCCATTGCCCCAGCTTTTTTCTGTCTGTGTGTTTTCCTGCATTAAGGTGTAAGGAGGAGTGTGCTGCAGGTAGTTACGGACAGGACTGTAAAGGCGTGTGCGACTGTGCTAACGGTGCGCGCTGCTACAACATCGATGGAGCCTGTCTGTGCGAGCCGGGCTTCAGCGGTCCGCACTGCAGGGACAGGATGTGCCCAGACGGCATATATGGCATGCACTGTGAGCGCACGTGTCTCTGTCAGGACAAACACACACTCAGGTAAGAGCAGCTCTTACATGAGTCTGGCAAAAGCTTCATTTACTGCTTTGAATAGTGATGCATGCAGTGTGAAGTGAAAAATTAAAAAAACATTCTTGTAATTTGAATTCACATATTTGACGCTACCCTTGTTCTACACTTTATGTTGCGCTGTTTAACCAAAGGGTGGTTTTTTTCTTCTTCTTTTAATAATGTTGTAGGTTTTACAGGACACACAGTTTTATTAATTATATAGTTCGTGTTCACAACACTCTCAGATATTTCTCAAAAAGATCCTGAACAATAATATTATAATAACTGGTTCATAAATATGTGTTATTTACTTTATCTGCATAGTATTGCACCATTTTAACTGAGGCTGATGGCATGTTATTTATATTATCCAACCATCCATCCATCAGTGCTTATATTAAGCCAGAAAGCCATGTTTTCCAAGTCCTTCTGAGGGATCCTTCCCAAATGAGACCAAATGAGATCTCCTATAATAATCTTGTCTATTCCAGGATCTTCATCCAGTTAGGTTTACCTGGAAATTCCCAAGTATAGGTTAAATGTTATCATATCGTATCATAATGTTGCAGCACAAAATGTAATTAAAGAGCTGCTTTAAGCAGACCACACAGCCACAGATGTTTTCATTTCTCAGGCCTTTGTGGGCATCACGGAGCCTGATTAACATCTTATGCTGCAGTGGCTCCATCAACCATAAAGTCAACCAATGAGATTATTCTCCAGCTCAGAAAAATGGCAGCATCAAATATAATTTCTTTAAAGTGGTTTCATGCCCCTCTGCAGTATGAAGACAAGTACTGAAGTACATGTAGACAGGCGCTGACTGTGGGTTTTCTTTGGCATTAGGTCCTCTGTTTCTCACTGCTCCATTCATATTTATGTCTGCTTACACTCTCCAGCTGCCATCCAATGAAAGGAGAGTGCACATGCCAACCGGGCTGGGCGGGACTATACTGCAATGAGACCTGCGCTCATGGTTTCTATGGTCATGGCTGCCTGGAGCCGTGTCTTTGTGTGAATGGAGGGGTGTGTGATGGGGCCACAGGACGATGCCATTGCGCCCCGGGCTTCACGGTCAGTGGTAGAGTAGATTAACGACTCATGACTCACTTTCTATACCTGTTGTGTCTTCATGTAAACCAAACTTTGGGGGTTACTGCAGGGGCTTCACTGTGAAAATCCCTGTAAAAGTGGCACCTATGGCAAGAACTGCTCCCTGGAGTGCTCCTGTAAAAACTATGTGGACTGCTCACCGATTGATGGAACTTGTTTCTGCAAAGAAGGTGATGAGTAAAGAAAAACAATCATGAAGGAAAACTGGCCAAAAGGAAAACAAAGACTTACAGTTGATTGTGGGTCTGCAGGCTGGCGAGGTCTGGACTGCTCCATCCCCTGCTCCGAAGGAACCTGGGGTCCAGGATGCAATGCCACGTGTCACTGTGCCAACGGAGCAAAATGCAACCCTGCAGATGGATCCTGCACCTGCACGGCTGGCTGGCAGGGGGCGCGCTGTGACCAACCGTGCCCGGTGAGTATCTGGAGATACTGACAGGAGTTATATATAATATTTACCCTTGAAGTTGTAAAAGATGTTGGAAAACCAGGTATTAAATAGATTAATCCTTTTACAAGACAACAGGGAGCGCTGTTTTTGTGACACGTCTGTCCTATACAGCAGTGTCTTTAGTCTCAGACAGTTTTCTCTGTAGGGCGACAATAAAACAGCCTTGAACCTTGAATACGAATGTTCTCAGACACCATACCTGCACACAAGTGCACAGAGTAACAGCAATAATGCTTTTATGACTCAGCTCGATGGGGAAACTGGAATGTAAACAAATATATAACATATATTGTTATTGTGTATTTAATAAAAATAACCTGTCACATCAAATCAGCAGATAAAGGTAAATGGAGATCTTAATTAATAAGTGTGCAATAACACACTGAATGCATATAAAATATAAACAAAATAAAAGCAGTGGTTGTCACTTTGTCACAGATGTCACTTTGTCACTGTGTAACATAAATGCTCTCCAAGATAAGAAAAGTCTGGTCTGTGTTTAGTCCATGTCACACTGATGAGACGAATGGCGTCTTTGATAAGACTGACACTCAAATCATACGGCTGATAATTCTAGGGGTTGTCTGTTTTCTGATTAAGCAGCCCGTAGAAGTGTCCAGCTTTGAATCCCTTACCTCGCCCTCTGTATGCTTCAATCTGCATTTTGGAAAAGTACCCCTCTTGTCTTTGCGATGCCAGCCCACCAGGCTGTCTACACAACATCACATTGCCAGTGTAGTATTTTGTCTCACTCTGACTGGGCTGGCCAAATGTGGAGGAGATTCCCCTGACAGTTCTTTGCCCGTTGGCACTTGTTCATTGTGCAGATGGGCACGTTTGGGCCTGGCTGCCTGAAGAGGTGTGATTGTGTTCATGCCGACGGCTGCCAAGCTACCACTGGGGAGTGCCACTGTCTGCCAGGCTGGTCTGGTAAGTGATGACGTCCTGCTGATGTATCGCTGCCAGCTTGGCTTTGGTGTCACAGATGAGTCTGGTCTGATAAACTGTGAGCCACAGGTTTTAAACCATCCTTGCTCTCCTTTATTCTCATTGTTGTGTGACTTAAAGAAAGTCTAGTTGTAAATGTAAGCAGTGTCAGAGCCAATCAGATTTGTACAATTAATCAAGTTTCTTACTATAAGTTACTAATCTCTGTCTCTCTTATCCTGTCTTCCTTCTCTCACCCCAACCGGTCGCAGCAGATGGCCTCGCCCCTCCCTGAGCCTGGTTCTGTTGGAGGTTTCTTCCTGTTAAAAGGGAGTTTTTCCTTCCCACTGTCGCCAAAGTGCTGCTCATAGGGGGTCATACGATTGTTGGGTTTTCACTGTATTGTAGGGTCTACATTACAATGTAAGGTGACTTGAGGTGACTGTTGTTGTGATTTGGTGCTGTATAAATAAAGCCGAATTGAACTGAATTACTAAACACCAATTCCTTCCTCCTTCTTTTTCATATATGACCATTTAAAAAGGGAAGGCGGTGATCTTAAACATTTGTTGCCTTACTCAGCTGTCCAGATGAAGTTTTTTCAATCTGAAATTCATTTTTCTGATTGTCGCGACACCACCTGACTCGACCTGTGAGGTCTAAACTGTAAGCCTTTGAAAACAGAGCGTTTCATTTGTGAATACATTTTTCTCCTGTGTTTTAACAAATATGGGACAAAAACGAAACCTTCTAACATGCATGAAATATTTTTTACATTTGTTCCAAGAAAGTCATTTTTTTGCTCTGTCTAAGAGATATGATCTGGCTTATGTTTATGACCTCACAGGGTTAAAGTCATACATATTGCACTCTTATTGACCTCCAACAATTCTTCTGTTGACTCGATGAGACTAATATTTTGGGGGTTTAGAGAGGACTCTGTTAACCTAACACGTGTGTGTTTCGTGCTAGTGAAGGTGAACATTGACATGCTGATGTTAGTGTTTCACTCTTACGTCCATACCCCAGTGCAGCCTCGTAAAGGCTGCTAGACTGGCCCAGTATGAAAAGCACTTTTTTCTGGTTTTGCACCTCCCATCCATGCAAATAAAACAGGCTCTTTGTGTTTCGGGGAAAACGTGTTAGTTACAGTTTTGAAAAATCTTTTTGGTGAGAACACTAAATTACCAAATATTTCAGAGTTGGCTGCTCAGCAGCAACATTTCTGAAACTGTTAACCACTAAAACCCCTCATGTTCCCATTTCTCTCTGTTCCTGTTTATCATTTCAACTACATTTTTATTATACAGTTATAACCATGTTTTTATGTATTTAGATCAGTAACTGATTTACACTTGGGATAGTGAAAGGCATTCTGCTCTTTGCTTTAGCAGATGTAAAACTGTAGGTCCTTTATTAAACTAAATGATGTGATTAGAGTCAATAAAAGTTGTAATTTCCTGCTTCGTTTATGTGCTCACTGCTTCATTTCCTTTAGGTCCCCGCTGCAGTGAGCCGTGTTCAGAGGGCCTGTGGGGGCGCCACTGTAACCAGACCTGCTTCAAGCATTGTCCAAACAGCGACACGTGTTTGAGGGAAACTGGAGCGTGTGTGTGCCGCCCAGGCTACTGGGGAGTCACCTGCCAAAACAGTGAGCGTTGTATCTGATGAGTTAATAAAAAACGACTTAAAGACTCGCTCGCTGTATGCATTGTCTAATATCAGCCCTACTGTTTCCCTCAGAATGCAGAACGGGTACGTACGGTGACCAGTGCAGTATGACGTGTCAGTCCTGCGGCCAATCATACCGCTGCCATCATGTGACAGGAGAGTGTGACTGTCTACCTGGATACACTGGGCCAAACTGTGACCAAGGTGGGCTTTCTCACTAATCAGCAGTCATCACAAAAAGCCGCTGATCTTTCATTTACAAGTGAGTGCAGGACATTTAGCAGGTTCTTTTCTGTGGTTACAGTTTGTCCAGCTGGCTACTTTGGAAAACAGTGCTCTGAAGTGTGTCTTCCCTGTGCCAACAACTCCACGTGCAACCACCGGAACGGTCACTGTGAATGTTTACCAGGCTGGACCGCTATCGACTGCTCCAAACGTGAGTGCCACAGGATTTCATGCAGAGATGAGAGCGTGGACAGTACGGTGCTTTTGATTTGTTTAGAGTATCTACAGGGTTAGAACTTGAAGTGGTAATCTGTTGATTAATAATCACTATTTTAACTTCCCAGCAGCCAGGGCCTTGCTTTTATCCATAGACCCACTCTAATCATTGGAAGCAGCCAATGTGAGGCGTTGATCTGAGCATCTTGCTTTGCTTTAGAGCTGGAAGTGACCATATTTAAACTACCAGCTGTTGCCAGTTAGCTTAGTCAGCAAGCAGCAATCATAAACTGTCCAGATGCATCACAGAGAAACAAACACCTGCTAATTAGTGCTCGACTAACAAAATACTAGAATTTTCACCAGAACAACTGAAACAAAACAGATATTTGCATTAAAAAGCAGCACAAACACAGGACCAGCTCAGTGACTCAGATTCGCTGAGATGAGGCCTAACAGAATAATAGGAGCAATCAAGTGAGTCCTGTAAAACGTCAACAGATATCTCATACAGATGCTGCTGAAGGGGAAATAAGTCAGAGAAATGTACTTTGTTTTCCAGCGTGTGATCCGGGACGTTTCGGCCAGCTCTGTGCTCAGACCTGTTCCTGTCCAGCCAACCTCCTCTGTGACAGATTTACTGGAGACTGTGTGTGTGAAAACAGAGGCGACGACTGCAAGCAAGGTACGGACCTCATGTTAGCAGAAGTTTGGGAGTTATAACACTGACATTTACAGTACCTTACAATATAAAGCTCCTTGAGGCGGCTGTTGTTGTGATTTGGTGCTATATGAATAAAACCGAATTGAACATGTAACCTGTAATGTGTTCATAATAATAATGAATTAATCATGAAAGCTGCTCTGGTTGTTGTACTTGAGCTCTCCTTCCACCCTCTGCTTGTCAGACTCCTTTCAGCAGACGGGGAGCGTCATGAGTCGTCTTAATCCTGGAGAGAGGGAGTCGTGGGGGGCCATCGCCGGCATCGTTGTGCTTGTCATTCTGGTGGTCCTGCTGCTGGCTCTGCTGCTGCTCTACCGCCGCAGGCAGAAGGAAAAGCAGAACAACACCCCGACTGTCTCCTTCTCCACCAGCCGCACCGTCAACTCTGAATATGCCGTTCCAGGTACAGTCTGAAGATGCTTCTGTCTGCTCATGCAGAGAATGGCTCATCCCACTGAGCGCTGCATGCGTAACATAAAACGGACACAGATTCAAAGTAAAATCTGACACATCCAGTCAGACTGTTCAGAGTTTGAAACATCAGAATCTCAACACAGGATTCATCTCCTGTGGATATGAGGTTGAATTACAGCAACAATAATTTAGCACTGAACTTAAACCTACAATGTGGTAGTGTGTAGCACCATGCAGTTTCCAGTAAGGTTTGGTAAGTGCAGACGGGGGGTACGAGAACATCGCTGGATAATGACAATCTGACATGTTCAGTGGGAACAATCACCCAGTATTTTACTGTCATGCTGGAGCGTGCACAGGCAGCTGCACCTGAAAATCCAGTCACCTTAGAAACTGCTTTCATCTTTACTTTCATACGTTTGCTCTTCTTTTTCCAGCACGGCTAATAACACACTTTATGCACTTTGTGGCAAAACAGGAGAAGTAATGTATTTGTTCATGTTCTTGGAGACGAGTAACTTTTTTTTTTTTTTGCAGTAAAGCTAACGTGTTTCAATGAGAAGAATGTTTTGTGTCTGCAGCACGTATGTTGTTGATCCTGTCCAGCTGGAACACGTCACCCCGGCACGCAACAAACCGCCTTTAAAATAAAATCGAGTCATTGTATTTGAACCAAAACCAGGGTCTTTTTCTAAATCTTACCCTGTGCAAAATCGAACAGTAGTTTTTGATCTCTCGTGAGGGACCAGCACTATGGTTCTAGTGGTTTCCACCAACATAGGTCACATCACTGCCAATCACTCCACCCTCAAACGTGTGGATTTTTCACTCTTTTGGAAAATATTATATATTTTGTGTACATAGACATAAATTAGTAGATGGGAGAATCGTCATTGCAGCCAAAAAAAAGGAAAATTTGTGTTTGTGGATATAAATTTGACTCTTTGATTAATGTGTTGATGTGACGGCTGATTTTCACTTTTTGACTTCCCTGCTGGAGGTTTAAACTGACACTAAAACACTTTTTAAGCCTTAAAAATATAAAGCAGGACGTCAGAAATCAACATAACTATATTTTTAAAAAAAATATGTTTTCTTTTGGTACAACAGTTGATGACCGAATGTGATTTAAGTGGACTTGAAGGCCACCTGAATAAGGTTTATTATGAAAATAAATCACTGAACAAATTTTTCATATAGTATGTTAGAATTGGAAGAAGAAGGCATGGTCAGATATGTTTCAAACTTCCATTTAATTCAGCCAAACGTATTTGATTGTTTTACAAACTGGTGCAGTAAACTAGATAGATATCATGCTCAGTGTCAGCCATTTATTAACTGCAGTAATTGAAGTCATCTTATACATAAGGGATAAATTAAATGTTGCAACAAGTGGGACTGTGGCAGATTTTGTGGTGTTGTTGAGGATTCTTATTGAATCCCTGTAAATATTTATATTTGTGACTGCTGTCACTGCTGACTGCTAACATGCCTTTGCAGAAGAAGATTCAGCCGGTCAGCGATCTACGCTGGATATTGAGTATTTTTGGAGAACTGTGATGTTGATGTCGTTTGTATGCACAGTGCGGTTTCATGTCTATCTCACTCTGTGTGATTGTGGAATGCATTTTATTGACCTTGAGGTAATTTAATAGCAGCAGACGTGATGCCATGTGTTTGTTTTCATCCTGCAGATGTTCCTCACAGTTACCACCATTACTACTCCAACCCCAGCTACCACACACTGAGCCAGAACAGGCCTCCGCTGCCACACCTCCCCAACAACCACGACCGCACCATCAAGGTGAATGTCATCTCTGATATCTAAGGAGAAAGCTTCATGCCTCATTGCAACTGAAGGGCAGCAATGGGAGGAATATGTCATTTGGACAGTCAGCAACAGCTGGCTATGTATTCAGGGGGTTGTGAAATCATATGATACCAAAACGTGTAGACGCAGTAGGTCATTGGTCCTCAGCGCTTCATTTGGCTTTTGTACATTTGCGACGGTTTATCATTTTTCCTGCCTTACAGAACACCAACAACCAGCTGTTCTGCAGTGTGAAGAACGCAGAGAGGGAGAGACGAGGTCTGTTTGGAGTCGAGACCAATGCCACTCTGCCTGCAGACTGGAAACACCACGAGCCTCGCAAAGACTCAGGTCCGTCTAGGTGACTCTCCACTGCGTGATTCACATAAGGATCATTTAGAGGGCACACCTGCAGCTGTAGACTAGAATAAAATGAGCACATTAACATTTACAAGCTTATAAAAGCAAGAACCTGGTTTCCTGACCTTCTGACCACAGCGGCATTAAAGTAATCAGCAAAATCTGCAACTGCTGGCTGGCGGTGAGGGGTGTGTGTGTCTGTGGGGGGGGGGGGATGCTACAAAATAAGACATTACTGTCATCACATTATCTTTGCCTGTCTCATAGTAATATAACAGAGTGATCAAATTGTAGTCAATAATTAAACAGTTATGTCACTTAAGTTAAATGCATTCTTTAATTACGGTCATAACAGGTGGAAAGAAAACGTCTTGTGCAACATTAATCAGAGTTCATGTGGGATCAACCAAACGTCTTTATTTTCACTGAAGAGCAAGTATGAAGCTGAAGTGCAAAGATCTCATACGTGTCCTTTCTTAGAAGGATTTGTGCAGACTTCTGATGATATTTAAAGTTTAATATTATATTATTATGACTAAGTGGTGACCTCTGGCAAAGTGAGAAAACAAAGAACTGCTGTTCCTCTGATGGCCATGTCCACAGAGTTAAACCTTTTTAAACTGTGCAGCAAGCCCACTAGAGGCTTGCTGCACAGTTTTGCTGTCCACCCTTATATATGAGGGGGGGGGGGGGGGGGGGGTGCTATGTCATGCTTTTCTCATTTTCTCTCATGTCCTGATGTTAGATGATTACAATCATGATCAAAGTTTTAAATTATGAGGTAAATGTAAAATAATCCCTGCGAGCCAAAAGCTTTTTTAAAGTCTGACATTTTCTTGTAATTTTGTGCTGAGCTAACATCAGCTCAGTGTGGTCTTTTTACACAGTCATCTCAGGGACACCAAAGGCACATGAGTAGAGAAGCCTGGCTTACAGGCACCAGGGTTCTGGTTGCACGAGAGAGGAGGGGCAGCCAATCAGAAGACAGTGGGGTTTTTAGGGAGGGGAGGCCTTTAAAGCGATAGGAGCTAAAACAGTTTGTTGACAGACCTGGAAATTATTGTTTGAACAGTGAAAAGTATTTTATTGGTATCTGAAAATGAAAAATTGGAATATAAATGAGAAGAATAAGTCCCTATCTATTTTTGATCCAAACACATCTGCTGTAGTTCCTCATTGGTAATGAAAGAGTTAAAACATAGCTGATAATAGAGAATAACCTCGGTAAGCTGAACTGTCAGGGATCAAAGTGTCTCAGTCAAATTTAACCCTTTTTTTAGGGTCTTGATCAGAGTTGTGCCTGAAGCTTGGAGTGGAGTGCAAAAGTTTAGATTTCAAATATTTCTTAGGCTCTTTTCAGTAACTGCGCCAGCATAGCTGCTTAAACAGGTAATGGCTGAGAGCCTCAGGCCAGGAAGAAGCTTAAGTAGTTCCTGCTTATAATCTCGAGCAAAGTTTATCGACCATCACATTTCCTAGTCAGCGGGGCACACTCGATATGAGACTATAAAAATAATAAGGACTTCGTAAAAGGTGAGAGTTGCATTGCCAGCACCTATCACTCACCTGGGATTGATTTTTACAGGTTTCCACAGCAGTTTATCTGCTTTTGATTAGCTCGCTATAAAGCAAAATGAAGACGTCTGATTTGTCTTTTATTGTTAACAGGAGCTTTTGGCATCGATCGGAGCTACAGCTACAGCGCCAGCCTCGGAAAATATTACAACAAAGGTAGTTTATCACCTCATTTTCTCTCTTTTCTTACTTACTGCTGAAGTCTGAGGTTAGCTGTGGAAAAGCTGTCCAAAGTATGCTTACAAAGTATGCTTTATTTAGACAGTCTATGGATGACAGTGTTCTCCACCGTCACACCTTTATCCATCAGATGGCTTTTCATAAATTTTACACAGACATTCATGGTCCACAGAGGCTTTAACTGTGGGGACTTTTCTTCTAACACCCGTGTAATTTTTTAACAGCAAGCTTTGAGTGAATTAGATGTCCATGTAAATTGGTTTCAAAGGCCCCCTCTGGGGGAACTCTATGTACTTGTGGAAAAATGTAGCGTTCGATCTCTCGCCGCCATGTGATCACATTTTTTTTCTAGTGCTTGTGACATGTTGAATGTTTGTTTTCCACATTTTTACTTGCATATTGTTGTTTTAATTTTTATTTGATCTTATTCCTGTTTCCATGTTTTATCACTTCTATTGCTTAAATGTTATTTTTATATTTATATTTTTTTATTTATTAGTTTCTATTATTTTCTGATAGTCTGGGTGGAATTGGACCCAGGCCACACAAAAGATCAAGCCTTCTGTCATGATTTGCACACTCAGTCAGATTTTATCTTCTTCATTGTTTATTTTCTTTGCATTTATTAAATTATTTGAATCTCATTCATTTTACATTATCTGTAGGTTGTTTTGTTTTTTTTACTCACCTCAGCTCACACTTGACCTTGAATGCCACGTCGAATCAAGTGTGCTGTACAAATAAAGTTTGGCTTGCTTGTTTACTGATGACATTCCCATCATCCTCAGCTGGACTGTTTGTTTAGTCCCATTTAGCAAATGTTAAAATGCATGTTAAACAAAGACAGTAAGCTCATAACATGCTCGGCCGTGGGCTGTGTGTAGTGGTCCTGAGAGCTCCTCGTAGCGCAAACACATTTAAGCAGACTGAGAAAACATTTTGACTGGTCTGAAAACACAGACGCAGCAGACGGCTGAGACGTGCTTGTTGCAAAATTCAGTGACTCATGAAGCGAGTGATAAAACAAAGAAACCATCAGACAAACCGTAAGCTTACATCCATTTTTTTATTGTCCCCTGGAAACATTTCAGTTGTAATTGGTCTTTTTTCAGTGTCTCTGTGTTTGCGGCTCTTTAAATGCTGCACCTCTGCTGTCACTGGGGAACATTTTTTCTCATCTTGTTTGTTGCTAACACGGCATCGTTCCATAAAGAGACAAAGAAGTCTGAAGCTGCTTTTTGGATTATTTAAATATCATTATTGAATATTGCTCATGGAAAAAAACACATTTCGTCTCAACAGGCTCACTTACTTTAGGCAGATCTGTTAAGCCTACAATTTCATCAGCGTACAATTAAACTAAAGCTGATTCCTTATTGCTGTAAAAGATCATCAGCACTTTATAAAGAAAGCTGAAACTTCAGAAGCTGTCGTCGTCCTCTACTGTCATGATTTGTCTCCTGAGCCCAGAGGAATTCTCAGGCTTGTAAAACTGCTAGAAATTTCAATTTCCATGTCAGTACTCGACAGTTACTGGAAGTCCTTTGTGCTGCCTACAAATTTACGTCAACAGTCATTAACTTGCAGCTGTACAGCAATTTACAGAGCTGCATACTGATGAAAATCTCACTTTTCATGGAGTGAATGCTTCATCTAGTAGGCTTAGGCTTTAACTCTCAATCATGCTCCATTCTCGCTCTGCATGGACTTCATATGCAGTTAATCTCTCAATATTTGTTTCCTGCAGAGCTGAAGGATTCGGCAGCCGTGAGCAGCAGCTCTCTGAACAGCGAGAATCCGTACGCCACCATCAAAGACCTGCCCGGGCTGCCCCTGCCCTTCTGCCCCCCGGAGAGCAGCTACATGGAGATGAAGTCGGCCGTGCCCAGGGAGCGCGCGTACACCGAGATTACGCCCCCGCCGCCGTTCCACACGGCCACCTTACGCAGAGGTAAGCAACACTTCTGACCTCAAGCAAGTCCGAGGAGTGTTTTACACTTCACCACAACCTTCTTAGTTATTGTTATGGTTAAACGTCCAATATTTCCATCATACAAACATCAGTGGGTCTGTTTGTGTTTTTGAATGAACCAGTCTATTTGGATCCAGCTACTCTAACGCTAATTTTAATAAGAACTATGAGTTTTTAAAATTAGGAATTGTAAAGTAATCGTAAGGTGGGAACTAACTGCGATTTACACTATAGAGACAAAAATACTGGACCACATTACACCTACAGCAGCTGAAACCTGTGCCGTGCAGCTCCTGGTACAGTCTTTGTGCTGATGTTACTGCCAGAGGAGACGTGGAACCCTGCAGAGCGTTAGCACTTGCTGATCCCACTCCTTAATGTTATGAATTTTTATCTGTAGAACAATCCGTTCTTTTGACTACATGATTTTATACAAGCGCGGCAACAGGACAAAAACACCTGAATTCAAAGATTAAGAGGTGTGGCCCAATATTGTAGTTGATTTTACATAATTCTTTGGATTAACTTGAGTTTATTAGGCTACAGTGCTACCCACGGCACCATGGATCCACCCGCTTTGGGAGAAAAAACAAAAAATAGCAACTCTTTTAAGGTCCTTATCAGTCAAACCTTAAAACAGGTCTGTGGCCTGTTAGACAGCTGGGCAGGCCAGACTTCCTCAGGTCATGGACCAATGAATCAACATCTGTTTGCCACAAATAAAAGACTAAAGGAAGAGGAAGGGCAGGGGAGAGGAGAGGAGAGGGAAAAACAGGAAGCCGAAGGATTTTCTTCCTAGCTTTTATTGTATTGTGGACACTAGTAATGCATCAATATGCAGTCAGAGGAACGAAGTGTAGGTCTGCGGGATCAAATCCTTACATTCATCCACATATTGGATTGAGTCCAGTCTTTTTTTCTTAGACAAATCACTGCAATTTGCATTCACTCTACCTGAAACAGAAGACTGTGGTTGTAATGACAGAGCCAGCTTTGTGGCCGCTCTGTTGTTTAAATCACTGATTCTCTTCTCTGTATGACTGCAACATTTGTAGCTGGTTTTTAAGATCTGACATCCAGACAAGACTTTTGAAATGAAGAAAAGCAAAGTGCAAACAAATCCAGTCTAGCCTAATTTAACTAAAATTGATGTTGAAAATTAAGCTTGGAAAAACTTTTTGCGTCAGCACATTTTGCAGCTAAATACAAACGATTGTAGATGAGATGGATTCTGAGCAGCAACTTTTTCTGCAGTATATTCTACAATAAGTACGCATGTCATAATAAACGAAATTACCTTTAATGTCTTTAAATACTCTGGCATGGATCCAGAACACAATGACTAAGAAAATGAGTCATTTAGAGAAAATACACACTTCATGTAATAAAGGGTTTATAAACATAAAAGGAACAGTAAAGAGTAAAGACAGGGAGGTGTTTCCACTTCATGGCATGACATCGACGTGATTATGCGACACTGCTGTTTGTTACTGATGTTTTTAGTTTATTTGCTAATATCCTCGTTCAGGGTGCCCACATCTGAGAGCTAGACTCTTATTAAACGATTTATAGATGATGTTATTTAAATTTAAACAGAGGGTGAATGCACGCTTTTCCACCCTGGAGTGTGTGGGCTTTTAAAAAGCTTTATTTTGGACCGAGTTCAACAAGTTGAATTAAACACTGAGCACAGAGTAAGCTCAGACTGTAACGCCAAACCAGCTCATCCAGTCAAGTCCAAAGCAGCAGGACTGAATGCACAGATGGGTTTTTATTTAAAAAATAGAGTCAGCATATTTTCCAGCACTAAAACAAAGAATGGCAGCCTGTTTGGTCCTCACAGCGAGTTCTTTTCCCCCTCAGAGTGTCAGAGCTCCCACGGCCACGCTCCTCATGAGGACCCACAGAGCCACTACGACCTGCCGGTGAACAGCCACATCCCGGGACACTACGACCTGCCACCGGTGCGCCGCCCCCCCTCGCCCTGCCCCTCCCCCAGGAGAAGCCCTCAGTGACAGCGTCAGAGCAGCAGAGCAAATTGTTCCCTTCTGCTCGCTCCGAGGTTGATGAAGAAACGGCTAATTTTATCTCTGAAAATCAGAGCTGCAGACCACCAACACAGCAGGGGCGAGGAGTCTGTCCTGCCAGACGAACCTTTGTTTACAGTGGATGCTTTGCTTTCAACTAAACACCGCCCCCTTGTGTGCGCAGAGCGGTACTGGCGTCTCCGTCACAGACCTGTCATCCAGACTGAGGAGCCAGCAGGCTGTGTGGTGACGCCCGCGGGGCTTCAGCTGCTTTTAACTCCCGAGGGCAAAACCCACCAGAGGATTTGATGGCTAAAAGCAGCGACTTGGGAATGTTTGTGTGTTTGAACTCTTGTAAACATGCTGAAATATTTGTTTTCCACACCCTTTGCGTGCTGCTGATGCATTTTTAACGGGCCTCTTTTATCAGAGCTCGATTTTTCCTTCGTCTCGCTTTTCAGGGTTTTTATTTCGAGTTGAATTTCAGTGCGTTACATTTTCAACATTTTTTTTTTTTTTTAAAAAGGCAGCTTCAGCTGAGAAAAAAGACGTCTTATGACAAACCAAATTTTATAAACAGAAAAAATACCACAGATTTTTCTTTTTTAACACCTGGAAGCCAAAGTGAGCAGCATTTTACAAAAGTTCATGTTGTGTTTTTTCAAAAAATAAATGCCATTTAAGGACTGAAGTGTGTTTCTTTAAAGAAATGTGGCTTATTGCTGCTGTCTGAAGAAAACTGTGTAAATACAGAAATGAATATATTGTCAGCCTCTGAGTATTGTTGAAGCGCAGCTCTTCTGTTCAAATAAAGATGCTGTTATGGGTCTCATAGGACACCTTATGAACTTCTTGTGTATATATTAATAGATGTTAAATGGTCAGTGTGAGTTTGGGCACAGATATTATGATAAAGCCATCAGTGCAGTGCCTCTTTTTGTCACAATTAAAGGGCCATTTCACCCAAAACACAAAGATTTTATTATGTTTCGGTTTGTTTTTTTAGACCTGGTGCCTGTGTTACCCATAATGCAATCTCTCTGAATGGATCGCCTTTTGAAGGATAGCCACCAGATACTCAGGCCAGGTCTTCTGCTGCTCATTTTTTACACATGCAAAGACAAAGATAATAAAAAAACTAAATGTGTTGCTGGCTGACAGATTTATGAGGCTGCATTTTGGGGAATTAGTTCGTTGACTGTTTATTGTAATTGAAGCACAGCTTGCTCAAACATGATTGGTCAATACAACTTCAAGAGGACTAGAAATGGAAACCTCAACATGCTGGGTACCAGAGCTCATCGTCTATAGATTTTACAGTCATATTTAGGTTATGGACGTTACCCTACTATGAGTGGATTGTGCATAGTGATTGATGACTTGACAGCTGCCTTTGAAGTGAATCCCAAATTTTAAGGACAAAGCATTAAACATTGGGAAGGCTGGGTTACTGAAGAGTGTGGGCCAGACAGAAGGCCTGAGCTCTATTGTCTCCATCGCTGGACAAAACTGTGGAGACTTTGGGTACAAAGCGGTGTTCAGAGATTCAGCGTCACGCGGCCTCCTCTGCTGCAGTTAAAGGTTTACAGAGTATTTGTCCAAATATGCAACAGCTCACACCCAGTCTTAAGACGTCTCCCTTCACCCTGACCTCACCACCAATAGGTTTCAGTGGAACTACTTTTTGTCAAGTTAGTCCCGATAAAAAAATCATTGACATTTTTAATGATGAGAGTGGAAATGTAATGTGATTGGCTAAAATTAGTGGCGATTATTGAACTGTGTGTGTGTCTGGGGAGCAGACTGTAGTCCCGATTGTGTTGTGGTTCAGAAATACTGAAATTGGTGCATTAATGTAAAAATATTGACCTGTGAAGTTCATTTTCCTGTCAAGTTGTTAACAGAAGCCAAACAGAATGTACGTCGTGCTTTTAGTGCTACAATATTGTGCAGTCATTTATTTTTGAATGTAATCCTGGGAACATGTGTTTGTATGATGTAAATAAAAACTCTCTGCACTTTTCATGGACTCGACCTTTTTCAATAACAAAGAAATAATCACAACCGTCACTCATTGGAAAAAATACTTTTTACTCAGCATCGCTTTAGAAAATAAATTGCATCAAAGTGTGGCTTTAATGATTTCATGATCTCACACAAATCTCATTTCAAGAACCTTTAACATTAATGGCTTTGGGTGATATCTTTAAATCTCAAGCCCTTCAAAGGATTCATGAGATCTCCACCAAGACTCGAGGAAGGCCGGAGTTTACAAAGACCTCACAGTGTGTTTGTGCACCTGTGGTTGTAGCGAGTCCTTGTTACTCTGGTTCTTAATTACACCCCTGACGTTTCGATGACCTGATCTGAAGCATTATGTTGTGAATATACTGCACAACTACAGTTATCATTTCTCATCACTTTACATATAGACATTTGACAACTACAAGATTTCTGTTAATACACATTTATACTGTAGACGTCATTTCTCTGATTGTCAGTGACTTCATGAGACACGCTGAGCATCAAACTACCTAAAAAGCACAATTCAAACCATAGTTAGGTTTACATATTTGTTTTTCTCCTGCCTGTAGCTTTTCTGTGCATCTAGCCCAGTTTTGAAGAGATATCAGACTTCTCTTCAATATGTTGAAATTAAAAGTGCCAAAAAACATTTGAAAATTCAGCATCAATGTTTCCAAAAATCATGACCGGGTCATACTACTGAGCAGTTTGATACAGGAAGTTCTTTCTTTGTACGACACTACATCTGATGCTTTCCTCACTCTGCTGGATAAACGCTGCATCTTCCACTGACGAGCAGCTCATGTCAGCTAGCTGCACGCTACTTTCGGTTGGTGGATGAAGTTAGAAAGAAAGTCGTTCCTACAAGAAACTGTTCATAAAAGGTCTGTAGATTTTTTCTGAGTACCAAGGTCATGATTTCTGGTTTGTTCAAATGCATTTTCCAGTACTCTGAGCACCACAACATGAGTTGCATTATATTAACGAGAAGGCGGACATCTCTGCAGCCGTCTCCAACCCTGGAAACACCAAGACAGCATTAAAGGGCAGAGGACACAAGTTTCATTTTAGGGGTGAACTGTCCTTTTGTGGCCGAAAAATGTAAAAAATTAAACTTTGCAGAAATTGCCTCTTTTTTTTTTTTTTTTTAAGTATAAAAAGAAAAAACCCACACAAAAACAATACCACGACAGCTATCAAGTATCTTCCACAAATGCTTTGATATGCTTTCCACTGGAGTATAAATGAGTTAAGCTGCCAGACTAGACTACAAATCTACCTGCTGTGCATAACTGGCAAAAAGCAGTGCATGAAGCCAAAGCTACAAAGTCACACAAACCCCTCAATCTGACAGAGGTCCCAAAATCAGATCAAGGGATTTGCAAAGTCGGTAAAGCTTAGAGGAAAGAAAGAAAATTCAAAGCCCTTATGACCAGCTTTTAGGAGCAACACGGATCGGAGGACAGCTGACGGTCACAAGACTCCCATATGTGAGCGGGAAAAACAAAAACTGCAGATGTTGCCTCTGAAGGCACATCTGTATTTCTAATCGGTTAAACAGTCATGTCCAAAATCTACTGCAAATAGAAACAGAGCCTATTAATATATACTCTCTATATATGGCACCCAATCTATCAAAAAACAGTACCTTCTGCTGACATTCCCCCAGGTACAAAATAAACCTCTCCCATCATGTTTAAACGCACTCAAAGCCAAGAAGCACTTAACCAGACACATTACCCAATAATTCCCTTCTTTCTTTAAACATTCCAAAAACATAATGAATACATTCGTTGGGGAGCGAGCCGTGTACATATATTCATCTCAAGTACTCATTTTCTCTGTGTGCACCACAGCTGCCCGACAGCATCACATAGAAAACATATCATCACCCCGTTTGTTTAAGGCTAAGGTGAAAAAAAACAAACAAAAAACCCTGAGCTTACATCGCTTTGGCTTTCTCTGGAGACTTTTCCTACAATATTTTATCCATAAATATAGCACAACACTGCTCCAAAAAATGTTTTAGTTGTAAACATTGGCTTTAAACAAAGAATTGATCTGTTTGATGGGAAACAAACATGATTAACAAAGTCCAGAGGAGCCATCCTCCTCTCGCCTGTACGGCTGTTTTCCTGATAGGGTCCACTAGCTGTGCGTGTTGAGTGTTGACAGCCTGGCCATTAAATGTGAAACCCCGTCTCGGATCGAAGCACAAGCCCTGGTCACTGGAGCTGTGTGTGTGTGTGCGTGTGCAAGCAGAGCGGAGAACAGCACGAGCAAACAGCAAACATGCAGTAAAATAAGCTGAATATACAAACTTGAAAGCTATATGTGAAAATCCTACGCCCTCTGCCAAAACCTCAAAGCAAATCTAACCCGCAGAATAATCTGAATACAAAATAAGACACAATCGTATAAAAAAATAAAGACAAACATCCCGACGGTAGAAAAATCATTCTCCCCTGTGGGCTGCAGGAGGTGCTGGGTTCAGGTGAGGTGCTGTCTGGTTTTTACATGATGGAGCAGTTCTCCGGCTTCATGCGGCCCTGAGGAGGAGACGACAGGAATATTTGATTTTTGTTTAACAAAAACAACTATTTGTGTAATTCGACACCAAATGCTTCATTTGTGGTCCTGATGCTTAGAATACAGATTAATAAAGGTGACTTTTTATTGATAGTGAGTCTTTACGAGGCGTTAAAATGGGAGCTGTGGGGAAAACGAGCGCCGTGTTTCTGCACTGAAATTGTGCAGCTGAACTTTAGAAATGTCCTTTTTTAAAAGCCACATGTCTCAGTTTAAATCCGATTTCGGTTTCGCCTCTTGCTACATTATCTTCTGAAGCTTTTGGTAAATTGGGGGAAACAACCGTTAAAAGTGAAATGAAAGAAGCCGTTTGTTCAGCCCTGAAGTGGTGGAGGACTTGTGTTCACCATTCAGCATGGGTGGGCATTTCCAGGCCTCGAGGGCCGGTGTCCTGCAGGTTTTAGATCTCACCCTGGGTCAGCACACCTGAATCAAATGATTAGTTCATTATCAGGCCTCTGGAGAACTATAAGACATGTTGAGGAGGTCATTTAGCCTTTAAATCAGCTGTGTTGGATCAAGGACATCTAAAACCTGCAGGACACCGGCCCTCGAGGCCTGGAGTTGCCCACCCCTGGTCTAGAGTAACAGAGAGATTGATACAGATTGATGCATGTTCAAAGTCTCCATAAGCTTACTCTGCTCCACCACCACCACCACCTCCTACCTGCATCTAGGATTCTGCTGCTCTGAGCACCATCATGAGCAAATCCACACACATCCTGTTGTTTCTCATCACCTCAGTGTTTGCTGTTTCTGTGATCATCATTTATGTTTTTGCATCTAATAATAATTCCAAGTCTGCAAAGTGAAAAGTAACATTTTTTTTTTGCTCATGTTTGATGTTTGGGAATCTGTCAAAATGCAGCGCAAACCAAAAATTTTCTGCGACTCTAAACTGCACTTTGTATCATAAAACAGTTCTTGGGAAATAGAGAGAGGGAGTATTTGCAATCTTGGATCCCATTTAAACTCCAATTTTGTTGATTAGTAATTAAATTAACTGCAGATGCCACACGCCAAAAGTCTGTTTCAGATGCTTAAACATCTTACAGTACAGAACTCCAAAACATGTGGAACATCTGGGCATTATTGTGCAACAGGAAACTCTAAATTTATAGATGAATAAGCAAAAAAACCCACACATGTTGTCCGTTTTCTGTGCGTAGTCGCCGCCAACAATTTTAATCACTAATAGAACCAAATATTATACGCTTTGATCCTAAAACACAGTTATTAATGATGCTGTATAATTGCTGCAGGGATGTTTTGACTGTGGAGTACCTGTCTGGGCTCATTGGTGCCCATGAAGTAGGAATGTCCTGGGAGGCCTTCAGCTAGACTGCTGCAACCACCGGCGCGCTCCTTCGGCTGCCCGCAGGAGTCGCACATCACCTTGCGGCTGCGCAGGTTGTACTCGTTGTCTGCGCCGCTTGTGCTGTGAGCTCCCTGCAGAGGGCGGCACACATCAGTTACTCAACTGCTGCTTAACTGCTTAGTGGTCAGGTTACTATAGACTGTATATAAAAGATGGGCAGAGTGTTCAGGTCTGAAAAGTGAAGCTTAAGCCTTAAACCTGCATCCGGTCAGCAGGGGGCGCCTCCTCTGGTCGCAACAGGAAGTCGGATTGTTTTGAGTCTTATTTTATGATCTCGGTATTGTTTATTACATCATTTTTAAAATTAATACAGAATAAAAGAAGGTGGGGTTAAAGGCGTGGCAGCTTTGAGTAACATGCTGAACAGAGTAACACAGGAGGAATTTACCATGTCATCATCTTCATCATCGTCACGGAACAGGGTGCGGGTCACTTTCCTCATGGCCATTTCCTGATGGCAAATCAAATAAACTCAAGTCAGACACTGCAGTTAAAAAGAAGAAGAAAACTTTACAATACAAAGTGAGTGAAGTCGGACCTCTCCATTAGCACTGATGAGGGAGGTCTGCAGCAGGTCGCCAGTACCCCAAGAGCTCTGGCTCTTCCACACCAGGTCAGTGGGTGGGTTGTGGGTTCCACCACCAGATGCAGCCCAGACCTGTAAAAGTCAAACATCAGAGAATTTGTAAACTGCACTGAACCAGTGAAGGACTGAAAAAGGAAGCAAAAGGAATATCTGCCAGCTATTTTGTGCTTTTTGAGGTGATCATCTCAGTCAAATTTCTACTTGTCTTGATTTTCCTTTGATACATTTACACTCGTTGAAAACTGAAATCCAACTTTACTGTTTTGGGGCTTTTATCGATTGTGTTTGCAACAACAACTGCTGGCTGTTTGTAACCATGATGGATTCCACGTGTGTCACCCATTCTGCTCATTTTCAGCTCCATATTCTTATTCTTCAACTCCGCCAGAGAAGCTTTCGACGATTTCCAGCTTAACACGTATTTAATCTCATATTGAGCTTTTTTCATGCATGCACCAGTTTGTCCTTATATCACTTTGTTTTTACTTCATTTATACACAACTGGTCTCTCTAAACTGCTAAAATGTTTGTGAAGCATTAAACAGAAATTCTTGTGTTGACATTCAGTGTTTCCCATCTTTCATTTACAACATTTTGAGCCACTGGCAGGAAAGGTGAGAAGTAATTCATCACAACATGACTAAAACAAAAATGGCACCTTCGAAGCATCGCAGCATCATTAGTGTCCAAACATATTCACAGAGTCTCTAAAAAGAGGCAAAGAAAGGAAGAAGGCTTGGTGTAACGTACAGTCACAGTCCCGCCGGCCTTCAGAGTGAACTTGTGGGGAAACTTGTAGATGATTGGGGTTGAATTCCCAACCTGTCTCTTCACTTGCCAATTGCCCAGTGATTGGTCCTGCATAAGAGAAAGTTGGAGAATGATGATTAGGCAGAGTCACAAATAATTCACCTAAAGACACTGGAAATATTTTTTATAGCAGAGGTGAGGAACTCCAGGCCTCGAGGGTCGGCGTCCTGCAGGTTTTAGATGTGTCCGTGATCCAACACTAATCATTTGATTCAGGTGTGTTGACCCAGGGCGAGATCTAAAACCTGCAGGACACCGGCCCTCGAGGCCTGGAGTTCGCCGCCCATTTCGGTGTGCTTGTATAGTAATGCACAATCTCAGCTACCTCATCAGCCTTGTTGCTGAGACGGATGTATCTTCCCTCCATATCAACCTCGTCCACCGTGATGCGTCCACTGGCCGAGGCTTGCTGACTGATGCGAGTCTTGGTCACAGTGTTTCCTGTCACGCTGGAGGTCTCGCTGTCATTGTCGTTGAGGCGGCGCTTCTTTGAGACGCTCATCCCAGAGGAGTTGCGGCTGCTGGAGGCAGCGGCGGCGGAGGAGGAGTGGTGCACCCGGGTGGTCTGAGAGTGGCCTGAGCCAGAGGTCCGCGACACCGTGACTTTTGTGGGTGGAGGACTGGGTGACAGACGCAGCCTGGGGAAAGATGGTGGGAGAGGATACATACGAGGTGAGTGAGTGTGCAAATGCACCTGCTGGTTAAGTGCCAGGATTACATCCTTACTGCTCGGGTACTCCATCAAACCTCATCAGGTTAAAGACAGTCAACAGCCTCGTGTCATAATCGCCATATAATTATATCTCTCACTGATTCTGCACCTTGTTCTCCGTTTGTTTTTTTATGATATTAACAGACTGTGGTACCAATGCCAACAACACCCTGAACTCATATGGTCCCATATCGTCCTTTTTACTTTATATGTTGTATACTATAAGAAATAAAACTCGTGCCCAACACCATGAAATTATCAGAAAACTGTTTCCTGAGGTCACGGATAAAGTGAGCAGCAGGGTCATTTTCTCAAAAACCTCTATACAGTTTGCCTTGTTTTCATAATCACACATGCTGCCCCCTGCTGGCCATCAGAAATAATACAGATTTTCTACACATTATTAATAGGTTTTGTTTTTTTATTTCATATTTAGAAAAACTTTGTTTCTGGTGCAAGCTCTTCACATGTGATACAAACGGCTGCAATGAAACAGATTTATTCCAGGATGAAATGCGGCTCTAAACTCTGTCTGTTAGCAGCTCTCCACAAGAGACGCATGTCAAGACATTCAGGTCAGCCCTTCATGAGGAGGAGCCGATGAGCTGTATTGGCTGGATAGCAGTAGGTTACCTACAGCGACATAAAAGCCACATTAATTTTGATTTGTCATTAGAAAAAAAAACAAGCCCAAATCACATTTGAAGAATATCTGAGTTATGCTCTTCAAACTCATGAAAAACTTTCATGAAAAATCCGAGTCAAATAAGAAAATGAACAATATATAAACTGAACGAAACAAATTGAGCTCTCATGCAGATATTTGTGACTGTAAATATACTTCGGTCAGTCACGTTTCACCGGCGTTGCTGGCTGCACGCCATTAACTTTCTCTTTACCTTAGTTATGTTTTGTCCTGTCTGTCGTCTCTTTGTCCCTTTTTCCGCTTGTGTTTTCTTCTTATCCCAAACAGATGGCCGCCCTCCCTGAGCCTGTTTCTGCTGGAGCTTTCTTCCCTTTGAAAGGAAGCTTTTTTTCCCCTTCCCACTGTTGCCAAGTGTGCCCTGTGATACGAGTGGCAACCTGTCCAAGGTGTACCCCACGACCCTCCCTCTGTGGGTGTGGATAAGTACTCGGATTCCTATGTGTCCCTGAAACTCAGCTGTTGTTGGTAGTTAATTAAAGTCAATTTGGCATTTTTCTTGGTTTTTGTTTACTTTATATATCACGTCACGATGCACCTCACAACGCCCGTACTGAATGCACTGATAAACACACTTCATATTTATAATAATATTCTACTTGCATGAGTCCTTGTGATATTTGTTTCCTCCGCACAATCAGCCAACAGTCCCGCTGGATGATGAAGTAAGGCTCGCTGTTGGCATTTCAGCTCGACCAAATGCTGCGGTGCGTGGTGAAACCATTTTTTATGGCTCTGACGAGGTGTTTAAGGGCAGGGTTTTAAAATAGAAAGAGTACTTTCCTCAAAGTTAGAAGGACTATTTACACCCTCGTTACGCTAAAAAAAGAGAAAAAGGAAAAAAGAAAGACAAACAGCCCCAAAGCAAAAGCACCAAAAACAAAATGAACCCAAGACTGGTCCACAGGTGTCCACCTGCAGCATGGCAGTGACTCTAATTGGTTATTTATTACACTGCTTGGAGCACAGAAGTCCTCGCCGAGGTTATGGAGCACTGGGTTCAGTTTTCACTCGTTATCCCCACAAACCAATTTTTCACTGACTTGTTAGTGCTCCCTCTTTTCCCATAACAACTTCTGGCCTTGTGGGCATCTACATGGTTGTAGAGCTGTTTTACAAACAACCTCACCTCTCCTCCTCTCCCTCCAGCAGCTTCCTGTAAGCATGGATCTCCATGTCCAGGGCCAGTTTGACGTCCAGCAGCTCCTGGTACTCATCCAGCTGCTGCTGCATCCGGGCTCGGATCTCAGTGATATCCCGATCTTTGTCCTCCAGCCGTCGCCTCATCAGGTCGCGCTCGCGTGTCAGAGCCTCCTCAAGCTCCCGCGTCTTGGCCTCGCTTGCCGACAGCTGATTCAGAGAGAAGACGCACAAAGGACGCCCAGTTACATTTTCACCACTGCTTTGTCTTGGATCCGAGAAATCCACCTGATGGTTAACAATCCACTGACACGCTGCGAGTGGAAGTACCTGTTTCTGCAGCTGGCTCAGCTGGCCTGACAGGCTCTCCATTCGGATCCGGGTCTGCTGCAGCTCTTCGTGGGCAGCTCCCACCAAGCTGCTGTTCCTGTCAGCTGAATGACGGGCATTTTCCAACTGTCGGGCAGAGAGAAGAGGCAGTCAGCTCCCAGCAGGGCTCAACTACAGCAGAAAAACTACACTGCTTCAGTCTGACCTTCTTAATAAAGCTCGAATGAACAAACCCAAATAAAGTTATTTCAAAGTAATGGGATGAAGGAGCATTACTTATAAAAGAAACTAAACCACAAGGCCCGCCATAACCACGGTCACAGTAACAGGACAGTTCACCCTTTGGTCTGTAGTGCTTTAAATCCATCTGGGTTCTTTTTGTACGAGTTGCTCAGTTTTGGAAATATCAGCTGTTACAATGTTGACCTTTCCATCTAATGAATCTGAGTAACACTCAACTCGTGGGGCTGAAAAGGTAAAAAGAATGAAGTATAATAAATACGACACACACCCCACAATAATGTAACAACCAAAAAAAATGTGTCTCTTTCCTTCTATCTACCAACATCGACAGTTAAAAGCTCGCCAGCAGAGCCGCCTGATCTGTGCAGGAAGCAAACTGAGCATCTGAAAAAAACACTCCTACCTCGTGTCACACCTGGAATTCAAAGGGGATTTTTTCCCTCATAGTGTTGCACTAAAGTAACTGTTACTGACCACATGGATGTTATTTTCATATCAACAGGTGTTTTCTACAAACAGGTTTTCTTTCAACTTACTGTTAAGATCAATTTCTGCGACTGCAGAGCCCTCAGTTATCTCAGTGTGTGTGTGTGTGTGTGTGTGTGTGTGTGTGTGTGTGTGTGTGTGTGTGTGTGTGTGTGTTACAGAAATTTGTAAAGGTAAAGCTTAAAGTTGCAAATTATGTTGAAAATTGGAACATTAAAATGATTAAAATGTGATTTTTTTCAATATCACTAATAACAGAAAAGTACAATATATATATATCCATTAAATAAATTTAACTTTAATTTTTTTTAGCCCTAAGCATCTTACTGTTTTGTTCTTGGATGTCAAAGTTCATACAGGTTTGAATGTAATGTCCTGTTTTTATCTTCGTTCACAGAATCAGCAAAATCTTCTTCTACCATTTTGTAAGAAACAAACATGATCTGTTTCATAGCTAACAAAACCAAAGAGATCTAAAATCCTACAATGTGTTGCAAACGTCTCCGACACATTTCTCAGATGTTTTATTTAGTTGCTGATCAGCATGAGGATACTCCACCTCTGCCCGTGTACAGGCCACGATGTGTCATTTCTTTTAGTGTGAAAAGAAAGAAATTGTACAGTTTGGCCATAAATGTTTACATCCTGTCATAATGTTACAAGCATGAGCATCTCATCACAGGTAGATATACCCTTCCTTCTCCACAGTGATGCGATTGGTGGGTAAAAAAACAAACAAAAACAAAACAAAAAAAACAGGTTGGACCATGACAACACAGACGGAAAGCCTTACAGGCCAGATAAAAAAAAAAATGTTTCATTTCGGCTTCGCTTTTAATGAATATACTTGTACACAAAAATGAAGCATTTTGTACGCTAAGATGGTGACAAATGAATTCTTTGAATTATATGAAGTGAAAATGATGTCATACTTTGACTCTAGGTGGTGACAGAACCGTTTTCCCAGGCAGAGAGCAAATTACCTTGGAGTTGTAGGTCTTCTCGATTTCCTCCTTGTAGAGGCGGACCTGCTCCTCGTGCTGGCCTCTAAGGTCAATCAGAGCCTCGGCGAGCTTGCTGTCGAACTCCTGCTGCCGCCCGCTGTCAATCTCCACCATGCGGGTCTCAAAGCGACGCTTGGAGTCACGCAGCTCCTGCAGACAGAGGCGACGGTGTAAGATACAAACACATGTAAACTCAGAGTGGCAGTTCCCATCCTTGTTTGATTTTGTCACGCGACTTGTATGAATGATGCTCGAAAAAGACTGATCCGCACTGATGTTTGGTCCATGCACCATAAACAATAATACCACCACCAACTGTAAAAAAACAAAAAAAACTGTCCTTGTCAATTAATGTAATTGTATTAATTAATTGGTTGCTGTGCACGAATTCTTTGTTCAGAGGGCCAACAGAAAACAAATCTCCAAGATATTCCTCATTTGGAAAAAGCACAAAATTGCCAACTTTGGGAAATGAACATTTCAGCTCTATTATGGCATCATTATATCTGCTCTTTCTGTGCAGACTTCTATCTGTTCTGCATTACTAGAAGGAGAAGAAACAGCTCTGAGACAGATCTGAAGGGAAACATGCAAAAACAACAAGTAGGTGGTTGGAAGCAAATCAATATCCTGTGGAAACGATGAAAAGTAGGACAGATTACTGAGACAGCTCTGTAAAAATAGAAGTGCTAAGGTGAAGAGCGGGAACCTCGTTGTAGATGTTCTTCTGGAACTCCAGCTCCTCCTTCAGGGTCTGCAGGCGGTTCTCGGCGTCCACTCTCCTCAGCATCTCATCCTGCAGCTGCCTCTTGGCATCAGCCAAGTTTACTTCCAACTGGAAAGGACACACGAAGAGAGAAACGAGATGAGAGAAATGATTTTTAGACGAAGCATGTAAGCACACAAAAAGAGATCTAATACAGAACAAGGTCCAATCTGTGCTGCTTAATCTGTGAGCCTCTCTTAAAGAAAAACCTTTAGTTCCTTGATTTGGCCAGTAGGTGGAGCAAGGCCACAACCTCAGGAGTAACGTTCATTGATAAAACAAATAGCAAAAGATGCAATTTTGTCTGTCTCGCCTCCACATCCTCATTCATAATCAGCTGCTGGAGGGTTTACATAAAATTACCAACTCCACTGGGGTATTTCTGCTTTGAGATCAGCACCACACAGACAGCCAAAGAGGCTCTGCACTCCTCTGACTGCTGTTCAGCTGATAAATAGCTTTAAACAATCCGTGCAGGTCTGCAGATATTAAAGAGCGACTCCTGCTTTATCGGTGCAAAATGGGCAGTAAATATCCAAGCAGCCTGCACGGACATCTCTCTTCCATTTGCAAATTTCAGGCTAAGCTTCAAACCGCAGTCTACTTCTTTGCCTATCAAATCGCAGCTCAAGGGGGCGGGACAGAACGCACATTGGTGTTTGTGGGATTTTCCCCATTTGAGACCACGAATAAACCACTTCTGAGAGGTACGCTAAACCACAGGACCACGAGGCTTTCACTGTCTTTCATTAATGTAGAGGGAACTTCTTTTACTTTGATGCTAAAGCAACAGAGTAAAAGAAGAAAAAAAAACTGAGCAGTAAATAACCAACAATTCAGACTCCATAAAATGAAATGTACTCGTCCTGCCCACGTTAACCATGTAAGACTTAAGTTTGGATAAAAATGTCTTTTACCTTCGCCAGCTGGGCCTTGAGGTCCTTCACCTCTGCCTCCAGGGTTCGCTTCTCCCCCAAGGCAGTGCTGAGGGCAGCATCTTTGGAGTTGAGCAGAGCTTCTAAGTCCCTCAACCTGACCAGAGCTGCCTCCAGGTCAGACTCCTTCTTGGTGTTCCTGTGACGATAAGGATGACAGGATGTCATTTATAGATTTTTTTGGTACTTTATGTGTCGTTGTTATGTATTCTAACTGTGCTCATCATATCCCTGCTGATAAATGTAATTTTATTCCCCACAGACAAGCATTTTATCAGCCTTATTGAAGCACTACAAGTGGCCGCATCCAGTACTGAGAAAAGAAGCTAATCAAAAATGTCAAAAACTGCAGTTCTGCTAACCACCACTTGAGGCTGGTCCTGAAAGTGAGTCGATCCCCACAGATTCTCATGTTGCAGAAATAAACACAAGTTAGCTCTCCATCCTCTCATCTAAACACTCACATTAGGTCTACAGCCTCTTATAATCTAAATCATTTTAAAAAGGTGCAGCTGTGTTAGAGGTGCTATATAAAACAAAGCTGCCTTGCCATCCATGGAACAGTTTTTGTAGGTGACCCAAGAAAAAGAGGAGAAATAAATAAGAGAACAAATATAAATGCTTTCTATAAATAAACTTCCACTTAGGCTATTGTCTGTATTTCAGTGGAGAAGGTGAAAGAAGGTCCTCACCACAAATCCTTCCATGTAACAGAAGGTCACAGGCATAACATTAAATCCAACATATTTTTTTATTAGGCCATTTATTTCTCTATGTATTTATTTAGCTGTCGACTGGTTTATTACCCTCCATCAGTCCATCAGTTAATGTATTTGGTAACTTGCAGTATAGATTTCCTGTTAGCTTCCATTCAGGTTAAAATCTACAAAGTTATAAAAGGAGAATCTGTTCTTTATCTGTGCCGAGCGATAAATAGCACCAAAGTACACGGCAGTGAGAGAAGCTGTGGATGACACGCTGTGCTGTTATTGGACTCCCAAACTACACATGAACTTCTCTCTGAGACAACCTGTGGCGTTTTTAGAGAACTCGTGTTTGTTCAGAGAACTGTGTGAGGGGAAAAAGTAAAAGAAATCTTGGAACTGCCTGTGGAAAAACTATATATTTCCAGCACAACGTGAAGACAGGGGACGGGTTGGACAGAGGCTCATGCACGACTGAGGAGGAAATGGGCTCCCTATTATTCTATTTGGCCCTGTGGGCCAGGCTTCATTGTCACTAATAATGACCATCTGCTGCAGGAGAAGGCTTCCAGGCTGCTCACACAGACCTCAGAGTCCTCTAGTCATGGACTGCAGGCTGTTAGGAAAGCCAGTGTATGGAGAAGCAGGCAAAAAGGCACACAGATACCCCACAGCAGAGTGAACTGACGGATATAAACTCCAAAGCAAAAATGCGTTTATGACACAGCAATCAATATCCATTACTGCTTTCAATAAAACCCAGGACTTCTTTTTAAGAGGATGAAAGCGAAACTTTGTTTTCCTGAAAAAAAAGAGCCAAAACAAACAGCAGGCCAACCGAAAAAACATGCATCACAGGCAGAAAGCGGAAAACCGAAGCGGATTTAGGAAAAAAAGAAAAAAAGAGCCTACAAGACTGATTATGTTCAGATTTATAAAAAAAAATTTTAAAAAGGGAAAAAAAGAAGCAGGAGGAGGAGGAGGAGGAGGAGGAGGGCCGCCCAGTTTCTGATGGGCCCAAATCAAATCAGCGTCCTGGCTCGGCCTGCTCACAAACACAGACATACGCAGCTCAGGGAAGAAAGCAGAGACTGATTCACACGTGCTCTTTAAATAACACTCTGGGAAAAAAATAATCATCAAAATTCTGCAGCACAACATTTTTTTATTGTTGCTCATGAACACAGCATTTCATTCTTTATGAACAGCTGAGGAATCAAAGAAGATTTTTCACTGTTTTCAGATCTGTTGGTTTTTTTGTTTTGTTTTTAATATTAATAAAGATATTATTGAACTGAAGTGCCTGATGTTCAGACCACACATCGCTTTCTATAAACATCACAAATACTTGCTGGAGTTAAAAGCCTTGCTCATGGGCAGCTTGCCTTTCTGCCTTTCTTTGAATCAACCTCTGTTTGATATGACTGCACCAGAGTAGGAAGGAAGAACGATATCGGTTCCTGCTTATGTGTCGCAACTATTTGTCATATTTGACTTGTCAAAGAATGACTTCATGGCTCAGGTGTAGTGCAGCACAAAATGCACTATTAACACCTACAACAGTTGTTGGACCAACAAAGTTATTGCCTCATGCTCGTGCCATGCTCCTCGAGGCTCATATACGTTTCTGGAAACTTATTTACTAAAGTCGCTGCTTTATGTTATTGTGGGATATTTAAAATTCACCGCAATGCTCATTAACATACCCAGTGCACGTCTATAAAAGAAAGAAAAATAACCCAAACATGGCTGTAATGAGAGAAGGAGACAATGAGAGGTGTGTTTTTCATTTCACTTATAAACTCATTTGTTTACAGCTGGAGATAAACATTACCAGAAAGTATGCAGCTCTTTGTCTGGATGTTAATATTTTCTCCAACAGACTGTTTTAACAGTGTGACTCTGCAGCAGACGAGTGTGTGTGTGTGTGTGTGTGTGTGTCTGCTGTGACATTCATTAAGGCTAATGGGCCCAGTGGATCAGCTTCAGCAGTGAATTAATGGATGGATGTGCCTCTACTGTATCAACATGCTGCTTTGCAGTTTGTATTCTCCTCGCACATAAAAGAATAAGAAAAGCTTAGAGCTAAAAGACTTGCAGGCCGGGTGTTTGATATTGTGACTTTATACTATAACTAGATTATATATGAACTGGGGTGATTGTTAAGATGTTGGGTCACCCTGTGCAGCCAAGTTGTCACAAGTCTACTGAAAGTAGTGCTCTTGTTTTGTTCTGGTTTTAATCCCTCGTAGACACAAAAGCAGGTCAGTGCTGACAGCATCCATGCTGATGTTTAAAAAAAACACAAAAAAAAAAAAACAATGATGATTTTTTTTCCAGTTTGTTTTTGAGATCCTCAAAATCAAAAACTTCTTCCTTAATGTGAACAAATAATAAAAACAAAAATAATTTGACATAACAGATCCCAGGTCCCTGATATCTGTAAATGGCATTTAAATGTTGATATGAGTCAACAAAGACAATAATGGCTCGGTATATTTATAAAACGCATTCAAATAAAATGTTTGATTAAAAGGAGAAAACAGACGTTACAGAAAAAGAAAGCATTTTTAAACTTTGTACAGTTTGACTACGTCCATCTCTCCTTCCAAAGAAAGGTTCCTTCTTGCAAACAGCTCAAATTCCTGACATTCACATTCCTTCAAGCAGACACTAAATAGGGCACAGCAGGAGGGGAAAACTCAGGAGGTCACGAGCACGCTCCATCCATCATGTAACGTACGGGTCCGTGGCTTAACCTCTCAGGACCTTCCTATAAAAAGGGAGACCAGCACCAACACGGACACACATGTGGTGGTGTTGATGTTTTTATTATTACCACCCTCATTAGGTGTCCTTAATTCGTTTAGAGACTCCTCATACTGTATGGATGGAGGCATATACACTCAAACCAGGCCAAAAGGATTGTTTCTAATCAAAACAGTTCAAATGTATGTTCTTGATCACAGTTAAGTCTTGTTTGATTGTTATTGATTTAACGATGGCCCTATTTTGTCTCTGATAAGCTGACTACATGTGAATGCAGTGTCCTTTGACTTTCAGTCACATCCAGCCAAGGTGCTCAACCTAAGCTTTCAAAACGTGACCAATGGCTGATTTCACCGTGTCGCCATCTTTTATATACAGGCTGGAGATCAAAGTCTGCAGGCTAGATGTGGCAGAATGAATTTAATCCCATCTACTAGATAATCGAAAGATACCCTTCACAGGCTGAATGAAAATTTCTGCTGGTAGCACTCTGAAGCATTTCTGTACAGAAATTTCACAGTAATCCGATTGCTGCTGAGATACTTCAGTGTGAAGCAAAGTGGTGGAGTGAAAAAACATACAGACACTCACGAGAATCCCTAATGGCTTGGGAAAACCCACTTATTTAATTACTTTATAGCAGCTTCTGTACTGTGCAACGCTTTGAGGGACTAAACCAAAAACTCACAATAGGATCGCATTCAATAACGGTTTTATTAAATGAGTATTGTCAGTGGCTTTGAACAGGGAGGTGCAAAGGTGCACATTTGTCTGCAAAACTGCAACTACTACTAATTTACTCACATTTCTCTGAACGTAAAAACTTCGAGCACAATTTCAGCTTTAAATAGGCAAAAAAGGCACGCATGTGAGGTAAAGAACGTTTGAGCCGTTTGCACTCTAACTTCACTTCCTATTATATGAACTACAAAAGAAAAAGGAACTAAGTAATTATTTTACTATAAGTCAGGAACATTAGGACGCAGGATTAAATGGCACGACTGACTCATCCCGACTACAGTTATTATAGTCAAACTCTAATCTACGTATTACAATTAGATGAAGTTAAGTGAAACAAAGAAATATATAAATAAATAAATTACATTAAATAAATAGAATGATTTTATGAACTACAAAAGGAAATTTCTTTAGTTTTAGTCTTTGTTAGTTTTGCTAAATTTTTCAAAGCGACCTGTATAAGCAGGTTCTCATGGATTCATCCCTGCTTATAAATACTGATTTGAGTGCATTATAACATCAATTCTGAACTTTTTACATTTTGCATCTGCAGAAAAATGAAAACAATTCTATGTAGAATTTTTAAAAATGCCAAAATTTCCACTGACATGAATGAAAAGTACAACTAAAAACATTTTTAATGGTAAAAACTGAACTAAAATGAGAAAACCCATCTGGGAAATTAAGTAAAAAGAAACTGAAGTGAAAATAAAAATTGCAAATTAAATACACGCCAATAACTTTGCTCCTGGGAGGTAAGATTGGCACCTTGACTATAAGCAATTTTTTAAACTGAGAAGTTCTGACACACAAAAAAAAAACGAAAATATTGCAAAAGCTATTTTTCCCCCTGATGTAATCACAAAATCAAAATCACAAACTGGAATCAGAAGATTACTGCATTACAAAACGCATCTCAATGATGCGCTTCTCTGACTGGGACCTCTCCAGGATGCTGTTGCTGGATGTCTGCTAAAACAGCCAGCGGTGCCTGTGGAGGATGGAACAGCATTGGAAAACCTAATCTGTGTGGCTTTGTGGAGTTTAAGTCTTCTGCAATGCAAAAATTGCAAACATGACAGAGTACGTGCATCTGTGGACCCAACGTCTGTATATACGACCTCAGTGTGTGCTAATGTGAAATGTGCATGCCGGTCCCTCCACGTTCATGTGCGATCTGTCGTGTGTGCTCTTCATGCAGCCGTTTGCTCAGAATTACAGGTTCATATATAAATTAGACAGCAAACACATAAATATTCAATCTCTGAAGACTCAAATTGTTCTCAGGACACATGTGGAGAAACTCAGCAGTTATTTTTAAGAAACTTATAATTAATATTTACAACATCATCAGCAGGGGAATAAGCAAGGTGGTACTGATCTAACAGCTGAGCAAACAAATGCAGATTCGATTAAAATTAAAAGTTTTATATTCTGCAGAGAAAAAACAATTAGATCAAAAACTGAATTTTGTCAAGCTTTCTTCTTGTCTCTAGACAGTAAAACACTTCTTTTTATTTTATTCCACACATTAATACCTACAGCCTAAAGAAGAAGGGAAAAACATAAAATCGTAAAAATAAAAAATGGTATTGTTTACGTTTCAGCTCTTTGGAGGAATTTCATTACACATGATTTAAAACTGGCACATGCTGAGGCACAGAGACAAAATGGGAGCTTTTCAGTGGAGTTGGTGTGAGATGGGGGAGAGTAGGAGATGGTGGTGTGAAATGGAAATACAAAAAAAAGACTGAGACAACAAGAAAAAGAGAAAGAGGGGGAATAATGGAGACAAGAAATCTGAGGAGGAGAAGGAGGAGGAGGAATGTGTTGGCTCCGCTCCGAGCCTCGAGGATGACTCACAGCTATCTTTGTCCACCCCAGTAACAAGAAACGAACTCCGCCTCACGGAGTGAAAGAGAGAAAAAAGCCCGCCGTGTCTCTCCCTCCTCCCCTGTTTTGCTATGCCGTTGCCATGGCAACCAAGGCCTTGTCGTCAGGCCTGCTAGCGTGCACATTTCCAGCACGCTGTGGACGCAGTGGAATAAAAAGGTGTAGAGTTTTCTGTGCAGATTTTCAACACACCTCAGGACTTTGAGTGTGGTGCTTTGTTGCGTGCAGCCCCGAAGGAAAGTCTAACCTTCTATTCCTACAAGCTATGAAGGAAAAATGACTGTGACCAGAGCCAGAAAAGAGGCTATGCAAAGACCTTTATGAGGCCTATAAATCTGGAACTTAAATTTAGACATTTTATAGAAGAAACACATTTAAGTATGGAAAGGATTTGGTTTTTGTGGCGCAGTGCGCAAGATACAGCACAAGCAGTGTTTCTGTGTGTCGCTTGCAATTACTAAAAGAAGGCAGAAAGCTCAGGGACCAGAAACTAAAGCCAAAGCAGAACCTGCAGTACCTCCAACAGCCACTTGAGGCTGCTCTGGAGATTTTTTAATTTTTTTTTAAATTAACAAATTATAACCCAGCTGGGGTTAGTCAGGCATTATTATGGTTGTGAGAGTTAGCTGTTTGCTAGGCTTCAAGTCGCACTTGTACTTCTGATGTCCTTTAAAGCGCTGCTAAAACAACTTTTTGGCTTTTAATTTGGCTCCTTCGGCAGTTGGTGGGTGAGCACCAGGTAACAAAGCTAACACTTTTTATTCTATCTTTTATTTACAGTTTGTAGTGTGTAGTAAATAAAAGCTAATGCAAGTTACCCATGTGTGCAGAATGTGCTGTTTTAAGAGACAAAATATTTGAGACTGTACAACGTCATTGTCTAATCTCTCCATGAACTGAGCCGCCTTTGTTTTTCCTTCTTTGCAGTGATCTGGCAGCCTGGATCATTTTCCTGGCTGCACACAATCAGATTAAAAGGTTGGGGGCCTCCTCATGCAACCCTTTCATCCATCCATACTGACAGTTCTGAATTTGTGGTTTCTGTAGTATTGGAAAAATTTAACAAAACAAAAAAAAATCCATAACATCCGTTTCCAGAAAGTCTGGCTTTCATCTGCTGGTAGCACACTCTGTGTGTGTTCATGTTTAAATTAATGACACAAAATCAAATGGTTACTAAACTCTAAAAACAAGATTTTTTAATGTTATTTTTCTGTCATTTGTGCTGAAGAAAAAAAAAATATCCACAAGCCCTCCAAATTCCTCGCAGGAAACCTGGACAACATATTGCTTCTATGTAAAAGTAGCTGCAGAGGCTTTGGACAGCAGCGTGCACACACCGACAGCTGGGAGCTGCTCACTACGACTGCAGTGTTTACAGGAGCAGCTCCCCTGCAGGAGTAGGGGCTTCAGCGCTTTGCACACGTGCACATCAGAGGCTGCAGGAGGAAACCCACTGAGGTTTTCCCTGTTTAAACCGCCAACTTATGCAAGTGTCCACCGAACTATATGGTATGCTGCTATATAAACACAGACACACCCCCTTCTGCAAAGCTTGCTACGGTCTGTGTGGGTGGGGTTTCCTGATGACTCACTGCTCAAACACAGAGGAGAAATTGGGGGGCAGGAGGAGGGGGATCTTCCACATTCCCTATAGGCCATCTAAAATGTTCCCTTTTCCTTTTATAGCCCAGTGTTTCCTTTTTCCAGCTTCACCACGTTTAGTTTAGCAATTCACAAAGCCACTTTATGTGGAGAGCACTGTGGGGAAAAGGTGACTAAGAGGAAGGTTGGTGAATAATGAGGCACCAGGAAAACATGCCAGAGTACAGCATGATCCTCTGCTAATGGCCTTTAAAATAAAAACGCTTTTTATTATAGCGCCTGTATCCAAATGTGCTTTTGGTTATGACTTACTTTCAGAAGTCAAATGTTAAAATAGCAACAAATAAAAATAAATAAATTGTTTTGTTCAAACAAAATTTAACTGCATAAATTATTCTCCAAAGGCGACTTACTCATCACAACAACCAGCTGAATCCCGGCCAAAGTCAAATCATTTGAAGTTTCCCGCATCACTGAGGAAACAGTTTCTCGGTTATCCAGCACAAAACAACACGCAGGTAAAAATCGAAATAAAGCCCGATTTCTGCCTTTAGCAGACATCAAAGAGTTGTTTTCATTTCTAGTCTTGTGCACAATAACTTAAAGTGTAGAAACGGTAATTACAGTAAATCCACACACATTTAAGAAGCTGGAATCTATAATTACAAATAATCCATCAACCCATAAACAATTTCATTCTTCTGCCTTACGTCTCTCACTGAATGTCATGATGGCGGCCGTCCTGGATGTGAAGCAGTGTGTGTGAAACCGCATCCTGTACTCATCCTTAAAATAAATCAAAACCTTAAATATTTTGCTCATTTAAATGAACTACAGATCAGCAGAAATGCTGTGGTGGCCGTTACGCGCGTCCCTGAAATGCCCAGCCCAGACATGACATGAACTGCTGAGGTAACCACAATGAGCTGAACCACAATCACATAACATCAGATATGGTAAAAATGGCAACAATGCGAACACAGCACCTATCATTTACTGCCACTCATCTGCCACTCTGTGGCACTAAAACTATGTGGTGCTACACCTAAATGAAAAATGCACCAGTGCAACCAATGTAAAAAGTTAGGACTGGAGGCCTGATTTATTATACGCTTTTAAAACACGCACTAATTGTGGACATGTAAATGCAACTTTGAACAGGTTTGGCGTGTGTGAGGAACCAGACGGTGTTCTGACACGTTCACACGTATAGCAGAAGAGTTTCCCTGCAGGCTCTGAGATGATATCAGATACGACGGTTGTTGAAGAGAACCTCGAGTGTGGCCTGTGAAACAACAAAGAAAAACTCTGCAGCCTTCAGCCTGATGGTTCGAGTCAGCTCTGCAGCATTTTGTGAAACTTTCTATTGCTGCATTTTTCAGTGAAACAGGCTGGTACTTGACTGTTTCCTGTGTCTCTTCTGGGATGAAGAACACAATGACAGGGATTGTGTGTGTGCGTGTGGGATAAATCAGCAGAAACCGTCAACAATGCGGCCTTTGCCAGAGACCGCCCGTTCGCATCCACATGTGGCAGATGGAAACAGAGTTTTTAGTGTTTGCTTTTTCACAGCAAAGCAAATGGTGACCATGGCTAATCGGCTTCAGAGAGCCAAGAGACGTTCTCTCGTATCAAACTCGGTTTTGTTTGAGCTGTCACCAAAGCAAAATTTGCACGTGGAAATGAGTTCCACGCACTCGCTTTGTCTGATTCGTGCCTGCAGAAATTTGCATTCGCTAAAGCTCAAACACACCATCAGTCAACAAATGAAGAAAGAGAGCGGAGTCCCGCCCGTCGACAGAGCCTGTTAGAAAGTCTGTGTGTGAGACCGCAGACACCAAAGAGCACATGAAACGCCTCTTGTTCCCCTTTGCACGATTAGTACATGACTCATCAGTGGGTGAGTCAGATGCTGGTCGCTGCTCTTTGTGTCAGCTTTTACGCTAACTCTTCACTGGTGTTGAATCAGAACAACTCACACGATAAAGAGCAACGCTGGTACACGACTGCCTCTTCTGCCCCTTGCTTTCAGGGGTTTTTGCAGCCATCATTAAACAAAAAGCTAAATAGATCTTAAGATAAGATTACGAAGAAGCGTTCATGTTCTTTACTATTCAGCGCTTCCTGTTAATCAGACCTGTTAGACGTGTGAATTCCAAGTAAAAAAAAAATTAATAAAATCACAGCAGTCCTCCTTCATTAGCTTGCAGGCATTCTGACAACAGGTTAAAGTGCTTTGACTAAACAAGACTATCCTGCTGCTTCACAAGACTTCTTGCAACAAGTCGATCAAACACTTTATTGCATCCAGCCCGAACTGTGCGACAGTTATCATCCGGCTGAGTCCCATTTTAAGTAAAAAGAAAAAAGTCTCAGCCTCATATAGGCATCAAGTTGTAACAGCAGGCTGTTTCTAGTTGCTTCTCCAGCTGCACTGACTTACAACGAAAACGCCAGAAACAGCTATCGTTAGCTTTGAGCTAAATAAAACCCATGTGGACTTAATGAGTCAGGGTTCTGTAGCTTGTGCTAGCGTTTAAGCGGGTAAAAAAAGAAAGAATTTATTCTTGGAGTAAAACCAAGTTGAGGTTGTGGGACGAGTCTAGCGACTGGGTGCTCTCACGCAAAACAGTAAGAGGCTGGCACCGTCGGACAGGAAACACAGGAGCGCTCGCTGTGAGTGTGCAACAGATCAAAGTGACAGAAAAGGAAGAAAAGGCGGGTTTGCTTCAGGAAGACTCAAGTAGTGCCAGGTGAGCTCTAAAAAACAACTCTGCTTCCAGTGATTGTGTAAACTCTGATGCTAGCAAGCCACACCCATGTGCCACAAGTTACAAAACACAAACCAAAACATGCAAACTATTTCCCAGTTTGCCAGAATCGTGTTTGTAAAAAAAAAATTTAACGGCCACTTCTGTCACACGCAACAATGCAAAAGCAGTTCACACATACGGAACACAATTAATGATACTTTTAAATGAAACTGGTCAGCTTCTTGAACAATAAGAGCACTGCAAGCTAAGATAAACAAAATCAAGATGGCAAAGCTTGGCTTCCAGTCAGTCCTGAGTCCTAATAAACAAACGCAGCAGTTAATGCAGAACATATGAGCCTGATAGTTGAACGAGATCCCTCACAAACTCAGTGCCCTGCTTAGATTATACAGCACAACTGCTCCAATTTATGTCAGAGAAAATGAGATTTTACAGGTCTGGAAACTGAAGCATTGTTACATAAGTAACCAGGTGGGAATGGAACGGTGCAGGATGAAGAGCGGCCACTCAGTCTACGTCCCAACGGGAAAGTCTTTGGGCAGAGAGAGAAAGCGAGCTAGAGACACAAAGACACAGAGAGAGAGCGAGAGACTCTTTGGTGTCCCACCATCTTAAAGCGATTTAGCCTGTCCATGTGCGAGTGACTCATCGAGGGTTTGGCTGCCTCTGCAGGCTCTGTGGAAACTTTCATTCTATAAACATCACTAAAACACACAGAGTACGACAGCCTGCCAAAATCTCAGTTTGGTACCAAGTTCTGGTCCACTGAAGTCCAAGGCCGAGTCTCTCATTACTCGCACACCAATAAAGCCAGCAGAGAGCTGTGTAGAGCGCCGTTCAGCACATTTACAGGCCTACTGCATCTGTTTTCCATCACAAAGTATTCTGCGAGGGCCCGAGAGAACAAAACACCACCAGCACTCACAAGCTTCATCTGCAGAATATCTGCATCAGAAAAAATGCAAATTTTCAAGAAGTTTGTCACTTTTCTGATCTATGCGATTACACATTTATGGGATTTTCCTACTTCTCAAATGAAAAGTTATGAAGCTTCATATCAGGGATTTGGGAGACTAATGATTTCACTGCTAAAGCATAAAATATGGTTTTGTCAAAGTCGCTGGCACTGCGTAGCTGTCCCTTCACTTCAGCCCACAACACACTAGACTTGGCAGTACTGGGATGCTCATAAATACTCGTCAGCATCACGTTTAAATGCAGGACAAAAGGGTAATGTTGTAACAGGCCGTATTTGAAACCAAACCAAGATCTTTCCGCAAAGAAACCATTCAGTTTTTAGTGCCTCAACCAAATCAGACTGAGTCAAAAAAAGCAAAACAGGAAGTGTGGCTGTAAACAACCACACCTACAAACTCTACTCGGGGCTCTTTAAGCCTCTAAAGGTGACTTATTATGCTCATTTCCAGCGACGTGTTTTCACTCTTCTGCTTTGCATCATTCACAGTTCAAACTAATCGTGTTTATCATTATACTTGGTGCAGGTCCTCAGCCAAGCCGTTTTAGCTCTCTTCCCCTTTTAAGGGCATGCTTCCTTTATACCAACCTTCATCTGATTGGCTGCCCCTCACAAATACAAGATCTGAAACGTAAGAGTGAAGCTAATGTGCTCTGTGTCTAATATGACCACATCAGAGATATCCCATCTCTGCTGAAACGGAGTGTTTCGATTATTTCTGGCTCAGCGTTACTCACACATACACTGAGCTCATTATTTGACACTTTGGTCAGCATGTCTATACACCAGTGTAACAGTCAACATGACAGAAACACAAAGGATCCCAAGTTTTCTTTTTCCAATTTATGAAAAAAAAAAAAAAAACACTTTAGATTAATCAATAAGGGAAAGTGTAAATTATTGGCAGAGCTGACGTTTCTCCTGCTTTTTATGTGCAACTTTTCCCTGAGTGTGTAAATATGACAGAGCTGAATATAGACTTTAAATGTTTACAGCTAAATATAAAAAGCAAGTCAAACACACAGGATTAACCATAGTTTAAAGTATTCTTGATTAATCAAACTAAAAGATAAAACACAAATCTCTTAATCTAAAGCAAGTAAAATGAATCAAAAGCTACTCCTGCTGTTTGAAGTCAGCTTAAATGGAAATGCCCCTCAACGACTACGTCTCTTTAGGACAGCTCAGGTATAAATGAGTTATGACTCTCGGGCATTTTTGGGGCGTCTTCAGAGCTGTGACACAGCGACACAAAGAGCTGCATGATCCAATTTACATCCCTGCTGGAAGACACCCAAAATCCTGGACTGCTCTCCGAGCTCTTATCTGCCCGGCATGACTCAGTGTGACAGACGATTGTCCGCTGTCACGTAATACAAGCTGAGATCATCACAAGGGAACGCAGGGCTTCCCCTTCGAGGCAGCCAGAAGAACAGAGGAGGATGTGATCAAACGACATGAGAAAAGATATCGAGCAGTGAAATCTGCTGCGGGTGCTGGATGGTGGTCCGCTGCCCGCTTCTGGCCTTAATACAGCGGAAAACCTTTCGTATTTTTTTTGAAAAAAAGGTTTCTGGAGAGATGGATTTGAGAATTAAATGCATTTATATTCTTTTATATGACGAGTTAAAATGTCTGCTGTAACAAAAGGTCCACTGATGCAGTGATTACTGAAGCTCATGATGGAGATGGTTTGTAATGGCAGCTGCGATGGTGTAATGGTGATGCACTCAATTATGAATGAAGAGGTCAGACCTCGTGCTTCTCTCTTTGTGTCCAGACACATTCGAGAACTCCAAAATGGGTTTTTCCCGAAATTTAAATAGTGACATGAGCATCAAACCCTTTTAAAAAATAAAATAATCCTGCTCTAACCTAATAACAGCACATTAATGGCATTCATTATTAACTAGTCTCCATAATCAGCCTTTAAGAGGTTGGGAGGGGAATTTTGGGTCTTATTATAATTTTCAATTTTATCCTTTGTCTTTTGGTAAAAGCCCAGTTTTAAATTACTGCAAACAGAAATGTTTAAAGCATTTGATGGTTTTTGTTTTGGGGTTTTTTATATTACACTGTGCATTTTCAAACCTTTCAAACATTTTTCTTAGCTGAACATTTTAGAGATTGCAAGGAACATTGAGAAAATATATATAGAGAAAAATCAGCCGCAACATCCACATTTTTAATATTTAAATCATTTAAAGTAACGATAATAAAGAAAATATAGTAAAGATGAAAGAAATAAAAGAACTTTCTGTATTTTTGAAAGGATTTGTCATTTTTCTTAATTTTTATTTTGAGAATAAAGTCAAAAATGTTGAGAAAGGAAAACTGCTGTGTTCAACACATCACCGACTGGCTTCATTCTCTACTTGTTAATGAAAAATATGATTTAATGATGATTTTTTTTATTAGGTTTGACTATAAAATCAAAATAAAACTTATTCTCCACATTTAATTCTTAGAATCAAATAAAAAAAATACATCTTCCACCGCACGAGCCTCCTGACAGGCTCCTGCTCATTCAGCAAACCAATAGTTTAATGATGGTGTTTCAAGCAGACAACTAAAGAAATTAAAGGCCCTGAAAGGCTGAATGATCTGGAACAGATGCTCTTTTCCATTTTAGGAAGGAACTTTTCCAGCAAACATTTTATCTCAACAAAGCTGACAGGAGCAGCTTGAATGGATCCTCCTGTTACACATCATCACCCATTAATAGAGCGGATGTATAACACGTTACCTTAGCGACAGGTTTAGAATTTACCCCGAGATAAATATAGAAACTTTACTCACGCGAACTCAAGCTGTGACTAATATTAGACGGCTTCCTATGACGTCCGATACTTGAGCAGGCTCCCCCTTTCACTTCTCGTTTTCTCCTCACAGGAGAGAGTTTGGTCAGATATTGAAAAGCTTCTGTTTATCACACTGTTGTTGCTCAGGGTGCTGGCATGTACTGTGCAGCTATGTGACATGTTGCACAGGGGGAAACAACAGCGCCGGACTGCAGTAAATACAGCTTTGAATCTAAATGAAGCGTAACAAGGAAATTTAGTTTATCAGAAAATAAACAAACGCCTAAAACTGACCATAAACATAACAAATGTCTGAAACATGCGCAAGTCATAGTTCATAATACAGTAGGCAAATTGTAAAAGAAAGTATTCACAGTTGAGGAAATGGGATGTGTGATGTGATAAGTGCATTTCCTGCAGTGCAGTCTGATAGCCGTTCTGTCATAGTTGCGCTCAACATTGCACATCAGTCCATGAATGCAGTGTTAGTGCATCTGCTGCATCTTTGTATTGTACTGCCTTTCAGTCTGCAGCTGCTCCTAGACGTGCTCAGCCACGTCTGCTACAGTATATTTAATTGGTTTTTGTACCGTTTCAACAGACTGCAGAAGAAAAAAAGAAGTCTGAGCGCTTCATCAGTGTCTGCCACACCTTCACGCACATCGTTCAGACAGGTGGGGCAAACTCCTCCATGGAAAATCCCTGCTTTGTGTCTGATCCTGAAAAAGGACTTAGCTATTTACTTTCAAATGCTGCACTGGTGTCTGAGCAGCTCAAAGTTGAGTGTTTTAAAACGTCTGTTAAAAATGGCTGCTGGTTATGCTGGCATAATGCTACAGCTACAATCACAACACTCAAGCCTGTGCATGCAGAGTCAGTGCATTTATTTATTATTTTTTCTAGTTTAATTTCTTTCCTCCACACTTGGATTTACTTTTCATTTCCATTTCACTCCACACTAAAACCAAAGGACACGCCCAGAGATCCTGTGTTAATGCTATTATGTTGGGACAATATTAGGTGGTGTTTCTTTAGTGTCGTGGCTGATGGGTGAATATAAACCTTACATCATTACAGTTGACAGTATTTAAAGTTGTTTCCATATAAACACTGAAAAACGGTTTTGTTGGCTGTAATAACTTCTCCTGCTCTTACAGCAATACAGGAGAAGAGCCTTCGTATTGTGGTGAGTAATCATTAGTAAATATGAGCTTTATATGAGGTTTCATTCACTTAAGTTTAAATCCACAGTACAAAATTCCCTCTTTGTGTTTTCCTGCAGCAGACCAAAGACCTGACGCTTCAACTTAACTCAGAGCCTTCTGCTGTTCAGTGTTAAAACACAATTCCAGTGTTTGTCTTGTCAGTTTCCACTTGAATGGCATTCTGAAGCAATCTTTTAATGGATAATCGAAGTTCAAGGGGATAATCGTGGATATCTAACCTCAGGGTCGATGACTGTATTTTGTTGCCCCTGTGAAACACTTTGTACTGTGGATTTTGAGAGGTCGTCTATAAATAAAGAGCTTATTATATAAATGCTTAGATTAGTGTAGTTTGCATAGCAGCACAAAGCTAAAATAAAACGTAATATGATGACCAATAATTCCTTTATCAGCCTGGTTAAGGATTAAAAATGACCCTGCAATAACACCCGCAGTGCTCCAAGTATTCAATGAAAAAGACCTTGACAGTAACGTGTCTCCTCTTTAGTGTAGCTTTGCCTGGTTTTCAAACCTGAGCCATTTCAAGTGGCTCCAGGCTTTAAGTTTAGACCTGTTTTAAAATTTCCCTCACACCTGCTTTTCACCACAATTTTAAATTATATATGAGAGAGGTTGTCGTTCTGACCCCTTGTTGCTTCGCTTCAGGGGATGAAAGCATGTGTCCCCTGCGGTTGTTCTGCATACAAAGGCGTGTGTGTGTCTGCCTTTGGGCTGAACAGGCGTGTCCTGTCAGCCGAACTGCACTGAAGGCTCCACCTGTTGCTGTGTCATGTTTGGCAGCAACAAGCAAGGACACCAGCGAAAAGTCAACACATTGTGAGACTTAACAGCCGCATGTTCGTTCTGCTGCTGCTGTCGCCGCCTGACGCTCAGCCCAGCAGCGTCACAGCAGCCCGTCGGTGTGTATTAATAAAGCCGACTTCCCGTCACAGAGAGTCCACTCAGCCCATTCCAGAGGCCTTGAAAAAAGGCTCTGAGTCACAACCCCGTCACACAGCCGAACCAAGGCTCCCACAGCACCATGGAAACCAAACAGCAAACACGCCACTTAAAGTCTAGCAGATAAAGGCAGCTCAAGCCGGACTGAGTGACTCCAGCACACATGCATCAAAAGAATCTGCCTCCTTAGGAAAGTAAAACTGCTGTGGGAGCCGTGGTTGCTCCTGCAGGCAAGAAGCACCGTGATAAGGCAAAGACTGCTGAATGCAATATGTATTAAGCTGATGAGCTTAGGACCACTCAAAGAAAGGTAAGCCACACTAAAGACGCATTTCTCGCAGAGTTATGGATCTTATATTACCGCTGCTGTGGAGGTTAGCCGATTGATTTGTGTGCTTATTTTTCCTTTTAGCAGGATTTTTTAAAAACTTAAGAAGGGACTTGTGTGAAACGTTTCAACAGGACCCAGCCGAGACCTGATGTGCTCCCAAACTTTGGGAGTTTATATGGAACTGGATTCAGAAAAACTTGCATTTGTAGACATATTTCTACAAACATACATCAAATAAAAATAAGGGAAAAAAGGGAGACACACATCAGAAAATCATTGATGTAGATATTCTACTAGACTCAAGGACACCAGTCACGCATGATGTGGAGGAAACTTTCAGCCTTGTTCTTGTTTCTCTTTGCAGTGAGCCGGCAGCTCAGGCCACACCCACAGTCACACTGTTTCATAGTTCAGATCAGTGTTGGTCAAGTTACTTGGAAAAAGTAATCAGTAACTAATTACTTCCCTGAAAAAGCAATCCCGTTACTTTTCTGATTACTTATTTTCAAAAGTAATTAGTTACTTTTGACGCTAATGTTTTTGTCACTTTTTATGGACTCAAACTCAAAGTAAGGTCAGTACTTCCACGCTTTAAACGTTGCACGCTCATACGCTCTCCCGCACTCCATATATTATCCTTTGTTGATCTGCACACAGCTGTTGCCACGAACGTCGCACTCGCTTACGTCACTGTCATGAGACACTCTCGCAAAAAAAAAAAAAAACACAAACAAAACCCACGGCTTTAGTAACACAGTAACGCAGCGTGCTTACAGGAAAGTAACAGTAATCCAATTACCTTTTTTTTTCCCAATAGTAATCCCTTACTTTACTCGTTACTTGAAAAAGTAATCTGATTACATCTCTGGTTCAGATGCAATAAAACGTCAAGTCTTTGAAAAGGAAGCAATTAGCAACTAATCAGATCAAAGAGTCATTAAATTTGTGGACTCACTCACTCACTCACTCACACACACACACACACACACACACACACACACACACACACACCTATTTTATTCCTGAAAAAATGATTTTGGTTTGAGGAACAATCAGGAAACAAAGTGCTGACTGTAAAGAATTAGAGTGCAGCGAGTCGGTATTTTGCATTTTCTCTTTCTCTAACCTCACATGAACTTTGCTGCCAACACATTCCTGGGCAGCACTGCTGGCCGAGTCTGATCTGCCGACAGACTCCCCCAACATCTGAAGACGCGCAGACATTCAGTAAGGCACCGAGTCGGAAATTTTGTGGACTCGGGCGACTTACAGGGGGAAAAAATCTGCTCACAATCCTAATAGCTCCTCAGCTAGCTGAAGCTGTTAGAGCTGCTTGATAATGTGGCCTCGGCTCCAACACTCCTCCAATAACACCAGCCTGCATGCCAAGCTACACACAGGGTTTCCTCTAAATGTTGTTTTCAAATAATGAATGCAGCGTCAACCACCTACTGTAATGGAACCGTTTCCATTCCACTTCCTAACCTCATTTAGATGTAGTGACGAATGCTGTAGCCTAGCTTGATTAGTATCTGGGAACAAGCAGCCATGGATACCGTTTGCTCAATGCATCATTGTAAATATGACACAATGCTAAATAATATACCAATATGTACAGAAAACTCTTCATTTTAGTACAGAGTTGTGTAAGTTTTGAAATAATGACTCCCTCTCATGTGCCTCACAGTGGTTTGGTTCATTGTCCACCATTCCTCCTGTGCTTTGAAAGTTTCAAATAAAGGATGAATGACAGACATGCGTGTTCTTCACTTCCACCACGCAACAGAATTTAACAAAACAAAAACAGTAAAATTAGACTGCATTTTCATTCAATTTCATGCTTCAGTACGAACTCAATTCACAAATGCCAAAACTCTAAAGTCTTCATGCACCTGTGCAAAGTAATCTCGCCGTGTGTAAAGCTGTGAGTCGACATTCTGTCACGGGGACAGTGATTCCAGCTCAGCAGAGCAGGCTGTGTTCAGCCTGTTTGCCTGGAGGTGTGTCCTTTCCTTCAACGGGGACTGAAGTGACATGACTGCACCTGAAAACTGACAAACTCAGGAATGACATTTACAACCCTGATGTTGGATCTGGCTGCACATCTCACACCGCATTCCACAGACGACAGGGTGTTGCACCTCCTCAGCTGTTCATGCAACACAGGGTGTGAATTCAAAGTATTGCAGCACAAAAGGTAAAATCACAGCAGCTGCATCCACACGTTCACATCACATTCACTGTAGTTTAACCAGCTGCTACGAGACACACCGACAGGGTTTGAAGACATATTTTAAAAGAAGACAAACCTGCGCTGGCTGACGCTCAGCAGTAACAACGCCAGGGAATCCTTAACGCGTCCCCACATAACAATCTGGTTCATCGTTTTTTACAGCACCACAAAGTAAAAATTGCTGACCTATAATCTGAAAAGCATCATTCTTATGCAGCAGGAGGAATACGAGAACATATCAAAGTTACTGTGGAATCACTTGGCAGAAAGTCAGGGAATTCCCCCACACAGATCCCACACAACGGCAGATAAACGTTACATCATCAGTGTGCTGCTGCTTGAAAGATTTATGGATCATTCCCAGTGGTTCCCCTGACTCTGAAGCAAAACTGCATCAGTGTTTGTTTTCATCTGTCCTCTGAAGAGAAATGACACATGCACAAAATCATCAGTGTGTGCTTCTGATATGTTAACTTATTTACACATGAAATCAGTTACAGTGTAGTTTACATCCACAATGTGATGTCAGTACAATAGCAACTGTCTGATAAATGGGTGTAGCTATCCCGACCAGCTGGTTTTTGAACATTTGTTTTGAAGGTTGCATTTTAGCATTTATTTTTGGTCCTTCTTGGATCTGACTAACAAGGACTCTGCATGCTCAGATGTTAGTAACAAAGTAGGCATTTATTCCCACAACAAGCGTGATGCTGTATCAAATAGGACTTAAAATCAGCGACTGGGAACATAAACAACAGGGAAAAAAGTGAGGGCATGTTCTCATAGACTTCTATACAACTGGACCAATTCTTGAAACCAGGGCAGTCGCCCCCTCCTGGCTATTAGGAAGAAAGTCCACGCCCATTTGCTCTTCTTACCTGGCTTTGAGCTCTTTGTGCTCCTCCTTGATCTTGCTGAGCTCCAGCTGCAGGCGTGCTCGCTCCTTGGCCACCTGGTCGAGAGTCTTGCGGGCATCCGCCAGCTCCGTCTCATAGGCCGTCTTGATGCCCGACAGATCACGGGTGACCGAGGACTCAGACTCGCTGATGCGCAACCGCAGCCCGGCGTTCTCCGACTCCAAGGAGCGCACCTTGTCGATGTACACGGCCAGCCGGTCGTTGAGGTTGCACAGCTCCTCCTTCTCCTGCAGCCTGGTGATGCGGGCCGGAGAGACGGCGCTGCGGCTGGTGCGTTTTTGGCTCGGGGTTTCCATGGTAATAATGGCTCAGCAAGAGACGCAGATGGGGTGAGTCACTGGCTGTGGGAGAGGAGGAAGACTTAATGAGAAGAGTATCAAGGTTGCCTTCCACAGAAACACACTGCACTGATTTAATGGCTGAATCACAAGTTAAACTTTAACTGAGGTGAAAGCGAAGAAAGGCTCCAGTCTTGCACCACAGTGATTCTTATCTGTCCGCCTCCAGTCCTCCGTCTGCTCACAGATTTGTTTTATTAACTCGTTTTGATTTTTTTGGGAAGCATATGCTAAAAAAGATAATGCTGAACTTATCACAGCTACCTTTTCACTTGTTTCCTGCCCCCTTTTACATTCATGTCGATATTTCCAAAACAAACTAACCCACTGTGATAACCTCACCGTCCGCTCTGCTTCAGCTACATTAAACTGCTGTAGGTGCTGTTAAACCACTTTACGCAGCTTGCTCAACACATTTCCCACAAAGACCAACCCACATACCTTTTGCAAGGCTGTAAACACTCTCATAATTACAGTGAAAATATGCAGTTGTAACCAGGGACACTAAAACAAGGCATTACCATGCTGCTCTGCCATCCACAGAGACTCTGGTAAAAAATGCTTTTATTTGTTTAGAGATCAGAATGTTCAGTGGTGATCATTTTGCCCACAGCCACTAGCAACAGCGCTCAATATAATTCCAAAGTGTTGACTCATAATCTAAACGATTGCTGCAGGATGCCCTGATATGGACAAGTATCCATCCTAATATGAGGAGTGTTACATCGAAACCTTAAAAGCTTCAGAGCTTACAGTTCACTGGAAAAGTATACAAAATGAATTAAAATAAAAATGCATGGAAGCAAGCCACACCCACACACAAATAAATACATACATATATAAGAGAATTTTACAAACGAAACACGCAAAGGGAGAAGCTCTACAAATCAAATTATGAGGCTTTGACGAAACTTCTCAACGAGACTTATCAGCACTGTTATCAGTAACTGTGGCCAAACAGGTGAGACTGAAAACTACTCTACTTGTCAGCAGTTGCTCCACTCACAGCCTAACAAGCCTGTCCCACCAAATGGCGGGAATGGGCTCTCCAGATTGGAGTGGGTGGACACACCAAACTCTTCCATCCATCCCCTCTCGCTCATTACCAAAAGTGCACGCGAGAACATGCACGTGGGTGGGATGCATGCACACGCCCACAGGAGCACACACTTACGAGTACTCTCTCTGGACTGACTTTGAATAAATGAAGCATCATTTCAGCTTCCAAAAGCAGCTCCTGAGTATTAACAGGTGCTGTCTGATGTTCAGCTCTTCAGCCACTGAAACGAGCTACAACTTTGACAAAGTTATGCCTCAGAAAAGGAAAATGAAAGCAGCTTTCAGCTGACTGAACGAGTTTAACCAGCTCAAAATGACAAGTATACTAGAAGCACAGACAGCAGCAGTGTCAGTGAGACATAAAGAAAAAGCCTCACAGGAGACAAACATGAGGAAACTCTCTGAAGCTTACCTTAGCTGTGTGAGAGCCTTTTGACTGCAGCCTGCTGAAGGGTGTAAAAGTGCGAGCACAGGATCTTTCTGGAAGTTTATCTGCTGGTTTCAGTGCCTCAGATGATCGCAGTCCCAGATCTGTTGAAGAATGCTGTCTGCTGGTGGGTGTGTGCTCCTTTGGCTCGTGCCCTGGACTGCTTTCGTAGCCGAAGCTCACTGCACATGTACCTACCGCTGAAGAGGGAGACGGGGCGGGAGCACAAGAGAGAAGAGGGTGGGGTAGCGAGGAGGAGTCAGGCTAGGACAGACTGTGTGTGTGTGCATGCAGAAAGCAGCTGCTGAGCTTTATCTCGCTCTGCACTGGCCCTATCTTTTCCTTTCTCTTTTCCCCTCACACTGAGCCCTCGCAGACACACTGACCTCAGCAGTTGGTGCAAGTGGTCTGTCAATAAAACGCTGCGACACTGATGATACCGAGCAGCTCCCAGGTGGGTGAAAGTGTGTGAATGTGCGGATTACACCCTGCTCCTCCCTGCTGATTTGAAGAACACATTCTTTCAAGCTGAAAGGCCAAAGACATGAATGAAGAATTCCAGTTCCATCAAGAAATCCTGCTGCAGAACGACGCAGAGGTGACCTTGAGCCCTTGTAACGCACCATAAACACAGGCAATGAAACTAATCCAGAGTACATGCATATGATTCATCACCTTTGTCCACAGTTCTCGTTTTACCCATGGCAGAAAAATAGCCTTTCAGCAAGGTTATCCAAAGGATTAAAGGAGGAAAACGTCCAGGGAATTCTCATATTATAACCCCAGATGATAAGAGAATAATTCCCAAAAGGCATCTTGACAAGCTAAAAGTCTGACACTCAATCCGGAGCTCATCTGGACTTATATTTGTTTCGGCGGGGTGGAGTTAATGGTACCACAGGTCCAATCAAGCTCTGATATTTTCTGTGTGTCTCTGTGGGTGCACACATCTTCTCACCATGGAAATAAACGTTTGTCCATTCATGTGTGCGTCTGTGTATGCGCATGTGGTTAGACGGGGGCAAGACAGCACCTCTGTTTTTGGGCATGGGGCAGGTCCAGTAGCTAAGGGAGTATCCCGGCTACAGCGCGGCCTTCCAGTGGAAAGCAGCCGTCAGAGTCTGAGTCACACGTCCCTGCTACAAACAGCTCACATTTTTAGCCCTTCTTTCCTTTAACCCTTTTTCTTTCTCTTTCTCTTCATCATCATCATCATGTCCACATTTCAAGTTTTTCAGCTCTCATGTTTCCATGGAAGTCACACAAAGATAGGAATGCATGGTTGGCAGCCCAGATAGCTTTTCAGTAAGACTCTTTTCTCAAGGGCACAAACAATAATAGCATTTCTCATTTAAAATGCCATCACATGGAAACATGATGACAGCAAAGCACCCCGAAGCAGAAAAAGGTCCTAACTGGAATTTCTTTTCACCATACCAGAACAAATCTGGAGATGGGTGACTGATAAGCACTTACAATTTCAAAATCTTACAAAATTCTCAGCTTGTTAATACTTGAAAACAAACCTAATGTTTTCTAAGTGAAAGTTCACATGTAGCAATTTCATCAACTTCTTTTCAGCGTCTATGAGCAAGTCAAAAATAACTGTGTAATGTGCTCCTTTGCACATGTGCAGGTACCAGCACTGGATCAGATTTAACCCCGTGTGTGTGTGAACAAGCCTCAAAACTCATTAATGGTACAGCGGACATTGTTAAATATCTTATTTATGGGGCTATGAGTTAATTTCTTAAGTAAATGTGGTGTCAGGACATTTAGGAGAATTTTTAATGTATGAAGAAAAAAAATACATGACTCACTTAGCAGTTAATTGTACTCACAGACCACCCTGAAGTCTGAGCCCCATCTCTGGTAATTTTAGCTTTTTATCTATTTCAGTTATGTCACAGTAATTAAGTGCCTCCATCTTACATATACAGTCTATGTAATACAAACAGATGACACTATTCTTTTATAAATGTGGTTTGGACAAACCATCATGTTTACGCCCAGTAAAGCACACCCAAAGCATTTAAGCCTTCATCCCCTCAGCCGCTGACTGGTGCACAGTTTGATTCCCAGATGCATTCATCAAGTATAAAAACAGGAGCTAGCATGACAGACCGGGATGCAACTCAGCAGCCAAAACAAGTACAGAACAATATGTTATCAGTCAGCTTTCCCCCCCAGACTTTACTCACTCGCGCTCTCCTTTTCTACCCTCACCGCATTCCATGCAGGCGCACACACAAAGACAGAAAGAAACCCACAAGGCGTGCCGTCCCATTGTGCAATCCTGACATTATATTTCCCCATCCTGAGCTACTGACTTACTGCTCTGCTAGGAGAAAAGAGCAGCAATGAAGAAGAATTTGAACCAGAGAAAATCTGGCATGGGAACGAAAGGAAAGCTACTAGATCGTTTTCATTCCTGTTCCTCCAACTGAGGAACGCATAAAACATGCACAGCAGTACACACTAATGCTTCCTGGGGTTTTTTTTAATCGCACTACCTGCGGAGCACGTCTTGGATTGTGCACGTTTAAGATAATGAAAAATAACCACACATATTTTATATTGTTTGTTTTTTTAGCCAAAAATCCCTCACCCAGAAAATATCCTTGACTGTACGCTTCATTTTCATAACCTGGTTACATCATTTTGAAGCTGAAAGTTTGCATTTTCAGGGACATGTTTGCTACATTTTACAGCATTTTGATTGAAATACTTGAAAATTGTACAAAGCACCTGTGCTTGTAAAATTCTAGCATTTATTAGCACGTTAAGGCTAATTGGCAACTATACGCACCCACACAGTCTAGGATGCACCTCAGTAACTGAGCTTGCTGACTCGGCTGATGACGCTACATTTGTTTTTAAATGTGGTCAAACCACATTTGGACACATTGAAAAGAAAACGAAGACAAATTCTCACTCAGTGCTTTAAGGACCAGCATGTCACATCATCGTGTCCATCTTTTACATATAGTCTGACGTCATCTCTGCTGCTTAAGAGATCATTGTTCATCTTCCTATTTTTGCCTGAATCATTAACAGAAGACTGGTGCCTAATGTTTCTATCCAGCGTAGACGAGCCTGGAAATAGAATAATATTTATCTAAATTCATTTTTTCAAATCTTTTAAGGCAAAGCTGAACGTTAGTTTGACATTTTGTTTACAACTACAGTGCAACATCAGCGTCATGTCAAACAGTTGTTTCTTTATGAGCCTCGGTTTTGCTTAGCGTGCAAATTATCTGAAAGCCTTCAGTCTTATGTAAATTCGCCTCGTGATTTTTCACAGTGTGCTGGAGATGTGAAAAAAATATTGCCGAGACGGGAAACACGATGCGCCATCTCTGATGAGGGAGTATTCTAAACAGATAGAAACCACCAGGAAGATCAAAAGCTTGACTCATTATTTCAATCAGCAACATGAGGAAGTAAAACTCCACCGGGGAAACTGCAGATGACACACAAGTCGCTTGGAGGCTGAATAATCCTCAACTACTGCAGACTTAACAACCTGATGTCTACAATGGACATTTCTGTCACCGTGGGAACAACAACAACAGAAAATCTTGCTATGGAGTCACATGTGTTTCCACCAACAGCTTTACAACAGTGTCTCCTGTTACCAGCAGAATTAGTCCCATACTTCACTGTTCTTACAGTACAGATGTACCATCATTTCATTAATTTTATGTTCTACACTTTTAACAACGTAGAACACATAAATCGTTCTTTTAGTTAAGCTGATGTAAACGTAATCAGACGTACTTAAATAATCACATGCCTGCATGTACAGTAAACTACGAGGGCCATGATCCCCTCCATCCTCCTGCCACGAAAGATCCCATTGTAACATGGTTTCAATGAAAAAAGTGCACGTTCATGATGCAGCAGAAAAAGCATCTGTATGTTCACTGAAAACAGATTCAAATTCAGTCAGACAAATGAAAGAGCTGTTTTCAATATACACTGCCTTCTTGTCGCTCTGTATATTCATCATGAAATGTGCACAGAAGTGTTTCCACAACAGTGTTTTCAGCATTTTATCCTGAATTTGTTCTCTGTTACCAGTGTTTCTCCTACAATGAGTCCAGCCTGCTCCACTCTGTGTAGAAAGAAGGACTCGTTTAAAATACAGCCGGGCTTGTTGGACTGCCTCTCAACTCAAGGTTTCACCATCTCATTTAGCTTCCAAACGCTTATCCCAACCTCAAATATAACCCTAAAATGAAGCGTTAAGCCTCAAACAGGTGTTTGAATGGATGTGGAAAAACGAGAGCTGGACAAAAAGTTGTCAGTTTTACAATATGTAATCTCTCTCACGGTCTAAGACTTAAACTGGCTCTCACAAAGATGACAGAACAAGTTTCTATTTAATTTCACGGAGGAATGATTCTCAAGAAAGCTGCAACACACTCCCTGTGCTGCACAGCCACAAAAACAAGTCCGCGCACACACACTCGCTCTCACAAACACAGTATATCTTTTTAGCTGTCTGCTTTTCAAAATAGCCTCTTTGCGACTGCCTGTGTGAGTCATTCAGGAAAAATCTGTAAATTATAGCTGTAACAAAATGTCCTGGATTAAACTCTCTCCAAACAGACTGTGCAATGAGCTGCTTCTAAAATAGAGTTGATATTTGTCTCTGACAAGCCGTCTTTTTAAAAATCAGGAATCGGCCCAAACACAATATCACACATCATGAAGACCCTGCAGAGCCTCATCCTGGACCAGTTCACCTGCCGACCCTGAGTTGGAGTTGACTGAGGTCTTCATCCCCCCCTTCCTCTTCAGCCTCTACATTGCAGACTTCAGCTACATCTTCAGCAGTCTCCTGAACTCTGCAGCAGTGTTACGTATCAGAAGCAAGGAGCACGGGGCTGTGGTGGGTAACTGTAATACATAGTACAACCAGAACAGTCTTCAGCTGTTTGTGGACATTAAGAGAATTACAGCTCTATTGGCACCGTTTCCATGTGCAGACACCGGAGGCTTACAAGTACTCTGTGTTCATCCTGATGCAGAGAATGGCACAGGAACTCATTCCTGCCAGGAGCCATCAAACGTTACAACTACCCACTATGACATCTGGACTGTTTAGACTCGCCATATCTTGTGTTTATTGTCTGTAGTATCATTAAACTTTGGAGTATTTATTTTAACTTACTGTACCTTGAATGTGGCCCTTTTTAAACGTATTTTCATATATGTTGCTTACATTTTTCTAGCTTCATATTTTACATCATATTGATATTTTCATTTATCCCTCCACCTCACCCACACACCGTGATTAATAAAGTATTCTGATTCTGACTGATTTCACAGCGTGGATTTCTTTGGGATTTCCCCGGTTCACGTCGAGAAACAAATAACAAAACTGAACAATCGATATTGACTTCGGTTACCGGTAAACCTGTGTGGCTTCTGTTTTCTGAGCATCAGTATGAGTGCAGATTTTCCGGAAGTCCCGGGTGATCAACAGGTTCAGGAAAACTCAAACCAGGACAGCTGACACAAACCTCACATTTATTCCTATTTTCTGGAGTATGATGTCATCATTGGGCGAAGCGGGTGTCGCGCACCGCTCTGCTGCCGCGTGATTGGCTGATTCTAATGTGGTTTCTAACAAAGCGCTCACTCGGTGTACATGCATGCTTTCGTCACGAGTTATGAGGACGCTCTCACTCTGTGCCTCTCTGGCGCCCCCTGCTACCACTTAGTACATATGACATAAATAGAACCCCACAGCCTTCCACTGAAGTCATTCACAAGCACAGCACATCCACGCCATCCACTGGCTGACACACTGAATGGAAACTGTCAGCATGGGTCACGGAGTTCATGCACTGATTGAACTCTCTGCCTGCTCCCTGTTAGAAACTATAAGAAGCAGAATAAATGCATTTCATCTTCCAGCTGAAACACATTCAGCTCTCCGTCCTACCTTCGTCTTCTTCTGCCTTTTCTTCTGCAGCGCTTTAAAACGCGTCTCCTGTCTCTGCGCTCACGGATGACCTTTCCAAATGTCGCCAGTCCCAGTTAATCGCGATATCATCCGCTGGGACGCGTTTCCTTTGAACAAATCGGAGAGCCGCGGAGCTCCGAGTCGAGTCGACCCGGGCCAGCAGCCACCTGCAGATCCACACACTTGATTAGGCTGCCAATCTCCGCTAATTACAATGCAGCCTGCAGGCGCCACCTGGCGACCATGATTAACGCTTCGGTAGTGACAGTATTTTTAGCTGGTGAGGGCTTCAGTTGAGCAAGGAATGTTTGGAGAATATAAACCAAATGTGTGTATGGGGTGACTAATACTAGGGGTACGGAACAGGGGTGTGTCCAGAGGGCCGGCATGAGGGGTGGCACAGCCCCCTCATGGTGCCCCCCACTAAGGTAACTAGAGCAGAGTAGTGCTGAGAGCATGGCTACTCTGTTTCTGTATATTATGCTGCTATCCTCCTCTAATCCAATATATTTTGGATGAATTCCTTGCACTGTGTACTCCCTGCCATGTATTTTAGTGATTTTAAACTATGATTCTGCTAATACATGATGCTGGGTTATTGTAGGCAAAGCTACCGAGCGTTGTATGTGATTAAAACAGTCAAGCTGCAACAACAAAGTGATATACATGGTTTTATTTTAAGTACTTTAAGTACATTTTGAAATGATGTGTATGCTAGTATTTAAATGAGGACATGACTTTTACTCGAGTCACGTTTCTTGTTCCTGGAATAGCCCATGCAAACATCGCTCCCAGAGCACGGATGGCTTTTTTCTTCTCCTCCTGCTGAACAGCTGATGATAGCACCACTGAGTTCAGGTTTTAAAGATTAATGAGAGTCTGCAGGATGTTGTGCTTTATGTTTGTGTTTAAGTGCTGCCTTAATTTCTGAATTCATCTCCAACAGTGACACAAGCAAAATAGAAAGTGCTTGTACTGTAGTTATGCTGTGATATGAGAGTGATGTAAACTCAATTTACTGCAAGAGGCCAGATGGTTGGAGTGCCAGTGAAAAAACAAGTTAACCCAGTGGTTTTCAAATAAACGTACACTTTAAAGTAATCACTTTGCTGCTGTGTATCTGAACATGTTACTTTTTTGTGTCGTTCACATTTTTACTGTCAGGCATCATATTAGGCCTGTTTAGACCCAAAAAGCCAAGATTACGTTGCTGTAAGTTTAAAGTAAAATATTAGATGGCAAAACAAATCTTTAATACCTCAAAATCTCTTTTTTTTTTCAAAACTTGAAATGGCCGCGATTCTTTTTCCACACAGGATCCCACTGAAGCTTGTTTTGGACTGAAGCTGATGCTCAGGTAAAATTACTTCACATCACACTTCATACACCTGTTACTACAGCGGTTAGCAATACACTTTTAATGAATTAAATAACTGTGGTTTTCATTTCACTTGGGACCCCCGGAGAGCCCTCAGGGACCCCCCAGCTCCATGGACCCCACTTTGCTAGTGATTGATACACTGACCTGTGCCGGGCTTTCCATGAATTGATAATTTAATTAAAGTGGCATCCAGGGAGCATCATACAAGCCTTCCTCAAGGCGACTATAGCAGCACGACTGCCATCATCAAGCTGTACAGATGGCCCAGTTGAATGTTGCAGTCAGTTTAATTCCCTGCGATCCCAAACTTGTTCTAAATACAAACAAAAAAACACCAATTAAAAACAACTCGAGTGTACTGCCGAAAGATATTCTACAGAGCTCTTGGTGGGTTTGCTTATCATTATGTAACGGCTGAGCATGAATTTTACATGACCTATGTTACTGAGCTGTAAATGGTTTGTTTACATCTGTAACGTTCATAAATGATGGAATAGGACTCTGGGTCACTCGAACGCATCGTGACACTGTGATGTAGACTCCTCTGGTCTTAATGCTGTACCTTATGGGTGGCATATTAGTTATATTAATTCAAATAAATTATTTATAAATAATATAGTTGAATCCAGAAAGCACTGAAAATCATTTTTATTAATAAAATATTCAACAATTTCCAGTTTAAAAGTACTTGTTAGGTTAAATGGAAGTATTAAATGGAAGAGTTACGACACTTTTATTAATAAGATTAACAAGAATTCAGGTGGGGGGGGCAAAAGGTGGGGTGCATCCTGGGCAGGTCATCAGTCCATCGCAGACAAAACACACACCTGCGCGTCCACGTTAGACTCATCAGCAAACCTGCAAAGCACGTCTTTGGACTGAGGAAGGAAACTCCTGCAGCAACAAGGCGGACATGCAAACTGTACACAGAAAGGCCCCACCCAACCGGGAGGTTCACACGGGGACAGACGAGATGACAGCGTTAACCACACCATAATCAGACTGCTCCATAATTAAATACGTCCAAAATAAGATCATTAAAAAACTGCTCAACAGGAGATCATAAAAAAAACTGCCACATATCAAACATCCATAAATGTCTTCTGTTCAAGTTCAAGTTTTTCTTTGATTAATGACAAAGGCTTGATCACCTCTGTTAACTATCAAAGATCCGTAAGAAAAACCAGCAGTTAAGAAGATGGAAGCCAGTGAGTTACTTTGTATGATCCTTTATTTTCTTGTACTGTGCCACTCATGCAGTCACTCGTCTCATCCTGTGTTGCAGCTTCCTTCATGCTTCCTCTAAGCTCATTTTCTTCTGATTGGCTGCCACTCTCAAAAAAATAAAGCAAACATCAGGTGATTTGGGCTTCTGTGCTCACCGCCTGAGCTACCTGCCTGACGGGGGTATTCACTCTCTGAGACCTGAAATGAAAGAATGGAGAAAATATCTGAAAGTGAGTGTGTAGAGCAGTCTGAGCTTTGGGCTCACAGGGATGATTTATCCTCACATTTAACTATTCTTCATATCTATTACTGTAGATATGAAACATGGCTTACATACCTTGCAATATGAAGGCAACCATTGTCATAATTTGGTGTTATATAAATAAAACTGAATATGAGCATCCTCCTTATATCAGTATCTATGCGACAGAAAATAAGGAAATGCATAATAGATCCCTTTACAATTCATAGACTTTTCATTTTACCCTTGAATAAATGTTAAAGTGCATTCAAGCTTCAACTTGAGAGCCATCCGACGTGAGACATTTTATTTGTATCAAGCCATCATCATTTTTAATGAAATTTGACCCAGTTTGTGATTCTGCCCTTCTGCAGATTAAAAAGTACAATCTTTCATTGTGAACAGTAAAAGCAATATCCAAATCACCCAGCTGTCTGCAATACATTCAATAAAATGAGACATTAATGCCAAGAATCACAAGAAGGCCAAGCAGGGCTCCTGAGTTCAAAGCGCTCTGTGAGATCACTGCCATACGGGAAGCGAGCGGTGAGGTGAGCCTTACTCATCACTAGGCGTGTCACTAGCTGTACAGCATCAATATGATTAGACACACAGACGGGGGGAGGGGAGAGGCAAGAGGGAAGGGGGTGGAAATAGGGGAAAGTGAGGCAGAGAGATGACCTAATACCCGTAAAAAGAAATGAAGTCATACTAACCTGACTCATATTCCCAGCTGACACCAGCTCTCCCAATCACAGCATCCCCAGTGTGTTCGTTGACAGAGGTGTGTATGTGTGTGCCGGTCAACAGCTTCATTATGCATGTAAGCTTTTCACAGCAGGTGAGATGACTGTACAATACTTTTGTGATTGATTTGCACTTTTGTGATTGCAGATAGAAATAAAGTCTGCTGTGTACACGGGAAGGCTGAAACACTCGTTGGGTTCTGGACAATTTGTTGGACAAAACAAACACTTTTAGTGAAGCTGTGGAAGGCTAAATGATTAACTGGTAATAAAAATAACTGACATATGAATCAATAATAATTTTGTTGGCTACTTGTGTGTCACACTGCTCACTGAATAAATCCCAGAGCACTGCAAAAAATAAAAAGTAGCACAAAAGAACAAATAAAAACTGCCATTTTAACTTGATCCAATTTAAATGAGACTGATTTCAAGTTCAAGTCCTGAGCAGCAACCACACAATTTTACAGCTAAATTACCACAAACGTCCAAAGATGCATCACAGACTCATTTTTTAAGTGGGAGGGTCATAATATTATTTTATTCTAAATAAATTAAAGAAACTAAATAAACCAATATTTATGAACACAAAGCTACTTTTTGTAGTTACCCTCTACAAAATGTTCTATTTCTTACCACCAGGTGGCAGCGTGTTAGTAGCAGGTGCCTTCAGAAGTCTGTCTGCGTGCTGCTGTTTAATTGTTGACGTTTCCTTTGAGCTGCCCCAATTTCATCAACATGCTTTTTCTTTTCCCAGGTGTTAAAAAAATAATGTGCTCTTTATGACTGTTTGTGTTTAAAAAAAAAGTCTAAACTGACTCACTGCGCCATCTTTTGGTACAAAGTGGTGTTGCAGCAGTAACGCAGCTATTTCTGAGGTCGCAGCTGTCGCCTCTGTAAATCGGTTTAGTCAATTTTGAAAGGTTTTAAACTATTTCTCTATAAGGGAATTTTACAGTGATTATCTTCAAAGAACTCAAGCCTCCTCAGAGTTGTTTTGGTTGTCTTGGTTTGTTTGGATTTATTGGACATCAGTATTTCAATGCTACACGTACAGACCTGCTGCAGCATTGCCTGCTCTCAAAAAAAACACACAAATTAGCAGACGCGTAAAGAAAACTTACAAAAAAAGAATAAAGCAGGGAAGAGTAGCCTCTACATTTAGCATGTTATTTATTCAGCTGATCGTCTTCAGGGCTCTCGTTGGCTTATGAACACAAGATGTGGTATCATTTGCATGAGGTCTTACATCATCCCAGAGTGCCCGTTCACTGTGGCATCAGCACGTGGTGCTTAGCCAACATGTCCCTTTGTGCTCGCAGAAGCCTCATTCAAGTGACAGCGGGGCACCAGAAAAGTCTTGAAAAGGACATCTGGCCGTGGAAGTCAAAGGGATGTCCTTTAGGGATTCTCGGACATGTCTTTACAGCCTTTTAAGCTCGTCCTCCGAGAGAGACAGATACTGTCCATAGGTGAAAGCAATATTTGCATGAGCTCTTGGACAAAGAGATGGGTGTGCAGCACACAAAACCACAGCATCTCCCCAAACATGCCAGTCAGCCTTTCATTAAGCACAGGGAGGAAAAAAGGAAAAAGGAGAAACAGCACTACTGTGACGAACAGATGGTCAAAATCATTGAGTTTTTTATGTGCAAGTAACATGACCTCAGCACTCTGGGTTTCACAAGTATCCTGTAGCAAATGCACACACACACACGCAAGCACAAAAGGACAAATGACAATTGTAGCCTACAGCTGAAAGATGTGAATGAAATCTCGACCTGCTGCGGTCCATTCAGAGCCAGAGAAGATTTCGTTTAGGGTCATAAAGATTATGTGATACAACAGCATCACCAGTGGGCAACACCCAGACTCACACATTCAGGCAGAGATGGGTGTGTGGATGTTGGGGGGGGGGAAACACTATCCCAGATCCATGCTTTTTATTGATTGGGGCTCTGGACTCCCAGCAGACCCCTTTTAATGGAGCCAGACGACCTCCTGGACGCTCATTGAAAGGCTGGTCCTCGTGTGGGTGCTTTTCTCCATCACAGCCTCGTTCTCACCCAATCCTCAGCGTTCTCCAAAGGGTGGGGATTGGGAGCAGACCCCCTGGGCCTACACTGTGGTCCTTCATAGATCACGCCATCATGCTCTCCTCCTCCTGCTGGTGCTGTTTTTTTGTTTTTTCCCCTTTTCTCTAACCACGTCGTTGGCTGGAGTGGGGGATGTTTTAATCCTGGCCTCATACCAGGAGTTGTCCTGTGAGTTCTCATCTGCAACACGTCCTTAGGGAACAAACCCCTTCCTGATTGGCACCCAGAGAGCGCGTCTAGACTATGATTACACATGTAAATACACCTGCCGTATCAGTGTGACAGAGTCTTATCACGACACCGATATTGTTTCTATTCTCAGACCTGTTGTTTGGATATTTGTGATTATATTATTGCTCTGTTCTACGTGTTATTAAAAGGCAGAAGGCATTCTCACTAGAGATGCAAAAATATTCATGCTGAAGAGTCACATGCCATGCTCAGCCTGTCACTTAAGACTGTTTATTTCATTACAGCTGCAGCCCAGTTGCAGTCTGGGAAAACACCATGAACGATGGAGAATAAGAAAACAGTACATTAATGGTTGGGGTTAAATGCAGAATAATCTCCACAGTGGGAAAACTATTAGACACATCAACAGACTTCACTGGAATTTTACCCATCAGCTGTTTCTTGTATTTTCAAGTGCTGAACCTGAACTTGCCATGAACCCACAGGCCAAAGATCTGAATTACAAATAAATTATTGTGGAGTGGAAATAAAGCAGAAGAGCAAACATCCCCATAGTTCGCTTTGTCATTCAGGTAGCCTTACGCAACACATCCTCACTGTACAGCCCATATATGCACAGATGGTAAGGACAGCCTGAGTTAGACTGACACTCTGAGGAAGCTGAAAACATGGACATCAGTTGCTGCTCAGCACTGTACCGCGATTCAGACACCAACAACTGACACAACTTAAACAGCAACGTAGAACTTTGCAATAAAATAATTATAAATCTAAACGGGTTCCCACTCATCTCATTGGCTTGTTTACTGTGGATATCTGTAAAAAAAAAAAAAATCTGCTTTCAGCCTCAATCGAATTAACTGAAGTTGCAGGTACTTTGCTGAACCTTGAGTGAAACATGAAACCTTCACAAAGGAGGGAGGAAACCGATCACGTGGGCTGTGATTTCAGTTTCAGGGATAATGATTTGATTTCCTATCGCTGCAGTTGGGATCTTTGTGCTGCGCCGAGCTACAAGCGAGCCGTCGGCGTGGCTTCAGTCGAGGACATCTTGGGGAGTCGGCGCGGTTCTTTGTTCGCGGCGGCTCCGTGCTTTAAAAACAACACAAGGGGAAATGCTGTTCTCATGTTCCCCCCACTGCATAGGGTCTGCAACGCCTGTCTGACAACTCCCTCTCCTCACCCCCCAACAGACGCCCCCCCACCCCCCCGCGCCTCCTATATAGCCTACATAACATCCTCATGCGCAACGGCGCCGGAGACAACAGCGCGGTGACCTGCCGCAAAGCACGGCTACACCGAGGTGGGCGGACCCCCTCCCCCCCCAAAAAGAAAAGAAAAATGCCACCAACTCCTTAAATTCATCTCAGATGCCGCCGCTTTTTTCTAAAACCTCCTCATCATAAAGTTGACATCATCCGTTGAGCGCCATGTGCGCACTGTGCCCGCACCTTTTAATACGCAACTGTTTACATCCCGGCTGCCCGTCCTTACATAAGTGGCCAAACAAAAATGCGGCTCTCGGGCTACACTGCGGCTCCGGAGCCGTACCTTTCCGCTCATGTGATTGCAGTGCGGGGTTGTGAGGCAATGAGGAGCCGAGTCTCTTTCTTTCTGCTTTCTGCGTGGAACGCGAGCTGCCACATGTTCGTGAACCTGAGACTGAATGGTACAACGGGAGGGCGGCTCGTTTTGTCTCGGCGAGGAGGGGAAGCTGTGTAAACCAGACTGGGTGGAGCAAAGCATCGCCCAGCCCCATCTGTGTGCAGACGGCCTTGTGTCCCGTTTGCCCGGAGCTCGGAGAGAGACTACTGTACCGAGAGTCTGGCAGATAGAGAGAGAGGGGGCCGGTCTATGGGAGGGGCTAGCGCAAAGGGGGGAATCGAGAGGAGGAGGGGGCGAGGAGGAGGCGGCACGGGTGCTGTTTCTCCAGTCTCTTTCCCCTGTCTTTGTCTCACACACTCTTTTGTTAGCCATGCCTAGCCTGCTGGTTCTAGCAGGGATCATGGAGAAAAATGGGGGCTACGGCAGGGATCTGGCCGGCTCCGGCTTCGGAAGCGAGGGTCTCCTTGTGCCGCCCGACGAGGAGGAAGACGACTCCCGTGCCCTCAGGGTCGCGCTGGGCCAGCTGTCTCTGCTGGGGCTCGGGGAAGGCGAGGACGGCGGCGGAGCCCCAACAACAGGAGTACAGGACCGGAGCAACAATAACAACAACCACCACAACCACACGAACAGCGTCGGCGGCGGGGACACGGCGATTCTGCAAGGCAAGAGCAAGTTGTGCGCCCTGTACGAGAGCTCCTCAAGTGAGACGAAAGGACGAGGCTGCAACATAACAGAATGCGTCCCAGTGCCCAGCTCTGAACATGTGGCCGAGATAGTGGGGAGACAAGGTAAACCGCTGGCTCGCGGGTCATTTTCCCTCCAAACTTGAGCTTTTATCAGACAGCAGTGCATGCGCCCCGCCGTGCGTCCCCGTGTGCTTTGTTGTTTGTTCTCCAACTGTTACCTGGTGTTATTTGACAAAGAAAAGGGAGTGGTGTGTCTGTGTGTGTGTGTGTGCGTGTGTGTGTGTGTTTTTTCCCTACTCCCCCGAGACATCAGCCAGCCTCCCACTTTTCCTGCTTATATTGTTACAAGTTCTCGTGCACTCATGATTAGAGTCGGAAACGAGGCGTTTCGCAGCTTTAGCCTCGTTTTTCTGGACTAAATTTGCACGAGAGGGAGAGAGCAGGAGAGAGACCCGTTCCCTCCCGGGCGAATTATTCTACATCCACGCCATCAATGTCAGCGCACAGACACACACTGGAGCAGGGAGAGCACTTGCTTCCTTTGTCGTCTGAGACGCGCCAGACTGTTCAAAAAGGCAACGTGCGCCTGGTGTACACAAGAATGTCTCTCGGCGCGAGCCGATGGCCAGGAAAATCAGCGAAATTACACATCTGGCCTCAAAAATCGAGTGGATGTTTTCCCCCCTCTTCCTTTCTAAATTTATTCTGCTCGTTGTTTATGTTGCGCACTGCCCCAGTGACACAATTGGACAATAGAGCGAAGCGTGGTCACCGTTTTTGTTTTTTGGGTTTTCTTTTTCCTCAGATGAGGGAGTTGGAAAGTTCAATTCCAGACACGTTGCAGGTTTTTTTTCTTACAGTTGGAGGTTTTTTCTTGAACAAAGAGCTGAAGTTGAATGACAGCAGCTGTCAAACAAAGGTGTGAGTCGGGGGATGAGGGGAGGGGCGCATTAACACAGTGTTGCTGCTTGGCACACGGGATCGTCTTAAAGGGGTGACTCAGCGAGAAGTTGCACCCGAAGGTGGGAATCCTTCTTTGTTTTTTGGAGGGGGAAAAAGCAGAATATTGATATTGTTTGTGGTTATTTGCAGTTGTGCGGTTGTTTGGTTGCATACATGCTTTTTTCATTGTGTAGTTGCAAACAAGCCTGAACTTAAGTTTAAAAAACAAAGGAAAAAAAGGAGGGACCCTGGTGTTCATATGGAGCACTCATTGGTAACTGCTGTGATGAACCCATGGGTGAGAGGGGCAGGGAGAAACAAGGAGTGGGGGGGTGGGGGTACGGCGTCTGAAAGCTGAATGGGAGTCACGCCTTGGAGCTCAACACAAGGGACTCCTCATGAGCCCCACTTCACTGCACACTCTCAATGCCACATGGTTGTCTGTCAGGATAGGGGAGAAATCAGGGGGTTGGATGGAGAGAGGAGCACAATGACTGCAGGGTGGGTGAGGTCCCATCAGCAAATCCCGATTTATCTGCCAACAAAAACAAACAGGAGTTGTGATAGCTCCTTTCACTGACACTCCCCTTTCTTGCTTCGCTGCTGTAGTAACGTGGCTTTAGTGTGTGCTGCTGAGCCCCCCCACATCTCCCATGTCGGCTCCCATTCTTTACCCTGAAGTGTAAGTTTTGAATTTTAATGGGCTAACCGAAGACAGACAGAGGGTGGATCCAGTGTGCACAAGTGCAGCAAGAGGGCCCTTTAGCCTAGACCAGGAAGAAGTGCTGATTTGGGGTGGGGGGAATTTGAGATGAGCTGCTTTTGATCTGGGCCCTTCGTTAGCTGGCACTACATACACACCCCCTTCCGCTCAGAGCCCGTCTGGTGAATCTGGCAAACGAAGCATCCTGTCTTGGAGAAAGGGGTGGGTATGATTGTTTTCTCCTGTCAGAGGCACAGGCATTGATTCTCCACCTTACGCTGGAGCTCGTCAGATCACGGGTGGCTTTGTTTTGAATCACACTTCACTGCTAATGCAGCTGAAAATTACGTTTCTTCACAGCGACCTTAATTTCTGGGTGTGATTAATTGGCTTTTGCCTTCTTTGTTTACATACGTTTCTTTCATCGAGACATCAATTTCAGCTAATTAAAATTTAAAATCTAGTTTGAGAGAAAGAATTGTTCTTTGAGCCTTTCGTGCCAGGAGCAGGTCTGTTAGGCCAACGTCGGGCAATGACCGCAGAGTGCATGTTCAAATTTGGGGCATGAGGAATGTTATCACCACCCTTCTGCGTGTACCAGCGGTTCCTGGGAAGCCAGTGCCCCTGAACAAAGTGGGTCAGTGTAGTAGCATTAGGGAGATACTCTGCTTCACCTTCAGGTGTCTTTAAACCTTTTGATACCTGCTGCTGTGCTATTCAGCTGGTTATGACACGCTGCGAGCTCTGAAGCACCTGGACTCTGTTACAGTGAGATCAGGGCGTTTTTTTCTTTTTTAAATATGATGTTGTCCAGAGAGCCACAGTGACACAAGGAAAGCACATTTAATGTGTCAATAAAGGAAGAAATCTTAATGAGGAAGCTGGCAGAGTTTGAATACAAACCTGTGTGAGGTTAATGAGGTGTAATCCAAACAGAACTGCTGTGTCTTCTCTTACCATTGTCTTCTTGACCTCAGGTGTTCCTGGCAATCCTCCTAAATAATTACTGATTTATTATATGCCTGTATCCTCCTCTGTCCCATTACATTGTCAGGTGATTCGTCCTGAAATGACATTAACCTGCACTCTTTCACATTAAGAGTCTGCCTTAAAAGCATTTAACAGAGTAAACTATTCCACGCTGATCAGAAACAGGACCAATGCAGAGCAATAAGTGGCCCAAAAATGAAGCATATGTGGGTTGTCTGTATTGTCTGGAAACAAGTTCAAGGAGAGGTCAGAAAGTAATTGCTCACCAGTACAGTGAAAACACATGGCATCTGCCACAGCCGTGTCCACGCTGGCCGGTGCCTGCACCATGCGTCTTAGTAAGTTTTGTTGTAGTGCAAATAAAATGGCCCTCTCAATAAAGACACTAATGATTACACCCTTGAACTCTCATAAATCCTGGTAATTACTCAGCTTTTGCTTTGGCCTCCAAGACATTAGGTTAAAGTGGTCATAAGCAGCTCAAACATCAGAATTTTCACTGGACATAGCAGAGACGAGCATTTCTTTCAGCTCAGGCTGATCAAGTGTGTTCCTGGTTGTAACCCTTTTAACTTGATTTGTGTCCCCGAATTGAGCCGGCGTGTCTTTACTCATTTTAAAATGTATGTTGGTGTCTCTGCAGGTTGCAAGATCAAAGCCTTGCGGGCCAAGACCAACACCTACATCAAAACCCCCGTCAGAGGAGAGGAACCTGTGTTCTTAATCACTGGCCGCAAGGAGGACGTTGCTCTGGCCCGTCGTGAAATCATCTCTGCTGCAGAGCACTTCTCCATGCTACGGGCGTCCCGCAACAAGCTGGGAGTGTCTTTTAGCGGCTCCCCGCCCACACCTTTGCCAGGTCAGACCACCATTCAGGTGAGAGTGCCATACCGTGTTGTCGGGCTGGTGGTGGGGCCTAAAGGCTCCACCATAAAACGCATCCAGCAGCAGACCTGCACTTACATTGTCACTCCGAGTCGAGACCGCGACCCGGTCTTTGAGATCACAGGCTCCCCGAGTAACGCTGAGCGGGCCCGCGAGGAGATCGAAGCACATATCGCCTTTCGAACGGGAGGCCTGCACGACCACAACAACGAGAATGACTGTCTGGGCCCGAATGGTGGAAGCAGCCCGGCGGGCAGCAGCGGTGGTCTGGAGAGCCGGCTACAGCAGGTGTGGGGGCTGCAGGGGGGCCAGCGCAAGCCACTCACCAGCAGCTACCGCCAAAACTTCTCAGATGCCATGGTTGGAGGAGGGGGAGGAGGTAGCGAGGGAGGGGGGATCTACAACAAAGGCAACTTCTCCAGCTCTGGAGAGAAGCCCTGCTCTTATTTTGGATCTGACGGTACCCAGAGCTGGGGTGACCCCGACTACCCCAAACAGGTGGCCTTCTACGCCCAGCAGCGCTCCAAAAGCTTCGGAGGCCTCCCGCTGCCCCTAACCAGACTCTCCCCTGGCTTACCCGAGTCCTGTGGAGGCGGAACCACCAACAACTCTTCAGTCACCAGCATTGTGCCCATATCCGGCTCACCTCACGCCCAGGCCCGCCGCGCCCACAGCGAGCCCACCTCAGCCGGCGAAGGCTTTCCAGGCCGTCTGCCAGTGCCGGACTCGCCGCCGGCCACTGTGCGGGACTGCATGACCTGCTTTGAGAGCAAAGTGACGGCTGCCTTGGTGCCCTGTGGCCACAACCTCTTCTGCATGGAGTGTGCCATCCGAATCTGTGAGCTCAACCACCCGGAGTGCCCAGTGTGCCACACCCAGGTCACACAGGCCATCCGGATATTCTCTTAAGGAACCATGTCAGTTTTTATCATTAGTTTTGTCAGTGTTTGTTCAATAATTATTTACTGTTATTATGATTATTATTATAATACACATTTTGGTTTTTCAGAAAATTTAAAAACAATCAAGCAGATATTTTAGAAGGCACTGCTTGCTTTACTAAAAAGTATAAGAAATATTTTTAAGTTTTTCTTTTATATATATATATGCATATATATTTTATAAAAGTTTTGTTTATAAGAGAAGTATAGTACCTTGCATTTTCAGTTTTTTGACTGCTGCTGTTTTTCATTCATGAATCACAGTGAAGGCAGAGGTAGACAGTAATGTGAACATTTTATTATTCAAATTTTTTATTTTACCGTGAAGTGGGTTTATATTGAAGGAGGAAGATGATTGTTGAGGTACCCAGTCTGCACCCGACTAACCCAGAAACTCACTGTTGTTATTAGAAGGAAAAAAAAAAAAGATTTCTCATTGCACCTTACAATCATCTTGGTCTAAAATAGGATTGTCAATCATACCTTGAAATTTCTGGAGCAGATGTGAAGGTGAATTCAGCCTCGAACTGTGATTGTGATTTGATATAATTGGTCCAAAATATTTTGGCAAAAATGAAAATGTGAATAGATTGGTTCTAGTCAAAAGAAACAAAAAGCAGACTTTTATTTTAGAGTCTTAGAAACCAGATAATCCTAAAAAAAAAGGGATAGCTCGTTACATGATTTATTTATACTAATTGGTGGAATTTTATCGGCGTCATTAATCACAGAGATGGATGAAGGCTGTACAAAGTATCAGTAAAAGTCTCTTTCCAGTAGCCATTGATTAAACTTTGGCCACTGCAGTTTGTTGAAAAGATTCAGTAATGCTTGCTCCTCGTGGCACTTGAAAAGCATGTGGTTCCTTGGTTGGCTTAAAGCACTGATTTAATTTGTGAGGCGGAAAGCCTTGGAATTCATCCAGTTGGCTGCTTCTCGATATCCGTCTCCCCGATGGACTTGTCTCAAAGCCACCTTAACCGCGCTTTGTTTTGTGGTGGTCATTTGGCCGAACAATGTAGGACAAAACACGAGCTCCAGTCAACGAGCGTTTCACTGTAAATAAGGAAGAGAATTAGCATGTGGACAGAAGCCGAGTAAAAATTGTAAAAGTGTTCCCTTAATCAGCAGCACATTAAAATAGTTGACACTGTAAAATACAGAGTCCCGAGTCAGTAATCCCCACTCTTCGTGCCCTCCGCTAACAGCATTATGTGCGAGCTCTGAGGGGCCTGCTGTCTCCCCTGTAATTAGCAAAGCTGTACAGGAGCAGGTGTTTCATGACACACTGTGGCTGTGACCCCGAGTTCGAGGCCTCGCCTAGCCCCCTTTTCTTTCTCCCTTTTCTTTGGGAGTGGCTTTCATGTCTCCCCCTTCTTACAGTTCGATCGCTTGCTTTCGAAGGCGTCTCTCTGAGCGAGGTGTATTGTCTGGGCCCGGTAACAGCGTGGGCTGCAGAAAGCTCGGACACGGCCTGGATCCACTCATTCATAATTAGGCAAATGGGCTGGTCCAGGTGCGGACCGTGTGGCAGGGTCCCGCGGCAAGCCCCTTACCACCCCACCCCGATGTTAGCCAGCACAGAGGGGGCTGGACGGTCCGCGTGCAGCTGGGTGAAGAGGGCCCCCCGTCTTCCACTCCCCCTTGCCCATTCCGCCCCCCTTTTCCTCTCCGTTTCTGCTGCTCCGAGCCATCCCCAGTGAGGAAAAGGGGGGACTCTTTTGTCCCAAAACACACACACACAAAATTTGAATGCTGAATCTGGCAGCGCCTGTGAAATAAGGGGAGGCTAAGGAGAGAAATAAAAAAAAAAAATCTACAGTTATCGGGAGACACGACAGTAACACGTTTTTACTGTTGATGTGACACAATTTGAAAATGTTCACCTGCAAAACACAGATTTTACCCCCCACCCTTGCCTTCATTATCCAGCTGCAGCTCCCTGAATTTTGGATGGGGTCCTGTTTGTGTGACGGCACCAGTCCAAATCGAAATTTCCACAAAGCTCCCCCGCCCCCTTTACCTCTGGGCTCCCTCCCCATGTCAGCTCGCTACTGTATGGGACATCCTGCAACTGCCCCTTCACTATGGACACCGAGATTTCAGCCCCCCTCCCCCCCTCACTTGTGTTAAGCTTCCAGAATGAAATCAGACAATTGTAATTGACAGAAAAGCAGAGGAAACGCCCCATTTAACTAGCACTCATGCTGAATCAAATTACACACCCTCTGCGTCTGCCTTAGCCCCAGCCTGGGGATTTCGGAGGGCTAGAGGAGAGCGGATGGGGGGTAGGGATTAAAGCTGTTGAATGATGGGGGTGGAGGGGTTTCATTTTGGTTGGAGAAGGAGAGAAGTAGGCTCCAAAAAACACGAGACCCTGCAGATCGTGCTGTTTTATTGATCGTTCGACTCTTTCAGCGAGCTGTTGTCACATGTGCGCCATGCGTGGTGACGACGGTGATTCAGCAGGCCTCTCTCAGATCGCACCGGAGAACAATTAAAACTCGGCTTCCGTCTCAAATAAAAAGAAAAACCCGATTAAAAATATCAAATTGTGTCTTCAGGCCACAGAAGGCCTTTCCTTTAAAAACAAACAAAGAACAACACACAAGGCAGACCACTCGCATGAGGTGTGGACTGCAGGGAAAGCACTGTACTCGGGGGAAACCCTGAAATCTGTCAGACGTAGGAACAAAGAATAGTTAGGATTTTATGGATGGACAAGTTGCACAGTGGTTTGGCCTAAGCTTTCAACGTCACATTCAAAGCAGTATGACACTGTTCTTTGAACTTCGTATTCTGTTTTTTAAAAATGTTTTATTTTCTGCCTTAATATTTTTTATGAAATATTGCCATTACTTTGGCGTACAAGGTAGCAACTTTGGCCTTTGATTAGGGGTGTAATAATTCTGAGAGTGCGATACAAACGAGTATCGCGTCGCAGCTCCATCTTCCCATACTGTGATGCCCACGTGGAGCTGATAACGCCTAGTTTCGTTTTTTGTGATCCAATGGTCTCTAGCAAAAAGAAAAAAACCCATCCCCCTCCCCCCGTTTTTTGGCATCTGCCCTCGAACCGAACCGTGATTTTGGAGAATTGTTACACCCCTACATTTGATACTACTGCTACTCCCTAAAACAACCTTTAAAGTACTTATTTTTGGAGAAAAAAATAAGAATGTGAATCAAACTGCTTGGGTGGGGGATTAAAGGGATTCAGGAAATTAGGCTTTTTAAACACATTACATCAAATACAGAGTAAAGCACCTTATTACAAAACACACGCATCTGATTAATACCAAACCGACCGCTGATGGTGAAATATATTTCATAGAATCTGAAAGACATGCACATAAGGATTCCCTATCATTTTTGTTCATTGTGTTATGGTGGTTCTTGTTATTCTTAATACTACAGTAGTACTTAGTGGCAATTTGGGAGACCTCTCATCCATTCAGTCAATGCTGTTGACTTTTGTTTCGAGTTTTGCACTGGTTTAATGAAGAGAGGGCTTATTGGAGATTCTCCCAGTTTAGACGCTGTACAACTTAATGAGTACTTTTAAATGGGAAGGCGCTCTGAGCATCTATGTAAATACAGTATGTGTATCAGTTACAAACATCCAGACAAAAGCCTGCTTCGAGTGAGCTTTGGATTATTTTTTACAAAGTGTCGATGTTTTAGCGTAAGGAATTCAAAACGTTTGAGTTTAGGGAGAGTAAATCTTTTATATATGCGTCCCATCATCCCATTTACTATAATAGTATATTAGATAGATCCATACATACGTGTAAGAATATTATTTAAACTTAGTATTTCATCCAAATATATAGATGAAAAGTTAACCAGACACTACGTTATTATGAAGTCGCTGATGTATAAATCCAATCTCCAATAAAAACTCAAATGAATAGTATGTGTATTAAGCTAACCCCTAATGAAGAAAGAAATCTGTATGTATATTAGGACGAAAAGCAATAATAGGACTATACTGGGACAATAAACAAGAGGAGCCGGCTCAGTTCTTTAAAAAAAATAAAATAAAATTAGGATAATAACAGTATATTCTGTCTTATATTTGCTTCAATCTCCTTATAGATTAATGTCAGTGTAGAAACACAGGCGTGATGAATTGGTGACAGCTTCGGAATAAGTAATTGCTCTTGTTGTGTTCATCATCAGGGTCATTTGTTATTTGGATAATCAATCAATCCTCAGAAGCACTGAAAACTGTAGATTCTGCAACGTGGAGGAAATCTCACTGTGTGTAAAAATGACAAAAGCGTCCGGAGCACGAACAGCACGAGGTCTGACCTGTTAGTGAAAGAGCAGCAGCTGCTGGCTGAACTTGGGACAGGCTCGTGTGTGAGGGCTTTGGTCGCAAACAGAGCGAATGAACAAACGGCAGTGAGACGGGACACGCTGTCTACACGTTTAGATTTTTTACACTTGATGCTCTTTTTTAAAGTCTATACGGGGCAGGCGTAGAACTCACAGCATATCCTGAGATGACTTTTGTTTACATTGTAATAAGTTCTGGCTCTGTTTGTTTTGCACCGCCCGCTTTTCATTTGCATTATTTTTGAAAGGAAAAAAAAAAAAGAGGGTCAGACATAGCCAAAGAACAAAAATACAAGGAGAGCTAACTTATCATTTAACTTATTTTAGAATAAGAGTTTACTAAATGAAGAATAATCTCTAGTTAGTTTACCCAAAAGCCCAATTAATCGATATCGGTGAAAACGAAGGCATATCGTGTTTCAGTGTCGTTGGATTAATACTACAGAGACACCACTAAGAGACTTACTTCTCCCCAAAGAGAGCAGCTTAAAGCACATCCTGGCACTTCCTCAGTCTTTTGTGTAGTTTTTCTATGAGTTTGGTTGTTGGGAAGAGGAAAAAAAAACCCCAGTTCAGGGATTTTCTTAATCTTTCTGAAAAAAACTAAACTTTGCCAATCTTGTGACAAAAAGGTAAAAAAGAAAATTCAAGTAGATGGAAAGAATCGTGCGGACACTGACAAACCAGCAGAAATTCACAGCGTACGGGATTACGCGTTAGTTCAGAGAGCCATTCGCCGTATCCTAAAGTTTAACTGCATGCTAGTAAAAATATAGTACAATAGGTAAGATTTATCAGAAAGGAAAAGTTAAGATAAAGGATTCATCAGCCTGATACCTGGAGTGTATAAAAAGCTTTAAGACCTTAAAGTGAGCATTGGTTTAAAGTCGTATATTTACCGTGTAGTTTAACTAAGTGATACATAGTTTAATTATGATTCTTAAGATTATGCTAAAGTGTAAGTTTCATTTGTCCAGCTCACCCAGTATGAAAGACATTTTAGCCAAGCGGAGGTACAGAGGGGTGGGGGCGACTCCCGTGAGATTTGATTCATTAAGTTCTTGTTAGTATTATTTACAATATTGTATTAAGCTTACTATTATAGTAATGGTAGAAACTGTTGATGTTTTTCTTCTCTTGATATAAAAAGGTCTTTATGCATTTATGTAGAATCCCTTTTAAGGAGTGATAGGAAATCCTTATTTTCAATGGATGCACTTAAACAGTTGTACCAACCTGTCTAAATCACACATTGAGCAAGCAATGCATTTGAATGTAAACAAAAAAAACAACAAAAAAAAGGAACAAAAAAACCTTAATGCACTCCTTATCTCTTAGTCAGTTTTGCAAGTGAGCTTTAAGTTTGTTTGTTTTTTGGACAGAATTTGCAACAGCTTTTTTTCAACGTAGACTATATTTGAGTTCTTCCACATACATTTATAGAAAGTAACTTAAAATGAATAAAAAAAACATATTACAGTTTCTCAAATCTATTTTGCTAACATGGGTTATTATTTCATAGAAAGCAGAGGAAAAAAGTCAGTATCTGGATGTTATTTATGAAAAGTAAAAAAAAAAAAAATGAAGCAACATATTTATGAGTAACCTCAAGACATTTTGTTTTTTAATTAAAATTACAAGAAGTTAATATATTTCTAAACACAGGGAAGTCAGTTTCTACTAATAAGTAAAAATGAGAAAAGATGTTTAGAAGTTTTATTTATGAAAGTTACGGGAATGCGTTTCGTCCGTTTACTTCGTGGTGAATGACGTGAATGGAGCGAGAGTTCTCCGTAGCTTAAATTTTAACTTCAGACATGCACTATTTCAACACCAGTGCATTCACAATGGAATAATTACAGAAAATAATATAATATTTTTTAGAATTTGGAGATATTTTAGTCACAGAGCATCAATTTTGTGCCTCAATTCTATATTTTTCCTGCATCAGCATTCTTTGTGTGGTGCTGCTTGCTGTAACCCCCTTCTCCCCTCTTCAACTAACCCCATGTTACTGACTGAAACACATTACTCATTTCCTCTGTAATCTAAACTCGCTTTTACTTATCAAACGTTTAAAAAAAAAAAAAAAAAAAAAAAAAAAAAACACGTTACAACTGCAGCGCTTGGGATGAATGAGCAGCTGTGACCCTCTCGCCAATAGGGCCACACACAACTTGTACACACTTTCATTCATACTTTTTCTACATCTGCTACTCAGACAGTTTGAGATCAACGACGAAGGAGCAAAGCTTTCTCTTATGGGTTAACTAGGTGAAGTTCAAGTGGCAGCATCTAGGAGGGGACAACAGTGCACTGTGTAGTAGATCTATGTAACTAGATGCACACATATACACACACACACACACACACACACACACACACACACACAACAGATTCATTACCGTGCTAGTTTGCATGTATGTTGTATGGTCACTTAGATGGGAGAAATGGTGCAGGCCTGACTAACACTTGGGCCATTTCTCCTCTGTAGATTTTCATAGTTGGAGCCTCTTTGGAAAGTGGAAAGTTGACTTGAGTTTGGAGCCAGACAAAGTCCATTTCAGTCCCCACGTCAACGTTCCGGGTTCCCCGTTTAGTGATGAAAGATTGCTTGTGACACGCAGGAATTAACTCAAAGTTCTTGGTTTGTAAAAGACACGATACAGTTTTAAAAACTTGGCAAAAATGATGCACGTTTTCTGCTGCATGTAGAGGTCGGGGACTGAAGTGGCGCTCGCTGGTGAAACTCGCAACCGTTTCCAGAGAGGCCGATGCAGTCTGACAGTTTGTCTTTGGTAGCGTTTCCAATTTTTCCAGCACAGTAGAAGTGTTTCATACCGGTCTAATAGTGGTTGTAGTGCATTAGTTTTTGGGCCAGCATCAGCTGGCAATAGTTTCTGGTTTCTCTGTGAACAGTGAAGGAGGGCTGCCACTGCGGCCCTCTGTGGCTGACCGTCAACTTTGATGGATGGGAAAAAAAATAAATAAAAAATAATAATAAAGAAGTCTTTGAACTCTGTTACAGTGTGCCATGCCCTACAAGGCATGTGATATTGCAGGTTTATTTCTTATAGCACATGTTTTTTTGTGAATTACATTTTTTGGAGACATTTTTATTATTATAATTATTATTATTATTGTATCTGCGCCATGTTAGTTCTGGTTCTTTGTTATTTTTTCAAGATTCAAGATGTATTGTAAATGTTTCTAATAAAACAAAAATGAAATGACCTCCAATCGATACCAGTCGTTTTTTCCCCCCTTTGAAACGGGAGTTCTCAATTGTCACATTTTAATTTCAGCGATCAGAGGAACGTGTCATTCTAGAGCACTGTGCAAATGTCGTATTAAATTAGAGCGTACATTAAGGATTAGGTTACTAAAATATAGCCCTGTCAATGTATCTGCACAAAGCAATCACACAGTAGCTAAAATCATAATAATGTATACTTTATTGATCCCTGTGGGGAAATTTCTCTCTGCATTTAACCCAGTCACTCTGAAGCAGTGGGCAGCCATTGGGTGCCCGGGGAGCAGTGTGTGGGGACGGTACCTTGCTCAGGGGTACCTCAGGGTAGCTGTTCGGTGGATTCGAACCCCTGACCTTCTGATTCATGGGGCCACCACTCTACCTACAGAGCTATCCCGGCCTACATGACTCACTCAATGAATTCTGCCTTTCTGTCAATAAAGAAGCCAGCTGCTTCAACCTGTCCGTGTTTAACAAAATCCCGAGAAGACACGAGAAGACAAAGGCTATAAGAAATGAGATTTATTTATACATATGCAGTCCAAATATACATATTAGAATAAATGTTTTAAAAGCCCTAACCTAACACCACCCAGTTTAAGACCTGTGAATTCAACAGAAGTCTGTGTTGATGTGGAAACACATCAGCAGGATAAACACCATCTGTGTCCATAACCTTTGGATTTAATCAAGCCCCTCCAAACGCTACCGTCCTTTCTCCCTTTTCTCATCTATTAAACTATTAGATGCTAACAAACCCAATCCTGACTCCCGATACAACCCCCCGCCCCACCCTTCCACAGGAAATAAAGACGAGTGAAAGTGAGGGCAGACCTCGGGGAGATCCCAGAAGGCAGAGTCCTGTTCCAGTTACATACAGTGTACAGGGAGAGATGGAAAGGAGTAGGTGAGCAGGCAGTGGAGGATTTCATTTACAGTAAAACAAGCCATCTCGGGTACATCAGAGACCAAGGGAGCAGGGCAGGGCTGAGTGCCCTCACTACCTCATCCCCTGAAATATTATCCAGCCATCTATCCTAGCTAGCAGGCAGCGGTAGCACAGGGCTGTCCGTGCATTTAAAACCAATTCCTTGATCTCTCCCTCTCCACGGGTTCAGGGCAGGGGTGAAATGGTCACGGGCAGAGCCAGTGCCATGTGAGGAAGTTAACCCGTCCACTAGCGACGCAGCTATCCCATCTCATTTAGAGTTAACGCTTAGCAAAGCTTGGAGCATGACTCATCTGTGGAGTACAAAGTGTGCACAGAGCAGGAAAGCCTTCCAAACAAAGATCAAAAGCAATCAAAAAAGAAATTGCATGTCAGTGTTGGGAAGGGATGTTATTGCTCTGAGAGGCCTGGTGGAACACAACCAAATTCCAGCGTGTGCACTTAGGAAAAACGGCCTGAGCCCCTTGCCCCTACATCAGTGAGGGAGCATTACCCTTAAACATACACAAATAGGATTGTAGGCAAAAGCATTAAAAAAACAAAACATATATAAAACGAGCGAGCTCCCCTTGCTATGAAGAAATCAGAGTGAAAACTATAAACCAACTAAACCCTTTGGCCAAACAAGACATCAATCTAGTGTTCAATAAATATTAGAAGGGGACATTCTTTTCGGAAGAATCTACATTTTGCAAAAATGGGAAGGACAGTGGTTGCAATTCAGTCTCTTGGAAGAGGATTTTTACAGCCCAATATCCCGCTAGAGTGAAACTGAAAGGAACCATTTACTAGCTTGTAAAATAGAGCTTTCAAAGGAAGGACACGAAAGGAACCTTAATAAATTTTTTTTCTTAGATTGCAAATCAATTCTGATCATGTGCGTCTTTAATGAACAGTGCAAGTCACCCGTTTTCTTTCCATCGACACCAATCCTCCCTCAGAAAACGTCCCGCTTGCTTATTTAAACTTCACCATCCCCTCCTCTTCACTGTATCAAACAGACAAATCAGACCCAAGTGTCCTCGTGTGACTCTCTCTACCTGTCTCCATTTTCCCTGTCCATCTGCCTGTCTTTCCTATCTGGCTGTTTCCCCCATTTGCCTGGAGGTGAAGGAGGAGGAGGTCAGCGGGAAAGTCTCAGTTAGACTGGCAGCAAGCGCCCTTGTTGGATGAGTTTTGGGTGGGCTCAACGGTGATGGGCACTACGTTGGAGGCTGGTGAGAAGTCTGAGTCGCTGCGTCCTGACATCTGCCTCTGTGACACGATGTTGTAGATGGCTGTGATGGGAGAGAGAGAGCGAGAGGGAGTAAGTTACGTGTAGATGCCTATAAATCCAGCCAACAGTGGGACATATTGTGATAAGGACAAGCAGCATGGCAAACTGAACAACAACTGCTCTATCCAGACTCCTGGCAGCACTGACGGATTCTTTCCATCCTAAACTGGCATCGTTATGTCATGTGGCAGAATCAAGTCTCAATTTAGGCATTCCCCAAAGCTGCAAGATGCAATACATTTTATATTAAAATTGCAAGAACTGTGATCTGCTCCTCTGATCCTGCATGCTCATGCTGAGAAGCAGAGAATGCAACCAAGTTTCACAGGCGATACACAAGAAGCGTTCCAACACACAGCGAGCATCGGTTCTTCTCCTCATCCATCTGCTTCTACTACACTTCAAAACAGGGCTGTGAGAGTAATCAGATTTTAATTTCAGTTACTAACTTTATGTGTTTAAGTTAACAGATAATTGATTCAGATTTTTTTTGTCTGCGTGGGTTCTCTCCAGGTTTCCATCTTCCCTCCCACAGTCCGAAGACATGCAGGTAGTGGGGTTAGGTTAAGAGGTGAATCTAATTTGTTCATAAGTGTGAATGTGAGTGTGAATGGTTGCCAGTCTTCCTGTGTTAGCCCTGTGACAGACTGGTAACTTGTCCAGAGTGCGCCCCACCTCTCGCCTCACGGCTGGGATAGGCTCTAGGCCTCCCAGCGACTCTGAATCGGATAAGGGGAAGATGATGGATGAATAGTTTAAACTAGAAATGTTTTGGGGGGGCAGGTTTCCTAAAGAGCAGTAACAAATCTTTATAGCAGTTCATTTATCCTTTTAAAGGCTCAAGTGGTTTAGTGGTCACCTCATCTTCCTGGTTTTAAACCTTCCTACCACCCAGACCCTTTCTTTGTTGCGTTTATTTGTTCTTCTTGTAGCTAATGTGTATGTTAGCTAGGGTAATCGGCCACAGGTGTGGATGTGGGTGTGAGTGGTTTTCTTGTCACTGCATGAGTGTGAAGGACTAGTGAACTGTCTTTCACCCCGTGACAGCTGGGTTAGGCCGTTTTCATGCTTGTCTCGTGACGATTTTCACGTCATATCCTGTGTTGTGAGGCACAATCTTTGTGGCGCGCCTCTACAATGGTGCAGGTTTTTACCATTATTTTAATGATACTCCTGCAGAGAAGCTCAGAGACACACTGACACACAGAGGGAGATTTTGCAACTCTTTGGAAACCTGAGTTTGTAAAAAGAACTTTGCAAAAAAACATTGTCCTCTTTATCAGCGTGTGTGATGCGATACTGTCTGAGACGCGACGCCTATCGTTTAGGAGGGAGCGGCTTCTTGTGCCTTAACGTGGGTACACATGGCTTAATCTTTGTGACGATGGCACAGCAACGAGTGAAGTGACCACTGCAGAGGGTATATTGGCACCTTTAGGCTCCAGGGCCAAAAACCTAAATAAGCCGTTAAGAAAAGGCCTCATTTTGGTGTGTCCTTCCTAAACGCTCACTTTGTTCATCGTGAACCAATATGATGGAAGGGAATGTTTGGACAAAAAGATCCTTCTTAAAGAAGTTAATGTTGTTTGGCTGAGTGGTCTTTCAGTCTGGTTTCCGTATGTGAAGCTATGGAGAGATCATTAATGGTTGCAGCTTTCTTTGTCTGATTATCGAGGGTTTTTAATGTGGTCCACTTTCACCAGTGTGGAACTCAGGTGTTGGTCAGCTGCTGGCTCTCCCCATGTGCGCGGATCATGGAGGCAGAGGACCAGAAGGGAGTGGGCCTTGCAAGTTTGGATCCAACTTCCTACAGGATTCACCTCCCATTTTTTCCCCCCATACATTTGAATTAAAGTATACACAGGCTATATAATAGGCTCTACATAGTTTGTTAGCACGTGGGCCTCTTGTCCCATTGGTACCCACAGATATCTCTCTACAGAGGCTGCAAGGGAACAGTGAGTGCTCTTACAACACGGGCTTAGTCAAAACTTACTCCCTACCAGATAACCCCCATATCACGTCCCCCTCATTTTCATTTCCAAGGAAAACTCGTGCAAAAAGTCCCATGCTTTTAAAGTTCAATGAATGTAAGACATTTGTTTAATTTATGAATCACTGTGTTGAATAATCACAATAACAATTATTGACCAAAAGCATCATAGTTATGGTTTCTGAACACAATCAATCAAGCCTACGTGAAAATATTTCAACCAAACATTGACTTGGATGTCACTGGAGTGGTCAGGACTTGTGCAAACACCTCTGGCTTGCTGTTGCATACTCCCTCTTTAACTAAACTGCACCCAGATGTGGAACAAAATGGTCCTGAAATAAAAACTGCCTATGAAGCAAGAACATTTAAAGCAAAGCAAGGCTCGGCGCTCTGATGTGACGTGTCAGGTGGCAAAAACACAACTGATTACTACGAACCATACACAGCCCCAGCTGCAGTGCATATACACATGATGACCCAAGAACTATCCTCTGCTACATGAGCGATGACTTCTTTGCTCCAGTGGGTCTAAACTTCAGTTCTTACTAGCTTGCTGATGCACGGTTACTCTTCTCTCTTAATGAGCCAGTTACCAATGTTACCTAAATGGGGCTTGTTGGTTTGAAGTTTACGTGAACTAGAAATTACTGATAAAGCGGAAGAAAGGCTCAAACTGCCTGAGCAGAGTAAGAATACAAACTGGAAGAGGCGCATACGTGCAGGCTGATAGCCCTTGGGGCAATTCAAGTGGAAGCACCACTCACTGTTGGATTGTCCCTTTAGGCACTCCAGGGGTTGACTGAGTCACAACAATTGCTGTTTTTCTCCATGTTATCCAATCTTACACTTGTTAGTGTGGCCATATGCCTCCTAGGGAAACGGCTCATAGACATTCACTTAGGGAAACATTTGCGAACCCACATCACATTTTCTTTCTTGAACAAGTTGTAGATGCATCTGGTAAGGCGCATTTGTGCCATCTCTCAAAACCGACTGGTCTTTCAGTGTAGCAGTTATTCCTGTTTTTGACCTTAAAAAACGATCAAGGTGGTATTTCTGCACACAGGCGTGGATGCCGAGGACTGATTAGATGGATTTTGCTGCCATCTAGTGGCAAAGGTAAGGTATTGTTAGATAAACTCAAAGACGAGAATATTTACGTATTCTCGTATATTGCATACAAAACCTTTTATTAAACGGTGCTTCTCTTAAGTACCAGAACACATTTTGATATGAGGTAAATGCAGTAGAAAATATCCACAAACGTGACACTCACCTGTGAGGATCGTCTGGAAAGCCAGCTCCACATTAGACGAGTCTAACGCTGACGTTTCCAGGAAAGACAAGCCGTGCTTCTCTGGAAAACAAACATGTACAAAAGACCAATTAGTGTTAAAGGCCAACACCATTCTAGCTTCAACATCGTCACTGAGCTTAGGTTTATTTTACTGGGACTGATTTTTTCCCCTGCATTATGTGCTCACTACAGGGCCTCTGCAGTTCTTTCAGCCACTTCCTGTTTGACGGCTCACGTCGTAATTTGATGTTTTTGATTAAATTTATTAGTTGACGAATATTAATTAACTATTTTGATAACCGTTTATCCAACATTTGGTGATACATAGAATATGTCAGATAAATTCTGTAACTGTAATCCAGCTAGTCTATGACACAAATCTGTTTTCTGTGCGTGAGCACACGGTACATTCAGTCCTTTCCAAGTCTTCTTCCAGTTTTCCTTCCAGTTAAGAACAGAGGGTGTTGAATGTTGTACATGTGGTAAAATGTTAGCCTCTATAAATAAGTTGAATTTACATTATAAAAAGTGAAATGAATCATGTCAGCTAACATGCAAAGTGGTTTACTGGGTAAATCAACTGCCAATCTGATCAGCTACAGATATAAAACACATAGTTAAATAATAATAAGAGGCAACCTAGTCTGTGTGTTGTCTTCTTTTGAGAGAAGCCTTTACTATCACACTTTGCATGCATGTGTAAACCACATGGTCTTCATGTAAACGAGGCATCATAAATTAGGTCAGAGTTGCATACAAAAGTAGCAGCACTGACTGTTAAAACTCTCACAGCAACAATCACACTCTTTATGTGACTACAGACAGGAACAGGATTAGTGTCTTCAGTGAAAGCAGCAACACAGGTTAAAAAAAAATTCATCAAGTTCAAGTTCAGAAGTAAAGAAACCTCCAGCTGCTGAAAACCAATCAGCATGTCAAAAGCAAACAGAAGCCTTTACATTTTCAGTGTTAACAAATCCTTTTTGTGTTCTTTCATTAAAGTACTTAAACACATCCAAGTAAAAGAATTTACAGCATCAGAAGCATTGCAGACATGGGCAAAAACAAACGTGTGCACTGAAAGGCAGAGCGGGTTTAAAAAAAAAAAAGAAAACACAAACAGTGTAAACAGAACTGAAATAAAACCTTTGACAGATGTAAACATATTAACCGTCAGGAACACAGACGGCATGTTGAAAAGTACTTAAGGACCCAATTAAAGCAGCTAGAGATCACTTCATCCCATGCATTCATTATCGCAGCTTTAACCTGATAATAATCTAATGAGGCCGTGTCCTAGAACCTCACAAATCAATACAGCACACATGCTCTGTGCACACAAGGTGTAGCATTTCCCCACACAAACACTTCACTAGTGCAGCCTGCCATTTATTAATGACCTCCTAGAAATACTGGAAATTTATTTTTAGCAGCATTATTCAATTACTAGTGGACAAACCTCTCACTCTTATTTTGAAAGTGCAGACACCTGAAGAGACATAGCTCACTGACCAGATGACTGTTGGAAGTGATGGATATCATTGAGCTGCTTTCTGAGTAAAGTGCCAACAATGCAGATTCTCCTCAACTTTACATTAGAAAAAATATATTTAAACCCTGCTACAAAACACTTTTACCCCCTATGGACAGTCCCCTTCATAACAACTATATGATGGGGGAACTTAGGTGGAGTTACCACCTAGACTGACAGGTGTCCTGACACATGGAGCTGAAGCTGATCTGCATCTGTGAACATCCTGTGGATTTCAGCTGGTTCTCGTGTTTTAAGTATCCTGGAAAATATTTACAGATGACTTCTGCAAACAGAATCTGGGAGAAACACTGCAGCGCTGTTACAGTTACGTTACCTGCAAAGGCCTTGGCCTCGTCCGTGGGCACCGCTCTCAGGTGGCGAAGATCGCTCTTGTTACCCACTAGCATGATAACTATGTTACTGTCTGCGTGGTCCTGCAGCTCCTTCAGCCAGCGCTCTGCGTTTTCGTACGTCAGGTGCTTGGCAATGTCATAAACCAACAGAGCTCCGACGGCTCCACGGTAGTACCTGGACAACGTGAGATCAGACAAACAAGTTAGAAACTCAGGACGCGACTCGCTGTCGCAGCAGCCTGTAGCTATCAGGATTCACTGTGTGTGTCACACTGACTCAGCCAGCTCTGAACAAAGAAATAAGCTGTGAAGCTACAGCGACTGCACACAAAGCCCATAATGCAAATGAGCACTGACTTCTTGTTTTAAAAGACTCAGTGCGCTCGATTCCTCACAGCCTGTGGGGTCTTCACAAAGTTCATGCTGGTAAAGAGCGCAGCATCAAGGAAGATAACTTTAAAAAACCCCACTAGGAACAGAGATGACGAGCTACAGGCTTCCTGTCTGAAGGCAAACAAAGGTACATTTTGGAGTTTTAATTACTTCTGATAATCACTTTCTAGCCATTTTAAAATTGAGAAACGGACTAAACAGAATTCATGGATGGCCCTGATAACACACTCGTAATGCAGTCCAGTGTCATGCAGCTGTAGATGATGGTTTCGAGAAAAAAAGTTCAGTCACAAGTTAAAACTTTTAACGTTTGTATTCTAGAGCCCAGCCCTGCATTTCTAATGAGGCAAGAAACACTCTTGTCACCATCTCTTTACGAATGTTCAGGATTTTGAGAATGTTATTAAAAAAAAAGAAAAAAAGTGGGGCACTAAAGTTAAACCTACTTACTCACCACTTTACTTTATATATTATTCACTCTGTCTTTACAGACTTTGAACTCTGTAGCTTGTAATTTAGAGAAAAGAAAAAAAAACTGAAAGTAGCAGTAAAATTAAATAAATCTTAGGGAACTACTACAGATTCGGTGCATCACGCTTTCTTGTGCACATGCATTTGCGTGTGCACTCATGTGTATAATCACTTTGTCTGACTTTGTGCGTCTAGGACACACCCTGCATCAAACCCAAAATATTAAGGCACACCTGTAGTAACATCTGCCCAAAATAGCCTTCACATCACCTGACATGCTCTCAGATTATCATAACACAAAAGCACTTTTTAAAGCCTAGTTGCAGCATCTGGACAAAGCATGAACATGCGATTGTTTCTGGACTGCTGCAGTTATTCAGCGAGGTTTTCCACACTCCTGTACCACGCACCTCGTCTCTGTCGCCTTCTCAGATACTTCAAATCTCCTAAATGGTTTTCTGCTTCTGATTCAGATCCAACGCTCTTAAATTAGACAAGTTTCCCTCAGAAGAGCCGCTTTGTTTCCCAGTGCCTATTTAGGTTCCTACTATTCAGCAACTGGTAAGCAAAAATCATTGTTCAAGGGTATAAGATTCTGCCTCTGTATGGGAAACAAGTGCATACACAGTACCAATAAAATAAATCAACCCTTCAGTTATAATGTTTTGTGCAGTTGTTTATTGCAATAATAAACTGCAGGTGTCACAAAATGCTACAGCACATTTAGACTCGTCTCAGGACACACCCTTTGGGAGACACTGGTCTAAGTAACCACTTGATTAGACAGAGACACTTGCTGTGAAGAGATCATGTTTTCCTAGTTAAAAGGAAGGAAACATTTAAAAAAGCCTTTTTCTTTCCTGTGCCACTTAATTCTATATGATTCTTCTAACTGATGCATGTGGACCTGTGTGTGTACAGGTAAAAAGAAAAAGGTTTTTACTTGTGTGAAGTGTGCATCTCTGCATGTGTGTGTGATGAACTCACGCTGAAGTGATAGCCCGGTATCGCTCCTGTCCAGCTGTGTCCCAAATCTGAGCCTTTACGGTCTTTCCCTCTACTTGGATGCTACGTGTGGCAAACTCCACACCAATGGTGCTCTTGCTCTCCAGGTTGAACTCATTTCGGGTGAAGCGGGACAGCAGGTTACTCTTCCCTACGCCCGAATCTCCAATCAGCACCACTGCAGGGAAATAAAGAACAAGAGGAACAGTCAGCAGAGTCACAACGTGTACTGTTAAGTCTGCCTGCAGGGGGTTGTTTGTGCTCGTCTTAATGCTACAGTAAAAAAATGCATAAGGAAAATAAACTACACTACTCTATAAGTGGATATTAGGTGGGCGTGTTTTAGCACCACAGCTCACTTTACAGCTGCAGCTGGAAAAGCAAAAGTTCAGAAGGCCAACAGTCCATTATGCCATAAAGACGTTAAACTGAACAAGATGGAGTGATTCTTTTTCATTTCTTAATTACATTTGATCCTCATTTCTGTTAGATGGCCTTCCTCGCCAGTGACGCACATGTGTGGCTCCCAGGCAAAGCACAGCAGAAACTCAGGGGACTCCCACTGAGTACACAAAATATCAGAACCACCTGCTCTTTTCAGGAAATACACGCAGGCTGAGCACAGAAATCCAGGTGAAACCGCTGACGTGCACTCATCAAATACACGTCAGGCACAGCAGCATTAGACTGAAGGGCAGAAGAACACTTTTAAACATAGAGAGCTGAAACATGCGTTACAGCACACATGTGTAGCATTCACTGCATCAGTAAGCTGTCCCGATCGTCTTTAATAGTATTATTGCAAAGTAAACGTTTAGACATAAGAGATGTAGAACAAATTTTGGTGGCTGGTGCATCCTAAATAGATGAACAAGAAGATGAGTACATAACAACAGAAGTTAAACTGACAATTACAACACATAACAAAAGCAAAGAAATGAGCCACTTAAGACAAGAAAGTAGGTTTTCTGTCCTTTACCTTCCCCTCTGTGTCTCTGAGCCTTGAAGACGGTGCAATAATATCCCAAATAAACTAATGGACACAGCGTGAACACTACAAAACCCAAACATTGACAAATCAAATCTGTGCCAAACAATCAGAATGAAAACGTGAAGAAAGAGACCTCTTCACTGAGCCACTACAAAACTTATGACTGAAAATGTGAAAATCTTCATACTAATATACAAGATAAGATCAGAGTCAAAGGAAACATTTACGATATATGATTTGATGTTTCAATTTCATGGCTCTGTTTCTTTTTAAAGGTAAAGTGTATTTTTGGCGAATGGCTTCTTGAGGCCCACCTGCAGTACCTTCACTGCCCGTACGTTGGGAATCGCTGCTCAAGTCAAACATTATAAACTACAGTTAAAGCAAAACTGTCAACAGTTGAACCTAAAGAGTTAAATCTTAAAGTCAGCTGAACACCTTTCCAACATTCATTCATCTCCTCTTGTCTTTTTCAAGGTGAAGCTGAAAGTGAAGCTTTCCTCCGTGTCTGTGCTGTAGAGGTGAAAGCAGAGACGGGAGCGCTTGCAGATGATCTATCAGAATTTCCCACAGTGGTCCTTTCTCACATGCCGCACACATCAGTAGACAGTAGGGTGTGCAGAAGGCACCACACATGATGCTGACTTGCTATATGATAACTGCACCACAGTATCTGCTCTACTACTCGCACATCTGAGACTTTGTACTAGCGAGCTGGCAGGTTATAGAGTGGTTAATGTCAGATCTAGCACATTCTTATGCATCGGTCTCTGGTGATATCTAGAAAAGTTCAGAAGTGGTGCAGTGCAGGTGTGAAAACTGCTTTTAACTTCAATGTCTCGTTGGAGAAAATTAGGAACTGAAAACAAGCGAGTCTCAGGTGGAGTCTTAATGATGTGTTTACACCAAACAAGAACACGAACGGAGGCAAACCAACAAAAGTTTAAAAAAAAATGCTTCATGCTGCACAGGAAAGACAAAAAAATTATCAAAATTGTAGCAGATGTTGGTGAAAAGTGAAAGTCTACTGTAACTCCACTCCAGCTACTGGCAGTACTCTCTTCCTCCTCTTGTTGGCTGTTACGGGTAAATATTTGATCGTCTCCAAAAACCCTCCAGTGACTGTACTTGTGTGAATAACACAAGGCTTCATGTTTGGTGTGAACACACCATTCGGGACACCCTCTCTGTGACATCATGAAGATTGAAGAGTGTTAAAAACAAAAAAAAAAACTGAGAAACTGAGCGTTTTGAAGCCCGAGTCTTTGGCTCACAAGGATTACTGACTTACAGTTTTCAGACACGTGACAGAAAATAAAGAAAAGCATATTAGATCAACTTTCCCACTAAACAGGGTTTCATTTATACTTTAAAAAAAAGTGGAACCAGGATGTTTGTTTGTTTGTCACTTCCACATTTGTCAGGTGCGTCACTCTGTCAAAAGGAACCTACCACCCCAGCTCGCCACTCCTACTCTTAGGTAACAGGAACTTGTTTGGAAAGTTCAAACTGCAATAACCAATCAACCGCTGCATCTGCACTCGCATTTAAGCGATGCTGTTCTTTCAAAAATGAAACCGTGTATTCAAGTTTTACCAGCACGTGACAGGCAGAAGTAGAAACAGCTCCATGTTTTCCTGCCTGAGTTAGATACTCGGGAATAATGACAATTTCAGAAGTACACAAGGACTATGCATCAGAACAGTGCGGGCATCCAAATAAAAAAAATAAAAAAAAGATGACGGTGTTACTCCATTTTGTCTTGCACAAAGGATCTTGGGCGGAGGACAAGAAATCATTATGCAACCTTTTCAAGGCCTCTCTCTGCCAACAGACAGGTAATTCCATGGCTGCGTTACACACCCATTCACTCACCTATTGTTGAGCTCAAATTCCTCCAAAAAAAGATATGACAGCCGTCTATTATACTGTACAATCCTGCACCCAGTACATGTGGGAGTGAAGAACGAAGCTAAAATAATACTGAGAACCCGAGTCTGTCTGTTCAGAGACATTAATGAATGTAATGATATCCCCTCGAGCGCCAATACACAGAATAAAATGACTATTATTAGGATTGCCAGGCTTGTTCTTGCCATAAAATGATAGTATTAAAAATACTTTTCTTTTTTGTTGTTGTTGTATTTTTTTTTTTAAACAGAAGTTAATTTATTGTTTTTAAATGCCTGGAAATATGAAAGAAAGGCCTACATTTATGATAACAGACCCCAAACTTAACCTTACATAAGTGAACTAGTCCTGCTTAGATTATCATACACGAAGTTAATGTAGTGTTTAATGCTGAAGGCCAGCAGGATAATTGCTTTTTTCATCAGTATTTTTAAGAAATCAGTGGATGAGATAAGAAAAAGAGAGAATACATATGAAACGTGAACATGAGGTGAAGATGTGAAGTAGCACGAGGTGCAAAGAAAACCCCAGAATTCAGACTCATACGTGTCAAAATGTCTGTGAAAGGATGAGGTGCAGCAGGACAGCAGGACGACTTCCTGTGCCGATGTCTCCGTCAGTATGACAATGCTCATGTGACTCACTGCGAGCTCACCCAACCTGACTCACGCTGTCCAGCAGCAAGGTGCAACAGGAGCTTGTAAGGGGAAGAAGAAAAGAAAGCAGTGCAGTAAAAACCCTTCCCTGGTTTAAGTGGCGGCTGATAAACTTATCAGTGTTCCCACACTGCTGCTCATTATTCAGATAAATTTGGTCACCAAAAACCACGGCTACTCTGAGGAGGGTGAGTGAGCCCGCAAGTCTTTGCTTCCTCGTCCTTGACGAGGAGTTTCTCTGAGGCCCACTCGTGCAGGTATTTCCAGTTCGACAACACGTGCATGGTTGGTCTTCTATATTTAAATAAGCCTGCGAGTGCGTCGTTTATCACGGGCGATGACAAGACAACTTTAAACAATTGGTTCCAGTTACAATGCATTTGGCACTTTGGTGACACGATCTACGAAAGTGTATAAGCTTACAGTTTTATAAGCTGCGAGTACTTTTAACTCTTCACGCCTTTTAACAGCTCTGCTGGCATTTAAAGCAAGAAATCAAATCTAAAAATGTGACATTTTGCTTTGTATGATGTGCCAGCAAACATGAACGTTTGTCCCATCCTCAAGTATCAATGTTTGTATTGATTTCTTTGTTACGGCCTTGGTGCCTTTCAGGCAGACAACTTCTAAGGTTATTTAATTTTAAGAAATATATGTTTAAAATCCTATGAACAGCAGCATAAGCACACATGCAGGAAGTGAAGGCCATGCCAATAAAACAGGGGTCATATTTCCTCCTCTTCCTAGAGGTTGGCGGACATTTTGTGCCAATATATACACATATATATGAAAATAAGGATGTGTTGTTAATCTGTTTTTAATCAAGTCTGTCAGACATCTGCAGAGCAGTGACATACACTTTAAACATTATCTGTACACCTGCAGGAAATACAGGATCAGCATTTCCTGCTCATCCTTGGTGGGGTGGGTAGACATTTTGTTCCAATATACAAAACTAAATTGTACTCTTTGAAAATGAAACTGTCTTGTCTGTCTCAGTCATGTCCTCTGTGCCTAATTAAGGCTTTCAGAAGTCGGACAGAGCAAAACAAATACAACAAATGAAGCAAAGACTTGTAATTTCAAGGTATCCAGGGAGGAACCAGAGCATATTAGCAACTTTTAGTGATCACAGAAAGGGTGTGATTGTCACAGAAAGCGGTTTGGTGAGATTTTCCGAAACTTTGTGTACATTCAGACTCAAGTATTCAGCCCTGACTCTAAGAGACCTCCGAGCCACATCGTACGATCCCCCTGTTGACCAACGCCGCATCCCAAGACGATTGCATCATAGGCCTGCAAGATGATGACTCCCCGGCAGATGCTGCTTAACGCCATACATGAGAGCTCTGAGCTGCCTCCCATTCTTCCAATACCACGGCTACGAGTGAGGCTATAAGCCCACTTCATAACTTGGGTTATAACTAAAAGCACTCGAAGTTACAGGTCGATTCAGGTGCCGTCGAGTCGACGTGTGGCTTGCGTCTCCTTTCACCTTGTTGTTAGGCACGCCGCTCGGCATCAAATGACAGCCGCTCACAGGTGACGCGAAAACAGAGCCAGGAGGCTACAGGTTAGCGGCCGCTTACCTTTGAAGAGGTAGTCATACTCGTCTTCTCTGTTGGTCATAGTGTCTCCTCTGCTGTTTTACTCGAAGTCGAACAAACTTCTGGCGTATTCACTTTTACTTCGACAGCGACCCAGCACCCGCTCACGACTCCGACCTCGCGCGACCAGCGATTAGTTGTCACTCCGACGACAGCGAGGCTCGATTCGTGTCACACATGAATAGCTGCGAGCACAACTCCGAGCTCGGAAAGTTTCGCCTCCTCTTCCTCACTCTCTGTCACTTGCCATAACCGAAGCTGTGACGTCACGTCGAGTCATCAGTCCCGCCCCCCGCTCTCTCCCAATGGTCAATAGCTGCTCGACACCTGTCACGGCCGTTGATGTGATTGGTCCGCTGTGCTGTCGTTCACGATTTAGTTGCCGGTCGTTAACTGCGATGACGTCTGCAGCCCCAAGCCTCAACAGGTAATACCGAGCCCCAGACAAAGGTAACTTTTAAGCAGGCACTGACAGTTGAAGTTTTAGCCTGCAAAAATAACCTTTCCCCCAATAGGTATTTAAAATGTTAGTTTAAATAACCAAATCCATCCATCCATCCATCCATTCGCTTCCGCTTATCCTTTTCAGGGTCGCGGGGGGCGCTGGAGCCTATCCCAGCTGTCATAGGGCGAAAGGCAGGGTACACCCTGGACAGATCGCCAGTCTGTCGCAGGGCCAACACACAGGGACAGACAACCATTCACACTCACATTCACACCTAGTGGTAATTTGTATTATCCAATTAACCTATCCCCACAAACTGCATGTCTTTGGACGGTGGGAGGAAGCCGGAGTACCCGGAGAGAACCCACGCAAACCAAATCCAGTTCAGTTAAATCCTGTTTTATTTACATCAGCATCTGTCTTCTCAAGATGCCTGTATATTGTAAGGTTAAAATGCTATGATACTACAGAAAGAGTTCTAACAGTCATATAATCCCCTATGAGCATTCACCTGGCAATGGTGGGAAGGAAGAAGTCCCTTTTAACAGGAAGAAACCTCCAGCAGAACCAGGCTGAGGGAGGGGCAGCTATCTGGGTTGGTTGATGAGTGAGAAGAAATGAAGGGGGAGCATGGAGAAAGGTTATTACAGTTCACTAAAACACCTGCAACATACACCATGGCATTATGAAATCTTAAGCCTCTATTCCACTTGACTCTGCTTGATTTCAATCGTTTTCCCATTACCAACTCAATCTGTGTGGGGTCATTTGTATGTGACAAAAAACACAACAATGTAGGATGTGGAGGTGATGCTCAGTCTATGGCTTTTTTATTGGTTTTTGTGCAACCATTTCCCTTGTTTGTAGGGTCAAAAATGATGGTTTGGACTTGTGTGAAAGAGTCGGTCTCATGACTCATTCAACAACGACACTGACTGGCCTATCGGAGGCGTGCAGTCTGTAGACGTAACATTTTCGGACTCAGGTTGCTTGGAACCCAAGCCAAGTAGGTGCTAAAAGTCCGTGGTACCAGGTACTAACTCTTAATAAAAAATTTTTTATATATGGAAGATAATCAAGCCTCATGTTTCAGAGATCCAGTCAGGTACAGCCTTTTGGTTGCAAATATTGCAATTTGTTCTCTGTATAAGTTAGTTGAAAGCTTTACTTGTTAAATACAAATCGACAGATACCTTATATGGTATCATTATTGATAAAACTACAGAAAAGTAACTAAAATAATCTCCAGCTGCAATATTAACATGATATGCTGCATACATTAATCAGTACTTGTGATTAGGTACTATATATCATTCTGCATAATGAAAATTTTTACTGTATGTATGGAGTTTTTGATGCTAAAATGTTCACACAATTAGGCTATTCAAGTAGAATCATGACTTTTCTTATTCTCAAGTTTTTATGGTCTTTAAAAATACATTATTTTGCTACTTTGAAAAATGGTTAGTCAATAGACAAAAATATTTTAACTCTCTTTTTTCATGTAATTCCTTATATATTAGGGTATGGGGCTACTCATAAGACTGAAAGTCACATTTTAAATCTATTTCTACTCAAATATCCTGATTTTATGATGGCCCGTCAAACCCCTAATCTAACAAAGCTCAATCCACTTGCATGTGTAAGATATAAAGATTTGCTCCACATTTATTTTCTGTATAAACTTCAGTGCCAAAAGAGACTTGATAATAATAAACAGACCACATAGCCTAAGCACATTAACCACCAGTTAAAGAATGAAACACTCAGATTGAGAAAGCTTATGAAATTCCGCAGTGTACTAATCAACAATATGTTCAGATAAGATTTCACTGCATTGTTTTTTATTCATACTGTTTCAACAATGTGGTCAGAGACATGAATCCACACATTAACAGCACAGATCAGCTGATACTCGGTGGTTGATAAAGAGTCATTGCTGGTTCAGCTCATTGTTTATCAGGCAATCCCCTACCTTCCCATACAACAGCTGATCTGGAAAGAAATCACCTTTTAATCTCCATGCATCATCATCTGACCATCATTGATTGGGCCAGTTAATTATCTGCACCCAGTGAGAGGAAAGACGATGTCACGGTTGAAAAGGTTGCCCTGACCTGCTCTGCTAGACGGACGTGCTGCTGTGCATCTAAAATTCATTTGAGTTTTTCCCCCAGAACTTTTTCCACGTGTTAGTGTCTTCAAATGTGTTGAAGTTTCTGAAATTTTCAGACCTCATTACAGATTTCCTCAGAGGTTATGACCCTTGGTGCGGCTAAGCATTTCATGTGGAGCAATGAGCAAGTCCGAGTCGGACACAGACTTCAGCCAAATGTTTTAGTACTCTAGCTCACAGAGTTTCCAAGAGAGCTGAGCTCACTACAAGGAATGATCTCACTTTACTGGAGTGTGCTTCTGTGATTTAAAAACTACTGTTTTATTGGGAAATTATAAATGTTACTAATGCTTTTGCAAGTGGCAACCTTTAGATTCAATGACTGCAGTTCCTCTGTGTTCAAAAGCAGGTCAGCCCCCACAGTCTCATCAGTTATTCCTGTTAAACAGCATTAAAACTCTTGTTGACAGAGCGGTACAAGAAGGAGTCAGGGTCTCTGTGGATACTTTGCACCTTAAAATGCAAGGTCCACAACTAGTGGGTGACATCACAGTGGCTCCATTCATCTTATTTTAAATTTTTTTTATTTCTTCTTCTTTTTTTTTTACAATGATAAATAAAAAGTAAGTGTTTAAATCCTCTGGCTGGCCTTTCTGTTCTGAGGTTCTCTCCAGGTAGTCCAGCTTTCTCCCACAGCCCAAAGACATGCCTATTCTGTAAACTGATGATGGTAAAGTGACTGTAGGTGTTAATGGTGTCTGCCTCTGTGCTACTCCTGTAATAGACTTGTGACCTGTCCAGGATGTACCCTGACTCATGCCTGGTTGGAATAAGCTCCATCGCCCTGGCAAAGCTGAATTGGATAGTCACAATATAGTCTGAAGACGTTAAGGAAAACCACAGATGTTACAAACATTTACAAAAATTCGATGTGGCTCAGCATTTAAACAGTGAAGTCAATATGGAGGGTCCTTAAACCTGCATTCTGTCTAATGGCCAGCAGGAGGCAACTCCTCTGGTTAGAAAACCTTTATAAGAAAATAGTCCTGCTGCTCACTTGGGTTATTAGTTCAACCTTAAACATTTCTGTGATGCTTTTATGGTCTCAGTCTCGAGCTGAAGTTGAAATTAAACTGAAAACAATGTAAATGTGCTTTCTGTAAATTATTGTCATTTGCTGATTTACATATACGGTAAAGCCCTCAGAGCTGCTCACTCATTGTTTCCAGAGCTTAGAGCTTCAGTGGACACATTTTTAGGTGCACCTTGTGAGTATTAGCTTGGACTGCCTCGGTGCGGCAGAGATTCATCAAGGTACTGCAAACATTTCTCAGATTTTGATCCATATTGACATGATAACATCAAGAGATTTGTCAGCTCCACAGCAGTGATGTTAATCTCCCATTCCTCTGTGGAGGGATTTGGGTACAGTGAATTCCTTTAGTGTTCACGTAACCAGTTTGAGATGGTTTGAGCTGTGTGTCATGGCAGGTTATCTTGCTGGAAGCAGACATCAGAAGATGGGTGCACAAAACCCACAAAGGGACAGACACAAAAATACACAGTGGGTAATTTGTCTCCATTTATTTCTTAACAGATATGTAATCAGTCTCATCATAGATAACCAGCTGGAGCACACGCTCAGCAGTGACAGCAACACTCACAATGAATACAAACATTTCCACCAATCAAGCTGCTGATTATAAGAAAAAACATTGAAACATGCGTCCTCATATTTTAGACATCATACACACTATGATGTGTTTTCAATTCCCTGAATGGATTATGAATAATCTGACAGGTAACACAATTTAGTTTCACCTTTGACCTTTGTTCAGTAGTGAAGAAGTAACTTAAAAGACTGCTGGTGGTTTCCAGCTCCATCTGTTCACATTTTCAACTGTCGTTTTAATGCATCTTACCACCATGCCGGCTCTACCACTCTTAAATCAGTCAATTCAAAGTTGCAGCATTCAAGCCAGAACCATTTATACTGGTGTCTGAGGTTGCCTCCAACAAATTCCAGCTTGGGGCAAAAGGAGGAGTTCCCCACCGTGACGCCCGAGTCCTGAAGGATGGTGGGGTCAGATGTTCTTGCAGCAGGACTTCTTCTCTGTGTCTTCTGCTTTAGGGCTGTTCAGGGTAACTGCACTCATGGGGCCTCGGACCACTTCCTTACTGCTTACCTTCTTGTGAATCTCTAATGGCATGAAATTGATATATATATGATGGCGCAGAAAGAATGAAAAAGTAGAAAAGTGGTTAACAAAATAAAACACAGTAATACCATGGTTCTGGGCCGCACAAAAGTATAGAAGGCTATGATTAGAAATTTACTAATAACTGGCACGTCCACCATGATTTTCTATGCTATGTAATAAGCAGCGCTCAAACCTTTCAAAAATGTGGCTCCACCACTGTGCTTGACAGTTGGTCGGAGGTGTTTGTGCTCATATATTGAGTTTGATTTGGGTCGTCTGTCCAAAGCACATTGATCCAGAAAATGTGTGGTTTGTCCAGATGCAAGAGAAGAGGCTTTCTTTTGATTACTATTCCAAACAAGACACACTTATTCACTCTTGTTCTAATTGTACTGTCATGAACTTTAACCTTTAACATGCTAACTGAGGCCTGTAGTCTCAGAGGTAGCTTTTGGTCCTTTGTGGTTTCTCTTAGCATTGCATGATCTGATCTTGGGGTGAATTTGATGAGACCTATCCTCCTGGGATATCTGGTAACTGCCTTGAATTATTTCCACTGCACAATGATGGACTTTAAATTGTTTGTAAACGGGTTTATAGCCCTTCTCAGGAGTTGCTTCTCCAAAATGTCTTTCCTCCATGGCAGCTGAATGCTCCAGGCCTGCGAGCCTTTTATACAGGTGCTCACACTCGCCGATGATCAGCTGATAGCTGACAGCTGAAGTGCATTTGAGTAGCAACAACCTCTTAATTCCTATAAAAGCAGTACGGGTTAAGTTTTGTCAGTTCTGCTTATATTTACACTTTTGTCGTATAATGCTATCATTGTTCTTCACTGGCTTTTGTTTACTGTGTCTCTTTTCTTCTAATTGGGATCATTTTCATCCTTTTTTTTATTGTATATTTAATGTATTCTTTTAGATTATTTAATCCCTTACCTTCCTGCTTTTCTTTTTCTTTATTAAATTTTTATTGTTACGTTTGTCTTCTGTAAAACATTTGCCTGTGAAAAGCATGATATAAATAGATATCACTGGATTTCCTGCTGTTTCTGGAACATATTCTATATTGGAAAGAGGAACTGACCACAGGAGTGGAAAAATTGGTAAGAGTAAGGGTAACAGATGCATAATTTATTGTAAATATTCACAAAATGTAGGAAAAGGAAAGGCAAGGAGAAATGGCATTCATTTATATCAGCAATATAAAAACACATGAAGCATGTGTAAACATAAATAAATATATATATTACCTGCTAAGACAGTGGTAAATGCTGCTTCTACATTTGTAGAATCCAAGGCTGAGGTTTCCAGGAAGAAAAGGCCTTTCTTCTCTGTATTAATAATGATACAAACATTCATGATTAAATTCACATCTGTGCTTATTTTATTTTTCACTTTTATCAAATTGTGTCTCTAGTTTTAACATTGGGGTGTTTGAAATGCGCTCTGTAATAACATTGCATACTCTAGCTTGAATCAAATAATAGGAAATTAGAGCCACAAAGAATGATTGAACAGGAATTTGACTTGATTTCATAGACACAGTAATAGTCTCCATAATTATCAGAAATTAAATTCTGCTGCAGTCCTGGATGTGAATAAAGCAAGCACAAAAGTGAAAACATAATCATTTTTCACAAAAGTTGATAACATTTCAAAAACATCAAAGATGTTTTGCTTTGGAAATGAAATGCAGGCGCAACATTTTTGAGTAACATTTCTTAGTCTTTATAATTCTCTGACATACGTCTTGGGGTTTGAAGCTGCATTTGAACATCATTATATGTTGGAAACATAGAATTTCACTCTGTATCAACATGTTCTTCTTTAAAATCTCAATCTCCTCTTCTTGCAAAAATCATATTTTTGCTTTTAGTTGTTGCTAAAAACAGGAAACATGCAGCTGACAGGTTCTGTGAAATCACAGAGATCCTTTCTGTACCTTTTCTCTCAAGTGAAATGCCGTTCTCAGTTTTGTTGGGGCAACACAAAAAATTCCCATTAACGGTAAATAGAACAGAACACATGCACTAATTTCTAGGTTTAGCACTTGTTGACTTTGTACCTGCAAAGTCTTTGGCCTCCTCATTAGGCACTGATCTCTCTGACTCCAGGTCAGTCTTGTTGCCTACCAGCATTACCACAATGTGGGGGTCAGCATGTTCATAAAGCTCCTTTAGCCAGCGCTCCACACTCTCGTAGGTGAGGTGTTTGGTGATGTCATAGACCAGCAGGGCTCCAACAGCACCTCTGTAATACCTGTTAGGATGAGGCAGCCTTTACAGTTGCACACAGAAATCTTTACGCTTGAACTAAGCAGCTAAATGACAGCGATAATTATGAAGTGATTTAAAAAAAAAAAATCAGATTAAAAATCATCAGAGTGACATCGTGTTCATAAGGAGGGAGTAGATGGACATATGTACTCAAGTGCTTATGGTATTAGCTTCAGCTGTCGCCAGTATGGAAGCATAATAGGCAGCTCCTGCCGCCGTCCATTGAAAAAAATTAATTAATGACTTCTGATTGCTCTGAAGTTACGAACCAGTCAATACTTCCCCGACAATCACAATTCTGCTCTCCTCTTCCAGCAGCATAATTAATTCCACTTTAATAGGTTTTAGCTGCTTGTTACAGCACAAATGGGAAATTCCATGGGAGTGAGAATTTGCATACTGGAATAAGTTGGCCAGTAATTACTCAAAAAGCCACGCTGTCAGAAAAGAGCTAATCCAGTGGTGTAGCATATCCTCAGATTTCCCCGTGTCTTAAAAATAAAACGGACATGGTTCTATTGTTTTAAAACCCGTTTCCACACTCTTAATCCTTCTAGTTTAATTAGGGAAGAAAAAAAATACTGAATCAGTTGGAAGAGAGAAGCACTGAGTGTTCAAAGGAACATCACTGTCCTAACAAGTGGATTTTAAATGTGCCAGTTGGAAAGAAAATGGAGACAAGAATGTGCTTGTGGTTTTTCAGGTAATGCGGGAGGTAACCGAGGATCAGCACCTGTCCTCGTGGCTGTTTTGGCTGATAACAGCACCGCCTTAAGATGTCGACATACAGGTTTGCTCAACAACTAAGCAGCAGGAAAACAGGCATGTGGACTGCAAAAGCATTGTGCGTGTCGGTTTGCAGGTGTGCATAAAAGTCACACATTTTTAAGATGCATTCTTAATGAAGAACACATATTAGTGACAAAAGAAGATTGCAATGTGAACCATTATTTTATACCCACCAGTTTAGATTAATAAACTTGATTTAAGACAAGAGTTGCACATACTGATTGTTGATTTTAACAAACACTGATTGCAGCAGAGTTTTCTGCATGTGCTAGCATTCAGATAGAATGGCAACCTGCCCTGACCTATGAAAACTGGAGTCTCTAGTTCCCCCTATCCCATATGGACTGATACAATGACCTAGATAAAATAGGGTCATGCAAGATGACATGACTAGGTTACAGCCTCCTAATGTGGACTTTGTAGGTCTATAAAATGGGACTGTTGTATGACAACACTGATGTTGACAGACACCTTGTGCATAATGGTGAGACTGTGGTGACAGCTGACAAGAAGGCATTATGTGACATCCTGGAAAAAGAATGTAATGATTTTTTTCTGGACTGTAGCGTTATTCATTAGTGAATTTAGCTGTTTCAGCCCAACTACGCTGGCCAAGTGGGAAGCAAACTGTCAATACAGATGATCTGAGGGAGTTGCCTTTGTGTCCTGTTAAGCACAGGATTTTTGTCACGCCTGCTCCTGCACAAGGACACAGTTGGTATGCGTAGTTGAGTAGAAAGAAAGTAGTTCCTACAGGAACCTGATCAAAATGACGTAAAGCAAACATGAAGCCAGGGGGTCGGAGTTGGCCTGGCACAGACTTCAATCCGGCACACTGGATGTTCATAAGTTGTGCAGATTTTCCTACTGATAAAGACTTCCCCTGTAGCCATTTAGGCTATGCCAAAGTAATTAAATATTAGAGAAACAATTAAAGAAAGTGGTTTTCACTATCTACTATAGAAATTTGTGATTTTTTTTACAACTCAACAGTTTAAAAAAGGACATTTTCTGTCAATTAACAAATGACAGAACATAACTTGTTCACAGTGAAGTTTTACTAACACGACATCTGCAGACTGGTTCTTGTTGACGTTGTATTTTGATAAGCAGGAATGAAAGTTCACATCCTGATTTGAACAATAACCCCTATTATGCATGTGCATTTTATAATTACAATATAATTACTGGGTAGTGAGCTACCATAACCTTCTGTAATTATTCTCATTTATTAGTGGGATATTAGTAGTATATACTCACGCAGATGTGATGGCCCGGTATCGCTCCAGCCCAGCAGTGTCCCAGATCTGAGCTTTGATGGTGAAGTTGTTGAGCAGCACTGTCCGTGTGCTGAACTCCACCCCAATGGTTGTGCGGCTGTCATGGTTAAATTCATTTTTGGTGAAGCGGGACAACAAATTGCTCTTTCCTACACCAGACTCTCCTATTAGAACCACTGCAGAGGACAGAGAGAAATTTTAATTAGACATTTCTTTTTTTGTTGAAAGCCTGCACTCAGCCATTGCAAAACTAACAAAGCCAATCCCCCGAGATCCACTTCATCCTTTACAACCATTTTTGTCTTATGCCTAGGTGTGTCTCCTGTAGTTGCTCCATAAATCCACAGTATTTGCTGTCTGACATTGGGCTAATTGCACAATCAGGAAATAACTTCATGGTGAAAGAGTTAATTATTTGAGCTAAAGCACGCAGAGGAAAGAATGCAGATAGAGGGCAAACAGAGTTAAACGCCTCTGCTTAGTTGTAGTTTGTGGGGTTTGAGTATATCTCAGTGTACACTGGACGAGAGGGTGGCTGTACAATCAGCTGCTTATTTGATTTATTAACAGCAGTAAATAAGTGTGACAGTTTATTTTTTCTTTCACAGTTTGGCTTTAGGCAGTGTTTTTATTTCTGAGTGAAGCTGTGCAGCACACAGATCCTAACCTTTTTCTGGGCCGTTCATTGTTCTTGGTGTGACTGATTAATATTTTTAAAATGTATTTTCTTTTAATGCGCTGCAGATTGTGTTTTTTTCTCCTTCATTTATAAATTCTGTGAAACACACGTTTCCCTCCTGGAAAACTGAAAGCCTTTGGGGTCTTTTTCTCTTTTCCACGAACAAGCCGTTGTTTTTGGAAATAAAACCATCTGCAAAGTTATTCCAAATCAGGTGGAACGAGTTCAACTGCTACTTCCTTTTTGCCAGAGCAACCTACCTACTGAGTAAACAGGAGAAGTAACACAGACACCCCCTGTGTACATGTCAGTGACTAATATTTGGGTTTCAGTTGTTAAGTAGCTGACTCAGAGAGAAAAAAGAGGCTTGGCTTAATTGACAAAGATAAAAAAGTATGACCACACAAAGAAAACAGAAAAAATGAGACCAGTGAATAACTGGATAAGATGAAGTTACATGTAACTGCTGTAGATTCAGTGAGCCAAGGTGTTATGACATCTTCAAGGCCATTAATTATGACATACTGTTTTTGATATTTGTTAACCCCATCTTGTTCCTAATCTCAGCTTCAGCTCATTATTAACGAGGAAATACAAGCCTGATGTCTATACTTCCTGCCCGGATGTGGCTCTAAAAAATGTAGTTTTTCTGTATCTTTATCTGTATTTATCTTTATCTAGATTAGTGTAAATAAATACTGAAGAGGCAAACAACTAGCCTGGCAATGTTGTCCCATAAAACTAAACCTACTCAGTGCATCAAATGTCATTTTGTAAAGAGTTTCTAAAGGTGTTTTAAGGGATAAATCAGTGAAATTTTAGATGTGGTAGTGAATAGATTTTTTGGATAGAGTCAGCTGGCAAGCAATTTCTATCCATGCACATTATAAAAAAACATCAATGCAAGAAGTTATTCAGTGGTTTAGTGAAACTTTTAAGTTTGAGGTGAGCTAAAAACCCTACCAATGACAGAGATGGTTTACCTGGGCAACCAGAGCCTGGACCGACCGCTATAGTGACCAGCCGTCCACAACAAAGAAATGCGTGATGTCGGGGTGTACACATGTCCAAGAATAAGAGGATTCTACAAAAGTATTATTTATTTATTACATAAATAACTAGTGAGTCTATGATGTCCCAGTGAATATTAAAGTAAAAGTTACATTTTAATAATGTTTTAAAATTACTGCGCAAATAAGTTCCATGGAGCTCTACACAGACAGCTGCTGAGTGGTAAGTCTGCCTTTGGAAACAGGGATGTGAAGTAAACTGGGACTGTTGTCCCAGGAGGGCCATACCAGTAAGCTTATACAAGTTCAATTTAATAAATTTGGGCAGAATTGAGTTCAGCTTAGTGGTGCAGCCCTCCACAGCAGTCCCAGGCTCTCATATGGCTCCTTGGAAACATTAATTCCCCACCCCCGTTCATCAGTCTAACTATTACAAACGTGAAGAGCTTATTTCTCCCTGCAACTGCATGGAAAATTTAAATCAAGAATTCTCAAATAGCAAAAGATAAATTTTTTTGTGTATCTGTGCAGTTACCGGGAAATCTAAAGTACTTAAAGATTTTTATCACGAGACTAAATTCAGCATTTGCCAGTTTAAACTCACATATGCTGAAAACTGTTATTTTTAGAGACAGACTCTCAGCAGGGTTGAAGATATTTAAAGTAAAGACGTGATCAGTTCTTCACCTTGATAGCAGTAAATTGTTGACTGCATGAACACGCTATTGGAGCTGTAGCAATGTTCCATTACCACGCTAAATGCTGAGAAAACAATCTCACCATAAGATCTAGTTCTTCGTAACTGTTCTTCATCATCAGGGTTGCCCATTAATGCAACGTGTTAATTTTCCACTTCCATCTGCTGAAAAAGCCGGTGTGATTTACAATGTCAGAGCAGTTACTAATTTAACTGTGGAGTGACACTTTTTTTTAACTTATCTTCTTTTCTAAGTCTTGCGAAGGAACTTTGAACCTTGTCTAACATGGCCAACAGCTTTCAAAAATGTGAAAAAGAACTCCAACAAAACCAAACAACAACTGAGCAAAACTCCATCTGCTGTTTTGGATTTATTGAAAGCTGCAGAAAAGCAAATAAATTCTGGGAGATTGTTTTCTCCACACTGCTGTTTCCTTGAATCAACATCAGTCAGGGTTTGAAAATAATTTGTTTTCCTTTTTTTTAAACTCTCTGAGCCACAGGACATAAAAAGTGCTATTTTCCGCACCTTAACACCGGCTGAGTCCCATAAAATCTAAAAAGACAAATAAGTAAGCTGTGCCTATGTTTGACCTGAAGTCTGAGGTCCTGCTGAAGAATATTTTAGGTTATTGTTCACCAAGATAAGTGCGCTGCTTTTGCTCCCCCCTTTTCTCCTTGTCTACTGAGTAACTTCTAATCAAACAATGCCTCATGTTTCCATAGCAACACAGGACAAGCGGCCTTCGAGCATGTGGCCAGTCTGGTTTGATCCTCAGGAGGCCAAAAGCTTAAATTTTCACTTTCTTTGCTTTACTTTGCTGTCATGACCTTCAGGCCTGGAAATGTAGTTGGTGTAATGTACACAGTTCTGCTGCAGGTTGAAACTAAACACCTTAACGGGTGAATGTAGGGTTCACTTACAGCAGTGGGAGGAGCTTGTGGTCTGCTGGTCATCCCCCAGGAAACACTTCATTTGGGGAATTTTGCTGAAGTTTTATACACCAGTTAGGACCTTTTACATGTTTATGGTGGAAAGGCTTCTTTTTGTTTGTTTCTTTCTTTAAGAAAAATAAAAATCAGGCGTGAAGCTCTCTGGCATTCTGTACCATTGTCATGTAATTATTCTCAGCTTTTCTATTTAATATTGTCCCTCCCGAGTTAGCACACATGTGGGTATGATTAACTCTTTGGTCCCTGTGAGAGCTGAGGCTTCTGTCCGATATCAGTTTTATTTTGTTTGAGCAGCAGCCTGTTTCAATATGCACGTAGAGCCAAACCTGCTGTCATTTCTAAACACCTGGACTTTATAGCTCAAATACGATTTTGCAGGATTTGTGTCCATGCTCAAAACTCTCTGCAGTTGCAAATGCTTTGGATGATTTTTATAAATCATTTACATTTCAACTGGCTTTAAATCTAAGGAGGACAGGCAACATTATCTTAAGATTAGTCAGCAACCTAGCAAAAACACTTCTGAACAAAGAGAAAAAACTATTGCATAACTTACTCTACTAACTACATTTTCCACAAAAGGTTCAGTAATAGCGCTTCCACCACCACATTATTTATTATATTTTATTAAGATGCCATGGTACACACCCTACAATGTTTCCTGTAACCCAAATATCATGTATACAGTGCATGTAGTGTTTTTTTCTTGTATATTGTTTTATTTACTTTTGCACCTTTGTAATCATAATTCTTAATTTTACTGGGGGACAAATGTGTGCGTGTCACCTCAACCCTGCCTTCAGATCTACAGTTATACTTAACAATACCAAAACCACATTAAATGTTCATAAGGCATCCTACATGTTCATTTGAAAGAGTCAATATTAGTATGTACATAAGCCTGCTAATTAATTTTAATATCTAATTACCAATTCAATTTTATTTAAATTTATACAGCAAAGCATTTTAGGCAAAATGAAGAGACAGGAACACCAAATTTGGCGCTATATAAATAAAACTGAATTGAATTGAACACTAATACAATACCTCCTTTTCCAAAAATCTGCTCAAACTGATTTCACTGATTAGTTTCTTTGAGCTATCGTTGGATGGATTGAGGCCTGCACACATGCTGAAAAAGGCCTCTAGTTTTGGTTTGGTAGATTTGGTTTCCTGGGAAGTTTGTTAACGTTTATCAGCCAGAGAAACATCCCTTCACTGTCAAGATCAATACTGCAATAACGAGTGTCCATTAGAAGCAAAACTTCCAGGGAAAAATGATTTTTAAAACCTCATTTTGGTGAGAGCTCTTTTCAGAAACACAAAAACTTGGTGGTGATGTGCTGCTCTCGCTCCTCGTGCATGCAGTAATTTGTCCTACAGCAGGATGCATGATGGTTTACAGTGTCTGGATGGTGACCACTGGTTGCACACTACTTATTATGAGGCACAGTTAGATACTTTTAGTGCACTATTTAGGGTATAATGATACACCCACGTTTGCTAACACCTTAGGCCAATTAACCAATTGACTAACATGTCTTTGGACTTTGGCAGAAATCTGGGGAACCTGGAAAAATCTCAATACAGACCAGCAGGTTCACACCCAGATCACTGATGCAGTCAGGCGGCAGCACAAACCACCGTGCTACCCCTTTGTAAGAGTTACTATGAGTCACATTTGCATCTCATTGCCTGTAGGCCTTTTTCACAACAGATTATTTGTCTTGTCAAAGCAGGAAAAGCACAGGTATGGATTTCACTACACCAACAATGACCCCAGCTTCATTAAGTGTTTCAGTAAACTGGTCCAGTGAGCCAGCATTCACAGTGCTGAGGCTCTCCTTAAGCAGAAGACAGGAGTCATTAATGTGATGAATTCACTTGTGGCTGCGTGCTGATAAATTAAAATGTTTGGTGTGAAAACACTGTGGAAGGAGTAGCCAACACACGCCTGCATGCTTTGGTTACAATAAAGCCCCCTTTGTCCTGTGAAGTGTTTAAAGATTAAAGTCTTTATCATACCGACAGAGTTTTTGTGGCAAAGCTGTGTCGTGATTTTTAAGATTCTTTTTCGGTTGTTCTGATTTTATCTGGGAATATGGACACAGAGCGTTAGGACATACACCACAATGCTCTATAATCCACAATAATACCATTTGCTGGGTGAGTCTGTGTGTGATCCCAGTGCCTTTGGAGGCAAATGTAGACCTGAGGTAGGGGGTCGGTGTGTGGACAATGAATAGTTGCTGTAGCATCTTAATAAATAAAAAGCCTGCTATTATGACTTGTCCTGCCTATTATACTGAAGTACAAGGTGAAGTATATTTTGCACTGTAGTGTTCTGCAGTCGCGTCCATCTGGCCACAAAAAGCGTGGGCGTCTGCAGGGCTTCGTGTTCACTAGCTGATTCGGACTCTCACATTCATGGAAGTGGAAACTCACACTAGCATGACAGTACGTTTCAGACTGGGTTTTTTTTTCTTTTTTTGGATATGATGTCACAGAGAGTGGGTTGCTCTTTCTGGCTGTGGATGCAGGAGACCCACTGTGCTGTTCCACCCTCCTCCGAGAGGGGAGACGTTCAGAAAAAAATGTATTAAAGCTAAAACTGAGGGGCTGATCCAAGGCCCAAGCATGACTCATGCAAAGCTACTTTAATTCCAAGAATAAAGATGAGCTCATTAAGAGAAATTCAGCACCTTAAGCAGCAGGATATTAGTTTTTCCATTAATTGGGAGTCTATGAAAGTAGATGGTATCAAAAGTTGGAATAAATGAAGTCAGTGTGTATGGAAATGACTTAAGCAAAAAAAAAGAGAAAAAGTTCTCTGCCCATAGCAACAGCCCCAACTTCCTGAATGTAAATTTTCAATGTAAATTTGAATCCACAGACTGTATATAAAAGATGGCTACAGGCATGGTGAGGTCACCCACTGGTTTTCCATTCTGCTTTTCCAAGCTTCTACATTAGCGCTTTGGTCTGGCTGTTAGTTGTCTTCATTATTATTAATATTATTATTATAGCCCCGGTTGTGTCCACTTGGTTGAAACGTGCTGGTCCTTAAATGCTACCATGTGGAAAAGCACGATAGAGCAAATACTTCCTCTGTTGTGCAGACTGAATTCTAAATAAAATTATTAAAATGTGCTATCAAAGCTAAAGCGGGTGATTTTTTTAATAACAGAAAATAATTTGTTTACAGTGAAGATTTACTAACGTGACATCTGCAGACTGGCTCTTGTTGACACTCTAGTTTGACAAGCAGGAATGAAAGTTCACATCCTGATTTAAACAATGGCCCCTATTATGCATGTCCGCCCACAGAAACAATATGCTGAAATGATGATATCACTACAGTACTGCTCGGCTTTGTTGTATTTCACCTGGAGCAAATATTTCAAACAGCTGACTGAGCTGCATCCAGAGACCTACTGTACGTGCACACTGTCGTGCATCACTGTGTACCGTTTATTACTGATCTGTGGCATTCTGTTGACACACAATCATGCATACTCCTCTGCTCTTGTTCCTGGAAACTGCCAAGTTAATCATAAACAAGGAAGTATAATTAGAGTCCAACTGGACATTACTGTGTGATACCTTTCTGACACTTTGGGAATATGCCTGGTGATTGACTAAAGCGTGCAGAAGGATATTTACTCACCCTTAAAGACAAAGTTGTAAGCCTCATCTGACCCCATGTTTTGTCCATTCAGTGTTGCCTCCTCCCAGTTTACAGCAGTCTGATCACAGGATGTAAGATGACACTGAGCAGAGACCAAAATCAGCTTGACTTCAGGGAAGAAACTGGCAGCAAAAAAGGTTTTAACACGAGTGGCAGTCAACAGCTTTCCTGACCTTCACATCCTTCCCCTCCCGTGTGAGTTAAGAGAAGGCTGACTTGTTTAAACAGGACATGTGGAGCGTATCCAGGTCGTTCTCCTGCAGCAGGCGGGGCCTGAGTCAGGAAAAGGCAGAGCAGCAGTGGAGGTGTGTCCAAATAATGGAGTCACTGCAGGGCAGGTTGGACAGGTGGGGCCAGTGGCAGGTACACCAGAGGCGGACTCTCAAATGCCTCCTGGTGGAGGAGACGGCTCCAGGAAGCGAAACTGCCCTGAAACAGAGCTCACATGCTCCTTCAAAAAACCTTACCCTGCATCACCACACCTGTCACTGTACATCCTGTCCGGTCAAGCTCCTGGACAATAACAGACCAAAGTGCAGACAACAAACAGACTTTCTTTAAGTTAAAAACGAGTTTCTAAGATCAGTGTAAAAGGTTGGGCTCAGTTTTAGCTTTCAGTTTTCATCACAAATGTGTTTCTGAGAGGACAAATCAACGCACAGCTGCTTGTAGATAATGAGAAGTAATTAGTATTGAACACAACATCATCAACTCATTACTAAAAGAAATGTAATAGCCCAATATCACTCAGTATTTTCCTTAAATGGTACTTAATAGAAAAACAAAATACCGTACTTAAAGAAATGATGATACTCAGCCTGCGTATGCAGTAAAACGTCTTCCTCATTAAAGAGTTTTGTCTCCTTCGAGCAGCAAATAAATCAGTCGTCTGTTGAGAGTGATAACAGTAAATGGGAGGACGATGTGACTGCTGAGAGCACAGATATGATACCAGTGTATACAATTAAAATATTAAAATAATTGTAGGTCGCTAGAAAATAGTCACACGCAGTAAAAGAAACAAATGAAATCCCGATGTGTAAAAACCTGTTTAAAATGTATATTTAAAGAAAACAGATGGAGCCAAACAAAATAAGAGTATTAAACACATTCAAATTAAAGGGTTCAATAAGAAGTTAAAGTTGCTGAATGAACAGCTGTTTCTATGCGCTTCCATGAAAATACGCTGCCTGTGGCCTCACAGCACCGTGACCCTGAACTGCGTAAAACGATAGAGAGATACTGACAGCAGCCTGAGTAACGTGTCAGTGCTGCTGAGATTATTGGCACTTTATGGTACTTTAGTGTTTTCCTGAGTCACTTTACTTAAAGGTTTAATGTCTTACTTTTGTACTTCTGTAATTATCTCACTGCTTTTGTTTATTTCTGTTTGCGTGGTGTTTTGGACTCTGTGTTCTGAAAGCAAGCACTTCTTTGTGCATCAGCAAGCTTTATTAAAATGTTCTGTTCTTCTGCATTTGGTTCTTTTTAAAATATCTGATGATTCAGACGAACTGGAACGCCTTAAAAATGAAAATATAAGTTGAACAAATGTCATTCTTTCAGCAACATTTCAGTGTGATTTGTCATGTTTCGGTATCTGTGCATAAAGAACAAAAGCAGCCATTTACCCAGCGACTGACTGCTGGAACAATAAAGTAGTGAAACTTATGCTTTCTGGATTCCTGTCGTAGATGCAAGCTTGCTACGTTACCCTTCCTGCCCCACGTTTCCATCATGTTTTCTTCTGTGGTGCCAGGAAATGAAGCAAGGCAGGGCGAGCCCCCGGCTCGTCAACGCTGCCTCTAAGAATTAGACATTAAAACTAATTCCAGGGATTCTGGGTCAAAATTTTAAAATGCATGTTCAGTTTTTTTCTTTTGGCATGTTATTTCCAGGTCGTGACAACATTTTTATTTTCTAAAGCCCTCTGTACATCACACTGTTAGTTTTAATATACATCTACACCTCCATCATTCCTCTCGGTCACGTCAGCGTAGAGAACAAAGATTGTGCAAATTTGAATGTACATTTCTTTTATTTAACACCTCTGAAATAATACAATCATTCTTAACTGCAGCTCAAGAAAGTTCAAAGTTTCCACACATATTTCTCTTTTCATGAGATTTGAGCTCCTGACAAGTTTCAAAATGCTCAAATTTCTGTGTAGCCTTGATCAGCATGCCTGAGCGAAAGCTGCAAATGAACAACTCGACTGTGGGAACGTTTGATAATGGAATCATTTCAGCAGACAAATTTAGCCAAATTTTGAAGGGAACGTATTCACAAGCGAGCGGAAAGAGTTACGCACCATACAAGCTGGTAATTTTTTAGTACAAACACACATAGATACATATATACACGCGCACACACACAAAAGCTTGCCCGTTCATTGACATATATGCATTATGCATTTAGTGAACAAGCAGAGTGGCACAGTAGTCCATGAATGGATCACATGGATCACATGACATAAGCATCCAGAAGAGCGTGAGTCACATCTCGACTACGACGCTGCCACTTGAGTTAAAGGTTCCTCCAGATACTGGACCAGAGCTTCTGCCTACAATCACAACACACACAGCACAGTTATGTTTGGAATAAATACATATCTTTTCAGCATAACAAAGTATTATTATAAATAATCAATATAAATTCTACTTGCATAACAACCTTCTGATGTGAACAGGACAACCTGTATTTCGTTGTGACATGATATTTGACTCAATACATTAAATTTTAATTTTGATCAACATAAATGTTAAATGATGAGCGGGTGACATGTTTTATGATGCTTATAAATGTTAATCATTATCATTGAGAATGTGATTGAGACTAAATTTTAAATGTCTCTTGTGACATGTCATGAACTTGCAAGAAAATTTTGCTTTCTTGGAAGAAGAAAATTTAGTGATGTAGTATTTATTAATTAATTAATTTTTATAAATCAGCTTGGTTGAATCTATCCACAATGGAAAACAAATGGAACAGAAAGCCTTGCCTTGTTCAGACATCTGTTATCTGTTACCCGGACGTCCTGAATACAATACGAGATTAGTCAGCCTCCGGAGGCTGTGTCAGCAGATTAGCTGACTGGGAAAAGTGGCTAAAGTTCTGACTAAGAAAAATTGGAAGCACATTCAAAAAGATGGACATAGTCTTAAAAAAACAAAAACAAAGCTCAGTCATACTGAACTCATTATAAGAGGCACTAGTTCACTGTTACCTCTGAGTCAGACTTTTGTTAAACTAAAAGCATGTTTTGCCAAATTACATCAAACTGCTGAACTTCCTTCATTAGCAGAAATCCTCTGCCTCCGTAAAAGAACTCTGAAGTAAAGCGGAGGTAAAATTAAAAACACAAAAAGCTAAAAATAAATAAAAATCCTTGTTGTTTCATGTATTTATGTGCAAACAAATAATGAGCCACACTTTACCCTCAGCTGTTTCTATATTAAATCCATTCTCAGCTGGTCTGGAGGCTCAAAATAAGAGTTATTATTCATTATTTTGTCTTTGCATGCGAGAGCTTCTATATGATTTAAAGAGACATAAAAGTACTGCGATCATTCATGTTCAGTCACAGGTACTGACAATAGCAGAAGAGTAATAAGCAGCTACTGAAAGAAGCTGCTTATTACTATTACAATGTTTACGCTGATTTAAGAAGATTTCTTTTAAACTTTACAGTAAACTGAATTTAAACCTGCCAGTCGGAAAAAATAAAAGTATTTAGTGACATCTCACAGGCTTTAGAAAAGCATGACAGGCAATAATTGCCAGTTACAGAATCAGTATATTAAACTGTTGATTCAATGCGTCAAAGACACCGGCCGGCTGCCAAATTCAATATGCTACAGATGTTAAGGTTTCTATTTTTTCTGTCCATTTAGATTTGACTAGAACACTTAGTCTGCGCGTAAAGTCCACTTAAAATAGTAAAACAACATGCTGGGAAATCAGTTATTGTCTCAGATGCTTAATAATATAATTAACGACTTATGGATTTAATAAATATTAATATTAATTAATTACATTTCTGATTTTTTTTAACTTAAAAAAAAACAACTCACAAATTGGCAACAAAGAGAACTTTTACTTTATATGAGTAAATTTCCAGTATTTTCAAACCTGGCCCTAAATCATTAATAGAAACAGTAACAGTTGTTGATGATCCACATTCAGGATATGAAACATTATCTCATGAAAAGGCGGAGTTTAACCTCTAACCTTGGCTTTAAGCATCCCGAAGCCCACCGTTTCTTTGGCGTACATGCACAGCAGCAGGTTGGCGACACGAGTAATGGCCACTCTTCCCTCCTGAGAACGACAATGTTAAAGGGAAGAAGACCACAGTATCTCAGTTTATTACTTAATGATCGCTCCACTTTTTCTCACATCACACAAATCTTTCACATATACCTGAAAAAAAAGTAATAAAAGATGATGGAACAGCATGTCTCACCATACAATCCATGAGAATGAATTTGAGTTTGTCTTCGTTAAAGGCTTGATGGCCGTTCTTGTCATAAGCTGCCCAGATGTTGCTGGCGATAGCAGCTGTCACTCGAGCGTCGGTGTCCCCGTACCCAGAGTACGCCAGCAGTGAGCCTTCATTATTCAGTAAGCTGATGAGAAACCACATAACCAGCAGATTAATATTAAATTAATATAATAACTTTCAGAGCACAAAGTTACCAACTAAACAGAATATATACTCTAAGGTGTATACTACACGAAAATGTATTTTATTTGTATAGGATTTCTTACTACACCATTTTACTAGGCAAGTCTGTTTAAGTAGTTTAGGACTACTTTGAAAGTTAGGACAAAAACACCATATGTACAGTGGTCCCAGTGGTAACGGAGCAGATCCCAGGAACAACAACGGAGATCTCTGTCCAGAGGAGCACAGTCCTCGGGGCAGCAAAGATACTGTGCAGGACCCTAAAAGCTCCCAGGCCTCCCAGGGTAGAGGTCTGGGAGCTTGAAGGACCCCTGCAGTGGCAAGAGTTTTTTTTTAAAATTATTATTATCCCCATTAAAAGCGTATATAAATGGTGTCATATACCAACTAATGACAGAAATAGTGATGACTACTTGATTCTATAGGTGTGATTTCTTTTTCGTTTTCAAAGAGGAATTTTGGTGACACCTACTCAGGTAAACACAACTGATCAACATATAGTCTCCGTCTGTATTATCTTACACAAAAAAATCGTTTTAGTACATATCTGATGCCCTTTTTCCTCTTAGTGGAAAATATCATTACATAAACGGTTATTTTAGTTTGTAACTGTGTATTATTTTGATATAAAATTAGGACAACATTGTCAAATTTACAAAACTAAGTAGGTAAACAAACAACTGTTTATTTTATGCTTAAGGAAATTAAACCCCTGTGGGGAAAAATGCCTGACATGAACCCTTATCAGTTATTTGGGACATTATACTGAGACGGAGATGATGATCCGATACACTGACTATATAATAAAGTACCCTGAAGTTTGCGTTGAGCACTTTCAAACAGACTGTGCTGGTCGTGAAACATTAGAAGCTCCTTTATGCAGGATGCACACTGTTTCATATAATTACGTTTTAGTCGCCCCGCAGGGGTTATATTCAGTTTTATCGAATATTCAGAAGACTTATCATGTGTATTGCCTTTAAATTTATATGTAATCGTCAAAAAATGCACCGCTGAAACTCCAGCAGCAGTTAGCATGTGGCTAGCTTGCGGCTAGCTCGCCGTACTCACAGAGTGCTCTGGACTCCGTTTGTGTTCGCCTGGCTGAGAACCTGCGTCAGCGCCTTCGGCCGTAACATGGCTGTGCACCCTCTGATATAAGAGATCGAATATAATAACACTTATTGAATTTACGGGACGCGACGAAGAGCTTTAAAGTGCCCAAACTGCTCAGAAACACACAACCAAGTCAGCTGATTCGGTTTTCATTTCCGGGTCCGATCGCAATGCATCACGGGAAATGTAGGTATTTCAAAACCTTATTTCACCCCTAAATTCTTTTATAAATACCACACACAGACCACAACGCATGCGTCAGGGTCAGTGAAGGTTAAAAAAAGACCAGGGAAAAAGGGAGTGAGTGGATGGACGTCGTGAGGGAGCAAAATCACTAAGAAAATTATTTTTTCATTTTTTTAATACAATTTTTTAAAACACCTTTTAAACAAAATATCAAATATTCTGATAAATATAAATATCATAAAATCAGATTTTAGATCAGATGCAAATTTGTGAAAAAACACATGGAAAATTGTGTTGTTTTTTTTTATTTGATGAGCTTTGCAATCTGTCCAAGGGTATCCTGTCATTCGCCCCATGAACCGTCCCCCCGACACTAGACTGAATACCTCAATTCAATTTTCAAAGAAAACAAAATTAGAAGACCATCAATAGTCCTGTCCAGTAATATCCTTTATGCTGTCTTTGACCCTCATAAATGTGTATGTGTTTACGGCGTTTTAACCGTTTTCACCGTTTTTTCAGTGTCCTGTTACACACTTGTAAAATATGCATTTTTTTTTTACCATGCTTGCTATCCCATGTTTACCAACATTACAATATTAAAGAGACCCTTAATTTGCCTATTTATTACTCACTTTGACATGTAGAGCCTTGATTCTAACAATTTCATGTCTAACACTGATAAGATTACAAAGATCGTGGTATATACATAACATTTTTCTTTTCCTGATTTAAATAATAATACACATTAGAGGTCCAGCTGGTACCTGCTCCTTGAATCTGTATGACTTGGCTTGCATCCACCAATAGTCTTGGGTTGGTCAACATCAACAGTGCTCTCAGAATCAGTGTCTGCTAAAAGTTTGGATTTCTGCATCTTCATAGAAAATTACAAACACTGGGATCAATCTGAATGTCATTAGTAACACACTATTTCTCTTCTTAGAGGACAGGAACCGGTGAGGTATTCTTGGGTGTTCCTGTCATAGTAGTGACCTTCTACACCTGATCTGAAGAACAAAGAAAGCCTGCCCATGTTCTGCTACTACACATTTTACCTAATCAAATTGTTCTTGGGTTCATTTTCCTATCAACAGAACAAAGAAAGGAAGACTAAACTGAAAGAATAACCAGTCGAGTCCAGTCAGGACAACTTTCCTGCAACATCAACTCTAAATCAAGGCCAACCTAACGAGTCTGCCAGACTACAGCAACATTTACCATAAGGTCTTCATTTTATTGGCACAAGTTCTCTCTGAAACCTGTAAGAGCTGACATTTATTGTATTTTTCTTCTCTGCCCAAATAGCTACGACATCATTTTCACCCTGATCTTCAACATTCTTGTTTTTTTTCCTGTTAGAATTTTGTTTTTGTTATGGGCAGTTTCCTCTGTATATTCTCACAGGAGATACTGATTTTAGTCATTCAATCGTACTGAATAAACATGTCTTTAAAACAACATGCTTTGAACTGCCAGATATCTATTTAAAGATCATTCAAGCAGCTGAGACCATATAGAGGGACTCACTTACAGTGCAAAAGGTCAGTAAATAGTTCTATATTTTCAAAGCGTGGGTGATGATTATCAACAGATCTGCTCAGTAAGCTCGGTCAACAGCGCTACACCCAGTCAGTGATAAGTTTAGTCATCAGCCACCTCCCTCTCTGAACAACAGACTTGGTATCGCTTTTGATTAAACTTTGCAAACACTACCTTCACTGGAGTTACTCAAATCCTCGATCTGCACTAAAATGCCCTGTAATCTTATCAGTTTTAACCCTGTTTTTATGAAGAGAACAATCTGTTCAGATGACTGCTTGGATTTTAGGGAACACCTTCTCAAACATCACAATCTGAACAAACATTTAAAGACCTATCGAGATCAGTCAATCTGTGGCATACACCTAGAATTTTTCTGATAACTGAACCATATAAGTCTCAGGTTTTTGCTGCTCTGGATGTTGGCTGTGAAATTTCCCTGGCTACAAGGTACAGTTGAAACCTGTAACATAACTGAAATCTTTCAGTTATCTTGCACAATTCATTTGGTTGCATAGGTATTTTTTATTTAAAAAATGGGATGTTAACATAAAAAATGCATAACTTATTCTTGTATTTTCTGCAATTTTCCAGTTGGCTCACATTTCTTCAAGATGAGTGCTGGTGACAAGCGTCTTCTTTTTCATTGTGTTCTTCTGTCTGCCATGTAGGTATCATATGTATCATAAAAACAGGAATACATTATTTTTTAACTTGCATTGGCTTTATTGTAACTTCAACAAATCTTCAAAATCTTCAGGGTTTCATGCCATGGCAACAATCCTTTCTTCAATGATAATAAAAACCTCATACTTCCGGCGTCCTACAATATTCCGTGGATGGCTGGCATTGAGGATTTCCGCCCCCTGTCTCTTATCACCATCCCCGGCAGTCACAGCAGCATGGCTCGGCATGGAGGCCCTGAGTCAGAATACCAGGTCCTGTCTCTGAGTGACCAGCTCAGAGCTGGGATTCGTTTCCTGGATCTCAAAGTGTTGGAACTGGAAGGCACCCTCTACGTCATGCATGGGGTGATATATGAGCGCAGCACATTCAGAGATGTTCTGGACACTGTTAAAGCTTTTTTGTCTGAGTTTAACAGTGAGGCTGTGCTCATTAGAGTGGTGCCAGCGATTTTGAACAAGAATAAGGTAAATGAAATGGTGCAGAATCTGATTAGCAATGACCAGCACGTGTGGGTGACCTCTGGCATGCCGAATATAGGCCAGGTGAGGGGGAAATTGGTCTTTTTGCAGAAAAGCACCTTCACACTAGGAATTCCCCTCACAGAGACGGATGAGAATAGCAGCAACAAGGTTAGCAGAGTTAAAGAAGAGGACAACAAACTAATCAAACAGCTGGCCCAAGCCACTGAGGCTTGTGGGGGTGATAACGTTGTTTTGACTTACACAAGTGGCACTGGCTTTGGGACTTTCCTAGGAATGTTTCTGACCCCAAAAAGAGTGGCAGAAAAGGTGAACCCATGGCTCAATCAGTACCTCAGGCAGTTTTATCCCAATCATCCCAGACCATGCTTTGGGATTATTGCCATGGACTTCCCTGGCTTTGACCTCATTCAAACTGTTATCAATTTGAACTGGTGGTAGAGGTTAAGTAGCTTTAACTCCTAATCAAAAGATCGAGAGCTAAAATGACATGCATTACTATGAAATTGTTCCTATGACATTTCTGTCATTCTTCACTGTAAGGCAGTGTTTCCTGAACAGCACAACAACCTCTGATGTTAACTTTGATGAAAGTGAAATCAATAAATCAATCAATCTTATTTTGTTGCCTGTTTTTCAGTGAAGCCTGTTTCAGGCTGTTTCATCTCAGTGACAGTTGAATATGGTTTAATCTGATTTTTATAGTAGGTAAAAGCAACACTATAAGTGTAAAGAAAAGTGCATAGTTCAAAAATCAGTAAAGGTATCTGCAAACTATTGTATATACAAAGATCAAAAGTGCAAAAATACATACACACACACACACACACACACACACACACACACACACACACACACACACACACACACACACACACACACACACACACACACATACACACACATATATATATATATATATATAAGCCCCACACACCTACTGTTTAAATCTTTACACCAGCTCAAAGTGCAAATTTGTAGATTTTCTGCCTGAATAAACTGAGGGGCTGCACAAAGGTTCATAAGATAAATGAACTTACTTTGCAGAGTCCCCAAACTAAAAAGAAGTTGGAAGTGAGCTTAATCGCTCTTCTTTAAAAGCATAGGAGAACGAGGTGTAGAATAAAGTACTGTTTGTTGTTCATTTAGTGCTCCCTCTGCAGATTATGGTTGGGCTTCTCAGTATTGGACTTGGAGTTATCCACTCATGTGCCGAATCAGGGTTTTTGTGGCAAATTGGTTGCACAGGCTTCACATTTTGGTCAGGATCATTAGTAAGCAAGCTAACACTTAATTGGGGATATTATTAAAAAGAATTTCAGAAGCACTTTTACCATAAACATACAGTCCTTTAACAATGACACACAAAAATACAAACTTTTGATACAGTAGGGAATTTTTGGGGTTCAGCATCGTACTCTACCTCTGTAAGTACCTCCTAATGACCCTCTTGGGTCAGCTTAAGCAGCTTAAGCAGACGTAAATGACATATTTTACTTTTAATTTAGTGTTTGAGTGAAAGAAAGGAACAAGATGAGGAAAAGGAAAAGCTTGAATTAAAGTTGCAAATTATTTTGATAATTGGAAATTAAACAAAAATATTACTAAAGTGTTCAGTGTGAGTTTTTCAATCAACTGTACAACATATATCCATTACATAAATTAGTTTCATAATCTTTTTCTTTTTTTTTTTTGAACATTTTAATTGTAATTTTTACTTTGGGGGGGGGGGGGGGGGGGGGGGGGGCGGGGGAGTTCTTCATGAAACTTCATGCAAAGTTATCTTCATATACGAAAGGGAAACTAATGTAGTCTTTTATTTTATTATAGACGTTCACAAAAATAACAAAACCTTATAAACATCGTCTAGGAAACGGAAACAGTTACATTTATCACAGCTAATAAAACCAAAGAAAAATTCTACCTAAATGCTCAAATCTGCTTTAAATTTCTCAGAGATATTTTATTTAGGTTCTGATCAGCAACTGAGCAGAGTTCACTCCACTCCTGCCTGAGTGCAGGTCACGCTGTCCTTCATATCAGTGTGAAATAAAAGAACAAGAGAAGGTCGTTTTATACACATGCATAGAACAGATTGAGTGTCTGATTCAGATCTGGTGACGGGTGTTACCGTAAGCTCTTAATTTTTGGAAATCAAAGCTCTCCAGCAGAGAAGAAACGAGGTAGAAAGTAGACACTGTCATTGCTGTGTCCCTGACATGGTCCTAGTTTTACCCAGGTTACCACAACCCAGCTGAGATTCTGTAGCATAACCTGAAGCGAGATCTTCAATCGAGACAGAATGAAAATACTGATGAGGTGAACCATCTTTTTTTATAAAACAATGGCCCAACATGTATTTTCATTGTGCAACTCTCATAATTAACAGGAAATATCTGGCAGAGGATGTTGCTGCATAAATTCAAAGTATCAGCCTGAAAAGTTCAACAATAACAGAGTGTTGTGAGTTTAATCAGACTGAGTTCAAACACATTTAAGAATAATCAATATCAATCAATCAATCAATGTATTCAACTTTTTTTGAGTTGAATAAAACTGTAATATTTCTTTCCACCAGAGAGCGCTGCTGTTTTTCTTTTCAGCATCCTAAATTTAATGGGGCACTAAAATATTTTTAAAGTTATTATGTGACATTTAATACGGAGATTATAGTTTTCAAATACTGATAGTTGTCAAAAGGAATCTTGCACTTTAGCCTCTAAGCTGTCATCTAATCTCACACCAAATATGCCCATTTTATAATTAAAAGTATTGTAAAACAAATAAAAACTAGTAAAAAATAAAGACTAAATGCATTATGCCATGATATTTATTATGTTTATTTTTCTTTGTGTTTAGCTGAATGTTCAGTTGAACTTGATAAAGTTTTTGTATGACTCCCACAGAGGAGGAAACTTCAGGTAACAGGTTTGGCCTGTTAAGCTCCTTCCTCACTGTGTTTCTGTTTTGTTTCTACTTTAACAGCTAAGTGTTCATATTTACTTTGGGTTACAATGCAAATCAATTAAATAGCAGGCAATCTAAATTACACACATCCCTTCTTGTTGTTCTTTATATCTAAAGGAGTCTGCACTTTGACCAATAACTGAAAATCTTAATTCTAATTTAGTAGATTTTTGTTTGTAAAGTGACGCAGCGAATCAAAATCTACACTTTATTGCCAAAAGTTGTCATGTCTGCTGTGGCAGAGGCATGGAGAGCAGATTGCAGCATGCACTGAAGATGGACTGGAACTGAGAGTGAGCCTTTATTACGGCGGAGCAGAATACAAACAAAAGCAAAAGGGGACAGAGACCAAACAAGCCAAACCTAAACTGGGAGAAACCTGAAAAAACAACAACAAAGAAAATAAAAACCTGAGACATGGGACATGCAGTTGGTAATAAGCAGATGGATCAGCGATAAACAGACGAAGACACGGGGCTTAAATACACAGAGGGATGACGAGGGAATGAGACACAGGAGGAGAGCACAGACATAATGAGACAAAGGGGAAGCAAACCTCAAAACACTGAACACAGGACACAAGATGATCAGAGTAAAACAGGAAAGGACAGAAAGTTAAAGTTTGTGCTGTGCTGACTTTCAAATTCAAATGATTATCACTGTCTTTCAGTTTCAGTCTCCAGGATCTCTATGCAAGATGTCTGCGCCCAAAGCTGCTGGGATCACTATGTTTACTTTTACCTCCAACTCCCAAAGTCCCTGCCGTCCTCTGTTCCAGATCCTCAAGAGCCCATGTTACAGGCCATTGTTCTCCGCTGTGTCCAAGCACCTGAGGGGGCCCAGAGAGCTTCTGAGACAGTGTCGGAGGTGAGAAAACCTCAAACAGTCAAATTATTGTGTAAAATTTTTTACTTTTAAAACTTTGAGTGATTTAATGTTACGCTTTTTTGTTTTACTTTTGGTCTCTAATAGATATCACTTATATGGTCATTTCATACATACTGGCTGTAAGCACAGAAACTGCAGTCACCTGCAGGTCTTTATTCTAGCTTAAAGGGAGCTAAAATGGTTTGTTTTATACAGCAGATTAACCAAAGGACTGAATAAAGGCCAATAAGATAAACATTTTTTAGCCTGAACCATGACTCCTGCAACGCTACCCTAGTGGTGTCCCAACAAAGATGGAAGTAATAGGTCCACCTTAACAAACAGCATGGAAACATAAGAAAATAACATGCCATAAGAAGTATGCTTATGTTTGCTGTTCATTCTGTATGTTTACTAATAGTAGTGCTCATTGTACTATTATGCCATGTATGACTGTTCAATGACAATAAACAGTTATCTTACTTCCTGTTTCACAGGTTCTGCAGGTTAGGATTGGGCTGCTCAGTATTGGACTCGGCGTTATCTTTTCATGTACTAGTCTAAACTATCTTGGTTTCTCTAGCTTCCCATATTGGTCAGGAGCAATGGTAAGAAAGCTAATGTTTAATTAGTGTTTTATTTATTTCAGAAACTTTGTGTGACCATCAAACCAAACAGCATTTCCTTCCCAGACCCCTACAGCGTTTTGGGGCTGTTTTGTTAAATCACATCTGACTCCTCCTCTCATGCAGGAACATAGTACTGACAACATAAAGTGAGGACCATAAGAATGTGGACAGGCACAAAATCAGTAATGTTGCCTCTGTAATCAGTGAAGTGTAGACATTCAATTTTAACTCAAGGGCTGTAAAAATGTATTGTAATAACTTTTTAGAATTTACAGCCAGTTGTACAAATCACTCTCCATGTCTAGGTTCAGTTTGCAGTTTCAGATGTCATTAAAATCATTTAGATGTCGCTTTATCAAACAAAGGTCAACCTACCTGGCCAGTGTTTTCTTTCACATGCGAATCAGAGTCAATCACCTTTAACTGAGCTAAATCTTTTAGTTCTCAGGCAACATTAGAGACAAGTGGATAATGAGAACATGGAAGATAATGCATTTACATAGTGTTATCAACTAGTTAAAATTCATATCATTTTACTATACACACACTTAATCACACACAATTAGGGCAGCAGTTGAGGTTCACCATCTGCCTCCATCGGTACCTCCTGGGGGCCATGTTGGTGCGCAAGTTGCTGTTTACTCAGTGAAAAATAAAGGAATTACTTGTATAGAGTATTTAAACGGAAGTATGTAACTTGATTAAATATTGATTTTTGTGTGTGTGTGTTTCTAGTTCATTGTGCTTGGCATCAAAGCCCTCTTGTTTGATAAGCACCCAACTGGGGTGAGTAATTCAGCTTTATTATATATACATATACTGAGCAAGCATAACATTTGTGTTTACAAAAGGTGACAGAAAGGTGTAAGAATGCACAGTGCATCACTGTTTGTTGCATATGGAGCTGCATGGCTGCACAGGTGGTCTGGTATGATGAATCTTTTTTCTTTTTTTTTACATCACATGGATGGCTGGGTGTGTGTGCTTACCTGGGGAACGCGTAGCACCAGGATTCACTATGGGAAGAAAGCAATGCTGGGGATGCAGTGTGATGCTTTGGCCATTGTTCTGTGTTGGGTCTTGCCATGCATGTGGATGATACTTTGACACAGACCACTTAACTAAGCATTCTTTCAGACCATGTACATGCTTTCATGGAGATGGTGCTCCCTGGTGGTTGTGGCCACTTTCAGCAGAATAAAGCACCCTGCCACAAAGGAAAAATGGTTGAGGGATGGTTTGGGGAGCACAAATGAGTTTGAGGTGTTGGCTTGGTCTCCAAATTCCCCAGATCTCAATCCAGTCGAGCGTCTGTGGGATTTGCTGGCCAAACAATTCCGATCTATGGAAGCCGCACCTCACAACTTACAGGACCTTAAGGGACCTGTGGCTAAAATGATGGTGCAAATATTACACCATCATCTTTTCTACATGATACATGTAGCAGTAGATATCTCCAAATATGCACCCACATTGTGTTGAACAGCGTTGAAGAAATTTCCTCCAGTGAACAGGAGTCACACAGTGACTTCCACTGTGGAGACAAACTGTTAAAGTTGAAGCATTTGTTGGCTTTTTAAGTTGTCTGAGTGTTAAATGCATATTTTGTTGTGCATAAAGTGACACAAGTCTTGTATTTTAGGTCATACTCAACATGATTTTGTATCTCATTTTTGTTTTTGTTTCTAATGTCTCTGTAAAGCACTTTGAATCACCTTGTTGTTTAATTGTGCTATACAAATAAACTTGCCTTGCCTTGCCTAGTTCACTGAGTTTTGAATGAATATGGACAGTGGACAACAAACAGTGACGTGTGTATCTCTACATGAAGTCTGTGTGGTCACTGCTCTTTGAGATTTGAGTGTGTCAGCACCTTGTCAGGAACTTAGCCCACATTATTTTTCTCTTTTAGAGCACTGATGACCCAGAGCTCCACAGACCAGTGCTGATAGAAGTGACTGCGCTGCCTGTGGTCTGAACATCTTGACTCTGTGTAATGTCACATCAGCGATCAACAAAAATTGTGACTGTACGGCCTCCAACTTCTGAGAGTTTTCTAAATGTTCCTAAAAATAATCATATTTAATTTTTTTAAAGAAGTCCCCTGTAACTGTTATATAATTCATTTTGCTTGTATTTTTGAAATTTTATTTTTAGAGAATTTTATATTAAACTTCAACATTAAGCTTTTTGTGTGAAAACAGGAACATGTCTGAAGATTACCGTTACTAACATTTTTAGGTGTCATGGTGTAGAATATCTGAATTATAGCACTGTGTATATTTACTCTGTTACTGACGAACTTAGACTTAGTTACTTTTTATTGTAATCAATTACTCGACCCGTTCAGTAAAGACATAAACACACAACAATGTTTGCCTGAGAATGTGAGATCAAACCTTTGCGACACTGTTGCTGTGACACAATTTGTCCACCAGGGAGCACTGTTCTCTTGTCACAATTGTAATGAGGTTGGAGGTTGAAGGCACACGGAGAGAGTTAAGGGGAGCGACCGCAGCAGCGGCGGAGCAGGTCCGGAGGCTGAACTGCTCTCCCAGCTGTCCAGAACTTTGTTTTTAATGGATTCTTGTGCTCCAGTTTGTTTTCCTCTTTTTTTGGGTTCATCTGCTAACCTCCCCTCTGTCTCCATGGTTCATGTTTTCAGATATTTCCAGGTTTCATTGTTTTAGTTTCTCAGTGTTTAGGGTTTTCTTAGTTCTCGTCCTGTTTGTGTTTTCGTTTATTTTATGTATTTTTTTTGGCCACAATAAAGGCTCACTTTTTGTCAAGTTCAGTCCTGCCTCTCGTGTGTCTGCTTCTTAGTCCACACTTCAACACACTGGCTACCCAGCCATGACAACAGCCGAGTTGTGGTCAGCTGTCCAGCACATCAAGTAATCCATATTACAGCATGAGTAGCACTCAGTTAGGTGAAGTGAAAAAACTTCAAACTTGCTGGGACCTGCCCTCATGTGGACCAGCACAGGAAAGGAACTGATTGTTTTATTTTTGGCAATTTTTGCACATTACACTTTATGTAGTCCCGTGTTGACTGTCTGTTATATGTGATTTGTAGCACCGTGGTCTTGGAGGAGCGTTGTTTTGTTTCACAACGTACTGTATCACTTTACATGGCTGCAGTGACGATAAAAACACTTGACTTGACTTAAAGATGAAGATAGAGCTCAATATCAGCTGACATTCATAATGAAAACATCAATGAAGACAAAGGATGCTGGTTGTGGTTTGGAAGTTTTTCAGTATCTTTTCTGCAAAGCACTGCTGGAGGAAGTCACTGCACAGCCTGTGGCATAAACGTCTTGACTCTGTGTACTGAAATATCAGCGATTTACATTCTTACATTCTGACTGTACAGCCTCCAGCACTTCAACTGCAATCATCTGTAACTCTTACATAATTCATTAATGCTTGGATTTTTTTCCAGTGAACTTTATAGAAAACTTTAAAAGATATCTGCTGGGTATCTAATGAATAGTTGATATCTGGAAGTGCAGAGTCAAAGAGTTCCTTTACTTTGACCAGCCTGGGCTGAACAAAGAGAAACAACGTGGCGTGTTCAAGAAAGCATTAAAAATACAAATGTTTCATTATTTGAGTCAGATTGTGTTTGTGTATGAACGTAAATCAAATCAACATCAAAAGATTTGTTTGTGTTGTCTGTGGAGAAGTGGACACGGCTCATAAGCTTTTACTTATAATTGTACAATAAAGGTACAGTAAGAGTGTTGCTGTGACAACCATAGAGCGCAGTCGTATTTCTTTCCTGGTTTATTTTTTTTCCAAACTGTGCAGCAAACACACCAAGTTTGTTAACAGGTGATTCTTTTAGTCATGTTTGACTGATTGCCCTAATTAATTAATTGTTATTAAATCTTTACCATAAAATTACAGTTTTAAACTAGTCAAGTTTGTTATTTGGTGAATGTCTGAAGTTTAAGTTTGGCATGTTTGCTGAACATATTTGATTCTTGAAATGAACTGACGTAAACTTGTGGCTCCTCCGATGTCACCGCTACCTTTTCTGCAGGTTTAATCTTATACATCTTTTTTTTTTTTTTTTTTTTTTAAATATACGGAGAGCATAAAGAGGAGGTGCTATTGGTAGCGGTGTTGCCCAGTTCCTGGTTTCCTCTTTCCAGTGTACCGCTTACTCGATCAGACTCGTTTATTTTTCATAGGCAGTTGTTTAAGATTTTGTTCTTCACTAACAGGTAAGTCTTGTAGTCATGTTTGATTCAGTAAAAGATGAAAGTCCAAATTTTGTCTTACTTTACTCGCATTTCGCAGAATGTGTATTTGGTAATATTTTGACTTGAATTATTTTGGATGAGGATAAAGTGTAAGATAATGCTGATTTTCAGTTTTTACTTTACAATTCGGTTTAGTGTAATATTTACCGTTAAGTAGTGTTTTCTTGCCTTATTTAATTTTTTATATATGGTTCTGTTAATACATGTTAATTGCGCACAGGGCGACGGCATTGTGGAGTGTAGTAATGGAGGGTTAAACTGCTTCGGAGTCAGTTTTCTCACCGTGTTTGGGAGTGTACAGGGACATTCAGGGTGATAACGGTGAATTCCAGACTTTGGAAATAAATGTTTGCATGCTTGTTTTCAACTAGCGGACTTTGTGGATTATTTTTCAACTGCCCAAGAACACGTGTACGGTCTGACTAGCAGCGGGTGCTTCCGCGGTAATATTCAGCTTGTAATTCAGACTAATTAAGAGTTGTGTCTTTATGTAAAAAATTGTTGATTAAGCTAATCGTTTTTCATCGATCTCCATGTTGTAAGTTTAAACAACATCAGAAAAGACACAGGTTGAAACTAATTTTATGATTTTTGGGTAACAAAAATACAACTTCTAAAGTTAATATTAGTCTAATCATTAATATAAAATATAGTACATATATTTATCCATTGGTACAGGTGTTCCAGGTTATGGATGTAAAACAACACAAAAGAGGCAACTGGCCAATTTTAACATTACTTCCTTGTTCCTGAACAAGAGCGTGCAGTAAATAAAGCTGGGGGATGGTGCTGACTTCACTGGAGTTTTTAAAATGTGTTACATTAAATAGAAAGTTTCTATTATCTAGCTTTGCTGATATAAATGTGGTGAAAATTATTGAGAGAGAGAGAGAGAGAAAGAGATTTTAATTTAAAAACTGAAGGAGCAAGGAGAAACAATTCAGCAAAAATGAATGATTAAATAAATAATCATGACAACTTTATGTGAGGCAGAGGCAGGAAGTGGACTCAAACTCATGACTCAAACACGAAAAAGTAACTGGGGTCGGCAGGTTTATTGGTGGGGAAACTCCTTCATAAAAATAAACTCGCAGAAAAACAAACCAAAAAACCTTGAGAATAAATAAGAACAGAACACTGGAAACTAAAATTAAATCTCCAGGAAACTAGAAACATAGGACTGAAACCGGAAACACGGAGAGACTTGCACACACAAGGAGGTACAACAGGACAAAAGGCAAAGGAAAACACAGGGTTTAAATATACAAGGGAATAATGAGGGAATGGGGAACCAGAAGGAAGCACATCTGGGATTAATTAGACATAACAAGACAAGGGGAAACAAAACTAGCCAATTGCAGTTTTCAAGAATGGCCACTACTAAGTTTTAATATTACTCTTATTATTTTGTGACCCAGAAAGAGTAAACGTTTAACATATTTTCAGGCGAGGATGTAGCTGTGTGAACTTCAAATATCTGCTCGATTTATCAAGACATCACATATTTGCACAAGTGCTTCGACGTTTTCGGAGACATCTGTTACCCACCAGCTCGATAGCTAGTCGGGAGCTCGAGGGTCACTAGAGCCGCCGAGAACGGCACAACTCCCGGCACATCATTTTCACATCACCGCAGTCTTTCGCTACTCAGGTTAAACATAATATATAAGTCACTTAGACAACCTAAAAATGTAATTTTTTGGCTTTTTTCAGTGTTTTATTTGTTCGTGAGTAAATCGGTTTGGCTGAGATTAAGGTTATTAGATTAGATAAAATAAAACTTTATTAATCCCCCTCCTCCTTGGTTTTCACACAGCTGACTAAACGTCAAACAGAAAACTGATTAAACAGAAGTGTGAGATGGTCGGGAATTTACACCAGTGTCCTGTTATATTTTAGATAGCAAGGAGCAGACGGCCGAGTTTATTAAACTCCACCGAGACAGCGGTGACGTAAATCTGAAGGCTAGACGGTCCAATTTCACAGCCGTTTACTTCCGGCCTACCCGACTTTCTGAGGACCCGGCCCACGAAGACCGCGAAGGACGGGTCCTCAGGAGGATGCAGCCCATGAATTTGGACACCCCTCTAGACACACTGACATTGGACATGGGACTGTCAAAGTAAAACAGGAAATAAAATGAACATCGAACCAGGACCACAAGACACAACACAAGGAACACAAGGGAGGCACAGAGACAAAACCTAAAGGCTGGAAAATCACAGCGGTGCTAAAGAATAAATAAGGAAAAATAAATACAAAAAAAAAAAAAAAAAACTAATCATGAAAATCCCACATAAACTGAGAACATTGAATAAACAAAAACCAAGTCACCCGACTACGGACCATCACACTTTTACTATGAATCTGATTGTCATTATTATGCCAGAAATTATCTATAGAGACCAAACCCATTTTTGTAGCACACGACAAACTTTTTTCTGCTGTGAAGTGAAAATTTTAACATAGAAGTTTATGACATGTGACCTGCTGTTGTAGCTGACACAGTAAAGTGACTGGGTACATCACTGCGGGATTCCATTTTCAGCACCTGGAGGTTGCCTATATATGTAAAACATTCTTGTAAACTAGTATCAGCACAGTGTTATCCATATGAAGAACCAGTGTCACCTGTTAAAGCCAACTTGAGAGCGTCCAGTGATGTGACAGCCTCCCAGCATCAAGTCGGTTTAATTAATTAAAAGATTACTTTTAAAATTCTGTTTAAAGCTCCTTTGGTGGAAAGTGAAGGGAAGTGAGGTGTTTGGGTCAAATTGTTTTTCCACTAAGACTTTAATCTGATTCTTATTTCAGCTTTTTCTTGTCTCTCAGTCTCCAGGATCTCAAGACAGGATGTCAGTGACTGTGTCCAAGGCTGATGGGGTCACTGTACTCACTCTGACCACTGACCCCCAAAGTCCTTGGCCTCCTCTGTGCCAGATCTTCAAGAACCTTTGCTACAGTCCAGTGTGCTGCACTGTGTCTCAGCGCCTGAGAAGTCTCAACAGAGCTTCTCAGACAGTGCTGGGGGTGAGCTACAACCATCTACACATCACATTTTATATTATGCCTATTTTTTAATTTGTAGTTTTTTCTTAAACTGCACAATGTTCACTGTTCATACTGTACTTCATTTTTCACAGACTCTGCAGATAATGATCGGGCTTCTCAACATTGGATTGGGATCTATACTCTATAGCACTTGGACCTCCTTTTACTTAAACTACTTAGGCTTTCCATTTTGGTTGGGTGCATTGGTAAGGAAATAATCATGGGTATATGTATATAAAAAAAAAAAATCTGAAGACAAAAAAAAAAAGTGTCAGTACTCTGTTTGTGGATGATCGAAACTCTTAGATTGATCTTCAAGTTCCAGCTAGGATGATTTTTGAACCTCTTTATTTGCTCACTCATTGGTTACTTTTAGGCATTGAATAGACTTGGAAAGCTTTAAGAGAAGATCATTTTGGGGTTCAAACATATCTTTCCACAGTGTTAAATATGTGACAGAAAGGTTAAATGCCAAGTTATGTCCAAGTAATATCTACATGTGATGACACCAGTGCACATTTACAAACACCGATTCATAGTTTTGCTAGGTTACATTAAAAAATTAGCTATAGTTCAAAATAGCAGTTTACACAAACAAACTATACAATTGTTCTCTCATGATGAAAGGTTTTATTTACAACTTGGAAAGAAAAGCATCTGGACTTCTTTAGGTTGCTTGAAGACATTTCACCTCTCATCCGAGAAGTTTCTTCAGTTCCAGAACTGAAGAAACTTCTCTCCTGTTCTTAAGATGGACATGAACTTTTTATTTATGTATTTATTTATTTTGTCTTTTGTCTAGTTCATCATGTTCGGCATTGTGTGCGTTTTGTCTGAGAAGTATCCAAGTCCATGTTTGGTGAGTATTTCAGCTGTAAAACATTTTCATATGATCTCTAAAGGACTTTTTGATGTCATGTGACATCACTAATGTCACATAACTTTGCCGACATGTGGCCAGCAGTAATGTTTTAATGTTCTTCGTTATTAAACATTCGCACATAAATAAGTAACATAATATGCAGTACTTACTTTTAAAAGTTTACTCTTCGGCCGCCCCTTTTCCGCCGTTTTTTTTTCCGGCAAAATTATCCACACCCACCGACGCGCTAAGCATTCTGGGATATGTTGGGCCACGAAGTCTACACCGCCACATCCTTAAAATTCAGTGAAATGAAGGACGCATTTGAGGGCTGCATTTCAAGCAGCCTTCGAATTGGGACAGCCTTTGTCGCGTCACTGTGCTGTAATTGGCCTTAAAATGCGGCCTTTAAGGCTGCAGACCCTGAATTGGGATACAGCCAGAGACTAAATACACATAAGGGATGATCAAGGGAAGTGGCCACACATGGGAGCACAGCTGACACACATGAACCTAAAGACAGAACAGGGGAAGTGAAACTAAATACACTGACATTGGACACAGACTTCCAAAGTAAAATAGGAAACATAACAGATGCGGACTTGACTAGGGAATACAGCAGACCATAGAACACAGGAACCAAAAGACTAGAAAAGATAAACTATGACAAAATCAAAATTCAATAATGATACAAAACTCAAAACACTGGGTCACCGAACCAGGACCATGACACCAGGTCTTAGGGTAGAGGCCTTAAAAAGTGCAATCCAATTACATGACAAAAACATTTATCCAGATTAGGGCTGCCATGATTAGTCGAGTTGTCATGATTACGTCAACTAATTTAATAGTGGGCACGTCGTTTGAAACTTTGTAAGATCCTGAAAGACGTAGGAATAAGTAGTAGGATTTAAGAGTGTAATAATGGACTGGAACAGAAGATGGCAGCACTGTATGTACAAGGATGCCAGCTGCCATTAAATGCCAAAGAAGAAGAACAAGAAGAAGTAGCTGTGTCCAAATTTAGGGGCCACATCCTTCAGAGGCTGCATTTGTAGGCCGATTACGTTACAGCGATGCAACAAAAACTGTCCAAATTCAAAGACTCCTCCAAATGCGTCCTCCTTTTCCCCAGATTTGAAGGATGGGTCGGGTGTATCCTTCGTGGCCCAACCTATCCCAGGATTCATAGCACTTAGTTTTAAACTTTTAAGACATATATTACCACCAGCTTGACAGCTAGCCGGGGGTTAGGGTTAGCCGGCGAGAACAGCGAACTCCTGGCACATCATTTTAAACCCACCCATGGTCTTTCGCTAAACATGATATACAAATCATTTAGATAACTTAAAAATATTATTGTTTGTTTTTTGCGCCTTGAGGCGACTTTTGTTGTGATTTGGCGCTATATAAATAAAATTGAATTGAATTGAACTGAACTGAATTTTTTCAGTGTTTTGTTTGTTCCTGAATAGATCGGTTTGGCTAAGATTAAAGTTAGCCAAAGTTAACCCCCACAAAACTAAAAATACAAAATTCCATTCACAGACAGAATCAGATACTTCATTAATCTGAAGTGAAGAATAACATTAACAAACCAAAAACAGAAACCCAAACTTAACATGAAAATAACAACCATCATATCGTAAAGCAGCAACTAGACAGAAACCAACGTTTAGATTAATGAAGAATCCAGGCATGACTATGAAAACATGCGTACTCACAGAGGCTATGATACTTTAGTCTAAGAATGCACTAAGTGTCATTTATGGTTTGGATATTTTCTTGTACATTAACTGGTCATTTTTGTTTTTCAGGTCATCCTTACTGTGATTCTGAATCTGACTGGAGTTGCTTTTGCCATCACAGCCATTGCTTTGTACAGCATTAATTTAGGATACATTGATTCTTGGTGGAACTGTTATGAATACTACAATGGTTACAATGGCTACAATGGTTACAATGGTTACAATGGCTACAATGGTTACAATGGTTACAATGGCTACAATGGTTACGGGTATGGCAGGGAAACGATAAGGTCTCCATCTTTGGAGGAAAAACTCCTTCAGGAGAAATGCTTGGAGGGCCGAGCAATGCTGGTGGTAAGTTAGGGAGAGCAGAAAGAAAAATAGCACATATACACTATATGATACTATCTTATATACTGCAGTATATATCATTTTGAGACTTTAGATGAAGCACTGTTGTTTGCGTCCCATCAGATGCTCCTGAGAAGCATCAGTGCTGTGATGATCACCTTGTCTGTTCTGGAGCTCTGTGTTGTGATAAGCTCTGCTGTCCTGGGAATCAAGGCTCTGAGGAACAAAGAAAAAGGACAAAACAAGGTAGATAATGGACAACACAATGGTTCAAACACATTCTGATAAACATGTTAAATAGTAGAAGATGTTGGCTGAACACATGAAGTGTTCTTGCAGGAATTCTGTTTGTTTTGTCTGAATATCAGTGAAACCAGGTAACAGTGAGTCTGTGCAGTGTTCTCATGCTCTCTACCAGTTTGAGTGAGTCAGTTAAAGTTTATATCTGATGTACAGACAGAGAGCAGGATGACAACATAAAACAAAACAACAGCCCATCATGACTTTAAGGCATGAAGCTCAGTCAGTCCAGAATATTTGTGGAACTTCAAACTCTTTGTAGAAACTGGCTCCCACGTGGACCGGCCCAGGACAGCAAGTCCAGAGTTCAGGCTGCAGATTTTAGGGAGAGACTGTGTGAATCAGAGCTTGGTGGTGGAACTGCTGCAGAGAGAGAGAGAGAGAGCCATGAGGAAGAAGAACTGTTGGGACTAATAAAAAAATAGACCAGAGGAAGTTTGAACAGCTGTGCCCAACTTTCTGTTAGTGTGGACAACAACAGCTTACCACAGTTTGTTTTAATAACAATAAAATAAATTGTAATTGCACTTTATTTTTAACGTCACCTTAAATGTTGATTCCTTTTTGTATCCCTGCATGAAATTGTCATCAAAGTGTGCGCAGTCATGGTTTGTGACTGGAGGGAGTCGACACTTCATGCACTTTACAAATATTATTTTTCTCTTTTAGAGCACTGACGACCCAGAGCTCTACAAACCTCTGCTGGAGGAAGACGCTGCACAGCCTGTGGCATAAACATCTTCACTCTGTGCATGGAAAATTGATGGATATTGAATGTGGAGTACCTCAAGGATCAGTATTGGGTCCGAAAATGTTTATTATGTATATAAATGATATTTGTAATGTATCAAAGATACTAAAGTTTTATACTAAAGTAATTTTTGCAGATGATACCAATGTACTTTGTTCAGGTGTGAAATTGCAACAGGTTTTGGATGTGATCGCACAGGAGTTAAAGATATTAAAGAAGTGGTTTGATAGAAACAAATTGTCATTAACATTAAATAAAACAAAATTTATTTTATTTGGAAATTATAAGAAAAAACATTAACATTGAAATTTGTGTTGATAATATATATCTAGAAAGAGTTAATACTATAAAATTTCTTGGTGTGATCATTGATCATAAGGTCTGTTGGAAATCACACATCACTGAGGGGAGAGTTAGCACGGGGCATTGCTGTCTTGGGGAAAGCAAAACAATTTCTGGATAGGAAAACATTGTATATGTTATATAGTGCTTTACTATTAGCGTACATGAGTTATTGTGTAGAGGTTTGGGGAAATACATATAGAAGTAATATTCAGACTATAATCATAATGCAGTAAAGGGTTATTAGATTGATAAATCAGGAGGGGTATAGGGCTCACACAAATGCACTCTTTATTAGGACGCAAGCTATAAAATTCCAGGATCTGGTCAAGTTCAAAACAGTGCAAATAATATATAAGGCAAGGAAAGGGATGCTCCCAATCGAAATAAGTAAATGGTTCTTAGAGAGAGAAGGGAGATATAATTTTAGAGGGAAGTGGAATTTAAAATTACAAAGAGTAAGAACAACTTTGGAAAGAATGTCTATTTCTATAGCGGGAGTTAAATTCTGGAACGAGTTAGAAGAAGAAATAAAGGTCAGTAGTGATATAAACCAGTTTAAAATAAAACTCAAAAAAGAAATTTTAAATAAGTATAAGAATGAAGAAAACGCAATTAACCCAAGAAAGCAGTCAAAGTGATGTTTGCTTTCCTTTGCAAATGAGTAAATCTAAACATAGTATTGGTTGAATATGAGAAAATATTTTTTGTGACGTCATGTTCTAAGTTGAAACCATTGTATAAGTTTTTGTTGTTCAAATTTAGATGATGAGGAAATGATTAAGATGTAAACCTAAGGGGGTAGAGCTAAATAAGTATATACTTCTGCCTACTCCTTTTCAAACAACTGCATGGAATGATATTATGAAATGTTGGTGAATGTATATGTTTGAAATAAAAATGAACTGAACTGAACTGAAATGTCAACGATTTACACACATTCTTACTAATAACTGACTGATAATATACGAATTATGACTGTGTGTTGACGCAGCGATGTATATCTTATGTTTAATTAGATCCCACCACCTGTTATGTAAAAAATGATTGACAAAGGAAAAAAATAATTGTTAAAAGTCATAGTCCTGAGCTCAGATGCTGTGCAATAACCTGAAGTTTATTAAGTCAAAATAAAAACTAGTAACTCTTTTCTTTCTTTTTTACAGAAGTGTTTAAACAGGGAATGTCAGGTGGAGGTTGTTACTTTTAAATGAGGTTTGAAATTTTAAGAAACTCCAGTTTTTACTGTTCCCAGCCTGTGTTGTAAATGAGTTCTTGGTGTGTTCAATAAAACATGAAAAGTTCAGCTGTTATCTTTTTTTCTTCTTCTTCTTTTAAATTCAGATTGTTTGCCTGTAATTGTGAATCAGATCGAGACCAAAACACATTCTCATTTCTTCCAAATGCAAGGAGCCACTCCTGGTAACAGGTCTGCATTTAGTTCCTGGTTTCTGTTTTTCTAACTGCACAGCAAGCAACCAGTCTGAGTTTAGTTTCGTTTCGTTTAGAAGCTTTTTATTATAAGCTACATGCTGTGTTCTAAGTTCAAACTCATTAAAAGACTCATGGAAACATACATGAACTGCTGGAGAAAATCACTGCACAGCTTATAGCCTAAATGTGTGGCCTCTGTCCTTTAACGTCACTGAGTTGAACAAAGTTTTCTTAGTATCAGTATTCTTGATGTGCTGCTGTTGTGGAAAATCTAACAATAACCTGCAACACACTCAGTGAGCTTGATTTGAAGTGGGTTTAATAAACACATTGCAGTGTGGAGAGAGCATCCCACTGAAACACTACCATCTCTGAATTGTTGCCCTTACATCCTATATACGCAGACGCAGACACTCTTAAACAAAGAACATTCCACAGCAGATCAATTATTAGCAGATCCTTAACTGTTCAGTCTAAGAAAAGCTCCAACCAACCGTCACCTCATCTGCAACAGGATGTCCAGAGCCCTCAAGAGGAAAATGAGTCTGCTGTGAAGGTGCAATAAAACTTGGGCCCTACTTGTGATCACATTCCACATGCATACAAACTGGTGACAGGAGTGGTCTTGCTGTACTAAAGTGAAAATATGTGATTAATACATGAGAAAAGGAATCTGCCACCGCACTGCTTGAAGAGTGCATTCCTGCTGTGTCTTGTGTTTCTGACGTTTTGCATTAATTGATTCTGACACAGTCAGTTTTCCATCATTGTTGGTGTTCTTCTTTATCGCTACAGTGAGGTTTTTTGTGGGTAGTGTTTTATATTAATTATTCGTGAAGGTCACAAATATGTGTCATATATTGTGAGGTTTTTATTAAAAATGATTTAAAATTGGAACATGTAGCACAAAATTGATGCCATCTTTAGCTGTTGCATGGTGTTATTGTTTCTAAGTATGGAGGAAAACTCAAGAATGGATTTGAATTTGTGTTTAGCTGCAAAAATAGGATTTGAGTGAGTTTGACAAAAGGCCATTACTCACGCCGGTCGCTTAGAGTACTAATCAGGTGGAACCAGATAATCTTCACATTTTCTTTTACATCACATGGATGGCCAGGTGCGTGTGCTTACCTGGGGAACATGTAGGACCAGGATGCACTATGGGAAGAAAGCAATGCTGTGGGTGTAGTGTTATGTTTTGGGCCTTGCCATCCATGTTGATGATACTTTGACACAGACCACTTACCCAAGCCCCAGACCATGTACACTCTTTCATAGAAACGGTGCTCCCTGGTGGTTGTGGCCACTTTTAGCAGAATAAAGCACCCTGCCACAAAGCAGAAATGGTTGAGGGATGGTTTGCCACACAAAAATGACTTTGAGATGTTGGCTTGGCCTCCAAATTCTCCAGATCTCAAACCAGTCGAGCATCTGTGGGATTTACGGGCCAAATAATTCCAATTCATGGAAGCCACACCTCACAACTTACAGGACCTTAATGGACCTGTTGCGAAAATGTTGGTGTAGATATCACAGCATAATTCTGTACATGATATGTGTAGCAGTAGATAGCCCTATACAATATATGCACCCACATTGTGTAGAACAGCGTTGAAGAAATTTCCTCCAGTGAACAGCAGTCACTCAGTGACTTCCACTCATACATGCCAACACTCCCGATTTTTCTGGGGGAATCCCGAATTTCAGTGCCCCTCCGAAAATCTCCCAGAGTCACCATTCTCCCGAATTTCTCCCGATTTTTCACCCGGACAACAAAAATGAAAAACCATATCCCAGATTGGCCCAGCCAATTCCAGTTTCCAACAATGGCTACTATTACTGCAGCTACTTAGTTTTAATATTACTCTTATTACTCTTTCTGGGTCACAAAATAAACCTATAACATATTTTCAGGCGAGAATGTAGCTGTTCAAACTTCAAATATGTGATCCGACGAGAAGAGCAAACTCCCGGCACATCGTTTTCAAACCCTCGCGGTCTTTCGCTACTCAGGTTAACTGTCTGTTTGCTGAAAAATAGTAACGTGACCGCGCCGCATTTTCTTGTTGGTAACGGTAACGACATTGTAACGATAGAGATAGTAATTAGTTACTGTTAAATATCAACACTTCACTGAGTTCTTTTGATTTCTTAAAGGCATCCAATGGAAGAGCTGCTCAGTACACCATTTCACACTTTATTTTCTTACACAATTACTAGAAGGGAGATGCGTCCTGCATGACACGGTGCCGCGGATCTCAAAATGGTGGTGTGCCCCTAACAGTTTTATTACAGAAGCTCTCTCATTCTAGTCTAAACAACAGTGTCTCAGTAACTTTCCACTAGAGATGGTCCCCTCTTATCTACTTTATCCCAGGCAAGCGTGAGCGAGAGTCTACAGTATTCTCCTTACTGAAAAAAGTAACGGCATTAGTAACACCGTTACTTCTAACGCTGTTATTCCCATCACTAGTTGCCTGTGGAGAAGTGGACACAGCTCATAACCTTTGTTCTTGTAATTGTACAATAAAGGTGTAAGAGTGTCGCAGTGACAACCAGAGAGTGCTGTTGTATTTCTTTCCTGTTTACGTTTTCCAAACTGTGCAGCAAACGCACCAAGTTTGTTAACAGGTGATTCTTTTAATTATGTTTGACTGATTGTCCCAATTAATTAATTGTTATAAAATTGTTATGTATGAACCAAGATTAATGGTGTGCTGTACAAGCTATCGCCAGTAGGGGGCACCACGCCCAGTTATGTGTGTGTGTGTGTGTGTGTGTGTAACTTCTGTGTTATGTTAATAATAATAATAAGAAGTCAACATGTAAACAAGCTACCGTGTGTATCAGTCTGACTCTGTATAAGCCCTAATAGTGTATTGACACCATAGAGGGAATATAACATAAATTGGCGACGAGTTGTGACGTCTGGAAGAGTTGGCCGTCTACTGAGCATGTTTTGACTGCGTGGCTGAGTTTGGACGGAAAATGGACGATCGCGTGGTGAATTAGCATCGGAGCTGTGGATGCAGCTAGCTGCTTTTTCTCCGACGAGTCAGAATCGACAGTGTTGGCTGTGGACAGCGGATACATCATGGCTGGAATGATTGGGCAGATTGACCCCTTTGATGATGTTGGTGAGCAATGGGCAACATATATTGAACGTTTTGAGCATTGAATGCGGTGCTGTCACAAAAAGGTCATAAATGCCACCGCTGCGGGAAAATGAATCATACTGATGATGACTGCTGGTACAAAGACCGTGACTGTCACCAGTGTGGGAGGAAGGGCCACACGAAATGCATGTGTAAAGGTAGAGCCAGAAGCAGCCAAGATTGGAACAGGAAAGCGAAAGAGGGAAAACCTGAGCTGAAAGGCAATGCAGTTAAAAACAGAGGAAAAGACAAAAAGAGGAGAGTTCATCATGTTGCTGCAGAGGAGAGTGAAAGTGAAGGAACCAGACCCGACACTGATAGTGAGTTTGAGCTGTATTCTTTGTCTCCAAAAGAGAAATATTCACGTATCTCCCTAATTCCTGTAGTTAACGGGAAGAAAATGGAGATGGATATAGGGGCTGCTGTATCTTTGATCCCATGGGAACAATACAAAAGTATGCTGAGTCAGTTGCCGCTCCAATGACATGAAATCCAATGACATCATGCTGAAAACATACACTGGGGAACAGCTGGCACCAGAAGGGGTCATCAAGGTGCAAGTTGAACTGAATAAGCAGTGTGCAACACTACCCTTGTACGTGGTAAAGGGGGATGCTCCACCACTGTTTGGTAGGGAGTGGTTGAGAGTACTCAGGCTGAACTGGAAAGACTTAAAGATGGTTCATGCCAGAGAGCAAAGTGGATATGGCAATCTGGAGGCTGTGTTAAAGAAACACTCGGCCCTTTTCTCTAAGGAGCTGGGCACAATGAAGGGAATTAAAGCCAGATTGACTCTTAGGCCTGATAGTGTCCCCAAATTCTGTCCACCACGCAACGTGCCTTATGCCCTCCGCCCTCAGGTGGAGGCAGAACTGAAACGCCTGACTGAGCTTGGGGTGATCACACCAGTGGAGCATAGTGATTGGGCTACGCCCGTGGTCCCTGTCAACAAAAAGCATGGCTCAGTGAGACTCTGTGGCGATTTCGAGGTCACTCTTAATTCGCAGCTCGGTGTGGATAAGTACCCACTTCGACGCATTGAGGACCTGTTTGCTTCTCTAGCAGGGGGTCAGCATTTCAGTAAGCAAGACTTAGCAAATGCCTATCTACAGATGGAGGTAGAAGAGGAGTCTAAGAAGCTGTTGACTATTTCGACTCAAATGGGGCTTTTCTGTTTCAATCGCTTACCTTTTGTAGTAGCGTCATCACCTGCATTGTTTCAGAAGGCTATGAATCAAGTGCTTCTCGGCCTGCCATACACCCATTGTTATCTGGATGACATCCTCGTCAGTGGTCCTGACAAACAGACACACCTGAGAACCCTTGAGGCAGTTTTAAGCAGGCTGGAGGACTATGGCCTGCATCTCAAACAGGAGAAGTGCCTGTTTTTCCAGGAATCAGTGGAATACCTGGGCCACATAATTGATGCGGCAGGGTTACACAAATCACCAGAAAAGGTGCGTGCTGTTATGGAAGCTCCAGCACCAGATGATGTCAGCCAGTAACATCCTTTCCTGGAATGCTCAACTATTACGGACGTTTCATACCTGATTTAGCTACGGTCCTGAAGCCGCTGAATTAGCTGCTCAGTAAAGAGAAGAAATGGCAGTGGACATCAGCCTGTGAGTCAGCTTTCCAAAAAGCTAAAGAACGTCTGGCCTCACAAGAAATACTCACCCACTACAATCCTTAACTGCCTCTGTTTGGCGTGTGACACTTCACCATATGGAGTTGGAGCCGTGCTCTCACATGTCAAGCCAGATGGCCACGAACGGCCAATTTCTTATGCTTCACGAACTCTCAGTAAAGCAGAACGAAACTATGCTCAGATCGAGAGGGAGGCGTTGGCAATTGTTTTTGGAGTGTGCAAGTTTCTCCAGTATCTCCATGGTAACAAGTTCACCTTGCTCACTGATCATCGCCCACTGACCTCCATTCTGAGTCCAGTGAAAGGTACACACAAGGTCAATGGCAGCTGTGCGGATGCAGCGTTGGGTGCTCCTTCTGTCAGCACATAATTACACCTTACTGCCAGCACCGGAAACGTGCTCGTCATCTCCGAGCATGAAGTTAGGAGAGCCTTCAAGAGAGTGAACACCAGGAAAGCAGCAGGACCAGACGGCATCCCAGGTCGTATCCTAAGAGACTGCGCATACCAGCTAGCTCCTGTGTTCACTGAGATATTCAACATCTCTTTATCTCAGTCGGTTATCCCCACATGCTTCAAAGAGTCCATCATTGTTCCTGTCCCGAAGAAACCCCACCCTGCTTCTCTCAATGACTATCGCCCTGTAGCCCTCACCTCAGTAGTGATGAAGTGCTTTGAACGCCTGGTCAGAGACTTCATCATTTCTTCACTACCAGACACACTGGACCCACTACAGTTCGCTTACCGTCCAAATCGTTCCACAGACGATGCCATCTCTCATCTCCTCCACACATCACTCACTCACTTGGACACTAGAAGGGGGAATTATGTTAAAATGCTCTTCATAGACTACAGCTCTGCATTTAACACCATAATTCCCTCCACACTCACCACCAAGCTGGAGCATCTGGGACTCAGCTCATCTATGTGTCAGTGGATCTCCAACTTCCTAACTGGCAGACCACAGGCAGTAAGGATGGGCGGACATGTCTCAGCCTCCACCACTCTCAGCACTGGAGCCCCCCAGGGGTGTGTTCTGAGCCCCCTGCTGTACTCTCTGTACACATATGACTGCATGGCCACTACCAGCTCCACCACCATCATCAAGTTTGCTGACGACACCGTCGTGGTGGGCCTGATCTCTGATGACAACGAGACGGCCTACCTGAAGGAGATTAAGAATCTGGAGAACTGGTGCCAGAGGAACAACCTCCTTCTAAACGTCAGTAAGACAAAGGAGCTGATAGTGGACTTCAGCACTAAGCAGGAGAGGAACTACCAGACCCCCGTCATCAACGAGTGCCCAGTGGAGAGAGTGGACAGCTTCAAATACCTCGGAGTTCACATCACGCAGGACCTGTCATGGTCCTGTCACATCAACACCGTGGTGAAAAAGGCCCGACAGCGTCTCTACCACCTCAGACGCTTGAGAGACTTCCAACTGCCCTCCAAGGTGCTCAGGAACTTTTACTCGTGCACCATAGAGAGCATCCTGACGGGAAACATCTTAACCTGGTTCGGGAACAGCACCATGCAGGACAGACGAGCTCTACAGAGGGTTGTGCGGTCAGCTGAGCGCACCATCCGCTCCGAGCTCCCTGACCTGCACTCAATCTACAGCAGGCGGTGCTGGACCAAGGCCAGGAAGATCGTGAAGGACCTCAGCCATCCCAACAACAGAATGTTCTCTCTGCTGAGGTCAGGAAAGCGATTCCGCTCCCTGAAGACCAACACAGAGAGACTGAGGAGGAGCTTCTTCCCGCAGGCGATACGGTCTCTCAATCACAATCACACCACCACACAGTACTGACCCACACATATAGTTCTTACACACACACTGGACATTCTGGACATTGTTATCACTTAAATCACTTTAAGCATATTTGCACTGCACAAGACATAATGTGGATTGCACAACACTGGTCACTATATTCCTCATTTCCAGTTAATACTTGTACAGCTGCTGTTATTGTGTGTGTGTGTGTGTGCATATATTTATTTATTTATATTTCCTCATACATTCTTATATAGTTCTATACTGTGTATTGTGTATTTTGTTGTACAGTTATTTTATTTTCAACTTTAATTTATATATTTTATCTTATTCTTTCCCAGTTAAATTTACCCTTCATTCTAATTTGTGTTGTATAGTTATTTCATTTTTAACCTTAATTTTTTATATTTTATTCCTTCCTAGTTAAATTTACACTTTAATTTTTCATATTTATTTCCTATCTTATTCATAGCCCTTTTTTCTTTTTCTTTTTCTCTTTAGGTCACGAGCAGTTGTCTAAGCATTTCACTGCATATCGTACTGTGTATGACTGTGTACGTGGCAAATAAAAATTTGAATTTGAATTTGAACCTTGCAGTACCGGAAGGGTGCACATCATGCCAATGCTGACGGTCTGTCACGTTTACCTCTGCCCCTTGCACAAAAAGAGAAACCGGGAGCGGTTGAGGTATTCTACGCATCTCAACTGGACACATTACCGGTCAGTGTTACAGAGATCAGATGTGACACTGTGTCTGATGTGACTTTGTCTCGTGTCCTGAAAATGGTAACAACTGGACGTTTCCCAGCAGCAAAGGACACAGATCAAGACCTGTCACCTTATCTGCTGCAAGAACTCACAATACAGCAGGGATACCTCATGTGGGGCGTAAGGGTGGTTGTGCCACCTAAGCTGCGCTCTCGTGTCCTGAAGAGCTCCACACAGCACATCCAGGGATAGTAAGGATGAAGAACTTAGCTCGCAGCTATGTTTGGTGGCCTGGCATTGAGTCACAAATTGAGCTTCAAGCTAAAGCCTGCTACTCTTGTCAGCGTGTGCAAAAAGAGCCTGGGTTAGCACCTTTGCACCCTTGGCTGTAGCCTTCCTGTCCGTGGGAACGGATCCATGTGGATTTTGCGGGTCCATTCGAAGGTCACATGTACCTGGTGGTGGTAGACGCATATTCCAAGTGGCCTGAGGTGCATATTATGGATGGCACCACAGCTGGTAAAACAATACAAGTGCTACAGGGTCTCTTTAGTCGCCATGGCATCCCTCACGTCCTGGTGAGTGATAATGGACCGCAGTTCTGTTTTGAGGAATTCAGGGTGTTCCTGAAAGCTAATGGAGTCAAACACATCCACTCCGTGCCATACCATCCTGCCACTAATGGTTTTGCTGAGCGTTTTGTGCATACATTCAAGCATGCATTGAAAGCTTCCAGGGGTACAGCACCTGTGCAGCAGCACCTTGATGCGTTCCTCTTGACATATCGCAACACTCCCCATGCAATGACTAGAGAAACGCCAGCTATCTTGTTCATTGGACGCAAGCTGCGCTCTCGGCTGGATTTTCTGAAGCCCAGTGTGGTCGGAGCAGTGCGTCGACAGCAACACTCCAGGGACAGATGGTTCACTGTTGGCGAGCCTGTCCTAGTGTGTGTGACTATAGGAAGGGAGAGGACAAGTGGACGCACGGTGTCGTACTGGAGAAGACTGGGCCAGTGTCATACAAGGTGAATGTGGGAGCACAAGGAGTGTGGAAACGTCATGTGCCACGGTCACATTGTCATGGTCCTGAGTCTGCAGACTCAGTGTTTTGTGTTTCTTTATGCTTTTGTTTATTCTGAGTATATATTCTTTTATAATTTGCCATTTGTTAGGTTTGTGTGCTGTGCCTGCCCTGGTCCCACTTCTGTGTTCTGTCTGTCTATGGTGTCACACTGTCTGTTTGTGAATCTGTCTGTTTAGTTCAGTGTCTTGTCTGGTTCTCGGTGTCTGAGTTTCGGTTTTATTCTGAAGGTCCCCGTCTCATGTGAGTGTGTTCACTTTACGTTTCCCCTGTCCCGTCAGCTCTGATTTCTCACAGGTGTGTTGCCCTCCTGTCTCTCGTCCCCTGATTACTGCTGTGTGTATTTAAGCCCTGTGTGTTCTCCTGCCTGTTGCTGGTTCATCTGTGTTCAGTTCCTCTGTCTGCGGCTCTCTGCCCCGCACCCTGTTTCTTTTGCTCTCAGGTTTGTCATTTAGTTCTCCCAGTTTAGGTTTCTCCAGTCATCTGTCATTCCTCACTGCCTGTTCTGTCACTGCCACTTCTGTAAATAAACGTCACGCTCATCACCAGTCAACTGCCTGTATTTTGGGTTTGAGATATTATGTATGAACCAAGATTTATGGTATGCTGTACAAGCTATCAACAGTAGGGGGCACCACGCCCAGTTATGTGTGTGTGTAACTTCTGTGTTATGTTAATAAAGAGAAGAAGTCAACATGTAAACAAGCTACTGTGTGTATCAGTCTGACTCTGTATAAGCCCTAATAGTGTACTGACACCATAGAGGGAATATAACAAAAATCTTTATTATAAAGTTGCTGATCAAGTTTATTTCAAATGTTTGAAGTTCAAGTTTGCCATGTTTGCTGAAAATATTTCTTTAACTCTTGACATGAACTGAACATAAACTTGTGGCTCCTCTCATGTCACTGCTACCTTTTCTGCAGGTGTTACCTTATACATCATATTTTTTATGCTCACCTTTCTCACAACCGAGAGCATAAAGAGGAGGTGCTATTGGTAACAGGTTTGGCCAGCTCTTGGTTTCCTCTTTCCAGTGTACCGCTTACTTGATCAGACTTGTTTGCTTTTCAAACGGAGGTGTTTAAGTTTTTGTTCTTCACTAACAGGTAAGTCTTTCATGTTTGATTCAGCTTGTAATTCAGACTAATTAAGAGTTGTGTATTTATGTAAAAAATGTGGTTTAATCTAATCGTTGTTCATTTATCTCCATGTTGTAAGTTTTAACAACATCAGAAAACACATCAAGTTGAAACTGATTTTATGATTTCTGGAAGACAAAAATACAACTTATACAGTAAGAAGTCTAATAATAAATATAAAATATAGTACATATATTTATTGATTGGTACAGGGGTTTCGGGTTATGGGTGGAAAACAACACAAAAACATGACTTCCTTGTTCCTTGAACAAGAGCGTGCAGTAAATAAAGCTGGGGCATGGTGCTGACATCACTATGTGCTGCACATTTATCTGCTAAAACTGTGGATTTAACTACATTTCTGGAGTTTTTGAAATGTGTTGCATTAAATAGAAAAGGTTTCTTTTATTTAGCTTTGTTGATATAAATGTGGCAACGATTATTGAGAAAGAGATTTTTCATGTAACAACTGAGGGAGGAAGTAGAAACAATTCAGCAGAAATGAAAGATTAAAAAATTTATAATGACAACTTTTTGTCATGTGAGGCAGAGGCAGGCAGGAAGGGGATGCAAACACAGGACTCTAGTTTTAGTTCTAGAAAACTAGAACTAAAACTCCAAACCAGAAACACAGGGAGACTTACACACATGAGGAGGTACAACAGGACAAAAGGCAAAGGAACACACAGGGTTTAAATATACAAGGGAATAATGAGGGAATGGGATGTAGGAGGGAAACACAGCTGGGATTAATTAGACATAACAAGACAAGGGGAAGAAAAATTAGACACACTGACATTGGACATGGGACTGTCAAAGTAAAACAGGAAATAACACAAACATCGAACCAGGAAAATAAGACACAACAGAAGGAACACAAGGGAGGCACAGAGACAAAACCTAAAGGAAATCACAGCAGTGCTAAAGAAAAACTAAGGAACAGAAAATACAAAAAAACAAATCATGAAAAACCCAGAACATTGAATAAACAAAAACCGAAACATGGAGTCACCCTACTACAGACCATCACACTTTTATTATGAATATAATTGTTATTATTATTATGCCAGAAATTATCTATAGAGACCAAAGTCATTTTTGTAGCACACGACAAACTTTTTTCTGCTGTGAAGTGAAAATTTTAACATAGAAGTTTATGACACGTGACCTGCTGTTGTAGCTGACACAGTAAAGGGACTGGGCACATCACTGCGGGATTCCATTTTCAGCACCTGGAGGTTGCCTTTCCATGTAAAACATTCTTGTAAACTAGTATCAGCACAGTGTTATCCATATGAAGAACCCGTGTCACCTGTTAAAGCCAACTTGAGAGCGTGCAGTGATGTGACAGTGTCCCAGCATCAAGTCGGTTTAATTAATTAAAAGATTACTTTTAAAATTCTTTTTAAAGCTCCTTTGGTGGAAAGTGAAGGGAAGTGAGGTGTGTGGGTTTAATTGTTTTTCCACTAAGACTTTAATCTGATTCTTATTTCAGTTTTTTCTTGTCTCTCAGTCTCCAGGATCTCAAGACAGGATGTCAGTGACTGTGTCCAAGGCTGATGGGGTCACTGTGTTCACTGAATTCACTCTGACCCTTGACCCCCAAAGTCCTTGGCCTCCTCTGCGTCAGATGTTCAAGAACCTTTGCTACATTCCAGTGTGCTGCACTGTGTCTCAGCACCTGAGAAGTCTCAACAGAGCTTCTCAGACAGTGCTGGGGGTGAGCTACAACCATCTACACATCACATTTTATATTATGCCTATTTTTTAATTTGTAGTTTTTTCTTAAAGTGCACAATGTTCACTGTTCATACTGTACTTCATTTTTCACAGACGCTGCAGATAATGATCGGGCTGCTCAACATTGGATTTGGACTTATACTCTATAACGCTTGGACCTCCCTTTACATACACTACTTAGGCTTTCCATTTTGGTTGGGTGCATTGGTAAGGAAATAATGATGGAATGAATGAATATATATATATATATATACATTAGGGGTGCAACGATACACAAAATTCACGGTTCGGTTCGGTTCGATACTTTGGTGTCACAGTTCGATATTTTTTCGATACAAAAAAAATGTTCATGCCTTTTTAATTTGTCATTTATTAAAATTATAAATATATATTTTAACTCAAAAGTACAGTTTTTAAATTTAACCCTAACCCTTGTGCGTGTTTTTTATTTTGACAGCGAATACGCACCTGCGGACCACTTATGTGCAGCCCTGTTTATTTATCTGATCATATTGCAGCCACAGAAATTCTTTTGTCCATGAAACCATAAAGCTGCACTTTATTTTTGCCTTATAGTCTGATTTGTCATAACTTCTCTGTTTTGTGGTAAGCTTTTCTTTGGCTGTCACTTCTTCACCCTGACCTCTCTTATTTGGCTCAGCAGAACTAAAATATATATCTGTCTGTGAAGGTTCTCAGTCATCCAGGTCATAGTCAAATATATATCCTGCTGCTTTTAAACACGCACTCACATAAGCTCAGCGATTCTCTGCGCGATCAACCTCTCACATGTTTAAGCTTGCTGCGGGAGATTTCACTTGTCATGTTTGCATAGTAAGCTAACAATTAATAAGATGATGTCAGAGGAATTGGTGCACAAATTATCATCACTCACAGATCAGTGCTGTCGCTCTCTATACACAGTTCGCGCCATTGCAAAGTGAAAGCAAAAAAACAAGCGCAAATTCAAACGCGACTTCAATATGTCACATATTGACAGTGGCTCACCGATGCCAATGACATAATTACCCAGCTACATTTCCGAAAGAATGCAAAAGCATTGACATATATTTTTCCTACAATAGCCCGACGGGCAGGGAAGAGAAAGATTTTGGTAGCCCGACTGAAAAAATCGCTAGCTTCGGGACGTCGGGCTAGCGATATTGCAAGCCCTGTATCTGATTGAGGAATCACTCATCTTTGGAAAAGAGAGTTTATTACAGAGAAATGTCTCTTTCCAAAATAAAAGCTATACTATCCGCTTCTTCTGGGCTATATTCTCAGCAGCATATTAAACAGCTGTCTAAATGACTTGGCTAAAGTTAGTAGCATGCTTGCTTGTTTTTTTTCTGCTTCCACTTGTCTTTGCACTAGGATGATGTCGGCGTAAATGTGCAGTCATATTCGTTGTGTTCCCACTAGTGCTGTCAGGTTAATCTCGTTGAAATGACCTTAACGCCACAACACGGCAAATCTCCGTTAACGAGCTACCGCCGATCGCTCCGTGCATGGGGCTAGACGGCCAACACGTTAACGAGCTAACTGCGCTAACACACTAGTTCTCACCCATGTAATTCAGCATTGCATGGCACATCCAACATACTGTTTTACTTTAGTCCATGACTCGCTTACCTTCAGGGTCATACGTCACATGAAAACCAAAATAATTCCAAACGCCAGATCTGAATGAGGGTGGGGGAGGTCCATGTTGTAAGGAGAGCTTAACTTCTGTCTCGCTAGCTTGCCCTGCGCTCTTCCTTCTGACGATGCTGTCTGTGTTGAGCGCTCAGTGAATCTGCGTTCGACTACTCCGCCTAGGCTGCACTGTCGACCCTAGGCGGAGTAGTCGAACGCAGATTCACTGAGCGCTCAACACAGACAGCATCGTCAGAAGGAAAGTTGATAAAATAAATTACAAATTTTGTATTGTTCGATACATATGCGTACCGAACCGAAAGCACTGTATCGAGCGGTTCAATATCGATACGAATATCGTTGCACCCCTAATATATATATATATATATATATATATATATATATATATATTAGGGGTGCAACAATATTCGTATTGATATTGAACCGTATATATATATGTGCATACATACATTGTCTAATAAGCAGCACAGTGGTTGTTATTGTTGCCTGATAGCAACAAGGTTCTGGACTGGGTGTCAGTTGTGTGCGAGTTATTTCTGGGTGATCCGGTTTCCTCCACAGCCCAAAGATGTGTTTCATGTTAACTTGTAATTCTAAATTGTCCTTAGGAGTGGAAATTTCTGTGGTTGTCTGTTTGTCATAAATGGGTGACCTGTGTTGCTCCCTTGTTAGTGAGATTTGGTTACGAAAAAAAAGATGACCAGATTTGTTTTTCCATTTCACATCAGGTCATACTGGATACACAAGATGAGAAATGAAATGCCAAAAAAGAGCCATGTAAACCAAACCTGTCACAGTAATGGAATAGGAATCAACTGAGTAATCTTTACGAGAAGATCATTTTGGGGGTCAAACATATCTTTCCTAAATATGTGACAGAAAGCTTAATTGCCAAGTTTTGTCCAAGATCTATCTAAGTGTGATGACACCAGTGCACATTTACACGCACCAGTTCATAGTGGCTCAAGAGTTGGGAGTTCGCCTTGTAATCGGAAGGTCCCGGTTCGAGCCCCAGCTTGGACAGTCTCGGTCGTTGTGTCCTTGGGCAAGACACTTCACCCGTTGTCTACGGGTGGTGGTCAGAGGGCCCGGTGGCGCCAGTGTCCGGCAGCCTCGCCTCTGTCAGTGCGCCCCAGGGTGGCTGTGGCTACAATGTAGCTGCCATCACCAGTGTGTGAATGGGTGGATGACTGGTTGTGTAAAGCGCTTTAGGGTCCTTAGGGACTAGTAAGGCACTATACAAATACAGGTCATTTACCATAGTTTTGCTAGGTTACATAAAAATTGGTTATAGTTCAAAATACCAGTTTACACAAACAAACCATACAATTTGTTTTTGTAAACAAACAAATTATATAGTCTTTCCAACCTCCTTAAACTGTACAATTGTTCTCTCATGGCGAAAAGTTTATTTACAACATATCCTGAGGGGATAAAATGTCCATAAAGACCCCTCTGTTTTCTCTGTTGCACTCAGTAAAAAGATGGATGTGAACTTTATTTATGTATTTATTTATTTTGTCTTTTGTCTAGTTCATCATCTTCGGTATTATGTGCATTTTGTCTGAGAAGTATCCAAGTCCATGTTTGGTGAGTATTTCAGCTGTAAAACATTTTCATATGATCTCTAAAGGACTTTTTGTTGTCATGTCTTATTCTTATTTGCATTCATGATAAATATATTAAACATGTACAGTATGTCCTACAGCATACACACACTTACATAAATACTGGAGGGAAGTTTGCGGAGAGAGGGCTTAACACCCCTCTAGTCTACATATAATTGCTAAATTATTTTTAGCAAATAAAATACTTTGATAAAAATGATTTCCCACTCCTGACCCCACCTCCAACTTTTCGCACTGCATCTTGAAACAGTTTATATTACAAACAACAATCAGGATGTTACATCCTCATCATGGAAAGATTGTCCACTGGCCTGTAGGTGTGAATAGACTGCAGAGTCCTGGCCTGATGAGGTAGCTCTTCTGTGTTGTGCCATCCATTTCTCCAAAGGTTGTTTGGTTTCCCTGATTCCCCAATTTTTGGCGGAGCATGTTCAGGGTTTTAAAAGCCACAGAGACGCGGTGTTTAGAAAAAATGAGTCTTAATTGTTCCGATGCTCATGACACATACAGGAACACAAAGGGTTTTCACTTAGGCAGCACTTGTCCTTCCCTCCTGGATCAGTTGGAGCTTTCTTTAGGAGCCTTCCCAGCTTTGACAAATTGTTATGACCCGGCTCTGCTAGGCGACAGCGGATGTAACATAAATGAGCCCAGAGACCAGGAGGTTAGATAAAAAGAAACACACGAGGTTTATTAACACAACTGAAAACCGTTAGTGAGAGGCACAGAAAAGAAGACCAGACACCAGCGAAGGAGGATAAGAAGGACAGACGCAACAACATTGTCATTCCCTATGTAGCCGGTGTATCAGAAAAACTCAGGAGAGTTTTCTCCAAGCATGACATCCCAGTGTATTTCAGACCCAGCAACACACTCAGACAGAAACTGGTTCACCCGAAAGACAAAACGCCAAAACACAAACTTAACAACGTGGTGTATGCTGTACAGTGCAGCGAGGAATGCTCAGACCTCTACATTGGAGAGACCAAACAGCCACTTCACAAGCGCATGGCACAACACAGAAGAGCCACCTCCACAGGACAAGACTCAGCAGTCCATCTGCATCTTAAGGATAAAGGACACTCTTTCGAGGATGCCAATGTTCACATTTTGGACAGAGAGGACAGATGGTTTGAAAGAGGAGTGAAAGAAGCCATCTATGTCCACTGTGAGCGACCATCTTTGAACAGAGGCGGGGTTTACGACACCAACTCTCTGCCATCTATAATCCAGTTTTGAGATCCCTTCCCAGACGCCTTAACGCCCACTCACATCCTGGGCCATCTGACCTCAGGAATTCGCATGACAAGGTGGGGCCAGGTTTCACAATGAACACACCCGAAACTCTGGCTGATTGGGACCCACACCCAGTTTCACACCTTGGCTCAGGTGATTAGAGGATCATCAGGGGGTCCTTTTGTCCCTCTGTGGGGGTCACTCCCACTAGGTTTATATCTGGGACTCTCCACCATTTGACCTTAGAACTGAAGAAGCTTCTCGGATGAGAGGTGAAACGTCTTCAAGCAACTTAAAGAAGTCCAGACGCTTTTCTTTGCAAGCTCCTTTGACCCGTTAGTGAAACAGCTCACTAGGCAATAGAGGGATTTTAGACAAACATAACAAACAACTCAAGTAACACTACTAACACCAGTAGAACACTATTCATCTAAACATCTCACGGGAGGCAACTCAAAACAAAGGCTCAAATGAAGGCAAAAGGAGGGACAATCTACACAGCCTGTTCGAGTCAACAAGTCCCTCTTCGAATGAAGAATCCTCAGCCTTTTATATTCTCAGGTAATTGCAGGCAGCTGTGTCATAATTGCAAGCAGCTGTGTCATTGGTCTGTCATACTCAAGGCTCCTGCAGCAGCCAATGGTGTGAGTGGTCTGACACGCTCTGATCTGCATGAAGTTGGGGCGAGCATAGGTCCGGGCCAGCCAATCCCCCGTGAGTCCTGGAGCACTTTGATTTCCATAGAGGAAGGCGGGGCCACCTGAGGCCAGAGGCCGTAACACCCCTCCCCTTAAAATACCAACTATGTTGGGCAGAAGCAGACATTACAGAGTGTGAACAACAACAAAGAACAAACACAGTAAAACATGTTTACAAGCGGGACAGACCATCAGCTAAAACATTTTCAGACCCCTTTTTATGGTGAATACTTAAGTTGTATTCCTGCAACAACAGAGCCCAGCGCATAAGGCGCTGGTTATGATTAAACATGCGAGCAAGGAACACGAGTGGGTTGTGGTCGGTGTACACAACAAGAGGTAACATACTGGATCCCAGGTATACGTGAAAGTGCTGAAGAGCCAACAACAAAGCAAGGGTCTCCTTTTCAATGGTGGAGTAGTTTAACTGATTTTTTATTGAACTTGCGGGAAAAGTAACAAACGGGGTGGTTTAATCCCTGCAAGTCTTCTTGCAACAGCACTGCCCCAGCCCCAACAGCACTGGCATCAACCTCAAGTTTGAATGGTCGCGTCAAATCAGGTGCAGCTAACACAGGGGTGTGGCAGAGGAGGGCTTTTGCACTCTCAAAAGCATCTTGACATTCACTTGACCATATAAACTCAACCTTTGGGCTGAGTAGGTCAGTCAATGGCTTCACTACAGTGGAGAAATTTTTACAAAAGTTTCTGTAGTAGCCCACCATCCCCAGAAACCTACGCAACTCACGCCTAAGTACGTCACTGTAGCTTTGGCAAACTCACACTTAGCTAAGTTGAGAGTTAGAGTAGCTTGAGCCAAACGGTGAAATACCTGGTGTAACGTTTCCAAATGATCTTGCCATGTTTCAGTGTAAACTACTAGATCATCTAGGTAGGCACTGCAGTTGGACAGGCCATGGAGGACTTTATTTACTAGCCTCTGGAAGGTGGCAGGAGCGTTAAACATGCCGAAAGCCATGACTGTGTATTGTAGAAAATCATCAGGTGTAACAAAGGTAGAGATGTTAGAGGCACGTTCAGTTAAAGGGACCTGCCAGTAACCTTTAAGAAGATCTAATTTCGTGACATACTGAGCAGTCACAATACTGTCCACACAATCCTCAACTCTTGGGAGAGGATGTGAGTTAGCCACAGTCACAGAGTTCACCTTCCGGAAGTCTGTAATAAAGCGGGGCGAGCCATCTGGCTTAGATTCCACTATACAAGGCGAGCTCCAGGGGCTTTGACTGGGCTTCGCTAAGCCATGTTGCAGCAGATAGTCAGCCTCCTGTTTCATGAGCAAGCGCTTATGGGGGCTGGCTCGATAAGGATGCTGCTTAATAGGTTTAGCTCCCTGGACATCAATGTCATGCTCTTGCACCGTAGTGCAAGTTGGCACATCCCCGAATAAACAGGTGTATTCCCTAATCAAGGCAGTTATGTCTTCTTGCTGCTCCGAAGACAGATGCTCAAGCCAACTCGGCAATGCATTCAGCATTTCTGAGTTAGACAGACGGGGTCTAGAACAGGTGGGATAACTTATGTTTAAACCATCAACCTCGTCCACCCCTCCTTCCTCTAGGTGGCTTGAGGCTACAATAGGAGCACAGAACCCAGCAGGCTCTGGCGTTGACCGAGGATGGTACAGTTTCAACATGTTTATGTGACAGACGCGTGTTTTGCGTCTGCGGTCGGGAGTGCAAATTACATAATCTGTCTCCCCTCTCCATTCACAAACTTTAAAGGGGCCGCTATACCTAGCAGACAAGGCTGAGCCTGGAACAGGCAAGAGCACAAGAACTTGGTCACCCACCTGAAAGGTTCTTTTAACAGAAGCCTTATCATAATGGCGTTTCATCTTTCCCTGTGAAACGGCAAGGTGCTGTTTAGCCAGAGCGTTGGCTTGATTCAAACGCTCACAGAAGTGCTTTACATAACTGCTGACATTTACTTCGAAAACTCCATGTGGGCTCAAAAATGCCTCTTTCAGAGCTTTGAGGGGTCCCCGTGGCCTATGGCCAAATACCAGTTCAGAAGGACTAAAACCAAGTGACTCCTGCACAGCGTCACGGGCAGCAAATAACACAAATGGAACACCCTCATCCCAGCTCTTTTCAGACTTCAGGCAGTATTGGCGTAGCATCGTCTTTAAGGTCTGGTGCCACCGCTCTAATGCACCTTGCGATTCAGGATGATAAGCAGAGGACACGACGTGCTTGACACCTAGAGTGCTAGCCACTTGTTTGAACAACTTAGATTGAAAGTTTGAGCCCTGGTCAGTCTGTATGACCTTTGGGAAGCCAAACACTGAAAAGAATGTTGTCAACGCCTTAACAACAGATTTTGCTGTAACCTTATGTAACGGGACAGCCTCGGGGAAACGGGTAGCTGCACACACGATCGTGAGAAGGTATTGCTTTCCTGATTTTGTTCTAGGTAGTGGACCCACACAGTCTACTATGACATGGTCAAATGGCTGATCCACTACAGGAATGGGACACAACGGAGCCGGGGGTATGACCTGATTAGGTTTACCTGCAATCTGACATACATGGCAACTGTTGCAAAATTTAGAAACATCACGCTTCATACCAGGCCAAAAGAAATGTTTTAATAGTAGCTGGTATGTTTTCGTGATGCCCAAGTGTCCCGACCACTGGCTTTCATTGGCAAGGGCCAGGATTTTCTGTCGGTACACAGAGGGCACGACAATCTGCACCTGGTGGAGACCATTGAAGCAGTAGAACATCATGTTCTACAAAATAGGCTTGTTGCTCTTTTTGCAAGTAACACTACTAGCACCAGTAGAACACTATTCATCTAAACATCTCACTGGAGGCAACTCAAAACAAAGGCTCAAATGGAGGCAGGAGGCAAAAGGCAAAAGGCGAGACAATCTTCACAGTCTGTTCGAGTCAACAAGTCCCTCTTCGAATGAAGCATCCTCAGCCTTTTATATTCTCAGGTAATTGCAGGCAGCTGTGTCATAATTGCAAGCAGCTGTGTCATTGGTCTGTCGCACTCAAGGCTCCTGCAGCAGCCAATGGTGTGAGTGGTCTGACACGCTCTGATCTGCATGAAGTTGGGGCTAGCATAGGTCCGGGCCAGCCAATCCCCCGTGAGTCCTGGAGCACTTTGATTTCCATAGAGGAAGGCCAGAGGCCGTAACACAAATGTCCAGCTGGGATAACCACATTTACTCAGGGCCTTCTTGAGGTGATGTTCTTCTGCTTCCCTGACCACTTTGTCTGTGGGGATGGTGTTCATTCTGTGTTGTAGCGCACTGGTAACACCCAGATTGTGCTCCACTGGATGGTGAGAGTCAAACCTTAAATACTGATCTGTATGCGTGGTTTTACGGTACACATCAATATTTAAATGTCTCTCGTTACTGATGGAAATCTTACAGTCTAAGAAGGCTAACCTGCAACTTTTCATATTCAATGGTACTCATGGCCACTGATCAATGGTCTTTGATCAGTAGTTGTAGATCAGAGGTCGTGACAATTTGCATACTAATGGTCAAGAAACTGACCTCACAGCCCATTGTTCATCAGTGGTGCTAGTTTCAGTAAGTATGCAAATGAGACTGAAGAGGATGGATGAGTGACCAAACGTTTCTCCCACTGAACCAGCTTTCTGGGATTTCCTTACCTGGATGATTGAGCATTCATGAAGACAACAGTCACAATAGATTTCCTGAGAGATTACACTGAATAGGGGATGTGATCCAGAACTCGTTCTGTTTCTATATTTCATTATGTCAAGAAGAATAAAGGAAGAGGAAAATGAAAAAGAGGCAGATTAGCTGGCTAAGGTTAAAAAACTGCTGCCTAAGTTTAAACGTAACTTCTGTACAATTATAATTCACGTTGAAGAAGCTCTCATTTTTTAGAAATCTGGCCAAATTAGTGAACCCCCCCTCCACAAATGTGATTATCTAGACTTGGGACCAGGAAGCAGAGTTGCAGTTTTATTATGTGTCTCTGCAGCTTCTCTCCTCCTGTCACCCCCCTTAAAAAGAAAAATCCCATCCTCTGAGAGACTGTGTCAGCTGCCAGATAAAAAAAAAAGAACAAACAATCCAAAAACATTTAAAAAAAATCACAAAGAATAACAGCAAAGTCCACAACTATCCACAACTGCACCAAAGCGTTTTGAAAGCGCTCTCGAAATCGCATATATTTCCAAACAGAGCTGTCCCATTGCAGTGTGGATGTTTGAAAACGCAGACTTTCTAAAACGATGTTGCATTTTAGTCATGTGATGCAGTCATGTGACCAATTAAACAAAGATAGCGGAGTGCATTATTCAGCAGCTGTTTTGATTTGTCTCAATTTTGACAGCCCTAAAAAAAGATTAACATCAGTTTGTACGTGCTCCAGATAGCTTTTATTCAAATTCTTTAATTTGCGCAAATTCACTCGCTTTTGCGCAGGACTGGAGCGTAAGCGTTTTGGGCCGTTTCAATGTGGACGCACAATTCTGTGAAAATGACTGAAAGCGCTAGTGTGGACGCGGAGAGTTTTCAGATGAAAACGCCATTTTCAAATCTATCCGGGCTAGTGTGGATGTAGCCTAAGGGGAGACAATGCTAGGGACACAGACATGAGACAAGGGACCGTCAAAGTAAAAAGACATGAACACAAGGGAGCACAGTGAACACCTAAACACTGGAAGAAAATAACAAAAAATCAGAAAACTAAAAATTGATAAACACAAAACATAAACATGGAGTCACCAGATTCCGGACCATGACATCTACGACAGAGATTCCAAATCTGAAGAATCATCAGAATCAGATACTTCATTAATCTGAAGTGAAGAATAACATTAACAAACCAAAAACAGAAACCCTAAACCCAAATTCACAACCATCATATCCTAAAGCAGCAACTAGACAGAAACCAACATTTAGATTAATGAAGAATCCAGACATGACTATGAAAACATGTGTACTCACAGAGGCTATGATACTTTAGTCTAAGAATGCACTAAGTGTCATTTATGGTTTGGATATTTTCTTGTACATTAACTGGTCATTTTTGTTTTTCAGGTCATCCTTACTGTGATTCTGAATCTGGCTGGAGGTGCTTTTGCCATGACAGGCAGTGCATTGTACGGCGTTTATTTAGAAGACATTGGCTTTCGTTGGAACTATGATTGCTACAATGGCTACAATGGCTACAATGGCTACAATGGTTACAATGGCTACAATGATTACGGGTATGGAAGGAAAACAATAAGGTCTCCATCTTTGGAGGAAAAACTCCTTCAGGAGAAATGCTACGAGGGCCGAGCAGTGCTGGTGGTAAGTTAGGGAAAGCAGAAAGAAAAATCGCACATATACACTATATGATACTATCTTATATACTGCAGTATATAACATTTTGAGACTTTAGATGAAACACTGTTGTTTGTGTCCCATCAGATGCTCCTGAGAAGCATCAGTGCTGTGATGATCACCTTGTCTGTTCTGGAGCTCTGTGTTGTGATAAGCTCTGCTGTCCTGGGAATCGAGGCTCTGAGTAACAAAGAAAAAGGACAAAACAAGGTAGATAATGGACAACACAATGGTTCAAGCACATTCTGATAAACATGTTAAATAGTAGAAGATGTTGGCTGAACACATGAAGTGTTCTTGCAGGAATTCTGTTTGTTTTGTCTGAATATCAGTGAAACCAGGTAACAGTGAGTCTGTGCAGTGTTCTCATGCTCTCTACCAGTTTGAGTGAGTCAGTTAAAGTTTATATCTGATGTACAGACAGAGAGCAGGATGACAACATAAAACAAAACAACAGCCCATCATGACTTTAAGGCATGAAGCTCAGTCAGTCCCACGTCTGGCTCCCACATGGACCGGCCCAGGACAGCAAGTCCAGAGTTCAGGCTGCAGATTTTAGGGAGAGACTGTGTGAATCAGAGCTTGGTGGTGGAACTGCTGCAGAGAGAGAGAGAGATCCATGAGGAAGAAGAACTGTTGGGACTAATAAAAAGATAGACCAGAGGAAGTTTGAACAGCTGTGCCCAACTTTATGTTAGTTTGAAAAACAACAGCTTACCAAAATTTGTTTTAATAAGATCCATCCATCCATCCATCTTCATCCGCTTTATCCGAGGCCGTGTCGCAGGGGCTGCAGCCTAAGCAGAGAGACCCAGATCTCCCTCTCCCCAGCCACCTCCTCCACCCAGCCACCTCCTCCAGCTTATCCGGGGGAACACCAAGGCGTTACAAGGCCAGCTGAGAGATATAATCTATCCAGCATTTCCTGGGTCTGCCCCGGGGCCTCCTCCTGGTGGGACATGCCTGAAACACCTCACCCAGGAGGCACCCAGGAGGCATCCTTGTCAGATGCCCGAACCACCTCAGCTGGCTCCTTTCGATGTGGAGCAGCAGCGGCTCTACTCTGAGCCCCTCCTGGATGGCCGAACGTCTCACCCTATCTCTAAGGGAGAGGCCAGCCACCCTTCGGAGGAAGCTCATTTCTGCCGCTTGTATCCGCGATCTCGTTCTTTCGGTCACTGCCCACAGCTCGTGGCCATAGGTGAGGGTAGGGACGTAGATCGACTGGTAAATTGAGAGCTTCGCTTTTACACTCAGCTCCCTCTTCACCACGACGGACCGGTGCAGCATCCGCATCACTGCAGCCGCAGCCCCAATCCGTCTGTCGATCTCCGGCTCCCTTCTCCCATCACTCGCGAACAAGACCCCGAGATACTTGAACTCCTCCATTTGGGGCAGGAACTCATCCCCGACCTGGAGTGGGCACTCCACCCTTTCCCGGCTGAGAACCATAGCCTCAGATTTGGAGGTGCTGCTCCTCATTCCCGCTGCTTCACACTTGGCTGCGAAGCGTTCCAGTGCGAGCTGGAGGCCCTCACCCGATGAAGCCAACAGAACCACATCATCCGCAAAAATCAGAGATGAGTGAAAGCCCTCCGCCACTTGGCTGCGCCTAGAAATCCTGTCCATAAAAATTATGAACAGAACTGTTTACAAAGGGCAGCCCTGGCGGAGCCCATCACCCACCGGGAACGAGTCCGACTTATTGCCGGCAATGCGAACCAAGCTCTTGCAACGGTTGTATAGGGATCGAATGGCCCGTAACAATGGGCCAGACACCCCATACTCCCGCAACACCTCCCACAGGACACCCCGAGGGACATGGTCGAATGCCTTCTCCAAGTCCACAAAACACATGTAGACTGGTTGGGCAAACTCCCATGCACCCTCAAGTATCCTCGAGAGGATAAAGAGCTGGTCCAGTGTTCCGCAACCAGGACGAAAACCGCATTGTTCCTCTTGTATCTGAGGTTCGACTAACGGACGAACTCTCCTTTCCAGCACCCTGGCATAGACTTTCCCAGGGAGGCTGAGGAGCGTGATCCCCCTGTAGTTGGAACACACTCTCCGGTCTCCCTTCTTAAAGATGGGGACCATCACCCCGGTCTGCCAGTCCAGGGGTACTGCCCCTGATCTCCACACAACATTGTAGAGGCGTGTCAACCAGGACAGCCCTACAACGTCCAGAGCCTTCAGGAACTCGGGGCGGACCTCATCAACACCAGGGGCTCTGCCACCAAGGAGCTGTTTAACTGCCTCAGTGACCTCGCCCCCGGAGAGTGGCGGGTCATTCCCCTCATCCCCAGACTCTGCTCCCTCCTCGGAAGCTGTGTCAGTGGGATTAAAGAGGTCCTCGAAGTATTCCTTCCACCGCCTGACAATTTTCTCAGTCGACGTCAGCAGCGCTCTGCCAGCACTATACACAGTGCAGGTAGAGCACCGCTTTCCCCTCCTGAGACGCCTGACGGTTTGCCAGAATCTCTTCGAGGCAGTCCGAAAGTCTTTTTCCATGGCCTCTCCGAACTCCTCCAACACCCGAGTTTTTGCTTCAGCCACTGCCCGATCCGCATTCCGCTTCGCCTGTCGATACCTGTCGGCTGACTCCGGAGCTATAGTTTTAATAACAATAAAATAAATTGTAATTGCACTTTATTTTTAATGTCACCTTAAATGTTGATTCCTTTGTGTATTCCTGCATGAAAATGTCATCAAAGTGTGCACAGTCGTGTTTGTGACTGGAGGGAGTTTACACTTCACAAATATTATTTTTCTCTTTTAGAGCACTGACGACCCAGAGCTCTACAAACCTATGCTGGAGGAAGTCACTGTACAGCCTGTGGCATTAACAGCCTGACTCTGTTCACGAAATATCAGCGATTTACACACATTCTTACTAATAACTTACTGATAATATACGAATTATTACTGTGTTTTGATGTAGTGATGTATATCTTATGTTTAGTTAGATCCCAGCACCTGCGTATGTAAAAAATAATTGTTACAAGTCTTTTCTTTTCTTTCTTTTTTTACAGAAGTGTTTAAACAGGGAATGTCAGGTGGAGGTTGTTACTTTTAAATGAGGTTTGAAATTTTAAGAAACTCAAATTTTTACTTTTCTCAGCCTGTGCTGTAAAGGATTTCTTGGTATGTTCAATAAAACATGAAAAGTTCAGCTGTTGTGCGTTTTTTTTTTAAAATTCAGATTGTTTGCCTGTAATTGTGAATCAGATCGAGACCAAAACACATTCTCATTGCATTTGGAAGAAAAACAATAAAAGGTGAATCAAATAGACCATTACGGTAAGGCTGGGATGGTCAATGTGGTAAAGTAAATCCGTTGGGCATCTTCCCTCGTCTTTAGACAATAATTCTGATGGAAAAAGAGCCAAACGGGACAGGCAAAAAAAAAAAGAGAAAAAAAAAAGGATGTAAATCCTTAGGTGACGGCCAAGCAAAAAACAAGGTCATAGTCCCCCCGTGAGAGGGGCCAGCGTGTAAGAGTTTGTGGAATGTTCTTTGTCTGTGTCTCTGTATATAAGATGTAAGGGCGATGGCCACAATTCAGAGATGGTCCTGGTGTTTCACTGGGATGCTCTCTCCACATTGCAATGTGTTTATTAAACCCACTTCAACTCAAGCTCACTGGGTGTGTTGAAGGTTATTGTTAAAATTTCCATAACACAAGAAAGGTGTGGTTTGTGTCTATGAACAGTGAACACCCGTGTGTACACCTGTGTGCACACCTGTATGGATGAGCGTGTTATTATTCAAATGGTTTCTCCATATAATCATCTTCTAGGGGGTATGGGGAGCCATAGCCCCGTCCCCCAGGTCATGAAGCAGGCATTGAGGAGATCAGGCCCGAGACATCCAGAGGCCCCAAGAGCCCAAGGAGGACCATCGGAGGGGCATCCTTGCCACCCTCCTGGGAATAACTGAGTAGAGCCCCAGACAAGAGGCCAACCAGCAGCCATGGAGCAGAAACCAGAGGGGGCTGCAGTGGCGTTCCCGCCAGCTGTGCCCAAGTGAACCAAACCGTAGGCCCAGAGGCCTGAGGGCCCTCCATCCCCCGGAGGAGACCTGACCAAGCCCGGCCCCTCCAAGGAGCCACCAGGAGTGAACTGGTACATACCTGAGTGCCCAGCCCAAAAACCACCAACCGACACCTGAGGGCATCAGCAACCAGCAGGGAGTGTAGTGAGAGGAGATAGGCTTCCATACTCTGGAGGGCCTGAGATGTTCCCAGACGTGGAGTCTAAGACCCGACCTGACATATAGACACAGACACAAACATGCATCCCCCCCCCCCACCCCCCCCCTTCCCCCACCCCATGGACGCATATACAAATACTCAGCACTCACCCAATGTAAAGGCAGACACTAATGGACACTGTACACACAATCATACTCCCCAAACATACTCTATACCCCATGTCCAGGTAAACTCACCCCCCGAGGGTGAAACCACACATAGACCCAGGAGATGTTGCCCTCTCCTTTCGGGTGGAGGCAAGCAGACATCCCAGACCCCAGTCGGACAGCCAATATCTCCTCCCAGCCCCTCCGCCCCGATGGCTAACAGAGAACGGGAGTGTGTGAAGACCCCATACCTCCCTCCTCCCGCTCATGTGTAGTGTGCTGCGTGTTGTTCTAAAGTGCATTTAAAACACGGGAGGGCATGGTGCTTCCTGCCAGAGAGCAGCAGGTGTAGCACGAGCCCTCCTCAGAACCCTCAATGTCTACATGCATTTAAAATTGAGAGGAGGTATAGTGCTGGCGGAGCGCTGCTGACGTTGACTGAGAAAATTGTCAGGCGGTGGAAGGAATACTTCGAGGACCTCCTTAATCCCACTGACACGTCTTCCGAGGAGGAAGCAGAGTCTGGGGATGAGGGGAATGACCTGCCAATTTCCGGCGAGGCGAGGCGAGGCTGCCATATCGCCCCTCTGGCCATCACCAGTAGGCAGCAGGTGAAGAGTCTTGACCATGGACACAATACAGAGAGTGTCCGAGCCGGGGCTCGAACCGGCAATCTTCTGATCACAAGCGAACTGCCTACTCTTGAACCACGATCGCCCTAAACAGCAATGATAATAATACTTATGTGAAGTAACACAAGCTTATAGGAATCGTGTTATATACTTTTCCATAGCATTACATTTGAATTCAACAGTTCAATCTTTCAAATAACGGACAGATATTTGTGAAATCATGATACATTTGTGAATGTATTTTAACAATCTAAATATGCATATGTACAGACAGATACATTTAATAATCATGAAAATTATGTTTTATTACATTACAGTGATTTAACGTTAATTTACATTTGAAATGTGGAATCACAGTCTATTTACGTAACTTTAATGATATTCTAGAAGAACAGAACAAAACTGTAAAATGAACAATAAAATACTTTCATATTAGGATTTTTTCCCACAGTGCAGCCATACCCGCGACCTTGTGGTTGTTAGTTCACATCCATTGGCCAATGCTTAGCTTCATGTTATTATGTGTCCCAACATCCAATGGCATGTCACATTGTTTTCATGGCCACACCCTCACCCCAGGTGCAGAGGCCTATTTCTGGTCAGGAATGTTGTGAATACTTTGAGATTTATATTAATTGCAATTCCTACCTCTACATTTATTTTTTTAAATATATAATTAGCACAGCATGGCCGTGCAATGTTTTATATGGGGTTTTTTTGTTTTTATTCCTATTAATTATATTTTTAACTTGTCTCTGAATTATTGAATCAGACCAAGATGACATGAAATTTTCAGCAAAATTAGAATTCAAATATTTTGAGTAGCACAACATTAATCATCTCCGTCCTTGTGGAATACACCAGGCACAGACACACGCACACACAGGTAGGTACAGCCAACTTCCACATTTATTCAAGTGTTTGTTGTTTTGACAGCTGACTCAGTCACACAGTCTGACAGCTCACGAGCCCAGCTGATCTCTCCCTTGGCCGCTCCTCCTCGTCTCACTATAAACACAGCGGAGGGAGACCATCATCAGTCCATAAACAACATCAGCTGTTCTTACCGGCCTCGCAGCGCCGCCCTGATGAGCCTTCCGCTCCACTCCTCCCCTGCAGCTGCGCCCGGGGCCACGCCTCCGCCACACACCCCCACCGCCCGTTCGAGGCCGGGGAGCCGTCCGGCCGAGCCAACTCCCCCCCCCCCCACGAGCGAGAGAGGAAATCGGCCACTGCCATCTGCGCCCCCGGCCTATGGATCACCTTGAACTTAAAGGGCTGCAATGCCAGATACCACCGGGTGATCCGGGCGTTGGCATCCTTCATGCGGTGGAGCCACTGCAGCGGGGCGTGGTCCGAACAGAGGGTGAATGAGCGTCCCAGGAGGTAATAGCGCAGGGAGCCGACCGCCCACCGGATGGCCAGGCACTCCTTCTCCACGGTGCTGTACCGGCGCGCGCGCTCTGCTAGCTTCCGGCTGATGTATAGGACAGGGCGGTCGGCCCCCCTTACCTGCTGGGACAAAACGGCTCCCAGCCCTCTGTCCGAGGCGTCAGTCTGCAGAACAAAAGGGAGGGAAAAGTTAGGAGTGTGAAGCAGCGGCTCCCCACAGAGAGCCTTTTTCACCTGCACAAACGCCGTCTGGCACGGCCCCGTCCACTGGACCAGATCCGGGGCACCCTTTCGAGTGAGATCGGTCAGGGGGCTGGTTAGCTGCGCAAACCCCGGCACAAAGCGACGATAGTAACCCGCCAACCCCAAGAACCGTCTCACCTCCTTTTTCGTCCTGGGGCGCGGGCAGGATGCGATAGCCGCCGTCTTCTCCACCTGTGGACGCACCTGCCCGCCCCCCAGGTGGTACCCCAGATACTGCACCTCCCTCCGTCCAACCGCGCACTTCTTCGGATTGGCCGTGAGCCCCGCCCCCCTCAGGGACTCCAGGACCGCGGCCACCCGCAGCACATGCTCCGCCCAGGTGTCGCTGTGGATGATCACGTCATCCAGGTAGGCGGCAGCATACGCTGCGTGCGGACGCAGTACCCGGTCCATGAGACGCTGGAAAGTGGCCGGGGCCCCGAACAGGCCAAACGGAAGTGTCACGAACTGGTACAAACCGTACGGAGTGGAGAAGGCCGTTTTCTCCCTGGCCTCGGCAGACAAGGGAATCTGCCAATAGCCCTTGGTTAAGTCCAGTGTCGTGAAAAAGCGGGCCGTGCCTAACCGGTCCAGGAGCTCGTCGACCCGAGGCATGGGGTAGGCATCAAAGCGTGACACTTCGTTCACCCTGCGATAGTCGACACAGAACCGTATAGACCCATCCTTCTTCGCCACCAGAACGATGGGGCTACACCAGGCGCTGTGCGACTCTTCTATTACTCCCATCCTCAGCATTTCCGCCAATTCCCTCTGCACGATTTTTCGCTTGTGCTCCGGGAGCCTGTAGGGCCGTGAACGCACCGTCACGCCAGGCTGCGTCACGAAATGGTGCTCGATGAGGGACGTCCGGCCGGGCAGGGGGGAGAACACGTCCGCAAAACGCTGTTGCAACGCGACAACATCCGCTCTCTGGGCCTGTGTGAGATGGTCATCACAAGGGAGGGAGGCGGGAATGATAGAATTTGGCACCTCAGGCCCCAACTCATCTCTCTCCTTCACCAAGCTCACCAGAGAAGCGGTTTCAACCTCTCGCCACAGTTTGAGGAGATTGAGGTGATAAATCTGCGTGGCTCCTCCCCTGTCCAACCGAGCGACCTCATAGTCCACGTCCCCGACTCGCCGTGTGACCACAAAGGGTCCTTGCCACTTGGCGAGCAACTTCGAGCTGGAAGTAGGGAGTAACACAAGCACTTTATCTCCCGGTGAAAATTGCCTGAGCCTAGCCCCTCTGTCATACAGGCGTTGCTGACGCTGCTGAGCCTGGAGCAAATTCTCCCGTGACAACCTCCCCAAAGTGTGGAGTTTTGCTCTCAGGTCCAACACGTACTGAATCTCATTTTTGGTGGGGCTCGGACCGTCCTCCCAGCTTTCTTTAATCAGGTCGAGCACCCCACGTGGCCTCCTGCCGAACAGCAGTTCAAAGGGAGAAAATCCCGTGGAGGCCTGGGGCACCTCCCGCACTGCGAATAACAGAGGGTCTAGCCAGTGATCCCAATTGCGTTCATCCTCGTTAATGAACTTCCGAATCATGGACTTTAAAGTCTTATTCAGCCGCTCCACCAGCCCGTCAGTCTGAGGGTGGTAGACGCTGGTCCGAATAGATTTAATGCCCAGTAATTCGTACAGTTCCCGCAGTGTACGAGACATAAACGACGTGCCCTGGTCAGTCAGTATCTCTTTCGGGATTCCGACTCGGGAGATGACCTGAAACAGTGCCTGCGCCACACTCTTTGCAGAGATGGTGCGCAGCGGAACTGCTTCCGGGTACCGCGTTGCGTAATCCACCAGGACTAACACAAAGCGGTAGCCGCGTGCACTCCGGTGAAACGGCCCGATGAGGTCCATGCCGATGCGCTCAAACGGGACCTCAATGAGGGGGAGAGGGCGCAGCGGCGCCTTCGGTATGGCCGGCTGGTTAACAAGTTGGCAGTCCGGGCAGGACGCGCACCAGCGGCGCACATCCGCTCGGATGCCCGGCCAATAAAATCGGGCCGTTATTCGCTCCAGAGTTTTCTCATAGCCCATATGCCCTGCCATGGGGTTATAGTGGGCCGCCTGGAAAAGCGTTTCCCGGCGGCCCTGCGGCACCAACAACTGGGTGTGTGTTTCCTCTGTCTGAGTGTCACGACTCACTCGATATAATCGGTCGTTTAATAAGACGAAACGCGGGTAGGTCTGCGAGGCCTCAGGGCGCACCACGTGACCATCAATAGCCATCACTTGGTCAAAGGCTGAGCGTAGGGTGCCGTCACGAGACTGCTCCAGTGGGAAATCACCCATGGGGGACACTTCCGGGGCCGGCGGGACGTCCCGTGAGGGACCCGCCGGCTCCTCCCCCCCGGAGTCAGTGTCGGACGACCCCGCGTCACCGCTGAACGCCGCGCACACGCTACACCCCGCTTCCGGTCGTGATCGCACCCCCGCGTACTGTCCCAGTAGCTGATGAAACCCCGGCCAATTGGTACCCAGAATCAGGGGGTGCGACAGGCGCGGGCTAACCGCCGCCGTTACTCTATGCGTTTTGCCCTTATACTTTAATAACAGCGGCACTATGGGATACCTGTGAACGTCACCATGCACACACCTCACCTCCACCCATTCTGCCTCCAGCAATGCCCCGGGGCGAACCAAGCTTTGGTGTACGAGGGTCTGCGTGCAGCCCGTGTCCACCAACGCCTGGCGTATACCCCCTCGAGTCCTTACCGGAATACTGTATGTCCCTCCTGGACCGGGGGAGGGTGCTGGGGCGCCAGCAACACGAAACACCTGCCCCACTTCCATAAGCGGACAATCCCTCCTCAGGTGCCCCGGCTGCCCGCACTTCCAACACTCCGGCCCCGGCGTCTGTGCTGCTCTCCGTGGCTCGGGGGCGGCTCCACTTGGCTCGGCTGCCCTGGACGGCACCAACGCCGCGAACGGGTTAGTGGGGCTCAGCGCCGGCAGCCGCTCTGCCTGCCCTGGTGCCGGCACACGGCGCCTCGGGGCCGGCACCGGGGCCTGTTTGTTCGGCCTCCGTCCGGCGTCCCCGGGTTCCCCTGCTCCAGCGGCAAGGTGGTCCTCCGCCAGCGTCACCGCTACCTCCAAGCTTGCGGGCCGGTGGCACCGGACCCATCTCGCCGTCTCCGCTGGCAATCCCTCCGTGAACTGCTCCAGCACCACCTTGTCCACCAGCTTCGTCTCCCCCTCCGATGTTCCCGGTTGCAGCCAGCGTACCGCCGCGTCGCGCAGCTGCCGGGCCCAGGCGAATGGTCGGTCCGTTGTAGCCAGCCGACAGGCCCGAAACCGCCGGCGGTGGTCTTCGGCGGTGAGCCCTAGCCTGTCCACCACCGCCCGGCTCACGTCCGCGAAGCTGCTCCTCGACGCCGGAGGCAGACTCAGGGCCGCTGTTTGTGCCTCCCCGGACAGCAGGGGGAGCAGCCGCGGAGCCCACTCCTCCCGCGGCCATTGGCAAGCCTCCGCCGTGGCACGGAAGGTCTCCAAAAAAACCTGTGGGTCGTCCCCGTCCCCCATCCGGGGCACCGCCACCGACAGTGGCGAGGGCTTCGGCGTGGCAGCGGCCCCGACCAGCCGCTCCAGAACTTGCGTCTGCCGGTCCGTCTGCTCCCGCACCGCGGCCAGGTGGGCACGCTGGTCGGCCGCCTGATCCCGGCTCATCGTCGCCATCTCCGCCAGCATCTGCGCCAAGAATTGCAGAGGCTGGGCAGGTGGCGCGGCCTGTGGGTCGGACATTTCCCCACCGGCACTTTCCTGGGTTTCGGCACCACTTGTGGAATACACCAGGCACAGACACACGCACACACAGGTAGGTACAGCCAACTTCCACATTTATTCAAGTGTTTGTTGTTTTGACAGCTGACTCAGTCACACAGTCTGACAGCTCACGAGCCCAGCTGATCTCTCCCTTGGCCGCTCCTCCTCGTCTCACTATAAACACAGCGGAGGGAGACCATCATCAGTCCATAAACAACATCAGCTGTTCTTACCGGCCTCGCAGCGCCGCCCTGATGAGCCTTCCGCTCCACTCCTCCCCTGCAGCTGCGCCCGGGGCCACGCCTCCGCCACAGTCCTTTTCTCACCCCACATGTCGCTGCCATTCTTGTCCATAGCCTTGTTACTTCCCGGATTGATTATTGTAATTCACTTCTTTTTGGTCTTACTCAAAAATCCACCCACAAGCTCCAACGTGTCCAGGACTCTGCTGCCCGTATTATCACCAGGACCCCTTCTGTCCACCACATCACTCCTGTCCTGCAGCAGCTTCATTGGCTCCTGGTCAAATATCGCATCAATTTCAAAATACTCTTGCACAAATTTAAGGCTATTCATCATCTCTCTCCTCCATATCTCTCTGATCTGGTTCAGATCACCGCCCCATCTCGGTGTCTTAGATCTTCTTCTTCCCTTTCTCTCTCTGTCCCCTCCCCCCGTCTTGCCACCATGGGTAGCAGGGCTTTCAGCTACTCTGCTCCTCGACTCTGGGATTCCCTTCCTCCTGATTTAAGAAATATCTCTTCCTTCTCTCTCTTTAAGTCATAACTCAAAACTCATTTGTTCAAAATAGCTTATCAAACATAGCTTCTCCACTCGGCTATTTTCAATTTGATTTATGTCTTATGCTTTTATGATTGTCTTCATGAACGAACATCTGATAAAAAGAAATGCGGACATTGCCAGGAAAGCACGTTACTTGAAGAAACAGGGAAAAATTCAAAATACATGGACCACCAACTGCAAAGTATTCATTAAACTCAATGGAACACCGGAACAAGCCTAAGTGTTGGTCATCAGAAATATGGAAGAGCTGGACAAATACTGAGGTCAACTTACTCTGGAGGTATGAATACACATGTGATGTGACACACAACACAACACATGGCACAGTCCAAAAGAACTTCATCTGCATCCGGCAACAATATCAACATGACTCATTGGAATTCTTTTTATGATAATCTGGAACTGAGAACATTTCGATGCACAGACCATAATGTTCTAGACTTAGAAAAGGATATAGACCCGGAAAATAATTTCTTCTACAACATCAGCTGTAACTGCTGCTACTTCACTGATGAACAGTTTAAGCACACCATCAACACGGAAAATAAATTATCAATAATCCATTTTAATAGCAGAAGTCTGTATGCCAACTTCAACAATATAAAGGAATATCTAAATGAGTTGACAAATCCATTTGGAATTATTGCCATTTCTGAAACATGGATCAATGCGGAGAAAGGAATGGACTTTGGACTGGAGGGATATGAAGTGAATTTTGTAAATAGAAGGAACAAGAGTGGAGGGGGAGTAGCTGTGTATGTGGATAAAAACCTAAACTACAAGGTGGTAGAAAGTATGACAACTGTAATTGATAATTTACTAGAATGTATAACAATTGAAATTTATAAGGAAAAAGAAAAAAATGTAATAATTAGCTGTATATATAGAACACCTGGCTCTAGTATTCAAGTATTTAATGACTTCATAGAGGAAATATTCTCTAAAACAAATCAAAAAGTTATGTTTATCTGTGGTGATTTTAATATTGACCTGTTGAATCCAAAAAAGCATAAAATGACCGACGAATTCCTAAACACTATGTACAGTTTGAGTTTACATCCTAAAATAACCAGGCCTAGCAGAATTACACCACATTGTGCCACCTTACTTGACAATATTTTCACTAACAATATGGAAAACAACATTGTGAGCGGAATATTAATTAATGACATCAGTGATCACCTACCAGTTTTTGCAGTTTATGACACTAATTATAAGAAAAATCAGCATGAAGAACAACTGAGATACAGACGTGTAAGGACAGAAGAAACTATGACTGCATTTAAGAACGATCTATTAAATCAGGACTGGGACAAGGTGTACAAAGAAGCTGATATTGATATTGCATATGGCATATTTTTAAGAATATTCATGGAGTTGTACGATAAAAACTGTCCAACAATAAAATACAACAGAAAGCACAAATATTCAGATAGACCATGGCTCACTAAGGGTTTACAAAATGCATGTAAAAAGAAAAATACACTCTATAGGGAATACCTAAAACAAAGAACAAAAGAAGCTGAAAATAAATATAAAAAATACAAAAATAAGTTGACCAATATTATACGTGTATGTAGAAAGGAGTATTATAGTAAAATATTGAACAACAATAAACATAATATGAAAGGAATATGGGATGTTTTAAACGGTATCATTAAAAATAATTCTGGACAACAAAGTTATCCACAATACTTTATCGATAATGGCAATATTATGGAAAACACTGCTGATAAGGTCAACAGCTTTAATCATTATTTTGTAAATATTGGACCAAAACTGGCAGAACAAATTCCTGAGTCACTGCCATCAGTAGAATGTAGTGAAAACCTGATTGATAGGAACCCTAACTCAATGTTCCTCACATCAGTGGAGGAAAAAGAAATAATTGACATTGTACACATGTGTAAATATAAAACATTCACTGATTGTAATGATATTGACATGAAAATCGTCAAGAAGGTCATTGAAGGAATTGTAGGACCTCTAACATATATTTGCAACTTATCATTTCAGACGGGAAAAGTGCCAAACAAAATGAAAATAGCTAAAGTTGTGCCGCTGTATAAAACCGGGGATAGACGCCACTTCACAAATTACAGGCCTGTTTCTTTACTACCACAATTCTCCAAAATCCTAGAAAACCTGTTTAATAAACGATTAGACAAATTCTTAGATAAATATAAATTACTCTCTGATAGTCAATATGGATTCAGATCAAAAAGATCAACATCTCTGGCATTAATCGAATCAATTGAGGAGATTACGAATGCTATAGATCAGAAACAGTATGCAGCTGGAGTATTTCTGGATCTCAAGAAAGCATTCGACACAATCAATCATGACATATTAATTAATAAACTGGAACGGTATGGGATTAGGGGGGTTGTACTGCAATGGGTGAAAAATTATTTAAGTGACCGGAAACAATTTGTGAAGCTGGGTGTCCATTCCTCATCATGCTTGGACATTGCTTGTGGTGTTCCACAAGGCTCTGTACTGGGTCCAAAATTATTTATTATTTATATAAATGATATTTGTAAGGCATCTGATATATTAAAATTAGTATTATTTGCAGATGACACAAATATTTTTTGTTCTGGGGGGAATCTAAAGGAGCTGCTGGATACAATTACTTCAGAAATGTGCAAAATTAAAAAATGGTTTAACAGGAACAAACTATCGCTAAATCTAAGTAAAACTAAAATTATCTTATTTGGGAATTCCCTTAGAAATGCACAAGTGCAGATTCATGTAGATGGTGTGGAAATTGAAAGAGTACTTGAACATAAGTTTCTTGGTGTGATTATAGATGATAAATTAAACTGGAAGTCTCATATAAATCATATACATAACAAAATTTCAAGAAGTGTCTCAATCTTGAGTAAAGTAAAACACATTCTGGACCACAAATCACTCCACATTCTCTATTGTTCCCTGATTGCACCGTATTTGAATTACTGTGCAGAGGTTTGGGGCAATACTTACAAATGTTCGCTATCATCAATCTTTATATTACAAAAAAGGGCCATAAGGATAATCCATAAAACTGGTTACAGAGATCATACAAATCCACTATTCTTAAAATCAAAAATTCTAAAATTCACAGATCTGGTTCATTTTCTCACAGCACAAATTATATATAAAGCAATAAATAACCTGCTTCCTGACAATATTCTAAAAATGTTTTCTAAAAGGGAACGGGGATACAATTTGAGGGGGGAATTAAATTTAAAACATCCTCGTATCCGTACAATATTAAAAAGTTTTTGCATCTCTGTGTGTGGAGTGAAGCTGTGGAACAGACTAAGTAAAGATATGAAGCAATGTCCAAGCATGGCACAGTTTAAAAAGCGGTTTAAGGATATGGTTTTTACAGGGTACAGGGAAAAGGTAGAGATTTGATAGGGTGTTCTTGTCTAATATTTTCATGTGTGTGCGCATGCACGGGTTTGTTGGTATGGGTATATGTGTATGTGTATATGTATGTGTATATATATATATATATATATATATATATATATATATATGAAGCAGCTGGATAGCGTAGTGGTTAGACTACACGCCTTTGGAACAGAGGATCGCAAGTTCGATTCCTGCCTGGGGCGTCTGTATCCAGTAAGGGTCCTAAGGCTAGACCCCCTATGCTAAGCAAGCCTACCGCAGACATGAGCGAGACAGATAAATATGAAGGCATGCCGGCTCGGACGTCGCCCGGATCAACAAGGTCCGCGTCAGGTGTTGAGGAACCAGGGCACCCTGATGAAAAGTGGGCTACTGGAACAAGAAGGCATCGGTGGGCAAGGGACGAAAACAGGGCGTTGTTGGAATGCTACTACGCAAGTAACCCCGGCGGAAGGGGCTACATGAATAGGATGAGGGACCTATGGATTCTTCGATACCCAACATCCACAATGACGGCAAAACAACTAGTAGCTCAGTGTTCCAACATTCGAAAGAAGGGACTGCTCTCACAGCTAGAGATTGACGAGGTACAACACAAATGCTACGGCAAGGAGGAGTCAGGACGCCAGGTCAGGGGGGAGATATCATCACCCCCACCCGAGATTGGGTACATAGCCCCAAGTGTGATAGGATAGAGGAACTGACCTGAAAAATAGGATCATGGCCAAGCTTGAAACCTGGATCCCCCGTAGCCGGTTACCAAGATTACGTGAAGTACCCTCAGAAGGTCTGCTAGATGATGTTAATGCAGCACTACGGGCAATACCTACAACCACGATTACCGACACTAACAAGCTGATCTACAATACGGCAGCAGTGATCAGTGAGATGCTTGGCTACAAGTTGAACAGCCACAAGGGGCAGTACCCTCCATGGAGAAGGAGGCTAGAGGGCAAGATCAAAGTAGCACGGAGAGAGGTTAGCCAACTAACGGAGTTGCAGAAAGGTGCGACGAATAAGGTGCCTAAGAAATACAGCAAGCTGTCCATACCTGAGGCCTTGGAAACTGCCAAGCAAAGACTCACAGCCTTGGCCAGCCGCTTGAGGAGGTACACCAGCGAGATAGAAGGCAGGAGAATAAACCAGCTGTTCTCCACAGAACCAGCAAAGGTGTACTCTCAGTGGCAAGGGAACAATAAGAGAACAGCACCACCAAGGCTGGAGACGGAGCAATACTGGAAGAGCATATGGGAGAAGGATGCAACCCATAACGGCAATGCTCAGTGGCTAGTGGATCTGAGGGCAGACCACAGCGACCTCCCTGAACAGGGTCCAGTAACCATCACAGTGGCAGATATCCAAGAAAGGGTCTCCAGTATGAAGAGTTGGACAGCACCAGGGCCCGACATGGTTCACGCCTACTGGCTGAAGAAGCTGACTGCACTCCACGAGCGTCTGGCAGCACAAATGAACCAGCTGCTAGTTAACGAGAGACACCCGGAATGGCTAACTGAAGGCCGGACAGTCCTGATCCCCAAGGACCCCAAGAAGGGACCGGTCCCCTCCAACTACCGACCAATAACCTGCCTCAGTACTACATGGAAGCTCCTGTCAGGCATCATATCGGCTAAGATGAACAGGCACATGGGTCAATACATGAGCGGGACACAGAAAGGAATTGGCAAGAATACCAGAGGCGCAAAACACCAGCTACTGGTAGACAGAACAATCAGCCGAGACTGCAAGACCAGACTGACCAACCTGTGCACTGCCTGGATTGATTACAAGAAGGCCTATGACTCAATGCCCCACAGCTGGATACTGGAATGCCTAGAATTGTACAAGATCAATGGGACCCTAAGAGCCTTCATCAGGAACTCAATGGGGATGTGGCATACAACACTAGAGGCCAACTCCAAGCCCATAGCACAAGTCACCATCAAGTGCGGGATCTACCAAGGAGATGCTCTGTCCCCACTGCTGTTCTGCATAGGCCTGAACCCCCTCAGTGAGATCATTAACAAGACTGGCTACGGATACCGACTACAGAACGGAGCAGTTGTCAGCCACCTCCTGTACATGGATGACATCAAGCTGTATGCCAAGAGTGAACGAGACATCGATTCACTGATCCACACTACCAGGCTATACAGCAATGACATTGGAATGTCGTTCGGACTGGAGAAGTGTAGTCGGATGGTAACAAAGAGAGGGAAGGTAGTCAGAACTGAGGGGATTGAACTACCAGAAGGCAACATTGCAGACATAGAGGACAGTTACAAGTACTTGGGGATCCCGCAGGCGAATGGGAACCATGAAGAGGCCGCTAGAAAAGCTGCAACCACCAAGTACCTGCAGAGGGTCAGGCAAGTCCTGAGGAGTCAGCTGAATGGTAAGAACAAGATCCGGGCCATCAACACGTACGCCCTGCCCGTGATCAGGTACCCTGCTGGGGTAATAGGCTGGCCAAAGGAGGAGATAGAAGCCACTGACATAAAGACAAGAAAGCTCCTTACCATGCATGGAGGGTTTCACCCCAAGTCCAGCACCCTGAGGCTGTACGCTAAGCGGAAGGAAGGGGGCCGGGGACTGGTGAGTGTCAGCACCACAGTCCAGGATGAGACAACGAACATCCAAGAATACATTGGGAAGATGGCCCCAACTGACCGAGTGCTCAGTGAATACCTCAGGCAGCAGAAACCCAAGAAAGAGGAGGGAGACGAGGAACCATCATGGAAGGACAGAGTCCTGCACGGTATGTACCACCGGCAGATAGAGGAGGTGGCTGATATCCAGAAATCCTACCAGTGGCTGGACAAAGCTGGACTGAAAGACAGCACAGAGGCACTAATCATGGCAGCACAAGAACAAGCTCTGAGCACAAGATCCATAGAGGCTGGGGTCTATCACACCAGGCAAGACCCCAGGTGCAGGCTGTGTAAAGATGCCCCAGAGACAATCCAGCACATAACAGCAGGGTGCAAGATGCTAGCAGGCAAGGCATACATGGAACGCCATAACCAAGTGGCCGGCATAGTGTACAGGAACATCTGTGCCGAGTATAACCTGGAAGTCCCGAGGTCAAAATGGGAGATGCCCCCAAGGGTGGTGGAGAATGACCGAGCTAAGATCCTGTGGGACTTCCAGATACAGACGGACAAAATGGTGGTGGCTAACCAACCGGACATAGTGGTGGTAGACAAACAGAAGAAGACGGCCGTAGTGATCGATGTAGCGGTTCCGAATGACAGCAATATCAGGAAGAAGGAACACGAGAAGCTGGAGAAATACCAAGGGCTCAGAGAAGAGCTCGAGAGGATGTGGAGGGTGAAGGTAACGGTGGTCCCCGTGGTAATCGGAGCACTAGGTGCGGTGACTCCCAAGATAGGCGAGTGGCTCCAGCAGATCCCGGGAACAACATCGGAGATCTCTGTCCAGAAGAGTGCAGTCCTGGGAACAGCTAAGATACTGCGCAGGACCCTCAAGCTCCCAGGCCTCTGGTAGAGGACCCGAGCTTGAAGGATAAACCGCCCGCAGGGGCGTGCTGGGTGTTTTTTATATATATATATATATATATATGTGTATGTGTGTGTATGTATGTGTGTATATATATATATATATATATATATATATATATATATTAAATATATATAAAATATATATAAAATTGTAGGTTGTGTATCCTTCAGGTGTTAATGGGGTTATTGAAAATGTGTATATGTGCGTATGTGTGTATATACGTAGGTATGGATAGATAGAAACATATATGTGTATATATTAAAAAAAAAAAAAAAAAAATTACACATAACATATAATGTAATTACAAGGAGGTATTTCTGTAGTCTATTGATACTAGATAGTGGAAAAGGGGTGGGATTAAATAAGCTTATGCTTCTTCCTGCTCCTTTTTGAACATGGACGTTATTTGGAGTTGTGGTTGCTCGTTTTCCTTTTGTTTGCTTTGTTCATTTGTCTCTTTTAATTCTATTTTTTTTTATACTTTTTCAACATGTTCAAAATAAAGATTCAATCAATCAATCAATTGTGTAAACTGCTTGCTTTTATGTTGCTGTTATTATTCTACCGTGTACAGTGTCCTTGAGTGTTCTGAAAGGTGCGTTCAAATAAAATGTATTATTATTATTTTTCCACCAATACAAAAGGGCTGTTTTTTGTTTTGTTTTGTTTTTATTTTTTGCTCATAAGCAGAGAGTGCTTGCTAGCGCTGTCTTTAGACAGTAAATGTGACGAAACTATTCAGGAAAAAACGCTGCGTATATATTGTTTATCATGACTCTGGGTTTACGTGGCCTATCAACACCATTTAAAAACTGGTATATATCACCTTGTTGCTTTGTCATCTTGAAGTGGTCATGTGATTGGCTTACCACGACTACTTTATTCTTCCTCAGTCAAACAGCAGCACTCGTGCAATTGTTTTGCCCCCCCTGAGCTCCAGGTGTTGTGCCAAAAAGTGATCATCTGGTAGAAAGTGATTGCTGTCTGCGGGAGCGCGCGCAGCTGCTTAAAGCTGTAGCGCCCAGATTACTTACATAGAGAGCTAAGTCTGTGCAACTGATGTAAGGTGCAGTAAGCTGAAGACAGCTTCAACCGTTGTTGAAAAATTGTAACGCGACCGCCCCGCATTTTCTTGTTGGTAACGGTAACGACATTGTAACGATAGAAATAGTAATTAGTGTTGAATATCAACACTTCACTGAGTTCTTTTGATTTCTCATAGGCATCCGATGGAAGACAAAACCCTGCTCAGTACACCATTTCACACTTTATTCTGTTACACAATTACTTCTCGAAGGGAGATGCGTCCTGCATGACACGGTGCCGCGGTTCTCAAAATGGTTGTGTGCCCCTAACAGTTTTATTACAGAAGCAGAACGCTGTTATTCATCACTGGTTGCCTGTGGAGAAGTGGACACGGCTCATAACCTTTTTCTTGTAATTGTACAATAAAGGTGTAGTAAGAGTGTTGCTGTGACCACCAGAGAGTGCTGTTGTATTTCTTTCCTGTTTACTTTTTCCAAACTGTGCAGCAAACGCACCAAGTTTGTTAACAGGTGATTCTTTTAATTATGTTTGACTGATTGTCCCAATTAATTGTCAAAGGAGCTTGCAAAGAAAAGCGTCTGGACTTCTTTAAGTTGCTTTCAAGCAACTTAATTAAAGAAGTCCAGACGCTTTTCTTTGCAAGCTCCTTTGACTACGATGACCTGGATGACTGAGAACCTTCACAGACATACGTCCCAATTAATTAATTGTAATAAAAATCTTTATTATAAAGTTGCTGATCAAGTTTATTTGATGAATGTTTGAAGTTTAAGTTTGCCATGTTTGCTGAAAATATTTCTTTAACTCTTGACATGAACTGAACATAAACTTGTGGCTCCTCTCATGTCACTGCTACCTTTTCTGCAGGTGTTACCTTATACATCATATTTTTTATGCTCACCTTTCTCACAACCGAGAGCATAAAGAGGAGGTGCTATTGGTAACAGGTTTGGCCAGCTCTTGGTTTCCTCTTTCCAGTGTACCGCTTACTTGATCAGACTTGTTTGCTTTTCAAACGGAGGTGTTTAAGTTTTTGTTCTTCACTAACAGGTAAGTCTTTCATGTTTGATTCAGCTTGTAATTCAGACTAATTAAGAGTTGTGTATTTATGTAAAAAATGTGGTTTAATCTAATCGTTGTTCATTTATCTCCATGTTGTAAGTTTTAACAACATCAGAAAACACATCAAGTTGAAACTGATTTTATGATTTCTGGAAGACAAAAATACAACTTATACAGTAAGAAGTCTAATAATAAATATAAAATATAGTACATATATTTATTGATTGGTACAGGGGTTTCGGGTTATGGGTGGAAAACAACACAAAAACATGACTTCCTTGTTCCTTGAACAAGAGCGTGCAGTAAATAAAGCTGGGGCATGGTGCTGACATCACTATGTGCTGCACATTTATCTGCTAAAACTGTGGATTTAACTACATTTCTGGAGTTTTTGAAATGTGTTGCATTAAATAGAAAAGGTTTCTTTTATTTAGCTTTGTTGATATAAATGTGGCAACGATTATTGAGAAAGAGATTTTTCATGTAACAACTGAGGGAGGAAGTAGAAACAATTCAGCAGAAATGAAAGATTAAAAAATTTATAATGACAACTTTTTGTCATGTGAGGCAGAGGCAGGCAGGAAGGGGATGCAAACACAGGACTCTAGTTTTAGTTCTAGAAAACTAGAACTAAAACTCCAAACCAGAAACACAGGGAGACTTACACACATGAGGAGGTACAACAGGACAAAAGGCAAAGGAACACACAGGGTTTAAATATACAAGGGAATAATGAGGGAATGGGATGTAGGAGGGAAACACAGCTGGGATTAATTAGACATAACAAGACAAGGGGAAGAAAAATTAGACACACTGACATTGGACATGGGACTGTCAAAGTAAAACAGGAAATAACACAAACATCGAACCAGGAAAATAAGACACAACAGAAGGAACACAAGGGAGGCACAGAGACAAAACCTAAAGGAAATCACAGCAGTGCTAAAGAAAAACTAAGGAACAGAAAATACAAAAAACCAAATCATGAAAAACCCAGAACATTGAATAAACAAAAAACCAAACATGGAGTCACCCTACTACAGACCATCACACTTTTATTAGGGCCCGAGCACTGAGAGTGCGAAGGCCCTATTGTATCTGCTCCGTTTCTTATTATTATTATTATTATTATTATTATTATTATTATTATTATTATTAGGGCCCGAGCACTGACAGTGCGAAGGCCCTATTGTATCTGCTCCGTTTCTTATTATTAGGGCCCGAGCACCGACAGTGCGAAGGCCCTATTGTATCTGCTCCGTTTCTTATTATTATTATTATTATTATTATTATTATTATTATTATTAGGGCCCGAGCACTGACAGTGCGAAGGCCCTATTGTAATTGCTCTGTTTATTATTATTATTATTATTATTATTATTATTCCGGCAAATGAATTGGCCTTTTGAGGGCCTAAACATGTTCGAAAACTCATGAAATTTTGCACACGCGTCAGGTCTGGTGAAAATTTACGTATTTTAATGTTCCCAGACATGGCCAGGGAAAATTAGCTCTAGAGCGCCACCTAGAAAAATGAAAAACGCGAGCCCCCGGTATGGGTATGACCTACACGTTTGAAAGTCGGTACACCTATATAACGTTCAGAGTCGAACAAAAAAGTCTATTATGGCAATGTCCTAAACCCAACAGGAAGTCCGCCATTTTGGATTGAAGGTGACATTTTGGCTCTGATTTTACCGTTTCCATGCCTCGAACTTTAACGAACTCCTCCTTGGGGTTTGATTTCATAACCTTCAAATTTGGTCAGTGTCAACTACACCCTTGTGCCATGTTAAATTGCGGAGCTTTTGAGTTTTCACAATACTATGAGGCCGTGGCGCCATGGCGAATTTCGATGACTCGCCATGAAAATCTTATTGCCTCTCATTCTGTCATACATGTTCCGATCTGGACCAAAGAGCACACATATGATAAGGCTCCACCCCTGAACATATTTCAACTGCCATATTTGACATCAAGAACAGCGCCACCTAGTGGGAACAGGAAATGTCATGTTTTACACTTTGGGGTACAGTATAGTGATGGGTGACATCTGCAGCCTCAAATTTCTCCAGGAAAGCCTTAAGGAGTTGGTCTTGGGTTACAGTGAAAACTGTGACTTTTCGTGAAAGGGTGTGACCCCAGCAGCATGGCGAACTTTGATGTCACGCCATGAAGAAACAAATTAGTATAACTCAATGAAATCCAGTCTGATCAGTACCAGACTTTACAGGCATGATGTCAGACCCGCCCTGAACAGATTGATGTGCCCATTGTCGGAAATACGGACAGCGCCACCTAGTGGCAACAGGAAATGTCATGGCTTTAATTTTGTTGTACTGATTTTCACAGGTTCATCTTGGCCACCTCAAAAGCAGTGAATATCACCATCAGTCCCTCGTGATGCTTCAGTGCAAAAATTGTGACTTTAAACTGAACGGCGCACCCTGGTGGCAACGCTGTTCAACATGAAAGATGAAGTGGCTTTTGAGGGTCTTGGCAAGTTTATAGAGGCTTGAAATTTGGCACACACCTCCAAATGGATGAACGCTTTGTTGGCATTTGATCATTTTCATTGAATAGCGCGAAGTGGCTCCACAGCGCCCCCTACAAAATTTCAAAACCACAGCCCCTGCTCTGTGTTTTATCTATGAGTCTGAAACTTGGTAAGCTTATGGAAGATCTTAAGATGTACAAAAAAGTCTCATGGAGCAATATCCCAAATCCAACAGGAAGTCAGCCATTTTAAAGTTAATGTGTAATTTTTGTGACATTTTCCCATCTTTTCAGGCACCGTACTTTGACGAACTCCTCCAAGGGATTTCATCAGATTGGACCGATCTGCAGTTTGTGGAATCTAAAGACCTTTGTGATGTTAAATTGCGAAGCTTTTTACGTCCAGGGAAACGGGGTGGTTATGGCGGCACTTAGAGTTTGAATCACTCGCCAAAAAGCAGTAATCTGCTGTCAGTCAAAAACACAATGTCCAATCTCTCCCAAACGTCTCAGGTGTGATGAGACTCGAGCTTGGAAGTGTTTGTTATGCCATTTGTACATAATGGTTAGAGCGCCACCTAGTGGAACGACTAACTAATCATAAATGAATGAGTTGAAATGTTAGCTGGTGGTTAAATGCATGAATTCCATCAATGTGACATCACATCGGACGTGCTGGTTTTAGGTGTTGGGCGTGGCTCGACGCGCCGGGGGTGCGAGGGCCCTCATAACGCTGCTTGCAGCTTTAATTATTATTATTATTATTATTATTATTCACCCCAAACAAGGGCCTTTTTGAGGGCCTAAACATGCTCAAAAACTCATGAAATTTTGCACACATGCCAGGTCTGGTGAAAAATTTTGTATTTTAATGGTTTTACTTATGAGCACTGGGAAATGGCTCTACAGCGCCACCTATGCCTTGTTAAATGCAGCCCTACGACCACATCGTTTGAGCTACACGTATGAAATTTGGCACACATGTGTATCATGCCAAGACGAACAAAAAAGTCTGTGGGCCCATTGACGCAAACCCAACAGGAAGTCCGCCATTTGGAAGAGAAGGTGACATTTTGGCTCTAATTTTGCCATTTCCATGCCTCGAACTTTAACGAACTCCTCCTTGGGATTTGGTCCTATAAGCTTCAAATTTGGACAGTGTCAACTACACCCTTGTGCCATGTTAAATTGCGGAGCTTTTGAGTTTTCACAATACTATGAGGCCGTGGTGCCATGGCGAATTTCGATGACTCGCCATGAAAATCTTATTGCCTCTCATTCTGTCATACATGTTCCGATCTGGACCAAAGAGCACACATATGATAAGGCTCCACCCCTGAACATATTTCAACTGCCATATTTGACATCAAGGACAGCGCCACCTAGTGGGAACAGGAAATGTCATGTTTTACACTTTGGGGTACAGTATAGTGATGGGTGACATCTGCAGCCTCAAATTTCTCCAGGAAAGCCTTAACGAGTTGGTCTTGGGTTACAGTGAAAACTGTGAGTTTTCGCGAAAGGGTGTGACCCCAGCAGCATGGCGAACTTTGATGTCACGCCATGAAGAAACAAATTAGTATAACTCAATGAAATCCAGTCTGATCAGTACCAGACTTTACAGGCATGATGTCAGACCCGCCCTGAACAGATTGATGTGCCCATTGTCGGAAATACGGACAGCGCCACCTAGTGGCAACAGGAAATGTCATGGCTTTAATTTTGTTGTACTGATTTTCACAGGTTCATCTTGGCCACCTCAAAAGCGGTGAATATCACCATCAGTCCCTCGTGATGCTTCAGTGCAAAAATTGTGACTTTAAACTGAACGGCGCACCCTGGTGGCAATGCTGTTCAACATGAAAGATGAAGTGGCTTTTGAGGGTCTTGGCAAGTTTATAGAGGCTTGAAATTTGGCACACACCTCCAAATGGATGAAGGCTTTGTTGGCATGTGATCATTTTCATTGAATAGCGCGAAATGGCTCCACAGCGCCCCCTACAATATTTCAAAACCACAGCCCCTGCTCTGTGTTCTATGTATGATTCTGAAACCTGGTAAGCTTATAGGAGATATCAAGATGTACAAAAAAGTCTCTTGGAGCAATATCCCAAATCCAACAGGAAGTCAGCCATTTTAAAATTAATGTGTAATTTTGATGACATTTTCCCCCCTTTTCAGGCCTCATACTTTGACGAACTCCTCCAAGGGATTTCATCATATTGAAGGATTCTTCAGTGTGTAGAATCTAAAGACCTTTGTGATGTTAAATTGCGAAGCTTTTTCCGTTCAGGGAAACGGGGTGGTCATGGCGGCACGTAGAGTTTCAATCACTCGCAAAAAGCAGTAATCTGCTGTCACTAAAAAACACAATGTCCAATCTCTCCCAAAGGTCGCAGGTGTGATGAGACTCGAGCTTGGAAATGTTTGTTATGCTATTTGTCAATAATGGTTAGAGCGCCACCTAGTGGCATGACTATAATCCTGGTTGAATAAGATGAAATGTTAGCTGGTGATTAAAAGCATGAAATCCATCAATGTGACATCACATCGGACGTGCCGGTTTGAGTTGTTGGCAGTGGCTCGACGTGCCGGGGGTGCGAGGGCCCTCATAACGCTGCTTGCAGCTTTAATTAGGGCCCGAGCACCGAGAGTGCGAAGGCCCTATTGTATCTGCTCCGTTTCTTATTATTATTAGGGCCCGAGCACCGAGAGTGCGAAGGCCCTATTGTATCTGCTCCGTTTCTTATTATTATTATTATTATTATTATTATTATTATTATTATTATTATTATTATTATTATTCACCCCAAACAAGGGCCTTTTTGAGGGCCTAAACATGCTCAAAAACTCATGAAATTTTGCACACATGCCAGGTCTGGTGAAAAATTTTGTATTTTAATGGTTTTACATATGAGCACTGGGAAATGGCTCTAGAGCGCCACCTATGCCTTGTTAAATGCAGCCCTACGACCACATGGTTTGAGCTACATGTATGAAATTTGGCACACATGTGTATCATGCCAAGACGAACAAAAAAGTCTGTGGGCCCATTGACGCAAACCCAACAGGAAGTCCGCCATTTGGAAGAGAAGGTGACATTTTGGCTCTAATTTTGCCATTTCCATGCCTCGAACTTTTGCGAACTCCTCCTTGGGGTTTCATTTCATAAGCTTCAAATTTGGACAGTGTCAACTACACCCTTGTGCCATGTTAAATTGCGGAGCTTTTGAGTTTTCACAATACTATGAGGCCGTGGCGCCATGGCGAATTTCGATGACTCGCCATGAAAATCTTATTGCCTCTCATTTTGTCATACATTTTCTGACCTTGACCAAAGTGAACACATATGATAAGGCTCCACCCCTGAACATATTTCAACTGCCATATTTGACCTCAAGGACAGCGCCACCTAGTGGGAACAGGAAATGTCATGTTTTACACTTTGGGGTACAGTATTGTGATGGGTGACATCTGCAGCCTCATATTTCTCCAGGAAAGCCTTAAGGAGTTGGTCTTGGGTTACAGTGAAAACTGTGAGTTTTCGCGAAAGGGTGTGACCCCAGCAGCATGGCGAACTTTGATGTCTCGCCATGAAGAAACAAATTAGTATAACTCAATGAAATCCAGTCTGATCAGTACCAGACTTTACAGGCATGATGTCAGACCCGCCCTGAACAGATTGATGTGCCCATTGTCGGGAATACGGACAGCGCCACCTAGTGGCAACAGGACATGTCATGTCTTACACTTTGTTGTACTGATTTTCACAGGTTCATCGTGGCCACCTCAAAAGCGGTGAATATCACCATCAGTCCCTCGTGATGCTTCAGTGCAAAAATTGTGACTTTAAACTGAACGGCGCACCCTGGTGGCAACGCTGTTCACCATGAAAGATGAAGTGGCTTTTGAGGGGCTTGGAAAGTTTATAGAGGCTTTAAATTTGGCCCACACCTCCAATGTGATGAATGCTTTCTAGTTATGTGACCATTTTCCTTGAATAGCGCAAAATGGCTCCACAGCGCCCCCTACAAAATTCCAAAATATCAGCCCCTGCTCTGTGTTTTATCTATGAGTCTGAAACTTGGTAAGCTCATGGAAGATATTAAGATGTACAAAAAAGTCTCTTGGAGCAATATCCCAAATCCAACAGGAAGTCAGCCATTTTAAAATTAATGTGTAATTTTGGCGACATTTTCCCCTCTTTTCAGGCTTCATACTTTGACGAACTCCTCCAAGAGATTTCATCAGATTGGACCGATCTGCAGTTTGTGGAATCTAAAGACCTTTGTGATGTTAAATTGCGAAGCTTTTTACGTTCAGGGAAATGGGGTGGTTATGGCGGCACTTAGAGTTTGAATCACTCGCCAAAACGCAGTAATCTGCTGTCACTCAAAAACACAATGTCCAATCTCTCCCAAACGTCTCAGGTGTGATGAGACTCGAGCTTGGAAGTGTTTGTTATGCCATTTGTACATAATGGTTAGAGCGCCACCTAGTGGAACGACTAACTAATCATGAATGAATGAGTTGAGATGTTAGCTGGTGGTTAAATGCATGAATTCCATCAATGTGACATCAGATCGGAGGTGCTGGTTTTAGGTGTTGGGCGTGGCTCGACGCGCCGGGGGTGCGAGGGCCCTCATAACGCTGCTTGCAGCTTTAATTATTATTATTATTCAGGCGAAACAAGGGCCTTTTTGAGGGCCTAAACATGCTCAAAAACTCATGAAATTTTGCACACATGCCAGGTCTGGTGAAAAATTTTGTATTTTAATGGTTTTACATATGAGCACTGGGAAATGGCTCTAGAGCGCCACCTATGCCTTGTTAAATGCAGCCCTACGACCACATCGTTTGAGCTACATGTATGAAATTTGGCACACATATGTATCATGCCAAGACGAACAAAAAAGTCTGTGGGCCCATTGACGCAAACCCAACAGGAAGTCCGCCATTTGGAAGAGAAGGTGACATTTTGGCTCAAATTTTGCCATTTCCATGCCTCGAACTTTTGCGAACTCCTCCTTGGGGTTTCATTTCATAACCTTCAAATTTGGACAGTGTCAACTACACCCTTGTGCCATGTTAAATTGCGGAGCTTTTGAGTTTTCACAATACCATGAGGCCGTGGCGCCACGGCGAATTTCGATGACTCGCCATGAAAATCTTATTGCCTCTCATTTTGTCATACATTTTCTGACCTTGACCAAAGTGAACACATATGATAAGGCTCCACCCCTGAACATATTTCAACTGCCATATTTGACACCAGGGACAGCGCCACCTAGTGGGAACAGGAAATGTCATGTTTTACACTTTGGGGTACAGTATTGTGATGGGTGACATCTGCAGCCTCAAATTTCTCCAGGAAAGCCTTAAGGAGTTGGTCTTGGGTTACAGTGAAAACTGTGACTTTTCACGAAAGGGTGTGACCCCAGCAGCATGGCGAACTTTGATGTCACGCCATGAAGAAACAAATTAGTATAACTCAATGAAATCCAGTCTGATCAGTACCAGACTTTACAGGCATGATGTCAGACCCACCCTGAACAGATTGATATGCCCATTGTCGGAAATACGGACAGCGCCACCTAGTGGCAACAGGAAATGTCATGGCTTTAACTTTGTTGTACTGATTTTCACAGGTTGATCGTGGCCACCTCAAAAGCGGTGAATATCACCATCAGTCCCTCGTGATGCTTCAGTGCAAAAATTGTGACTTTAAACTGAACGGCGCACCCTGGTGGCAACGCTGTTCATCATGAAAGATGAAGTGGCTTTTGAGGGGCTTGGAAAGTTTATAGAGGCTTGAAATTTGGCACACACCTCCAAATGGATGAAGGCATTGTTGTTATGTAACCATTTTCCTTGAATAGCGCAAAATGGCTCCACAGCGCCCCCTACAATATTTCAAAACATCAGCCCCTGCTCTGTGTTTCATCTATGAGTCTGACACTTGGTAAGCTTGTGTAAGATATCAAGATGTACAAAAAAGTCTCTTGGAGCAATATCCCAAATCCAACAGGAAGTCAGCCATTTTAAAATTAATGTGTAATTTTGATGACATTTTCCCCCCTTTTCAGGCCTCATACTTTGACGAACTCCTCCAAGGGATTTCATCATATTGAAGCATTCTTCAGTGTGTAGAATCTAAAGACCTTTGTGATGTTAAATTGCGAAGCTTTTTCCGTTCAGGGAAACGGGGTGGTCATGGCGGCACGTAGAGTTTCAATCACTCGCAAAAAGCAGTAATCTGCTGTCACTAAAAAACACAATGTCCAATCTCTCCCAAAGGTCGCAGGTGTGATGAGACTCGAGCTTGGAAATGTTTGTTATGCTATTTGTCAATAATGGTTAGAGCGCCACCTAGTGGCATGACTATAATCCTGGTTGAATAAGATGAAATGTTAGCTGGTGATTAAAAGCATGAAATCCATCAATGTGACATCACATCGGACGTGCCGGTTTGAGGTGTTGGCAGTGGCTCGACGTGCCGGGGGTGCGAGGGCCCTCATAACGCTGCTTGCAGCTTTAATTAGGGCCCGAGCACCGACAGTGCGAAGGCCCTATTGTATCTGCTCCGTTTCTTATTATTATTATTATTATTATTATTATTATTATTATTATTATTATTATTATTATTATTATTATTCACCCCAAACAAGGGCCTTTTTGAGGGCCTAAACATGCTCAAAAACTCATGAAATTTTGCACACATGCCAGGTCTGGTGAAAAATTTTGTATTTTAATGGTTTTACTTATGAGCACTGGGAAATGGCTCTACAGCGCCACCTATGCCTTGTTAAATGCAGCCCTACGACCACATCGTTTGAGCTACACGTATGAAATTTGGCACACATGTGTATCATGCCAAGACGAACAAAAAAGTCTGTGGGCCCATTGACGCAAACCCAACAGGAAGTCCGCCATTTGGAAGAGAAGGTGACATTTTGGCTCTAATTTTGCCATTTCCATGCCTCGAACTTTAACGAACTCCTCCTTGGGATTTGGTCCTATAAGCTTCAAATTTGGACAGTGTCAACTACACCCTTGTGCCATGTTAAATTGCGGAGCTTTTGAGTTTTCACAATACTATGAGGCCGTGGTGCCATGGCGAATTTCGATGACTCGCCATGAAAATCTTATTGCCTCTCATTCTGTCATACATGTTCCGATCTGGACCAAAGAGCACACATATGATAAGGCTCCACCCCTGAACATATTTCAACTGCCATATTTGACATCAAGGACAGCGCCACCTAGTGGGAACAGGAAATGTCATGTTTTACACTTTGGGGTACAGTATAGTGATGGGTGACATCTGCAGCCTCAAATTTCTCCAGGAAAGCCTTAACGAGTTGGTCTTGGGTTACAGTGAAAACTGTGAGTTTTCGCGAAAGGGTGTGACCCCAGCAGCATGGCGAACTTTGATGTCACGCCATGAAGAAACAAATTAGTATAACTCAATGAAATCCAGTCTGATCAGTACCAGACTTTACAGGCATGATGTCAGACCCGCCCTGAACAGATTGATGTGCCCATTGTCGGAAATACGGACAGCGCCACCTAGTGGCAACAGGAAATGTCATGGCTTTAATTTTGTTGTACTGATTTTCACAGGTTCATCTTGGCCACCTCAAAAGCGGTGAATATCACCATCAGTCCCTCGTGATGCTTCAGTGCAAAAATTGTGACTTTAAACTGAACGGCGCACCCTGGTGGCAATGCTGTTCAACATGAAAGATGAAGTGGCTTTTGAGGGTCTTGGCAAGTTTATAGAGGCTTGAAATTTGGCACACACCTCCAAATGGATGAAGGCTTTGTTGGCATGTGATCATTTTCATTGAATAGCGCGAAATGGCTCCACAGCGCCCCCTACAATATTTCAAAACCACAGCCCCTGCTCTGTGTTCTATGTATGATTCTGAAACCTGGTAAGCTTATAGGAGATATCAAGATGTACAAAAAAGTCTCTTGGAGCAATATCCCAAATCCAACAGGAAGTCAGCCATTTTAAAATTAATGTGTAATTTTGATGACATTTTCCCCCCTTTTCAGGCCTCATACTTTGACGAACTCCTCCAAGGGATTTCATCATATTGAAGGATTCTTCAGTGTGTAGAATCTAAAGACCTTTGTGATGTTAAATTGCGAAGCTTTTTCCGTTCAGGGAAACGGGGTGGTCATGGCGGCACGTAGAGTTTCAATCACTCGCAAAAAGCAGTAATCTGCTGTCACTAAAAAACACAATGTCCAATCTCTCCCAAAGGTCGCAGGTGTGATGAGACTCGAGCTTGGAAATGTTTGTTATGCTATTTGTCAATAATGGTTAGAGCGCCACCTAGTGGCATGACTATAATCCTGGTTGAATAAGATGAAATGTTAGCTGGTGATTAAAAGCATGAAATCCATCAATGTGACATCACATCGGACGTGCCGGTTTGAGTTGTTGGCAGTGGCTCGACGTGCCGGGGGTGCGAGGGCCCTCATAACGCTGCTTGCAGCTTTAATTAGGGCCCGAGCACTGACAGTGCGAAGGCCCTATTGTAATTGCTCCGTTTATTATTATTATTATTATTATTATTTCGGCAAATGAATCGGCCTTTTGAGGACCTAAACATGCTCGAAAACTCATGAAATTTTGCACACGCGTCAGGTCTGGTGAAAATTTACGTATTTTAATGTTCTCAGACATGGCCAGGGAAAATTAGCTCAGTAGCGCCACCTAGAAAAATGAAAAATGCGAGCCCCCGGTATGGGTATGACCTACACGTTTGAAAGTCGGTACACCTATATAACGTTCAGAGTCGAACAAAAAAGTCTATTATGGCAATGTCCTAAACCCAACAGGAAGTCCGCCATTTTGGATTGAAGGTGACATTTTGGCTCTGATTTTACCGTTTCCATGCCTCGAACTTTAACGAACTCCTCCTTGGGGGTTGATTTCATAACCTTCATATTTGGTCAGTGTCAACTACACCCTTGTGCCATGTTAAATTGCGGAGCTTTTGAGTTTTCACAATACTATGAGGCCGTGGCGCCATGGCGAATTTCGATGACTCGCCATGAAAATCTTATTGCCTCTCATTTTGTCATACATTTTCTGACCTTGACCAAAGTGAACACATATGATAAGGCTCCACCCCTGAACATATTTCAACTGCCATATTTGACACCAGGGACAGCGCCACCTAGTGGGAACAGGAAATGTCATGTTTTACACTTTGGGGTACAGTATAGTGATGGGTGACATCTGCAGCCTCAAATTTCTCCAGGAAAGCCTTAAGGAGTTGGTCTTGGGTTACAGTGAAAACTGTGAGTTTTCACGAAAGGGTGTGACCCCAGCAGCATGGCGAACTTTGATGTCACGCCATGAAGAAACAAATTAGTATAACTCAATGAAATCAAGTCTGATCAGTACCAGACTTTACAGGCATGATGTCAGACCCGCCCTGAACAGATTGATATGCCCATTGTCGGAAATACGGACAGCGCCACCTAGTGGCAACAGGAAATGTCATGGCTTTAACTTTGTTGTACTGATTTTCACAGGTTGATCGTGGCCACCTCAAAAGCGGTGAATATCACCATCAGTCCCTCGTGATGCTTCAGTGCAAAAATTGTGACTTTAAACTGAACGGCGCACCCTGGTGGCAACGCGGTTCATCATGAAAGATGAAGTGGCTTTTGAGGGGCTTGGAAAGTTTATAGAGGCTTGAAATTTCGCACACACCTCCAAATGGATGAAGGCATTGTTGTTATGTAACCATTTTCCTTGAATAGCGCAAAATGGCTCCACAGCGCCCCCTACAATATTTCAAAACATCAGCCCCTGCTCTGTGTTTCATCTATGAGTCTGACACTTGGTAAGCTTGTGTAAGATATCAAGATGTACAAAAAAGTCTCTTGGAGCAATATCCCAAATCCAACAGGAAGTCAGCCATTTTTAAATTAATGTGTAATTTTGATGACATTTTCCCCCCTTTTCAGGCCTCATACTTTGACGAACTCCTCCAAGGGATTTCATCATATTGAAGCATTCTTCAGTGTGTAGAATCTAAAGACCTTTGTGATGTTAAATTGCGAAGCTTTTTCCGTTCAGGGAAACGGGGTGGTCATGGCGGCACGTAGAGTTTCAATCACTCGCAAAAAGCAGTAATCTGCTGTCACTAAAAAACACAATGTCCAATCTCTCCCAAAGGTCGCAGGTGTGATGAGACTCGAGCTTGGAAATGTTTGTTATGCTATTTGTCAATAATGGTTAGAGCGCCACCTAGTGGCATGACTATAATCCTGGTTGAATAAGATGAAATGTTAGCTGGTGATTAAAAGCATGAAATCCATCAATGTGACATCACATCGGACGTGCCGGTTTGAGGTGTTGGCAGTGGCTCGACGTGCCGGGGGTGCGAGGGCCCTCATAACGCTGCTTGCAGCTTTAATTATTATTATTATTATTATTCACCCCAAACAAGGGCCTTTTTGAGGGCCTAAACATGCTCAAAAACTCATGAAATTTTGCACACATGCCAGGTCTGGTGAAAAATTTTGTATTTTAATGGTTTTACATATGAGCACTGGGAAATGGCTCTACGGCGCCACCTATGCCTTGTTAAATGCAGCCCTACGACCACATCGTTTGAGCTACATGTATGAAATTTGGCACACATGTGTATCATGCCAAGACGAACAAAAAAGTCAGTGGGCCCATTGACGCAAACCCAACAGGAAGTCCGCCATTTGGAAGAGAAGGTGACATTTTGTCTCTAATTTTGCCATTTCCATGCCTCGAACTTTAACGAACTCCTCCTTGGCATTTGTTCCTATAAGCTCCAAATTTGGACAGTGTCAACTACACCCTTGTGCCATGTTAAATTGCGGAGCTTTTGAGTTTTCACAATACTATGAGGCCGTGGCGCCATGGCGAATTTCGATGACTCGCCATGAAAATCTTATTGCCTCTCATTCTGTCATACATGTTCCAATCTGGACCAAAGAGCACACATATGATAAGGCTCCACCCCTGAACATATTTCAACTGCCATATTTGACATCAAGGACAGCGCCACCTAGTGGGAACAGGAAATGTCATGTTTTACACTTTGGGGTACAGTATAGTGATGGGTGACATCTGCAGCCTCAAATTTCTCCAGGAAAGCCTTAAGGAGTTGGTCTTGGGTTACAGTGAAAACTGTGAGTTTTCGCGAAAGGGTGTGACCCCAGCAGCATGGCGAACTTTGATGTCACGCCATGAAGAAACAAATTAGTATAACTCAATGAAATCCAGTCTGATCAGTACCAGACTTTACAGGCATGATGTCAGACGCGCCCTGAACAGATTGATATGCCCATTGTCGGAAATACGGACAGCGCCACCTAGTGGCAACAGGAAATGTCATGGCTTTAATTTTGTTGTACTGATTTTCACAGGTTCATCGTGGCCACCTCAAAAGCGGTGAATATCACCATCAGTCCCTCGTGATGCTTCAGTGCAAAAATTGTGACTTTAAACTGAACGGCGCACCCTGGTGGCAACGCTGTTCACCATGAAAGATGAAGTGGCTTTTGAGGGTCTTGGCAAGTTTATAGAGGCTTGAAATTTGGCGCACACCTCCAATGTGGTTAAGGCTTTGTTGTTATGTGATCATTTTCATTGAATATCCCAAAATGGCTCCACAGCGCCCCCTACAAAATTTCAAAATCACAGCCCCTGCTCTGTGTTTTATGTATGAGTCTGAAACCTGGTAAGCTTATAGGAGATATCAAGATGTACAAAAAAGTCTCTTGGAGCAATATCCCAAATCCAACAGGAAGTCAGCCATTTTAAAATTAATGTGCAATTTTGGCAACATTTTCCCCTCTTTTCAGGCATCGTTCTTTGACGAACTCCTCCAAGGGATTTCATCAGATTGCACTATTCTTCAGTGTGTGGAATCCAAAGACCTTTGTGTTGTTAAATTGCGAGGCTTTTTACGTTCAGGGAAACGGGGTGGTTATGGCGGCACGTAGGCTCTCAATCACTCGCCAAAACGCAGTAATCTGCTGTTACTCAAAAACACAATGTCCAATCTCACCCAAAGGTCGCAGGCATAATGAGACTCGAGTTCAGAAGTGTTTGTTATGCCATTTGTACATAATGGTTAGAGTGCCACCTAGTGGAACGACTAGCTAATCATGAATGAATGAGTTGAAATGTTAGCTGGTGGTTAAATGCATGAATTCCATCAATGTGACATCAGATCGGACGTGCTGGTTGTAGGTGTTGGGCGTGGCTCGACGCGCCGGGGGTGCGAGGGCCCTCATAACGCTGCTTGCAGCTTTAATTAGGGCCCGAGCACTGAGAGTGCGAAGGCCCTATTGTATCTGCTCCGTTTCTTATTATTATTATTATTATTATTATTATTATTATTCAGGCGAAACAAGGGCCTTTTTGAGGGCCTAAACATGCTCAAAAACTCATGAAATTTTGCACACATGCCAGGTCTGGTGAAAAATTTTGTATTTTAATGGTTTTACATATGAGCACTGGGAAATGGCTCTACAGCGCCACCTATGCCTTGTTAAATGCAGCCCTACGACCACATCGTTTGAGCTACATGTATGAAATTTGGCACACATATGTATCATGCCAAGACGAACAAAAAAGTCTGTGGGCCCATTGACGCAAACCCAACAGGAAGTCCGCCATTTGGAAGAGAAGGTGACATTTTGGCTCTAATTTTGCCATTTCCATGCCTCGAACTTTTGCGAACTCCTCCTTGGGGTTTCATTTCATAACCTTCATATTTGGTCAGTGTCAACTACACCCTTGTGCCATGTTAAATTGCGGAGCTTTTGAGTTTTCACAATACTATGAGGCCGTGGCGCCATGGCGAATTTCGATGACTCGCCATGAAAATCTTATTGTCTCTCATTTTGTCATACATTTTCTGACCTTGACCAAAGTGAACACATATGATAAGGCTCGACCCCTGAACATATTTCAACTGCCATATTTGACACCAGGTACAGCGCCACCTAGTGGGAACAGGAAATGTCATGTTTTACACTTTGGGGTACAGTATTGTGATGGGTGACATCTGCAGCCTCAAATTTCTCCAGGAAAGCCTTAAGGAGTTGGTCTTGGGTTACAGTGAAAACTGTGACTTTTCACGAAAGGGTGTGACCCCAGCAGCATGGCGAACTTTGATGTCACGCCATGAAGAAACAAATTAGTATAACTCAATGAAATCCAGTCTGATCAGTACCAGACTTTACAGGCATGATGTCAGACCCGCCCTGAACAGATTGATGTGCCCATTGTCGGAAATACGGACAGCGCCACCTAGTGGCAACAGGAAATGTCATGGCTTTAATTTTGTTGTACTGATTTTCACAGGTTCATCGTGGCCACCTCAAAAGCGGTGAATATCAACATCAGTCCCTCGTGATGCTTCAGTGCAAACATTGTGACTTTAAACTGAACGGCGCACCCTGGTGGCAACGCGGTTCAACATGAAAGATGAAGTGGCTTTTGAGGGGCTTGGAAAGTTTATAGAGGCTTGAAATTTGGCACACACCTCCAAATGGATGAACGCTTTGTTGGCATGTGATCATTTTCCTTGAATAGCGCGAAATGGCTCCACAGCGCCCCCTACAATATTTCAAAACATCAGCCCCTGCTCTGTGTTTCATCTATGAGTCTGACACTTGGTAAGCTTGTGTAAGATATCAAGATGTACAAAAAAGTCTCTTGGAGCAATATCCCAAATCCAACAGGAAGTCAGCCATTTTAAAATTAATGTGTAATTTTGATGACATTTTCCCCCCTTTTCAGGCCTCATACTTTGACGAACTCCTCCAAGGGATTTCATCATATTGAAGCATTCTTCAGTGTGTAGAATCTAAAGACCTTTGTGATGTTAAATTGCGAAGCTTTTTCCGTTCAGGGAAACGGGGTGGTCATGGCGGCACGTAGAGTTTCAATCACTCGCAAAAAGCAGTAATCTGCTGTCACTAAAAAACACAATGTCCAATCTCTCCCAAAGGTCGCAGGTGTGATGAGACTCGAGCTTGGAAATGTTTGTTATGCTATTTGTCAATAATGGTTAGAGCGCCACCTAGTGGCATGACTATAATCCTGGTTGAATAAGATAAAATGTTAGCTGGTGATTAAAAGCATGAAATCCATCAATGTGACATCACATCGGACGTGCCGGTTTGAGGTGTTGGCAGTGGCTCGACGTGCCGGGGGTGCGAGGGCCCTCATAACGCTGCTTGCAGCTTTAATTATTATTATTATTATTATTCAGGCGAAACAAGGGCCTTTTTGAGGGCCTAAACATGCTCAAAAACTCATGAAATTTTGCACACATGCCAGGTCTGGTGAAAAATTTTGTATTTTAATGGTTTTACATATGAGCACTGGGAAATGGCTCTAGAGCGCCACCTATGCCTTGTTAAATGCAGCCCTACGACCACATCGTTTGAGCTACATGTATGAAATTTGGCACACATGTGTATCATGCCAAGACGAACAAAAAAGTCAGTGGGCCCATTGACGCAAACCCAACAGGAAGTCCGCCATTTGGAAGAGAAGGTGACATTTTGGCTCAAATTTTGCAATTTCCATGCCTCGAACTTTTGCGAACTCCTCCTTGGGGTTTGATTTCATAACCTTCATATTTGGTCAGTGTCAACTACACCCTTGTGCCATGTTAAATTGCGGAGCTTTTGAGTTTTCACAATACGGTGAGGCCGTGGCGCCATGGCGAATTTCGATGACTCGCCATGAAAATCTTATTGCCTCTCATTTTGTCATACATTTTCTGACCTTGACCAAAGTGAACACATATGATAAGGCTCCACCCCTGAACATATTTCAACTGCCATATTTGACACCAGGGACAGCGCCACCTAGTGGGAACAGGAAATGTCATGTTTTACACTTTGGGGTACAGTATTGTGATGGGTGACATCTGCAGCCTCAAATTTCTCCAGGAAAGCCTTAAGGAGTTGGTCTTGGGTTACAGTGAAAACTGTGACTTTTCACGAAAGGGTGTGACCCCAGCAGCATGGCGAACTTTGATGTCACGCCATGAAGAAACAAATTAGTATAACTCAATGAAATCCAGTCTGATCAGTACCAGACTTTACAGGCATGATGTCAGACCCGCCCTGAACAAATTGATATGCCCATTGTCGGAAATACGGACAGCGCCACCTAGTGGCAACAGGAAATGTCATGGCTTTAACTTTGTTGTACTGATTTTCACAGGTTGATCGTGGCCACCTCAAAAGCGGTGAATATCACCATCAGTCCCTCGTGATGCTTCAGTGCAAAAATTGTGACTTTAAACTGAACGGCGCACCCTGGTGGCAACGCGGTTCATCATGAAAGATGAAGTGGCTTTTGAGGGGCTTGGCAAGTTTATAGAGGCTTGAAATTTGGCGCACACCTCCAAATGGATGAAAGCATTGTTGTTATGTAACCATTTTCCTTGAATAGCGCGAAATGGCTCCACAGCGCCCCCTACAATATTTCAAAACATCAGCCCCTGCTCTGTGTTTCATCTATGAGTCTGACACTTGGTAAGCTTGTGTAAGATATCAAGATGTACAAAAAAGTCTCTTGGAGCAATATCCCAAATACAACAGGAAGTCAGCCATTTTAAAATTAATGTGTAATTTTGATGACATTTTCCCCTCTTTTCAGGCTTCATACTTTGACGAACTCCTCCAAGGGATTTCATCATATTGAAGCATTCTTCAGTGTGTAGAATCTAAAGACCTTTGTGATGTTAAATTGCGAAGCTTTTTCCGTTCAGGGAAACGGGGTGGTCATGGCGGCACGTAGAGTTTCAGTCACTCGCAAAAAGCAGTAATCTGCTGTCACTAAAAAACACAATGTCCAATCTCTCCCAAAGGTCGCAGGTGTGATGAGACTCGAGCTTGGAAATGTTTGTTATGCTATTTGTCAATAATGGTTAGAGCGCCACCTAGTGGGATGACTATAATCCTGGTTGAATAAGATGAAATGTTAGCTGGTGATTAAAAGCATGAAATCCATCAATGTGACATCACATCGGACGTGCCGGTTTGAGGTGTTGGCAGTGGCTCGACGTGCCGGGGGTGCGAGGGCCCTCATAACGCTGCTTGCAGCTTTAATTAGGGCCCGAGCACTGACAGTGCGAAGGCCCTATTGTAATTGCTCTGTTTATTATTATTATTATTATTATTATTATTATTCCGGCAAATGAATTGGCCTTTTGAGGGCCTAAACATGTTCGAAAACTCATGAAATTTTGCACACGCGTCAGGTCTGGTGAAAATTTACGTATTTTAATGTTCCCAGACATGGCCAGGGAAAATTAGCTCTAGAGCGCCACCTAGAAAAATGAAAAACGCGAGCCCCCGGTATGGGTATGACCTACACGTTTGAAAGTCGGTACACCTATATAACGTTCAGAGTCGAACAAAAAAGTCTATTATGGCAATGTCCTAAACCCAACAGGAAGTCCGCCATTTTGGATTGAAGGTGACATTTTGGCTCTGATTTTACCGTTTCCATGCCTCGAACTTTAACGAACTCCTCCTTGGGGTTTGATTTCATAACCTTCAAATTTGGTCAGTGTCAACTACACCCTTGTGCCATGTTAAATTGCGGAGCTTTTGAGTTTTCACAATACTATGAGGCCGTGGCGCCATGGCGAATTTCGATGACTCGCCATGAAAATCTTATTGCCTCTCATTCTGTCATACATGTTCCGATCTGGACCAAAGAGCACACATATGATAAGGCTCCACCCCTGAACATATTTCAACTGCCATATTTGACATCAAGAACAGCGCCACCTAGTGGGAACAGGAAATGTCATGTTTTACACTTTGGGGTACAGTATAGTGATGGGTGACATCTGCAGCCTCAAATTTCTCCAGGAAAGCCTTAAGGAGTTGGTCTTGGGTTACAGTGAAAACTGTGACTTTTCGTGAAAGGGTGTGACCCCAGCAGCATGGCGAACTTTGATGTCACGCCATGAAGAAACAAATTAGTATAACTCAATGAAATCCAGTCTGATCAGTACCAGACTTTACAGGCATGATGTCAGACCCGCCCTGAACAGATTGATGTGCCCATTGTCGGAAATACGGACAGCGCCACCTAGTGGCAACAGGAAATGTCATGGCTTTAATTTTGTTGTACTGATTTTCACAGGTTCATCTTGGCCACCTCAAAAGCAGTGAATATCACCATCAGTCCCTCGTGATGCTTCAGTGCAAAAATTGTGACTTTAAACTGAACGGCGCACCCTGGTGGCAACGCTGTTCAACATGAAAGATGAAGTGGCTTTTGAGGGTCTTGGCAAGTTTATAGAGGCTTGAAATTTGGCACACACCTCCAAATGGATGAACGCTTTGTTGGCATTTGATCATTTTCATTGAATAGCGCGAAGTGGCTCCACAGCGCCCCCTACAAAATTTCAAAACCACAGCCCCTGCTCTGTGTTTTATCTATGAGTCTGAAACTTGGTAAGCTTATGGAAGATCTTAAGATGTACAAAAAAGTCTCATGGAGCAATATCCCAAATCCAACAGGAAGTCAGCCATTTTAAAGTTAATGTGTAATTTTTGTGACATTTTCCCATCTTTTCAGGCACCGTACTTTGACGAACTCCTCCAAGGGATTTCATCAGATTGGACCGATCTGCAGTTTGTGGAATCTAAAGACCTTTGTGATGTTAAATTGCGAAGCTTTTTACGTCCAGGGAAACGGGGTGGTTATGGCGGCACTTAGAGTTTGAATCACTCGCCAAAAAGCAGTAATCTGCTGTCAGTCAAAAACACAATGTCCAATCTCTCCCAAACGTCTCAGGTGTGATGAGACTCGAGCTTGGAAGTGTTTGTTATGCCATTTGTACATAATGGTTAGAGCGCCACCTAGTGGAACGACTAACTAATCATAAATGAATGAGTTGAAATGTTAGCTGGTGGTTAAATGCATGAATTCCATCAATGTGACATCACATCGGACGTGCTGGTTTTAGGTGTTGGGCGTGGCTCGACGCGCCGGGGGTGCGAGGGCCCTCATAACGCTGCTTGCAGCTTTAATTATTATTATTATTATTATTCACCCCAAACAAGGGCCTTTTTGAGGGCCTAAACATGCTCAAAAACTCATGAAATTTTGCACACATGCCAGGTCTGGTGAAAAATTTTGTATTTTAATGGTTTTACATATGAGCACTGGGAAATGGCTCTACAGCGCCACCTATGCCTTGTTAAATGCAGCCCTACGACCACATCGTTTGAGCTACATGTATGAAATTTGGCACACATGTGTATCATGCCAAGACGAACAAAAAAGTCTGTGGGCCCATTGACGCAAACCCAACAGGAAGTCCGCCATTTGGAAGAGAAGGTGACATTTTGGCTCTAATTTTGCCATTTCCATGCCTCGAACTTTTGCGAACTCCTCCTTGGGGTTTCATTTCATAACCTTCAAATTTGGACAGTGTCAACTACACCCTTGTGCCATGTTAAATTGCGGAGCTTTTGAGTTTTCACAATACTATGAGGCCGTGGCGCCATGGCGAATTTCGATGACTCGCCATGAAAATCTTATTGCCTCTCATTTTGTCATACATTTTCTGACCTTGACCAAAGTGAACACATATGATAAGGCTCCACCCCTGAACATATTTCAACTGCCATATTTGACACCAGGGACAGTGCCACCTAGTGGGAACAGGAAATGTCATGTTTTACACTTTGGGGTACAGTATAGTGATGGGTGACATCTGCAGCCTCAAATTTCTCCAGGAAAGCCTTAAGGAGTTGGTCTTGGGTTACAGTGAAAACTGTGACTTTTCACGCAAGGGTGTGACCCCAGCAGCATGACGAACTTTGATGTCACGCCATGAAGAAACAAATTAGTATAACTCAATGAAATCCAGTCTGATCAGTACCAGACTTTACAGGCATGATGTCAGACCCGCCCTGAACAGATTGATGTGCCCATTGTCGGAAATACGGACAGCGCCACCTAGTGGCAACAGGAAATGTCATGGCTTTAACTTTGTTGTACTGATTTTCACAGGTTGATCGTGGCCACCTCAAAAGCGGTGAATATCACCATCAGTCCCTCGTGATGCTTCAGTGCAAAAATTGTGACTTTAAACTGAACGGCGCACCCTGGTGGCAACGCGGTTCATCATGAAAGATGAAGTGGCTTTTGAGGGGCTTGGAAAGTTTATAGAGGCTTGAAATTTGGCACACACCTCCAAATGGATGAAGGCATTGTTGTCATGTAACCATTTTCCTTGAATAGCGCAAAATGGCTCCACAGCGCCCCCTACAATATTTCAAAACATCAGCCCCTGCTCTGTGTTTCATCTATGAGTCTGACACTTGGTAAGCTTGTGTAAGACATCAAGATGTACAAAAAAGTCTCTTGGAGCAATATCCCAAATCCAACAGGAAGTCAGCCATTTTAAAATTAATGTGCAATTTTGGCAACATTTTCCCCTCTTTTCAGGCATCGTTCTTTGACGAACTCCTCCAAGGGATTTCATCATATTGCACTATTCTTCAGTGTGTGGAATCCAAAGACCTTTGTGTTGTTAAATTGCGAAGCTTTTTACGTTCAGGGAAACGGGGTGGTTATGGCGGCACGTAGACTCTCAATCACTCGCCAAAACGCAGTAATCTGCTGTTACTCAAAAACACAATGTCCAATCTCGCCCAAAGGTCGCAGGCATAATGAGACTCGAGTTCGGAAATGTTTGTTATGCCATTTGTACATAATGGTTAGAGTGCCACCTAGTGGAACGACTAGCTAATCATGAATGAATGAGTTGAAATGTTAGCTGGTGGTTAAATGCATGAATTCCATCAATGTGACATCGATCGGACGTGCTGGTTTTAGGTGTTGGGCGTGGCTCGACGCGCCGGGGGTGCGAGGGCCCTCATAACGCTGCTTGCAGCTTTAATTATGAATATAATTGTTATTATTATTATGCCAGAAATTATCTATAGAGACCAAAGTCATTTTTGTAGCACACGACAAACTTTTTTCTGCTGTGAAGTGAAAATTTTAACATAGAAGTTTATGACAAGTTTGAATTTGAATTTATTTATTTAAAAGGGACAGTGCAGTTTAACATAGTTCAAGTGCAAGACATGAGACTGATGTACTGCACATAGGTTTATAGCTACTGCTAATTTTCAACAATTGTCCCTTGTTGGGCTTACAATCTAAATAAATACATATTACAATAAAACATACAACATACAGTGACCGGCTGTTGTAGCCGACACAGTAAAGGGACTGGGTACATCACTGCGGGATTCCATTTTCAGCACCTGGAGGTTGCCTTTCCATGTAAAACATTCTTGTAAACTAGTATCAGCACAGTGTTATCCATATGAAGAACCCGTGTCACCTGTTAAAGCCAACTTGAGAGCGTGCAGTGATGTTACAGCGTCCCAGCATCAAGTCGGTTTAATTAAATTAACAAATTACTTTTAAAATTCTGTTTAAAGCTCCTTTGGTGGAAAGTGAAGGGAAGTGAGGTGTGTGGATCAAATTGTTTTTGCTGCTAAGACTTTAATCTGATTCTTATTTCAGTTTTTTCTTGTCTCTCAGTCTCCAGGATCTCAAGACAGGATGTCTGTCACTGTGTCCAAGGCTGATGGGGTCACTGTACTCACTCTGACCACTGACCCCCAAAGTCCTTGGCCTCCTCTGTGTCAGATATTCAAGAACCTTTGCTACAGTCCAGTGTGCTGCACTGTGTCTCAGCACCTGAGAAGTCTCAACAGAGCTTCTCAGACAGTGCTGGGGGTGAGCTACAACCATCTACACATCACATTTTATATTATGCCTATTTTTTAATTTGTAGTTTTTTCTTAAAGTGCACAATGTTCACTGTTCATACTGTACTTCATTTTTCACAGACGCTGCAGATAATGATCGGGCTTCTCAACATTGGATTGGGACTTATACTCTATAGCACTTGGAACTCCCTTTACTTAAACTACTTAGGCTTTCCATTTTGGTTGGGTGCATTGGTAAGTAAATAATGATGGAGATATAGATATATATAGATATATATATCTATAATCTATAGATATATAGATATATATAGATATATCTATATATATATATATATAGATATAGATATATCTATATATATATATCTATATATATATATATATAGATATAGATATATCTATATAGATATATAGATATATCTATATATCTATATATATATATATATATATATATATATAGATATATATACACATTGTCTAATAAGCAGCACAGTGTTTGTTATTTTTGCCTGATAGCAACAAGGTTCTGGACTGGGTGTCAGTTGTGTGCGAGTTATTTCTGGGTGATCCGGTTTCCTCCACAGCCCAAAGATGTGTTTCATGTTAACTTGTAATTCTAAATTGTCCTTAGGAGTGGAAATGAGAGTGTGTGGTTGTCTGTTTGTCATAAATGGGTGACCTGTGTTGCTCCCTTGTTAGTGAGATTTGGTTACGAAAAAAAGATGACCAGATTTGTTTTTCCATTTCACATCAGGTCATACTGGATACACAAGATGAGAAATGAAATGCCAACAAAGTGCCATGTAAACCAAACCTGTCACAGTAATGGAATAGGAATCAACTGAGTAATCTTTACGAGAAGATCATTTTGGGGGTCAAACATATCTTTCCACAGTTAAATATGTGACAGAAAGCTTAATTGCCAAGTTTTGTCCAAGATCTTTTTAAGTGTGATGACACCAGTGCACATTTACAAACACAGATTCATAGTTTTGCTAGGTTACATTAAAAATTAGCTATAGTTCAAAATAGCAGTTCACACAAACAAACAATTGCTCTCTCATGGTGAAAAGTTTTATTTACAACATATCCTGCAAGAAGAGGGGATAAAATGTCCATAAAGACCCCTCTGTTTTCTCTGTTGCACTCAGTAAAAAGATGGACGTGAACTTTATTTATGTATTTATTTATTTTGTCTTTTGTCTAGTTCATCATCTTCGGTATTATGTGCATTTTGTCTGAGAAGTATCCAAGTCCATGTTTGGTGAGTATTTCAGCTGTAAAACATTTTCATATGATCTCTAAAGGACTTTTTGTTGTCATGTCTTATTCTTATTTGCATTCATGATAAATATACTAAACATGTACAGTATGTCCTACAGCATACACACACTTGCATAAATACTGGAGGGAAGTTTGCGGAGAGAGGGCTTAACACCCCTCTAGTCTACATATAATTGCTAAATTATTTTTAGCAAATAAAATACTTTGATAAAAATGATTTCCCACTCCTGACCCCACCTCCAACTTTTCGCACTGCATCTTGAAACAGTTTATATTACAAACAACAATCAGGATGTTACATCCTCATCATGGAAAGATTGTCCACTGGCCTGTAGGTGTGATTAGTCCTGACCGGATGAGGTAGCTCTTCTGTGTTGTGCCATCCGGCGCAACACAGAAGAGCGGCACATGTTCAGGGTTTTAAAAGCCACAGAGACACGGTGTTTAGAAAAAATGAGTCTTAATTGTTCCGATGCTCATGACACATACAGGATCACAAAGGGTTTTCACTTAGGCAGCACTTGTCCTTCTCTCCTGGATCAGTTGGAGCTTTCTTTAGGAGCCTTCCCAGCTTTGACAAACATCCAGCTGGGATAACCACATTTACTCAGGGCCTTCTTGATGTGATGTTCTTCTGCTTCCCTGACCGCTTTGTCTGTGGGGATGGTGTTCATTCTGTGTTGTAGCGCACTGGTAACACCCAGATTGTGCTCCACTGGATGGTGAGAGTCAAACCTTAAATACTGATCTGTATGCGTGGTTTTACGGTACACATCAACATTTAAATGTCTCTCGTTACTGATGGAAATCTTACAGTCTAAGAAGGCTAACCTGCAACTTTTCATATTCAATGGTACTCATGGCCACTGATCAATGGTCTTTGATCAGTAGTTGTAGATCAGAGGTCATGACAATTTGCATACTAATGGTCAAGAAACTGACCTCACAGCCCATTGTTCATCAGTGGTGCTAGTTTCAGTAAGTATGCAAATGAGACTGAAGAGGATGGATGAGTGACCAAACGTTTCTCCCACTGAACCAGCTTTCTGGGATTTCCTTGCCTGGATGATTGAGCATTCATGAAGACAACAGTCACAATAGATTTCCTGAGAGATTACACTGAATAGGGGATGTGATCCAGAACTCGTTCTGTTTCTATATTTCATTATGTCAAGAAGAATAAAGGAAGAGGAAAATGAAAAAGAGGCAGATTAGCTGGCTAAGGTTAAAAAACTGCTGCCTAAGTTTAAACGTAACTTCCGTAAAATTATAATTCACGTTGAAGAAGCTCAAATTTTTAGAAATCTGGCCAAATTAGTGAACCCCCCTCCACAAATGTGATTATCTAGACTTGGGACCAGGAAGCAGAGTTGCAGTTTTATTATGTGTCTCTGCAGCTTCTCTCCTCCTGTCACCCCCCTTAAAATGAAAAATCCCATCCTCTGAGAGACTGTGTCAGCTGCCAGACAAAAAAACAAAACAATCAAAAAACATTAGAAAAAAAAATCACAAAGAATAACAGCAAAGTCCACAACTATCCACAACTGCACCAAAGCGTTTTGAAAGCGCTCTCGAAATCGCATATATTTCCAAACAGAGCTGTCCCATTGCAGTGTGGATGTTTGAAAACGCAGACTTTCTAAAACGATGATGCATTTTAGTCATGTGATGCAGTCATGTGACCAATTAAACAAAGATAGCGGAGTGCATTATACAGCAGTTGTTTTGATTGCTGTATAAATTTTGACAGCCCTAAAAAAAGATTAACATCAGTTTGTACGTGCTCCAGATAGCTTTTAAGTTCTTTAATTCTCACTCGCTTTTGCGCAGGACTGGAGCGTAAGCGTTTTGGGCCGTTTCAATGTAGATGCACAATTCTGTGAAAATGACTGAAAGCGCTAGTGTGGACGCGGAGAGTTTTCAGATGAAAACGCCATTTTCAAATCTATCCGGGCTAGTGTGGATGTAGCCTAAGGGGAGACAATGCTAGGGACACAGACATGAGACAAGGGACCGTCAAAGTAAAAAGACATGAACACAAGGGAGCACAGTGAACACCTAAACACTGGAAGAAAATAACAAAAAAATCAGAAAACTAAAAATTGATAAACACAAAACATAAACATGGAGTCACCAGATTCCGGACCATGACATCTACGACAGAGATTCCAAATCTGAAGAATCATCAGAATCAGATACTTCATTAATCTGAAGTGAAGAATAACATTAACAAACCAAAAACAGAAACCCCAAACTTAACATGAAAATAACAACCATCATATCGTAAAGCAGCAACTAGACAGAAACCAGCGTTTAGATTAATGAAGAATCCAGGCATGACTATGAAAACATGTGTACTCACAGAGGCTATGATACTTTAGTCTAAGAATGCACTAAGTGTCATTTATGGTTTGGATATTTTCTTGTACATTAACTGGTCATTTTTGTTTTTCAGGTCATCCTTACCGTGATTCTGAATCTGGCTGGAGTTGCTTTTGCCATTACAGCCATTGCACTGTACAGCATTAATTTAGGAGACATTCGTTCTTGGTGGAACTGTTATGAATACTACAATGGCTACAATGGCTACAATGGTTACAATGGTTACAATGGCTACAATGATTACGGGTATGGCAGGGAAACAATAAGGCCTCCATCTTTGGAGGAAAAACTCCTTCAGGAGAAATGCTTGGAGGGCCAAGCAGTGCTGGTGGTAAGTTAGGGAAAGCAGAAAGAAAAATGGCACATATACACTATATGATACTATCTTATATACTGCAGTATATAACATTTTGAGACTTTAGATGAAACGCTGTTGTTTGTATCCCATCAGATGCTCCTGAGAAGCATCAGTGCTGTGATGATCACCTTGTCTGTTCTGGAGCTCTGTGTTGTGATAAGCTCTGCTGTCCTGGGAATCAAGGCTCTGAGGAACAAAGAAAAAGGACAAAACAAGGTAGATAATGGACAACAAAAAGGTTCAAACACATTCTGATAAACATGTTAAATAGTAGAAGATGTTGGCTGAACACATGAAGTGTTCTTGCAGGAATTCTGTTTGTTTTGTCTGAATATCAGTGAAACCAGGTAACAGTGAGTCTGTGCAGTGTTCTCATGCTCTCTACCAGTTTGAGTGAGTCAGTTAAAGTTTATATCTGATGTACAGACAGAGAGCAGAATGACAACATAAAACAAAACAACAGCCCATCATGACTTTAAGACATGAAGCTCAGTCAGTCCAGAATATTTGTGGAACTTCAAAATCTTTGTAGAAACTGGCTCCCACGTGGACCGGCCCAGGACAGCAAGTCCAGAGTTCAGGCTGCAGATTTTAGGGAGAGACTGTGTGAATCAGAGCTTCATGGTGGAACTGCTGCAGAGAGAGAGAGAGAGAGCCATGAGGAAGAAGAGCTGTTGGGACTAATAAAAAAATAGACCAGAGGAAGTTTGAACAGCTGTGCCCAACTTTCTGTTAGTGTGGACAACAACAGCTTACCACAGTTTGTTTTAATAACAATAAAATAAATTGTAATTGCACTTTATTTTTAATGCTGACTTACATTAAATATTTCATTAAACATTGATTCCTTTTTGTATTCCTGCATGAAATTGTCATCAAAGTGTGCGCAGTCATGGTTGTTTGATTGGAGGGAGTCGACACTTCACAAATATTTTTTTCTCTTTTAGAGCACTGATGACCCAGAGCTCCACAAACCTCTGCTGGAGGAAGTCACTGCACAGCCTGTGGCATAAACATCTTGGCTCTGTGATTGGAAATGTCTGCGATTTACACACATTCTTACTAACAGCTAACTGATAATATACAAATTATGACTGTGTGTTAATGTAGTGACATATATCTTATATTTAGTTAGATCCCAGCACCGGGTTGGTAAAAAGTGATTGATAAACAACAAAATTATTGTTATAAGTCAGAGTCCTGAGCTCAGACGCTGTGCAATAACCTGAAGTTTATTCAGTCAAAATACAAACTGGTAACTCTTTTCTTTTCTTTCTTTTTTAATGTGTAAACAGGGAATGTCAGGTGGAGGTTTTTACTTTTAAATGAGGTTTGAAATGTTAAGAAACTCAAGAATTTACTTTTCCCAGCCTGTGCTGTAAATGCTTTCGCTTCAGTCGCACCTAACCTCTGGAACAACCTCCTTCATGCTATTCACGCATCTGACTCAATCCAGACCTTCAAGGCTCGATTGAAATCCCACCTTTTTAGTTTAGACTTCCCAGCTTCCTAAAGCATGCCTTTTAAGTGTACTTCCTTGCCCTCCCCATTTTCCTCTGTTTTGCTTATATTGTTTTATCAGTTTTATTTTTAAGTCTTACTTGCTTATCTGCATACTTGTATACTTGGTTAATCAATGCCTCCCACTTGCTAGCGTATCTGCTTTTGTATTTTGCTACTGTTTTAATGGATTTTGTGAAGCACTTTGGTGTATCTCTGGTTTTAAATGTGCTATACAAATAAAGTTGTATTGTATTGTATTTCTTGGCATGTTCAATAAAACATGAAAGGTTCAGCTGTTGTGCGTTGTGTGTTTATTCAGATTTCGTAATCGTGAATCAGATGGAGACCAAACCACATTCTCACTTCTGCCAAATACGAGGAAGAACTAATTGTAACAGGTCTGCATTTAGTTCCTGGTTTCTGTTTTCCAAACTGCACAGCAAGCAACCAGTCTGAGTTTAGGTTTAGTTTAGGACTTTTTTATTAAAAGTTACATGCTGTGTTTAAAGTTCAAACTCATTAGAAGATTCATGGAAACATACAATGTCAGTCAACTGAGATAGTGAGAGGTTCATATTCAGTGGATAGAAACCATTTAAATTTCACTCACATAATTATTTTAATATTTAAATAGTTAACAGCAAAAACTGTGAAATGGAAAAAGCAGGAATGATTAGGTGGATCTCTGATTCTATGCATCAGCTGTGACTGTCCTGCTCACTGTCTGCTCAGTTTAAAACACCACACTTAGTCAGTCTGTGCAGTAGTCGCAGTAGTTAGAGCAGTGGTCACTGCTGTTGTTCATGGTTTGAATGTGTCAGCACCTTTTCATGCACTTTACCCATGCTGTTTTTCACTTTCAGAGTACTGATGATCGACAGCGCTACAAAGACCTGCTGGAGAAAGTCACTGCACAGCTTATAGCCTAAATGTGTTGCCTCTGTCCTTTAACATCACTGAGTTATACAAAGTTTTCTTCTTGAAGTGCTGCTTAAAGACTGCATTCCTGCTGTGTGCTTGTATTTTTCAAACCTTGCATTTACTGATTCTGACACAGTCAGTTTTCCACCATTGTTGGTGTTCTTCTTTATTGCTACCAGTGAGGGTTTTTTTTGTTTGTTTATTAAAAATAATTTAATTTTGGAACATGTAGAACAAAAATGATGCCATCTATAGCTGTTACATGGCGTTATTGTTTGTAAGTATACTGGATAAGTGGTTAAGAAGGAAGAAAACTGAAGTTTGGATTTGATGCTTTTGCACAATTTCTCCACCAAGCAGCACGGATATTCATCCTTTCACTCATCTTAAGTGTGATCAGGGGAATTTAGAAATCAGAACCAAAAAGAAGGTAGGAACGGGTAGAAGACACGGATCTGTGTGGAACTGCCCTAAAATAAAATAAAAAACCCTCTATATCACATTCAAAAACTTTTAATGAATTCGTTTCAGTTTATAAAACTATCGTCCAAAACAAAATTATGTTTAAACTCTTCTGAAGCATATTGTGCACAATATTCAGGTTAAATCTTCTGATTTCCTGCCCCTTAAAACAATTTCCCTCAATCAATCAATCAACCTCCCACTTTCACATGGACTGTGGACCACATTTAGACAAGTCCAACTCCAAACATTCCTCCTACATGTAGCTGCCAAGTGGGAGGAGGCACTTCTGCAGCGAAATTGAATAATCTCTGGAACAATTTCAAGGAATCGAAATCCTCAAGTGAAAAAATAAAGTGGTTATATGGAATTTAATCTGCCCTATCCTTGGTTACTGACATGTAGCTCAGACTGGAGCGTGGCGCTGGGCAGAATACCGAGAGCCAGACCTAAAGGGTACACTACGAACCAAGCTCAACACAGCCGGCTTTCTTTGGCTCAGCTGGCTCACTATAGGGAAAAAGGGCTGGTTGGAAGCGCGACCCTCTGCTCCAGGATCCGTTCACGGTCACATAAAAAGGGGCGTTTTATGGGTCATGTGACTCCTCTTCCACATACTCAATTCAGAGGCGTAAAATAATAAAATGGAGATTACAAAACCTGTCTGTACATAACATAAATGATAAAGATCACTTTCACACAAAGTTGTTTCCGTTCTCTGTTGCTGATATAAAAGTGGGCCCATGGATCCAATGACATCCTCCTACTGGAGGATAAATGAATACAGAAAGAACTATTAACTGACTAATAAACAAGCAACATGTGAATATGAAACGATTTAATAAACATTTGGAAGCATGAATTTCATTTGTGTTGGACAGATTTATTTCTAAACAATATCTAAATAAACAGATATTGTTTATTTCTAAACAATATTGCCACATACTTTTCTCCAGCTAACATCCTGCCCTGACTTTTTATGCTCACTTTTAATCAGTGTTTACTCTGTGTTAAGCAAAGGGTAAAGGTCTTTGTATGCTCTGAATGGGAGGAGGCACTTTTGCTAAGAGGTTTGTTTGTACTTCGTGCTTCCTCTAAAGGCTTGTTTCCCGACTTCGCAGCCAATATTCAGACTGATTTTTTTCTCAAGAGGATTTGTTTACGTTTTTCTTCTTCTCAGAGAGGTACTTTCAAATGATTCAGTTTATACAGCCTAATTAAATATGAGATATTCATTATGTAACTACAGATTAAGCGATTTAGTACCATGATGTCCATTTTATGATGAATATTCTACGCTTATGCTAAAGTGATTTGCAGAAAGATATGTGAGAAAATAAAAGGTAAAGGTGAAAAGTTTATTTTAAATGTACATGAACCTTGGGTATGACAAATAAATTACATGACAAATGAACTTTCATATTTTTTGGAATGCACTTACATATTAAGCCAGCATAATAAGCTGTAGCTCTTTTGTACACATCTGTTCAAATCTCCATATTTTGTCTCCTTTTCTGTCTTCAGCTATTTATTTGTACTATTTGTATTTATATGTTCTATTACTATTGTATATATTAATCAGCATCTGTGGGTAGACAGCAAAGAAAGAATTTCATTGCACAAAGAAATGCCTTTTCTCTTGTGACACATGACAATAAACACTTTGAATCTTGAGATACACTAGTATACATCATTTGTATTTGCTTTGAGTTTCCTCATGTTTTTGCACTTTGAACACATGTCCAGATAAAATTGACTGTTTTATGTTATTCAGCCTTTACTTCATTCACTCTGACAGCAAAAGGTCACTTTAGATTGCTTCACTTGCTGCAGTAAATACAGTGAGTTAAACCTCAGGATGAATCCAGTTTGGAATGGTATTTGTTTGATTCTTGGAAAACAGAATTCACCTAATTATGAGCTATAACAGTTTATTACTGCTCTGTAGCCTCACCTTGGACATTTTGGAAGCTATCACAACATTCAACTGGATATGAAAATATGTTAATGATCCAGTGATTGAGACCCAGAGATGGGCAGTAATGCGTAATCCGATTACTTTTTTCAAGTAATGAGTAAAGTAAGGGATTACTATTGCTAAAAAGGTAATTAGATTACTGTTACTTTCCCGCAAGCATGCTGCGTTACTGCATTACTAAAACCGTGAACTTTTTTGCGAGAGTGTCTCATGACAATGACGTAAGCGAGTGCAACATTCATGGCAACAGCTGTGTGCAGATCAACAATGCGGGAGAGAGTATGAGCGTGCAGCATTTAAAGCGTGGAAGTACTGACCTTAGTTTGAGTTTGATTCTGTAAAGAATGACGAAAACGTTAGCGTCCGCTGTTCACTGCATGGGAAGAAAACTTCTTTTTACAGTGGAAAAAAAAAGCCCTCTGAATCTCAGCTAAAATGTCACATAAACCATTTCTACAACCACCAAACACACTGAAAACAAGCCATGGTTAAACAAGCAGTTATGTAGATGCGCAGAAGACCGCTAAACAAACCAAATGGAACAAGAACTTCTTCAAACTTCATGTAACCGGCTAAAGACAGGCTGGTTAGCTTCCAGAGCTATTACTGACTCCAAACACCAAGTTTCACCACATTCTGACCAAAATTCACTGAATGAGCCGCAAAAGAAGACCCCAAAAACACATAGCAGCGCAGATGCGCTACTGATTACTTTTTTCAAGTAGCTTGACCAACACTGTTGAGACCTATGAAGTCAACATCTGGGTGAGCAAATGTAACCTAAACAACAAAGGTTGCATTTATTTGAATTGTTGAAACAATGTGGAAGTAACTACACACTGGATAATTCTGGATGGAAAAATGGAGAAATGAGGAATAAATACAGAAATGCAGGAATAAGATCATATTAATTACTTAGTAGCTTGGTTTGTTAATGCATGTGTATATATGACAGCAGCTTTTCTGTGTGAAGTTTGCATGTTCCTTGTCTGTGTGAGTTCTCTCTCTGGCTTCCTCTCACAGTCAAAAGACTGTGGTGTTGGCTTAGCTTAGACTGTTAGTTAGATGAACCTAACCCTCGATGTGAAAGGATGATTGGGTCCAGAATTTCATTTTAATTTCATGCATTCTGTTCTGTCTTTCAGTCTACAGACAGGATGTCTGTCACTGTGTCCAAGGCTGATGGGGTCACTGTATTCACCTTGACCTCTGACCCTGATAGCTCTTGGCCTCCTCTGTGCCAGATCTTCAAGAGCCTTTGCTACAGCCCAGTGTGCTGCACTGTGTCTCAGCGCCTGAGGAGCCTCAACAGAACTTCTCAGACAGTGCTGGGGGTGAGCTACAACATTCAAAGATAGAAGATAGATCAAAGATAGAACAGATAGTTTCCATATAATTACTAATACATTAATATACGTATTAGATTTTTTTCAGAACTCTAAACCTAAACTTTGAGTTAATCATTTCTGCTGATGAAATAATTAGTGATTTTTTTTCATATTGCTGTCACTCATCATGCATGTAATCGCTTCAGGTGTTTATTTAGAAAAGCAACAAGGCAAAGTGGTCCACTGTACAGCATCACTGCACCACAGATGTTTATCACCAATACTGTCCTTCCTTTTTCACAGACTCTGCAGATTATGATTGGACTGCGCTGTTGGAAAGGTACTATGCAAGTAATCCTAGTGGAAGGGGTTACATAAAAAGGATGAGGGACCTGTGGAATCTTCAATATCAGGGATCCAGACTGACAGCAAAACAAGTAGCGGGGATGTACACCAGCTGAGAATGGGCCTGAAACATTTCTTACAAGACTAACACAGTTGTAGCTGCCGAAAAATTGCAAAGTCAGTTTTGTTGTGACAGAATGTGAAAAGGTAAAGTTGTATTGTATGTAGGTTATATTTAGAGATATTTTTTTTGGTTGTACATCAAGTGATATGTTTCCTATTTCAGCTCATCCTCACTGTGACTCTAAATGTTGCCGGGGTTGCTTTTGCAATCACAGCCATTGTGCTCTACAGCATCCATTTAGCAAACATATACCTGTGGTGGGGATCGCAGTGTGATAATGACTACAATCCATACTGGTACCGGATGCGTACAACAACCGCAGTTGTTCCATCTCCTGAGGAGATGATCATTAAGGAAAGATGCTTAGAGGGCCAAGCAGTGGTGAAGGTAAGTTTGAAAAAGGCCAACAGTTAAAAGGTTTTTTTTCCAACTGTTGGTTGGACAAAACAAGCAGGGAGTCATTCGTTATAGCAAAGAAGATGAATTTGAACTTAATAACCAAATGAACTATTTGGTTGGACCAAATAAGCAAACAAAAAACGTGTAAATATGACATCTAAGAAGACAATTTAAATCATGAAGAACAAATTCTTCATTAAATCGATACAAAGATAAACTATTTTCAGAAGTTTTTGAGGTGACATTGTTGTTTTGAAATGCAGCATTGATGTTTGTCTCACCAGATGCTCTTGAGAAGCATCAGTGTTGTCCTGATTGTCCTGTCAGTCCTCGAGCTCTGCATCACCATCGGCTCTTCCATCCTGGGGATCAAATCTCTGAGGAGGAAGGACAAGGGAAAAAATGAGGTACAAGATATATAGTATGAACTAACACAGTCTGACAAACATCTTAATTAATCTGTAAATGTTGAGTAGACAGTAGTTTTATATGAGTTCTTAAAAGATTACTTTTAAGAATGTGTCATAGTTTTGATTCTGTCTTCATGTAATGAGTAGTGGTGTCCAAACATTTGTCTGGTAACATAAAGGTTTTCTTTTCTTTTCTTTTTTTTCTTTTCTTCTCAAATCGTCAATTTAAATCTCTCTCTCTTTTTTTTTCTTGAAAATGTTGTGTTTCCCCTTTGTGTTATATACATCCAACTCTGACGGTGGATGTTCAATTCAATTCAATTCAACTTTATTTATGTAGCGCCAAATCACAACAAAAGTCGCCTCGAAGCGCTTCATAGGTACAGAGAAAAACCCAACAATCATATGACCCCCTATGAGCAAGCACTTTGGCGACAGTGGGAAGGAAAAACTCCCTTTTAACAGGAAGAAACCTCCGACAGAACCAGGCTCAGGGAGGGGCGGCCATCTGCTGGTTGGGGTGAGAGAAGGAAGACAGGATAAAGACATGCTGTGGAAGAGAGACAGAGGTTAATAACAGATATGATTCAATGCAGAGAGGTCTGTTAACACATAGTGAGTGAGAAAGGTGACTGGAAAGGAAAAACTCAATGCATCATGGGAATCCCACGGCAGCCTACGTCTATTGCAGCATAACTAAGGGAGGATTCAGGGTCACCTGGTCCAGCCCTAACTATATGCTTTAGCAAAAAGGAAAGTTTTAAGTCTAATCTTAAAAGTAGAGATAGTGTCTGTCTCCATGTCCCCATGTTCATATTAGACATGGTTTTAAAACAAATCTCATAATTTCAAACAGAGATTCATATAATGTTTGCTGTTGTTAAAGTAATCCCTGTTGGTCAATAGGTCTGCAAACGGCTCTAAACCTTTTGTTTCATACAGTTTATTTTTCAACTCTTGGCTATTTGTAATGTCATGGAGAGGATACCCTTAGTGACCTAAGTTGTCCCAGGAAAACAGCTTAGTCTAAGAACACTGGACCCACCCACATGCTGTTCAAATCGTCTGCTTATAACAGGCATTCAATTGAATTTAACTTAACTGAGTTCAATTCAGTCAATCAGATTCAATTAAATCAAATTAAATTTGTCTTTAATGATAAGAGGCTAAAACAGCCGGTTCAGACAGGGAATGAACTCAGGGACTGCACCGTGGCTCAGTATAACAGAAAGAAGGATGCTTTTGAACTTTTGTTGATGCAAAGTCTGACAGTGTTGAGGCTCATAATTTACCCGAAAAGAAAAGAGCGGTTACAGAAGCGCAGACTAAAACTCCCCGCACGAAGCACAAAAGCACAGTTCATTCAGTTTTGTGTAATCGTCAGCACATTTCACGTACTTTCCCATTTCTTTCTTCTTCTTGTAGAGCACTGATGACTCAGAGTTGACCAAACCACTGCTGGAGGAAGTCACTGCACAGGCTGTAGCCTAAATGTCTTTGTTCTATCAGTTACCAGGAATCATGTTCCTTTATGACCTACAACTAACTTGATGTCTTGATGATTTATAATAATTAAGACTTTGTCTTCCTAAGTGCTTCTTGAAAGGAAGACATTATACTAAATTGAATCGATTGATAATTTCATTGTTGTGCTAATGATTAAAATTTAAGTTGAGAAAAGTGCCTTAAACTCAATTATGTTTGTTGGTAAAAATGTGTTTATTCTTGTGAAATATGGGGTTATTTTCTTTGCCATTCCACAATGTATGATGACAATATTAAAAAAGTTAGAAAAGAATAAAAATAAAGATAAATACTGACACATACAGTTAAAACCAGATATTACACTTTAAAAACAACAAAAAATTCTTACCATTAAACATCAAATCAGAGTAAACCTTTCTTTTAGATCAATAAATAGTAACATTTTTTGTAGGCTATTTGTGAAATGTCAGAGTAAAGAGAGAACTGTTACGTATTTTTATGGCTTTTATTAAAGTCAGAAGCATACATACACTTCCTTAGTATTTGGTAGAATTGCCCCGACACTGTTTCACTTGGGCCAAATGTTTCAGGTATCCTTCCACCAGCTTTCTACAGTAGTTGATGGGCATCACGGACCAGTCCTCTTGACAGAACTGGTGTACCTGGGTCAGGCTTGCAGGCCTTCTTGCTCCCACTCACCTTTTAGTGCCACCCACATGTTTTCTATCAGATTGAGATCAGGCCTTTGTGATTGAGATCACTCCAATACCTTGACTTTGTTGTATTTAAGCCACTTTGTAAATAATTTGGAGGAATGCTTGGGTCATTGATCATTTGGAAGAGCCATTTGGGCCCAAGCTTCAATTTCCTGGCTGATGCCTTCAGATGCTGCTTCAATATATCCACATAATTTTCTTTTCTCATGATGTCATCTATTTTGTGAAGTGCATCAGTCCCTCCTGCGGTAAAACAGCCCCACAACATGATGCTGTTACCCCCATACTTCACAGTTGGGATGGTGTTCTGAGGCTTCAAAGCTTCCACCTTTTTCCTCCAAATATACGGTTTATCATGGCCCAACAGTTCAGTTGTTTCGTCAGACCACACGACATGTCTCCAGAAATAGAGATTTTTGTCCCCATGTGCAGTTGTAAACTGTAGTCCAGCTTATTGAGGTTTTAAAGTAATGGCTTTCTCCTCCAGAGTACCCTGTGAGGTCATGGTGCTACAGGACTCATTTTTACTGTGAATAGTCACACTGTCTTACCAGCATCTTCACAAGATCTTATGCTGTTGTCCTTGTTGGTTGATTTACACATTTTACACCAAAAAACATTCCTCTCTGGGGATCTGTCTCCTTCCTGAGCGGCATGATGGTTGCACATCCCCATGTTTTTTATACTTGCATATTGTTGTCTGAATGTGGGACCTTCAGGCATCTGGAAATTGCACCTAAGGATGAGCCACACTTGTGTAGGTCCACAATTCTTTTCCTGATGCCTTCATTGATTTCTTTTGCTTTTCTCATGATGTCAAAGAAAGAGGCCCTCCTCCTCCTCCTCCTCCTTCATATTGTTTATTGGCAGTTGGCAAACAACAAATTGGTGCATTACCGCCACCAACTAATGTGGAGTGTAGAAAGAGTCTCTGTGTTTGGGGTGTGCCTTTATTAGCATTCACAGGTGTGCCACCAATTAACTCAAATGGACTCAATTAACCTATAAGAAGCTTCTTAGGCTCAGCATAAAATCGTATGAAGGTTTCTTTTTGTTTAAAGACACAATAAACTTAGTGTATGTATACTTCTGACTTTGATGAAAGTGTTTCACAAATACAAAAAATATGTTAATATTTATTGATCTAAAACCAAAAAGTTTACTCTGATTTGATGTTTGACGAAAAAGAGAAAAAAAGGTATTCGTGTCTTTTTGTATGTAAATATCTGGTTTTAACTGTATGTGTTTTATCGCACGTGTGTCTTCTTATGTATCTGTGTAGGCTACTTTAAATGTAGTTTATAACACTGAAACTCATTTGTGCTGATTTCAAAGCTAAAGATTTATTCACTGACCAAACACATTATAATAACATCTTAGTTGATGACTCAGTCTACTTTGTCTCCTCCCTGTTTTGGAACAGCCCAGGAGCGGCTGCACTTCCTCCAAGTCCTGAGGAAGAATAAACTGGACCAGAAGATGCTGCTCCCACACCTCCAGACTCACCGTTCAGACAGCTCTGACGGTGGTGATGGCTGTAGCTCAGGAGGCAGAGCAGGTCGCTTACTTATCAGAAAGTTGGTGGTTCAATCTCTGGCTTTCACAGTCCGCATGCTAAATTTTCTTGGGCAAGTTGCATCCATCAGAGAATCAATTTGTGTGAATGTTTAAATAGAAAGTACTTAAGCAGCATAGAAGAAAATTAATGTAGTATGTTGTCTTAAGTGCTTTGAGTGCTTCAGGAGAGTAGAGAAGCACTATATAAGAATCAGTCCATTTGCAAATAAACACCATTTGTTTGTTTTGTATAAATTTCTCTTGTTTTCTATATTTCCGTCTTGATTGTATAAACTTGTCCTGTTTGTCATTTATTCCTGCTGTCTACTGTTTATATTTTATTCCGGCAAGGTTGGTCATTGTACAGGGAAAATGATAATAAATGGCTATTCTATTCTATCCTATTCTATTCAGTGACAACAGCAGATAATCAAAGATCCCAATCAGCCATTGATTATTGATTAGAGTTCTCGACAGCTGCACATTACAAAGTGTTCTGCAGTGAATTAGCCCCACACTTTTTCCACAGATTTTACCACACAATTTTTACTTCTCAATTACCTTTGAAAACATTTTTTAAAGGACCTCAAATGCTGATGAAATGTGCAACAGATTTCTTTATTTTTATGTATCATGGCCCAATATTGTCAAAAAAAAAGAAAAAGAAAGAAAGAAAAGCAACAACAAAGCATGTGGCATACTATCTGGAGGAAGGCACACTGAAGAGAAAAAGTAGAGATTTAGAAATACATTCAATTTGCAGTATATAAAAGTGCAAGAGAAGTGCATGATAATGTTGCAGTACAGGGTGAAAGCTATGAAGGCACATGGTTACAATTCCTCACAGCACAATTACATTCAGACTGTAGGCTTAGTGGTCCTCTAGAAGTGGTGTGTAGAGCTCTGGGTCATCAGTGCTCTAAAAAAGAAAAGATTGGTAAAGTAAAATGACACTGAATAAATCGGTTTGGCTTTTGAGCAAGTCACCAAATATTCATAAACTTCCACATAAGAACTCACACAAAACAAAAACAAAAGAAAAAACCCTAAACATATTCGGCCAACATTTTCTGCTTAAGTAACAGTTTCACCTTGAAGCGACGCTAGTCTGTTACCTTGGTTTGTCCCTTTTCTTTGCTCTTCAGACTCTTGATCCCCAAGACGACTGAGCTGATGGTGACGCAGAGCTCCAGGACTGACAGCACAATTAGCACAGCAATGATGCTTCTGTAGAGCATCTGTTGGGATACAAACAACAGTGCTCAATTTTATTGCAGTAATAAAAGGATCAGAGGCTCAGACCCTTTGACCGGAGAGTGGGCGGAGACTTCTGTACAGACGTGACTGTGATCGCAAGATCAAAAACCTATATACAGTGGTCCCTCATTTATCATGGGAGTAACGTTCTGAAAATGCTCTCAAAGTTCAAACCTTTGTAGAAAAATAATTTCAGCATTATAGAATGAAACCAAAGATCAAACACTGTTTTCAGGTCCAGAACATGAGAATAGAGAAGCTGCCAGAAAATCCAACATCAATGAATCAATGGTGTAGAAATAAAGGAAGCAAGAAGAAGTTGAGTAAAGTTTGACTTATCTGACTGTTTCTGTAAATTCTATGGTAGTGGTGCCACCATAGTGGTAATTAACTACGTTAACATCTACCTTCCTTTAGCATGTCCAGAAGTCCAAGTTTTTGTGCAATGGTTAGCATCTTCCTCTGCCTTTTGGGTGCTAGCGCAGGTTCCTTTGATGGTGCCAAACGTTTCATTGACATTGTTGTGTCAGTTGGAGAGAAAACTTACAAACATATAGTACAGCACTTCAGAGTTACACTGCTAGCGATCAAAGATTTATGTAAATTTGACGTTCTGTACAGGAGTCAAATTTTTTTTCTGAAGAGCATGCAAAATTGCACAAAAAAAATCTGCGGAAAAGTGAGACCACGAAAGGTGAACCGCGTTTTAGCGAGGGACCACTGTATACTATTATCTGATTACCAGCTGCAAATCCATAGATTTCAGAAGCAAAAACCTGTGATTATATCTACAAAACAATTTAATAATTATTCGACTTTAAACAATTATTTTCCACTTGTCAGTTAGGTAATTTAACTTGTATGTAAACTGCTGAACTAACGCTTACCTTAATTAAAGCTTTGGCCTCCAAGCATCTCTCCTGTAGTATCATCTGTTCAGGAGACGGACTTGGTGTTGTATGACGGCCATACCAGTAGTCGGGCTCCCCACAAATGTTCCACAAATATAGATTAGATACACTGATGCTATACAGCACAATGGCTGCAATGGCAAAAGCAACGGCAGTCAGATTCAGAATCACATTGACGATAACCTGAAATACAAGATGGGTCAGTTAATGTAAAATCAAATTTTCAACATTAGAAGGCTGGTTGGTTAACAGTTTTACAGTCAATCAATGCAGGAAAGCTTGCAATGGTTGGCATTAATCTTACATCTACATAGATGTGCATACATGAGACCTGGCACAAGTGTGTATATTGAAATATTATACGTCTACTTTTATATCTTCAACTTAGACAACAAAATTCAAGTCGTCCTTCTAGGATATATCTGGACTACTCACCAGACATGGACTTGGATACTTGTCAGACAAAATGCTGACGATTCCAAACATGATGAACTACACAAGACAAAAAAAAAAAAAAACCAAAGACAATAAAGTTTAATTCCTTCCCATGTGTAATTTAACTGAATGAGGAGACACATCATGTGTTTAAGGTGACAATAAGAAACAGCAGCTTATCAATAAAACCACAGAAGTAAGGGATTAAGATTTCAATTGATAAAACACATTTGATTTCATAAGATTCTCCAGCTTTGTCTTAAGCGCCAACTCTGATACTCTACATACTCTGAACTACAGGCTCAATTCTGAAGAGTTGAAATGGGTTTAAAATGTAAATGAAAATAGAATGCGATGATTGGTAAACTTCATATGCCCTTATGTATTTATTTATTTATTTTACAGTAAAACTGAGAAAATTTGCAATTACAAAAAAGAAAAGGAGAATTTTTTTTATCTGATGTTGACTACTGTGTAGCTCCCCTCTTTTAACAACAGCCCAAAACATTTGGGAACTGTAGAGAGCAGCCGATGGACTTTTGGAAGAGGAATGTTGTCCCTTTCTTTTCCGACTCAGAGGATTTTAGTTGAGGAAAAAGCTGCTTCGCTTGCTTACCAACCCTCCCATCCAAAAAGGGTAGCCGGTTTCACGTATGGTCCATAATCCAACATATCGGCTTACAAGGATTGTTCCGAGTCCAACACTGAAAAGCCCAATCATAATCTGCAGAGTCTGACAAAGAAGAAGCACAGAATTAACAACTGGTGATGTAGATGTTTAACACCAGTCATAGGATATGCTGTATACTGGAGCACTTTCTCTAAGTCTTTTTCTGTAGTGTGATAAGAAAACTCTTAAACTATCCATCCATTCTCTTCTGCTTATTCAGGGTTGTGGGGGCCTGGAGCCTATCCCAGCTGTCTGAGGGCGAGATGTAGGGTACTCCCTAGACAGATCGCCAGTCTGTCACAGGGCAAACACATCGAGACAGACAAACATTCACAACCACATACACACCTTAGAGCGATTTTAGAGTTACCAATTAACCTGACCTAACCTAACCCCACTAACCGCATGCCTTTGGACTGTGGGAGGAAGCCGAAGAGGACATCGCTAACCATTGTGCTGCCCTGTTTTAAACCACAGTGGATAACTTTTTACTTTTCTTCACTTTTAAGTCCAATAAATTTGTCAGTGAGAGAGTTAGACTCACGTGGGGTAAGGAAACATGACACTGATACAAAGCCAGTGGCATCCCTGACACATAAAATTTACCTTTACTCTGTCTTCTTGGAAGGCTTTCTGACACAGTGTTTTATCTCCTGAATGTTTAAAATGATTTGAATTACTCGACACACACACACGCGCGCGCGCACACACACACACACACACACACACGCGTAAAGGGGAGTACAAACTATATTCTGTGTTATAAAAGCTATATATAACTATATATATTCAATTCGACTTATATAGCGCCAAATCACAACAACAGTCGCCTCAAGGCGCTTTATAATGTACAGTAGATCGTACAATAATAGACACAGAGAAAAGCCCAACAATCATATGACCCCCTATGAGCAAGCACTTTGACGACAGTGGGAAGGAAAAACTCCCTTTTAACAGGAAGAAACCTCCGGCAGAACCAGGCTCAGGGAGGGGCGGGACCATCTGCTGTGATTGGTTGGGGTGAGAAAAGGAAGATAGGATAAAGACATGCTGTGGAAGAGAGAAAGAGATCAATAACAGGTATGATTTGATGCAGAGAGGTCTATTAACACATAGTGAGTGAGAAAGGTGAGAAAATGCTTTAGCAAAAAGGAAAGTTTGAAGCCTAATCTTAAAAGTAGTAATAGTGTCTGTCTCCCGAATCCAAACTGGAAGCTGGTTCCACAGAAAAGGGGCCTGAAGACTGAAGGCTCTGCCTCCCATTCTACTTTTAAATACTCTAGGAACAACAAGTTTTCGAGACCGTCAAAGCGCTTTACAATTCCACTATTAATTCACACACTGGTGGAGGCAAACTACAGGTGTAGCCACAGCTGCCCTGGGGCAGACTGACAGAAGCGAGGTATTTGAATCCTTAAAGGTTGTAGCTCACCCCCAGCACTGTCTGAGAGGTTCTGTTGAGGCTCCTCAGGCGCTGAGACACGGTGCAGCACACTGGACTGTAGCAAAGGTTCTTGAGGATCTGGCACAGAGGAGGCCAAGAGCTATCAGGGTCAGAGGTCAAGGTGAACACAGTGACCCCATCAGCCTTAGACACAGTGACAGACATCCTGCCTGTAGATCCTGGAGACTGAAAGAGAGAAGAGTACATAAAAATGAACATAGTCTGAATCACATTAAGGCCCCAGCTGTGGAGAAATGCCTGAACTCATCGAAGTATTGAAACAAAACATTCATTTAACTTCTGCAACTAACAAAATTAAAAATCCAAATCACTCGATACCTATTATCTTATATTAACTCTTATAACTCACCTTATAATGATGTCGAGCTCCATTAACAGTGACTTACACTGTCTGTTAATTATAATGAAATTTAAAAAAAAAAACTTGTATATAAATAAATAACTACATTAAGTGATGCAGTTGTGTTTGCAGTTATAACAAGATGCTATACATTTCAATATTAGATAAAGATGATGATTAACTGAATAACAGTAATGAAGATAAACACTCACAGTCACTTTATTAACCATTAAACTACTTGTTAGTGGAAATATCTAATGAAAGCACTTTAAAGTATTTAAGCATGTGGACATAAGATAAGATAAGATAGAACTTTATTAATCCCTCGGGTGGGTTCCTCTGGGAAATTCGACTTCCAGAAAAAAGCACAGCAACGACCGAAGTTACAGTTACAGAATTGTTTTTTATTTATATATATATATATATATATATATATATATATATATATATATATATATATATATATATATACACACACATACATATATATATATACATACATATATATACACACACACACACACATACAGAGACAAATATAAATAAAATATACAAAGGGGATAAATTGTCACGGCTGGCGGAGGGAGCCGTGTGGTGTGGAGGAAAAGGAGGACCCAAGATGCAGCAAACTGATGATACGAGTGATGTTTTATTTACAAAGGTGGTGGTGACAAAAACAGGCAACGAGGTATGAGTACTTTACAAACGGAAACCTAAACTGGGAGAAACTAAGTGACAAACCTGAGACCATACAAAAGGGGTGCGGGGCAGAGAGACGCAGAGACAGGAACACCATAGAACGCAGAGGTAGACGGATGAATGCAGTGATACATGGATGAACGCAGACGAGCCGACAATGAACATAGACCGACACCCACTAAATATACACACGCAAGGTAATCAGGTAATCACACACAGGAGGGAAGAACAGCTGAACCTAATACACATGAGGAGCAGAGGACAAGCTGAACACAATGACAACAGACACAGACTTTCAGAACAAAACAGGAAATCTAGAACCCGAACCGGACACAAGGGGGGAGGACACAGAATAACTAGAACAGAGGAAAATAATCACAAAACACAAAACGCTGGGTCAACGACCCAGGACCATGACATAAATAGAATAAATAGGAATAAAAAATAAAAATACAAGTGAATTGCACATTTCAAGTATTGAGTCTATTGCACTGTTGACTATTTACAAAAAGTATTGCACAAGGTATTGTACAGTGAGGTGAAGAGGCACTACAGCTTAGTTGTTCCCCCCTCCTTTGTCCTCCTTTCTCCTCCCTCTCCCCTCCAGAGAGGAGTTAAACAGTCTGATGGCGTGTGGGACAAAGGAGTTTTTAAGTCTGTTAGTTCTTGTCTTGGGGAGAAGCAACCTGTCACTGAACAGACTCTTCTGGTTGTTTATGGCCGTGTGCAGAGGATGCCCAGCATTGTCCATAATGTCCAGCAGTTTCTTTAATGTCCTTTTCTCTGCCACTGTCACCAGAGTGTCCAGCTTCATGCCGACCACAGAGCCAGCCTTCCTGATCAGTTTCTCCAGCCTGCATGAGTCCCTCTTTGCTGTGCTGCTCCCCCAGCACACCACAGCATAGAAAAGTACTCCAGCAACCACCGACTGGTAAAACATCCTCAGGAGCTTCCTGCAGATGTTAAAAGACCTCAGCCTCCTGAGGAAGTACAGTCGGCTTTGGGCTTTTTTATACAGGTGCTCTGTGTTGCATGACCAGTCCAGTTTATTGTCCACCCACAGCCCGAGGTACTTGTACTTGTTGACCACCTCCACCTCCTCCCCCTCTATCTGAACCGGCAGTGGACCTTCTCTGGACCTCCCGAAGTCCACAACCAGTTCCTTAGTCTTTGAGGTGTTGAGTTGCAGGTGGTTTGTGTGACTCCATGCGACAAAGTTCCTCACCAGACTTCTGTACTCCTCTTCCTGATCATCCCAGATACACCCCATGATGGCCGTGTCATCTGCAAACTTCTGAATGTGGCATAATTCAGAGTTGTAGCAGAAGTCAGAGGTGTACAGGGTGAAGAGAAGAGGGGACAGCACAGTTCCCTGTGGTGCTCCTGTGCTGCTGACCACAGTGTCATTGAAAAGATAAAGTGAAGAAAGGTGATTTAAATGACTCTGAATGGGGCGTGGTCTTTGGTGACAGATGGGCTGGTCTGAATATTACAGAAACTGATGATGAGAGAACTATCTCTAAGGTTTACAGAAAAATGTCCATAATAAAGAATTCAGTGACCTGCAGAAAATGCCTTGTTGATTATAGAGGTCAGAGGAAAATGGCCAGACTGCTTTGACAATAAACGAAGCAAGACTAACTCCCATAATCACTCACCGCGACCAACGTATGCAGAGAACGCTCTGAACGCTCAACATGTCGAAGCTTCGTTGCAAATTTTGGACGCAGGTCAGAATTTAGTGTAAACAAAAGCCTGGCTGGACCCAATAAAGTGGCTTTGGATAGTTTTTCTGAAACCGAAACTGAGAAATCATGAAACGAATATAAACGAAGTAACAGAGTAAAGCTGGTGTATGAAAAATTCAGAACTTAATTCTCTTTTCATTAGCTTTGTTGACATTTTTGCAATCCTCTAAACTTGTTTTGGGCTCCTCCGCATATTAGGAAAGTGCTGTAACCTACCAGAGAAAAAACTCGACGTACATGTGCTGCAAAGCGGACGAAACTCGACTTTACTCCTGTGAGTGAAAGTCCAAAAAAATTAAGTGACTGCGCCACTACCAGCAGCAGGGAGCGAAACTGCGCCGACTGTTCCGGGAAATCGAGCCACGACCACAAAAACAAACATGTATGTAAAAAAGTCTTTGATCAAAGTCTTTGTTCTCGACAGTAATACGACGTAATTTAACAATTACAGTAATACAGCTCCACCCGTGACTGGCACCACGAAGGGCATTGCAGCTTTCCAAGTTAGTCCTACAGGCCCGCTTTGATCTACAGCCCCTGTTTACCAATGATTACGTCACATTAACCTGAATTACAATACAAAATCAATAAAACAAACAAACTTACTTGTCAGAGGAGAAGAAAAGCAACCAAAAGCCAAATTAATATCTGGTTGTGTGTTTGTTGCGCAGCTATTGCTGGATGAGATTTTCCAGTTGTTCCTCCGCCCATAAGGACAATATAAAAATTAACCCTTTGCTCAACATCCAATTACACACAAAGATAATTGAAAAAAATCAAATGTGGAAGAATTACCCTCACTAGCAAAACGGAACAATACAGTGAAAAACGTTGGTGGACTAATTTAACTAAACTAATTTAGGACTAATAACCAGATTATAATAATCAACGCACTGATTTTGATCTATTTATTTAGGCATTAAGTGAATCAGCAAATTGTTGTAGAAATCCAGGTAAATGAATTTTGGATTTCGGTTGTTTCCTAAGTGGACAGTTTGCTTTCACTGGAAGTGTGATTGACTTGGGGTTACTGTGTTAAGTCAGGGGTGGGGGAACTCCAGGCCTCGAGAGCTATGGCGTTATTTTTGTGCCACTATTCTGAGCACACGTAAAAAAAAATTGGAGGGCACGTAAAAAAAGTTTGCAGGTGCATGTGTTGAATTTTGAGGAGAAATTTATTTTGAGCGAAGAAAAGCTGAATTTGAGTGAACAAAATTCATTCCTGCGTGCAAAAAATGTATTTCAGTGTTTTTATTATCCACATACAAACACCAGCAGCCCCTCCAGCTCAGTTTTTGCATTTGCGCTCGCTCGCAATGTGTTGCTCGCGCTCTCAACATTTCTGCCCATGCGCGCTCAACTCTTTCTCTACACCGTTATATTTGTGCCACAAAACCAGCCAATCACAGACTTGGATACAAAAAAATCTGATTGGCTGTTCTGCTCTCCAATCAGCTCGAAATGACGAAATGCAATATCCCAGAATCCATTTCGTCCAAAACTCAAAGGAGGCAGTGGCGGAGGAACACAGAGTGGCAGAGTTTGGAATATTACTCTTTCTGGGTCACAAAATAAAATTTAAAGATATTTTCATGCGATAATGGTGCTGTGTAAACTTCAAATACCTGCTCGATTTATCAAGCCATCACATATTTGCAAAAGTGCTCTAACGTTTTTGGAGATGCCTGTTGTCAAAGGCTTTATGGCCGTTCCTATAAGACCTGGTGGGCCGGTCTCCAGCCAAAATGCCGGGCCGATTTTTTTTTGTCCCAGTCCAGCACTGGTTCAGCCCTTAGCGCTTTTTTTTCTTGTTTTCAGTGGTAATGCCTATGATTGTGCCAGAGCACATTTCAATCAACCATGGGCATTTCACAGGGCCGGACGGGGACATGTTTCCCTCTCACCACATATCCAAACTGACAGGCTCCAGCAAACATCAGCTGCTAGAAATTAATATTAAATAAATTATAACAACAGCTGATCAAGCTTAAACATGCTGCTGTTGTTTAGCACGACATCCGCCGGTTTCCTCTTTCTGGCGCAAAGTGGGCGATAAACAAACGAGAGAAAAGCCGATCAGCTGATCATTGATCAGTTTCATGATTGAAGTAGGACAGGAGGGGGGCAGAGAATAACAGAAGAAGATGCAGCTGTGCAGCAAAGACACAGAATAACTCCAGCTTTGTGCCTTTTTCCATTCTAGCTGAAGTCCGGGACAAACTGCGTCCCTTCTCAGCTCAATACGAAACACGTAAAAGTAACCATTCCATTTTTTAAGGAGTCGTTGGCAACTCTACTAACTAACCTTATGAATAAAATAAAGTTCACTATCAGTAACATCATAGCACCCACCCAGCTGTATAGAAACTCCATCATGCTAGATAGTACGCAGTACGAGTTATTGTAACTGATTATAAAAAGTTAGCACAACGAAAATAAACTCCACCTAAACTTGGTTTATATCTGACCCAGATAGACTGCAGGTCATAACTTCTTACCTGAAGTTCAGTTCACCTGACACTCAGACCACCACCTGCTGGCCTCTGTGGAAGCTCTGCCACAGCCACCACCAAACAACTGAGTTATTTTTACACATCGGCCAGCATCTGGTCAATCCACCACCTTTCATTGTTCATGCGTTACAAAAAAATAAATAAGTCATCCCCACCGGGCAAATGCCTGGTATGCCCGATGGCCAGCCCAGCTATGGCATTTGAGATTTCAACAGGTTTTTGGAAATGGATTGTCTTGTAGCGGACAAATATGTTTTTTAATGGCACAAATAATTTGTGGGGCATCTTATTGTGACACCTGATTGTTCTTTCATTTTAGTTATAGTAGTGTTTTTAAATGGTTGCACAAAATGAAAAAAAAAAACCCTCCAATGTAATGCCTGCATTTTTAAATATATATTTGTATATGTTTACAGAATTTGTGCACACGTTTTCAAAATTTACAGTTTATATTTTCATTTCATGTTATGAAGTTTTTTTGTAAAAAAAACCCCCAAAAAAACCCAAAACAAAAAACTACCACTAGGATTTTGTGTTTTGTGTAATTTCAGATCAGTTGTGTTAATATGTCAATGAAAAAACAACCAAATTCAGACACGTGAAGTTGAGCTGAAAAGAATAAGTCCAAAATAGCCAATTATACTTTGGACTTTAGAGGGTTAACCCAAAAAATCATGAAAACATGGGTTTAAATTTGTATTCACGACAGGGCAGATTTCTGACGTTTACTTTTAACTTTAAGCAACAATTTGATTTTTTTTCTAACAGAAAAACAGTGTGAAACTTACGTTAGACTTGTGTTTGTAAATGAACCATTCATGTTATTTTCTGGATTTTGTATTTATTGAGCTACATATTTATTTATTTTATAGGCTATACAGTACAAAAAATCCAAATGTGCTTGTTTTATGTAACTGAAATGTTTAAAAGGATTCAAATGCAGTAACCACCTGCATGTGTTTGGAAAAAAGAAAAAGCTTTGATTTTCTTCCATTTGATTTTCATGCCACCCCAAGAATATTTCTCTAGATCCGCTCCTGGTTTGTCCTTGATGTGTGTGTGCTCATGTAAACTGTATTGAGAAAAAAAAGAGTTAATTTTGTAAATTATGGTTATTATAAAAGTTGTTAAGTAGGATGATCCAAGGAGTAATACTTGGCTAACAACCAGGCTTTCCTAATGAGAGTGCAGTGTCTCTGACTTTACTGCTTTCATGTTCTATGGGCTAATAAAATGTATCAACTTCCACATTATCACTTCATGTGGATAGCCCCTTTGGCGCCAGCGGCGGTCTGTGTTTAGTCTGTTCCTTCCCATTCCATGCAAGGCCACCTGGGTTGGCTGGAAGACTGTTTACTTAGCCTAGCAGGGCGAACGACACTGTCTCAGCTGAACTCTGGACACGCACACACATACACTGATATGCACACACTCATCCCCCCTCCATTTCCAAACGCCTTCGACGCTTATTCCCTTCCGATGCTGCACCCTTTACCCACCACTGTTGCTTGTCATGTGTTTCTTTGGTGTATTAAGAGTTTTTCATGTGCAGAGGTGTTTTTTCCAGTCTCAAATTGATCTCCCTGTTGGAGCTCAGTCTGGGGGGAGTTATTTTTTCTCCTTATCTTTCCTCATGTGGTGCATTTTCCATTGTTATACCTCTCTGACCTGTCTTCCCCATGTGATGTTTTTGTGTAATGTATGTATGGTCGGAGGGTAAGATGGCGCCGCCATTGTGTGCAATAGGTCGGCAGCCTTATGAAATTTCCCCTTGTGGGACTAATAAAGGTATATCAAATCATTTTCATGTATCCTTGTATGATAACTGTTGAGAGTATCTTCTCCAGTGAAATTCTTTGGATTTTCCAGGACAGGTGTTGGGTCGCAGGTTTTAAAGCCAACATGATAACCTTATCTAGCCAATGGTTTGGAGATCCAACTTTTTAAATCCAATGAAAATCAAATTACTCAAAAAAACAAAATCCTCTGGAAAGAAGTAGCAGGCATTCTTGAAACACAATTTAATAAGCAGACTCATGTGAACAGCAAGATAGTACATTAAGACAGAATAGAAAAACAACAGATAGAAAGAAGCAAAGCAAACCCTGGGGTGTAGAGCCATAAGCACAGACTGCAGAGTCTCACCAAGAGAGACAGAAAAGAGCCTGGTGGACCGCTGACCCATCTTTTATAGGGGTCAGGAATCACTCCTGCTACTGGGTAACTTTCCACTCGTCCTCCAGCCAAAAACAGCAGATGCAGGATCAGGTGCAGGTCAGGGGTGTGGCCAGGAGCCATCTTCAGATGGATCACGTTTAATGAATACATTTGAATGCTAATCAATAAATTTAAAAAAAGAAACCATTGTTGTGCTTTGTCACAATAGGCCACAACATGTCAAATGTCAGACATTAATCCTGATTATTAAATCACAAAACAAGCAGTATGCATAAATTTATGATGTGGATAATACTTGGCCTAAATATATTGGTTACATACAATTTTTATATATATATATATACATATATATAGGTTAAATGCTTAAAATGCTAATTCTAATATATATATATAAACACTTCAGTGTAGGTAAAGTGTGTGTATATATGATTATATAGTACTGTTATGATCCTTAAGGTGATTTTATTGTGATCTGTTCACTATTTTTGCTGCACACTTTCTGTTTTTTTAAGAGACATGTTTTGGTTGTAATCCATTGGAGCAAAACGTCTGGTGACGTTCAGTGCAGGTATATAGGTATCCATCCATCCATCCATCCATCCATCCATCCATCCATCCATCTTCTTCCGCTTATCCGGGGCTGAGTCGCGGGGGCAGCAGCCCATGCAGAGAAGCCAGACCTCCCTCTTTCCAGCCACCTCCTCTAGCTTGTCCGGGGGAACACCCAGGCCAGCAGAGAGATATAATCTCTCCAGTGTGTCCTGGGTCTGCCCTGGAGCCTCCTCTCGGTGGGACATGCCCGGGACCCCTCATCCGGAAGGCAGCCCCTCCCGGATGGCTGAACGTCTCACCTTATCTCTAAGGGAGAGGCCAGCCACCCTACGGAGGAAGCCCATTTCTGCTGCTTGTATCCGCGATCTCGTTCTTTCGGTCACTACCCACAGCTCTTGACCATAGGTGAGGGTAAGGATATAGGTCGAACGGTAAATTTAGAGCTTTCCTTTTACACTCAGCTCTCTCTTCACCACAACAGACCAGTACTGCGGCCGCTTCACCAATCCGTCTGTCGATCTCCTGCTCCCTTCTCCCGTTACTTGTGAACAAGACCCTGAGATACTTAAACTCCTCCACTTGGGGTATAGATATACATGTCATCCAAAAATCCACAGCATGGGAAGTTGTCAAAACCATTCAAAAAGGTTCTAGTATCTGTCCAAACTGCCCTGCAGATCGTCCTCAGTCCAGTCGTACTAGCACTAATAAAGGAGACGAAATTTGAAAACTCTCGAGTCATTTCAAAACACTACGATGACGAAAACACTCAGCCCACAGCTTCACAAAAAGGCTTCATAACCCATCTCTTGACATCATGGATCTATATACAGTATATGCATGATCTCATAAGCTTAGAGATGGCTTCAAATTAGATATCATTATAAAATTTTAAATAAGTTTATTCTAAATATAACTATGCTTAAAAATGTGATCACTTTTTTAAGCATAGTTATAATGTTAGAAGTGATTGCTTTCGCCACTAAAACACATTGCATCCATGATGGTCACAACTAAAATAATAACATCACTGCCAAAAGTATATAGACAGTGTTGCCTCAGTGCCTCAGCTTCAATGACTAAAGACCTACAGCCCTCACGTCTGTAGTCAAATGCTGATGAAACGTGCAACAGATTCCGTTATTTTTATGTAACATGGACCAATATAGTCGTAGTACAGAGTCAAAGCTATGAAGGCACATGCTTACAATTCCTCACAGCACAATTACATTCAGACTGTAGGCTTAGTGGTAACTTCCTCGAGAAGTGGTTTGTAGAGCTCTGGGTCATCAGTGCTCTAAAAAAGAAAAGATTGGTGAAGTAAAATGACACTAAATCTTTTTGGCTTTTGAGCAAGTCACCAAATATTCACAAACTTCCACACAAGAACTCAAAACAAAAACAAAAAAACCCTCCACATTTACAGCCAACATTTTCTGCGACGCTAGTCTGTTACCTTGGTTTGTCCCTTTTCTTTGCTCTTCAGACTCTTGATCCCCAAGACGACTGAGCTGATGGTGACGCAGAGCTCCAGGACTGACAGCACAATTAGCACAGCAATGATGCTTCTGTAGAGCATCTGTTGGGATACAAACAACAGTGCTCAATTTTATTGCAGTAATAAAAGGATCAGAGGCTCAGACCCTTTGACCGGAGAGTGGGCGGAGACTTCTGTACAGACGTGACTGTGATCGCAACATCCTCCTACAGTCAAAAACCTATCTGATTACCAGCTGCAAATCCACAGATTTCAGAAGCAGAAACCTGTGATTATATCTACAAAACAATTAAAACCGTATATTTTCCACTTGTCACTTAGGTATTTGAACCTGAACTAACCTTAACTACACTTACCATAATTACTGTTTTGCCGCCGTAGCATTCATAACACATTTCCGGCCAATATAGATTAGATACACTGATGCTATACAGCACAATAGCTGCAATGGCAAAAGCAACGCCAGTCAGATTCAGAATCACATTGATGATAACCTGAAATACAAGATGGGTCAGTTAGTGTAAAATAAAATTTTAGACATTAGAAGGCTGGTCGGTTAAAAGTTTTACAGTCAGTCAGTGCCGGAAAGCTTGCAATGGTTGGTATTAAAGCTCTGCAGCTCCATCCTACATAAATACATATACATAGATGTGCATACATGAGACCTGGTGTAAACTTGTATATTGAAATAGAATAGTATACTTCTACTTTCATATCTTCAACTTAAACAGGAAAAAGAAGACACACGAAATTCAAGTTGTCCTTCTAAGGTACATCTGAACTACTCACCAGACATGGACTTGGATACTTGTCAGACAAAATGCTGACAATTCCAAACATGATGAACTACACAAGACAAAAAAACAAAGACAATAAAGTTACATTCCTCCAACTGAATGAGGAGACACATCATGTGTCTAAGGTGACAACAAGAAACTGCAATATATCAATAAAACCATAGAAGTAAGGGATTAAGATTTCCAGTAATAAAACACATTTGATTTCATAAGATCCTCCTGATTTGTCTTAAGCACCAAGTCTGATACTCTACATACTCTGAACCCCGGTTTCTCAACCACTGTGCTGTGGCACACAGGTGTGCTGTGAGAAATGGTCAGGTGTGCCGTGGAAGATAATCTGGTTCCACCTAATTCGTACTCTAAGCAACTGGCATGAGTAACGGGCAGAACAATTACATTCTCTTCCACTAGAAGACAGTACAACTACCTGCTCTAATTAAATGGGTTGCCAACTGCCAGTAAAACAGAAGAAGACGAAGGAGATATTACATAATAGTCATGCAGTGAGACGATGCAGCATGTAATACCAATAGATAAATATTTGAAAAGAACCTGACCTGGGTCCTGGAGAAGATTCCTACCCAGATGAAGGAACTAGCATGAGTAGTGGTCATGATCTCTGTCATTCCAGGAAAGGAGCAGATAATGAGGAACAAAGTCGAAATTGACTTTGTTTTGTTTGATAAACAATTAGATGTTTCTGACGATAAATATTAAATTGACATTTATTTTTGTTTGGCAATCACTTAGCATTAACTGGTATTTGTTTTTGCAGTTTGACCTTTCAATTCCACTCAAAGTAAACTTTATTGTCACCTCTGCTATATACAGTTCAGTATATAGAGAGATGAGACGAAGAGGCTCCAGTTCTATACAGTGCAAAAGAACAACAATAAATATAGGAAGAGTAAGAATGAGAAGAATAAATATATGTACAATTTGAGACTGAGGTAAGAGGAGTAAAATATACACTTTGAGGCAAAAATGGTTAATAACAGTCTAAAAATTTACAATTGAAATTTTGAACTGACTTTGAAGCGGTTCAAAATGACCAACGTAGCAGCTTTACAGTTTACAGTGTGAAACAAATGATCTGTCATTAGTTGTTATCAGTAAACTGCTGTAGAGTTAACTGCTATTTGTTTTTGCATCTGGACTTTGTATCTTCATCATTTAATTGAGTTATCAGTTAACACTCTTAGAGTAACTGCTGTTTGTTTCTGATCCTTGGATTTGATCTTGGGATTAATTTCTGTCATCAGTTGATGACAAGTGTTTTTGCATTTGATCCTATAATGGATTTTTGTCAGATATGATTTTCTTGGATTCATATATACAGTTAATTGCGTGAGTCAATTTCTAAATTAATTTTCATTTTTGTTTGTTTTGATTCTGAAGATAATTACTCTTAAGTCGATTGCTAAATTGACTTTTATTTTTGTTTGATTCATTTCTAATCAAGTATTGATACAGATTCTTTTTTAGTTAATTCTTACATTTTGACATTGTTGATTTCATCTTTTATTAGTTTAGTACAGTGTGTTTGTTTTTGAATTTTTTTACCAGCTGGGTTGCACTGCTTTGATTTTCCTTGCGTTAAATTAGAATAATTACATTTGCAGTTTTATTTCAGTATTACTTTCTTTACAGTTGAAGTTTGCAGTTTTGTGAAAAGAGAAAAACATTGCATTGTCATCATTTTCAAATAGAGGTCTAATTCTTAGCAATTGATGAAGAAATTTCAAAGAATAACAGAGAAAAAACATATCAGCAAAGTAAAGGAAATAAATAATAATTAGTGCAAGTAAGCGAGTCCTTATTCCTAGATATAGCATCTTGTCTTGGGTGGGGGCAACAGCCAGGAGTGCAACCATATTCCAAATAGAGAAGCAAGCTAATGAAGAATATGAGCAAGCAGAATGGACGAAAAAAGGGAGAAAATCAGGAGGAAGGAAATGGACAAGAAGCGAGAGCACGTGATGACAACCTTAGATATGTGCTAAAGTGGTGTGTCAATCGTGAATGAAACGGCTCTTATGCCGGGCTCACACTGTGCGATTTTTGGCCCATTTTAAGCCGATCTTTGAGTCGTGCGACCGAAAGAGCCGGCTCTTTTTAGTGAGCCGAGCCAAAAGAGTCGGTTCGCTAAAAAGAGCCAGAAATCCCATCACTAATGTGCTATTGGATGCTAAGAGGAAAAGAAAGACAAGTAAGAATCCAAGATCCAGACCACAAATTACAAGTTGAAGCCCAAAAATTACAAACGTCATCACAAAGAACTGGGGTACAAACTACAACACCTGGAGCTTCTGCCTGACTTTTTGAGTTTGCCTAGATCTGACAGCACACCTGGGAACACCGGTTATCCAGTGAAGTGAAAGGTGCTAACCGCTAGGCTAACTGGCAACAAGATGCCTCCCTTCTCCACAGATGACTACCACAGCCTCCTGCAGAAGATTGCAGTACTGGAGACAAAAATTCATCGCTTAGAAGTAAACGTGGAGGTAAATGCACTGTGTAGAAATGAAACAACCTCGCCATTGATTCAAAACAATGGCGATGAGCAAGCTAGCACACAGCTAAGGAGCACAGATAATGTGACCAAGAAATAAAACTCTGACATAAACATGACATAAATCATGTCTCCTGGAAGGGGGAGGACGTATCACAAGCAGGGCACGGCGAGCTGAAATCTCTGAAACCAACTGGCCTTCACTTCAGCTGAACTTCATTCGACCATGGCCTGCAAAGACTTCGCTAAATTCTTCACAGACAAAATCTGTTTTTTGATATTTTTATATACATATCACATGTACTCATAAACTTGTTGGCGCTCTGTGTTTTTGAGGGTCGGGAGCCTCTGTCAGTGCCATGTCTGGACTGAAATATTGAGAATTGGCATAAAGCGCAGAGGGTCTTTCATCACATCAAATAACAGTCAGGATGATATTTTCTGGGCCAAGTGAGTCCGAACAGAATGTCCCAAACTTAGATAATAAATCGGTATCAGGATAATATCAAAGCAAGGCAGGGAGGGTTTTTTTTTGTCTGTGTCATTCCAGGAAAGGAGCAGATAATGAGGGATGTGAACAGACGTGAGCGGGGGAAGGAGATTCAAAGGGTGACAACAGGACTGCCACGTCAGTTCCAGAAGAAGAAAGTCATAATAGTAATGTGTTATTGTTGGGATATAAAACTGTATTGCCCAATTCAGGGTCATGTTATTTGTCGAGTCACATGGCTGCTTTCACAGAGGTCCAGCGCTGCCAAAGCAAATGAAATCTTTTCAAAAAACAGATATTTCTCCTGTACTTCCTTCGAAGAAATTAAATGTTTTTGGATATTATTTCCACATTTTGATTCGTCTGACCACAGAACAGTTATACACTTTGCTTTTTAAATTAGCTTTGGCCCAGAGAAGATATTTCTGCCCTGTTACCAGTTAACCTAATACGCTGCAAAATGTTTCTCCAGCAGCTCCTTTGAGTAGTATTTACTTATGTGGATCCAATCTTAGTTCAGAAACATGAGGAAAAAGCTGCTTAGCTTGCTTACCAACCCTCCCATCCAACAAGGATAGCCGGTATAACTCATGGTCCATGATCCATCGTGTTGGCTTATAAGGATTGATCCGAGGACAACATTGAGAAGCCCAATCATAATCTGCAGAGTCTGAGAAAGAAGAAGCACAGAATGAACAACATGTGATCATGTGGTGTTCAACACCAGTCATAGGATATGCTGTATACTGGAGCACTTTCTCTCAGGCTTTTTCTGTAGTGTGATGAGAAAACTCTTAAACCATCTATCCATTCTCTTCTGCTTATCCTTTTACAAGGTTGCGGGGGGGCTGGAGCCTATCCCAACTGTCTTAGGACGAGAGGCAGAGTACACCCTGGACAGACTCGACACGGAAAGACCCCAGCCTGATGGTGGAAGTGAAGTCAGGAGGAGGCAACATCGCTAACCATCGTGCTGCCCTCTTTTAAACCACAGTGGATAAAAGCGTCTCACTTTTAAGTCCAATAAATTTGTCAGTGAGAGAGTTAGACTCACGTGGGGTAAGGAAACATGACACTGATACAAAGCCAGTGGCATCCCTGACACATAAAATTTACCTTTACTCTGTCTTCTTGGAAGGCTTTCTGACATTAATAGGAGGCAACAAAAGTTCTGACAGTGTTTTATCTCCTGAATGTTTAAATGTACAAGTGGATGAGTGAGTTTGTCTGTAAGCCTTTAAAGAAGTATGTGGTGGGTGCAAAGAAGAAGCTCATTAAAAGAATATTAACTAAACGTGTATCAGACTAAGTTAGCAGTTCATTTGCATTTTTAACTCATTCACTGCCATTGACGTCTACAGCCGTCAATTGCAGTGCATGAGTCAATGGGTTTAACCCATTCACTGCCAATGGCTGGCAGTGAATGAGTTAATAGAACATCTGGAGGCTTATCTGAAGCTTTAAAGGTTGTAGCTCACCCCCAGCACTATCTCAGAAGGTCTTTTGAGGCGCCTCAGGTGCTGAGACACTTTGCAGCACACTGGACTGCTGCAAAGGTTCTTGAGGATCTGGCACAGAGGAGGCCAAGGGCTATTAGGGTCAGAGGTCAAGGTGAGTATAGTGACTCCATCAGCCTTGGACACAGTGACAGACATCCTGAATTGAGATCCTGGAGACTGAAAGAGAGAAGAGTAGAAAAAAATGAACATAGTCTGAATCACATTAAGGCCCCAGCTGTGGAGAAATGGCTGAACTCATTGAAGTGTTAAGACAAAACATTTATTTAACTTGTGCAAATAACAAAATAAAAAATCTAATTCCCTCAATACCGATTTGTAACCCAAAGGATTTGACACAACGCAGAAGCTTGTGCTTTGTCGTTTTTTTCTTTGTACAATAGCACTTTTTGCACGTTCCAGCGAATTTTGCTCCAGCTCCGGAGCTGCACCGGTGCTCTGCTCCAGCAGCTCTCTTCATCTCCGGCCCTGCCGCTACAGAAATAGGGAGTTGACCGCTCACCAGATGGCCAGGCACTCCTTTTCTAATGTACCGTACCTGGCCTCATGCTCCGACAATTTTCAGCTGATGTACACAATGGGGCAGTCAATGATGTACACAGGAGCTCGTCGACCTGGGTCATTGGGTAGGCATCAAACGGTGGCACTTCGTTCATCTTGCAATACTTCACACAGAACCACATAGACCTAACTATGGGGCTACACCAAGCACTGTGCGACTCTTCTACTATTCCCAGCTTTAACATTTCTGCCAGTTCGTTTTGCACAATTTGTCTTTTGTGCTCAGGTAACATGTAGTGGTGCGAACACACCATCACACCAGCCTGCGTTTCAAAGTGATGCTTCATGAGATTTGTATGGCAGAACATAACTGCAAAACACTCTCAAAACAGTGCTGCAGCGCCATGCAGCCTCCTGAACGCCAAGGGCCAGTCCTCCCATCCCATCTGGAAGGGGCGCTGATGGTCCTCAGGGGAGGGCCCCAATCAGTCCACGATGGCTCTCCTAACGTCAGAAAGGACACGTACACTGTTGTGAGAAGGCTCAGCGCCGCCACCTGGGCTTCCACTAGTATGCGACCGTGGTTGCCTGGAACACCTCCAGAATTGCTTGGGGGTCATCTGGGGAGCTTAGGTTTCAGCACCACTGTAACCCAAAACACCGACATGATGCAGAAACGTGCGTTTTGCCTTTGTTTATTTGCTACAATATCACTTTTTGCACTTTCCAGCGCACACTTCTTTGGCTCCAGATCTGCACCAGTGCTCTGCTCCAGCAGCTCTTCTCCTCTCCAGCCCGGCCACTACTGAAATAGGGAAGGCATGATTAGATGATGCTCGTCGACTGTAAACACCAGCCTTCCCTGACACCACACCCTGAACCCACTGCTTCACTCCTCCTCTGCAGCTGAGCTACCAACCACACCCTGTCACACTATTGTCTTATATTAATTCTTATAAAATCACCTTATAATGAAGGTGAGCTCCATTAACGGTAACTTATACTGAATGGCTGTTAATTATAATTAAATAAAATAACTTGTATATAAATAAATTACTACATAAAGTGATGCAGTTATGTTTACATTTGCTGTCCATGTGCTATACATTTAAATATTAGATAAAGATGATGATTAACTGAATAACAGTACTAAAGAAAAACACTCACAGTCACTTTATTAACCATTAAACTGCTTGTTAGTGAAATATCTAATGAAAGCACTTTAAAGTATTTAAACATGCAGATATTGGAAAGATGACCTGCTGAGGTTAAAGTGAAGGAAGGTGATTTAAGTGGTCTTCGGTAAGAGATGGGCTGGTCTGAATATTACAGAAACTGATGATCTACTTAGACAATGATTTCTAAGGTTTACAGAAAAATGTCCATAATGACAAATTCAGTGAGGTCTATGAGAGAAAAATACCTTGTTTATTATAGAGGTCAGAGAAGAATGGCCAGACTGCTTTGAGCTTTAACAAAGGTGTTAGGAATAAAATGATTAAATAAGTTGTTTTTATGTGTTTTTTTATACACATTCCAGTTGTGCTCATTAAGAGTTGGCACTCTGTATAATAAAGGTCAAAAGCATCAATTCAGTGCTATAATTGAATCGAATTATTGAGGCTGACGTGCTGAGTTGCAGAAGGATTTGCAAACATGCACATCATAACTAATTAAAATCAGGGTGACATTTCTCTGGGACAAGGCAGTCTGAATAGAACGTCTGAATGAGTAGAAGCAACAGGCTGAGAATCGCAAGCATATCTGTGCCAAGCAGAATTAAACCAGCTCTGAAGGCAAAGGCTCCTATTAGCAGCATGCACTCGATAAAGTGGCATTGGAGAGTATTTCTGAAACCGAGACTGAGAAATCATGAAACAAATATCAGACAGATTGTACTGTAATTCCATCTTCCTGTGAAATTAAGTAACAGCGTAAAGCTGCATGAAAAATTCTGAACTTAATTCTCTTTTCATTAGCTTTGTTGATATTTTTGAAATCGTCTGGCCTTTGTTTTTTGTTTTTTTTATCCTCATATAAGGAAAGTGCTGTTACCTACCAGAGAGAAAACTCGACGTTAATCTGCTGTAAAGCGGAAGAAGCTCGACTTTACTCCTGTAAATGTTTGAAAGTGACTGCCCTGCTACCAGCGGCAGGGAGCGAAACTGCGTCAACTGTTCCGGAAAATCGAGCTATGCTTTTGGTCAGCCTTTTTTCTGGACACTATAATATGGCGCAGTATGACGTAATTCAACTATTACAGTAATACAGCTCCACCCGTGACTGGCACCACGAAGGGCATTGCAGCTTTCCAAGTTAGTCCTACAGGCCCGCTTTGATCTCCAGCCCCTGTTTACCAATGATTACGTCACATTGACCTAAATTACAATACAAAATAAAACAAAAACCGATTTACTTGTCAGAGCAGAAGAAAAGCAAGCAAGATCAAATTAATATCTGGTTGTATGTTTGTTGCGCAGCTGTTGTTGGATGCGAAATTTTGCCCGTTGTTCTTCCGCCCACAAGGAAGATATAAACAAATTAACCCTTTGCTCAACGTCCAGTTAAACACACTGATAATTGAAAATAATCCAATATAGAAGAATTACCCTCACTAGCAAAAAGGAACAACACAGTGGAAAACGTTGGTGGACTAATTTAGCAATATTTTAAATGAACTCCGGTTATAACTATATATTATAAATATTTATATAAACATCTGCAAAACTTTTTTATATTACTTTGACATTGTGTTGTTTTTTTTTCAATTTTTCTAAAAAGTTTAGCTAAAATGATGATAATTTCTGACAATAATCTAGCAAATAAACGTTTTGATGAGGCTTCATCAAATTTGGGACTATTGAAAAGAATTACGGTGCTCTCTGGTGGACACACATATGAAATCAGACGTGTCACTACATTAACCTAAGGATAAGGAAACAGATTATAATAATCAAAGCGCCGATTTTTATCTATTTATTTAGGCATTAAGTGAAACAGCAAATTGTTGTAGAAATGCACATTAATGACTGTTCGTAGGATTTTAGTGGAAGCACAGCAAACCTCCAAGAAGTGTGTTATTACAACATAATTATAATTAATTTTGGATGGCATTTAAGTATTAAATAACTACTATTGTTATTAAGCTTGAAACAGCGTTATTGCTAAAAATTTAAGACACAGGTGAACGTGACAGAAAATCGTAACTGCGCCAATCCTCCAAAAGTTTACAAGAAAATGAATCACTGACGGGATTTGCGCTGCGTGTTTTGTGGTGATTGCAGAGGTGGGAAGTAACGAAGTACACATACTTTGTCACTGTACTTAAGTAGAATTTTCAGGCATCTGAAGTTTACTTGAGTGTTTCTTTCTTTCTTTCTTTCTTTCTTTCTTTCTTTTTAGTGTGTGTGTGTGTGTGTGTGTGGGGGGGGGGGGGGGGGGGGGATTGTTATTGTTTTTTGGGTCTGTAGGCTACATGTGACATTATATTTCTTCAGATTGTGAAAGGTGCTACAAATCAAACTGAGGCAGACTACCTGTGTCATTTATAGGCTGCTTAAAAATGCTCTGCAGGTTACTGCATGATGAACAGGTTAGTTTGCTGTCCTGTGATGGATTTAGATCAAAAAGCCTGTACTACTACTCAGTCTACTGGAACTGTTAAAAAGAAACATGTACAAAACTCCACAATGTTAGAATGATTAGAATGATTTCAGGTAGAACTGCTACATTTTATTAAACAGAAGCTGTCAACTCTGCTCTCTTGTGTGGGCAACCATGAGGAAACAATTCCTTTTAAGTTGTAGATTCAACCTGCTTCATATTTTTGGCCACCAGATGCTACCAAAGAAGATTATGTTGAAAGACTTTGAGTAATGAACCCTTTATGGATACAAGTTCCGATGCTTCAGAAAGCTTCATTTGTCTGTCACTACCACTAAGCTGACACTTAGAAATAAAAAGGAACTAAACAGGAAACTTCTAAATGAACAGGCCAGCCAGGATGAGGGAAAAATTGACGACCATGTAACAAAGAGCAGTGGCAGAAACAGACAATATATACACAATAGGAAAGTAACACATCCACACTGAGACTCAGACACATAAGCTTGACACTGGGAGTGAAGAAAAACAGAAAGACTGGAAAAACAAAAAGATGAAACACAGAGAGGAGAATGTGGGACCAGGAAAGGGAGAAACACAGGATGCAGGGCTACAGATATAATAACAACACAAGAGAGGGAACACAGAGAAACCAGACAAACACAAGGACACAACCAGGGAGACAGGAATCACAAAAGGAAACTAACAGCTAAGGAACATATACATAATCCAAGTAACCATGACAACATTCAAGTTATCTTTTTTATTAGCTGCAACAGAAGAAATGTCACATTTTGACCTTTTCCCCAAGTCCCACTTGAAGCCACCATTGCATCATACAGCACTTAATAATATATACATATCACAGGTGAATGGAAGATTAAAAAAGCAGAAGTATTTAATAAAAATATGTATTATTAAAGAATAAGACAGAAAAGACAGAAACACAACAAGCTTTACTTTGTCCTCTGTTGCATATTTTACAGTTACTAAATAAATAATGGCAGGCAAAGGACACAAGCATTATCTCACTGCCTTAGAGCACACCCACAGCTTTAATACACCTGCATGTTTGGATTTGATAGGTTTGTTGACTGATAATTGTGACTCTGTTTGCTTTAAGCATTGAGAATTTGGCACATTCAAATGTGGGTCCTCTGCAAATACCCACCCTTCACATGCACACATGAACCAAAAATGAGAGACCAACTGCGTGAGCTCCAACCTCTAGTCAGTAGCAAGACGACACATTTCTTTGGTGGGAGGCACATTCCCACTGCTGAACAAAAGGACAGAAACGTCTTTCAAGTTTTAGGTGTCGGTCCATCATCAAAAAAAGGAAGCTGGCAAATAGTGAGAAGATGCTTCCATCAGTGTGTCACATCCTGAAGTTTCTTTGCTGCAGTCCAAAGATTTGCTGCTGTTTGCATCTGCTGCAGGTCTTTGATGCTGCAGCTATTGGGGTGAGAACGTAAAAGAAATGTATCATCCAGCTGTTAAAAGATAATTTTAAGCTTTTACTTTAATCGTTCTGAATCCTTTACAGACTATACAGATCTTAGTGGGCCTGTTTAACATTGGACTTGGGCCGGGACGAACAAGCACACATCCTGGGGACCTCAGCAGCCTGGGAGCTGCTTACTGGCTGGGTGCTGTGGTAAAATAATCTTCTTTTTCCTTTTATTGTTGCATATTTAGCATTTTTTGTGGTAGAAGAGTTTTTTATTTTGACCTGCAGGAAAAAAGAAGGCCTTTCTTAAATTAACGTGTCTTTTATGCACATGTTAGTTATCCTGTCATTTGTAGGTCCAAATATTTAATGTTGGGAGTCATTCTTCAACCTACAACTGTACACTTCGTGGCAGCTCTCAATTGGACTTCACAATAGCTCAGATCAATTACTTCATAACTCATGCTGGGCTTGGTGTTGTAGCTCCTCTCCCTATGTGTCAAATTTCTGCTGATTGATTTTACAGCAGTGAGGTGGGGCTGTTTGCCTGACATGACCAAAGCTGTCCCTTTGTCACAAGGGTCACCAAAGCAGGTAGCTCTGGTGGAGTTTTACACCAGATCTCCTTCCTGATACAATCTCAAAAGAATTTATGTTTCCAGCTGGAACTCACCTGCTAAGCAAAGGTGTAAAATCACCCGAAACTAAAGTCTATAACTTTTCGATAAATACATTAACAATTTGTTAAATGGTCTATTACCTTTTTCTTTTTAAAAAAAAGGACTTTTCTTGAATTTATGATCACCTCTAACATCGTGTCTACTGACCTCTCACCAGTTCATTGTTAGTGGAATTGTGTCCATTTTGGCTGGACAACTCCGTTCATCCTGTTTGGTAAGAAAACTCATGAAGGACTTAAGACTGTACTCTAAATAAGATTGTCAATAAAAAATGTGTTAAACAACTTGTTTCTAAGTTTTAATTTTCTAAATGTCTCCTCTCAGATGGGCTTCTCTGTTTTCATGAATATTGCTGGTGGGATCTTTGCCATTACTGCCATTGTGCTGTATGGCATGGACCTGAGAGACACCTCTCTCCTCTGGATTTGTGACCGCAGCAGCGATGATGCTGTTCTTGATGAAGACAACTGCAGAAATGTAGCGCTTTTTGCCCAAGTAATCCAGCCTAAACACACATTTACAGTGTACAATAACTGCAGCAAAGTTGTCATGTGAGTTGCTCTGTACAGTGCTATATGACAATTTTTGAGATAAATTGTGTTTTTTCTTTATTTTACTGTGTTCTAAAATCATCAGAAATTACTGAAATCCTTGGACATCACACTGATCATCCTGGCTCTTCTTCAGCTGGCTGTCAATATTCGTTATGCTATTTGGGGCATCAGAGCTCTGTGTCCACAGGGTGACAAAGATGTCGAGGAACAGTTGCCACAAATCATGGAAGAGATCATCCTGATCCATCCCAGAAATGAAAACTGACCTCGTGAACACATGAATGCATGAGCTGCACATTTACTTCTGTTTCTCTGAACTCCAGCAGAAAGTATTGACAATAATCCCGTCCAGTATCTCTCTGTAAATCCTCATCTGCTTGTAGATGATTTCTTTGATGCTTGAATAAAAAAAAGAAGTAAAACTATTTGTTTTGTTCTTCAGTTTCATAGGATTTCTGGCTTTTTCCACCGTTGGGAAGTACTTGAAATATTTCTTTATGCTAATTTTCTGATGTCATTGTGTAAACAAATGAGAAGACTCTGTTCTACACACACGTACAATAAATGATAAGAATGCACCTGTGCAGATATAAAATTGACAACTCACAGAACAAAAATAACCCATCAGTAAATCATGATGTAATGTTCTTGAAGTGCACTGTGTTTTGTGTCTGCAGGGTGTCAAAGATACTGAGATTTCCCAGCCAATTTTGAAGGAAGTCCTCATGATGAGTCCCGGTGCTGAAAAAGGATTCACTCTAATGTTTGGATCCTTGAAATAAATCCTCAAGATCTACTAGCAGAATCAAATCAAAACTGCATTACAACAGTAATAATGTTTAATGACTGTTACTGCAAAGCTGTTTCTTAACTCAATTAATTCATTCTAATCATTTTCTAACTTGCAGATTTTCTATTCTACAAACATATAATAGTAATTGAATGGCACGGTTGCACATTAGCAAAGCACATCAATGCACGGTATGGAAGTACTAGTTTGTCTGTTTTTTCTCGTATTTTTAGCTCTTTTAATAAACTGTAACTTCACTGAGTGAATGGAGCAAACTGCAAAATGATAATTTTAATTAATAAATATTTTCACTGTTATTTTCACTTATTTTCCCCGTTTTTGTTTGTTTGTTTTGAAAAAGGGCCCAAATGTTGTTTTAGCTTTTGGCTGCATATGACAACAGAAAGAATACACAGTGAATTAGAAATGAAACTGTAAAATGAACCAACCTATAAAAAAAAATAAAATAATGAGCTTTATGTATTGTTCTTACTCGTTTAATTAAAAAGCATAATGAAAACAATGATGACTCTTCAGTTACAGCACTTATCATTTTTTAATATGATTAATATTAAAACGATAGAAGAAGAGGAAAACAAAACACTAGAACATATTTTTTTCTGGAATACCTTCATCACGTGACAATTTTATTATTTAAAAAAAAATCTAAAAACCTTCGTCACATGTATTTTTATTCATAGACCATATTATTATTTTTTAGATGTGTCACTGCTCTTTTGTTAACTAATGTTAAGATAAAGTCTGCACATAATATTTTTCATGTGCAGAAAATCGTCCCTTTATATAAAAGACAAAGAACTGTCTCTGTGTTAAACAAACTTTACGTTACCACTGTGTATCGAATCAGCAGGAACAAAATAAAGAGAGCTGGGAGTAATTACTTACAGAGTACCAGGTGGCATCACTGTATTATGTTCCAGAAATGCTGAACTTTAACCTGGTCATAGATTTTGCACATTCAGTTTTAAATGGCTTTTATTTTGAAGAAAAGTGTGACACAGGAAGTTTCACTTTTATTTTTACCTGAGTTTGTCACCAGCGAACGAAACTGTTGGCGTTACAGGGATTGAGGCAGCTCGCCAGGTAAGTCATCTGCACGAAACGCACACTTGCAGTCATTTATAATACTTAACGTGAAGCCGCAGACTGTATGATGCGGATTTTTCTCAATGTTTGCACTGCTTGCAAAAGAAATGAATAGACAAGGAATAATTTAAACTTAAACTTTGAATACATTAATTTTTTTTATCATGTAGCCTATTCGTTTTAATTTTGTTCGATTTTGTTTTATTTTAGCTGTTTTGGGTTAATAATTGATTTTCAAGGTCACTTTCAATTACCCTGATTTCTTATTTGAGTACATATCTTTGCTATAATATAGGCTGAAGGAAGTGCAAAGATTTCTCAGAACTTCATCTGCCGAGAGACAAAACCCGTTCGTAAGCATTCAATCACAGTTACTCTTTCAAATACCAAGCAGCGCTTCCTGTTTTGAAATTACGCATGTCAATCACATTAAATTCCAGCGTTTGTAGCTGTGAAGTGTAATATGATAGTGAAAAGGACCACTAACACTTCCCACGGAGCAAACTGACTTCTTCTTCTCTTCAACCAACAATCCAAGCGTTCCTACACTCAACCTGCCATAAACAAAGCAAACAACTTATAATTTGACAGTTCGGGGACTTTGGGTAGTTATGATAACAAACGACAATCAAAAGAAAAACCTACATTAAGGCGATCCAGTGCTTATTATTTTGTTAAAAGAAAAAAAATTTAGATTTTAAAAAATACACATACTTTGTCATTTCAAAATGCGATATGCCAATATGTCGACTAATATATATATATATATATATATATATATATATATATATATATATATATATATATATATATATATATATATATATATATATATATATATATATATATATATATATATATTCTTTAGAAAAATGAGAACAATTTTCCCTTTATTCCCGTTTATTTGTTTGTTTGTGCTCTAAGGTTGCTGGTTATTCTTTTTGTGGCATTCCAACAGCAGCAAACAGCGAAGTTGCAGAGCGCCCTCTGGTGGACAGTCATAGCATGATTGAAGAGTGTTTTTTCCCACCTCTTCTTTACTTTTTAAATTTTGTACTTATAGAGTAGCAATAAAATTGATGATGACATCCATGCATTTTCTTTTCTAATTTTATTTTGAGAACAGTTATTTAAAAACAACAATAACAAACAAAACCAAAAAACAAACTACCTTTACCAATGCATCCACCTTCTCTCAGATGCACTTCTGTCCATAATCATGTTATCAGCCAACCTTTTGCCAATGAATCTAATTAGCAGGGTTTCATTGATTTAGAAATCATTATATTTTTATTGTTTTTATTTACATCTCTTCTCAATTTCTTTGGAAACAGGTGTTTATAACATAGTTATACATTCCTTTATATGTCACACGTGCAAATGCTTAAGTGTATAGAGACAAGTTATCTGTGAAATATCATTATGTAAAATTATATGACACAGCAGGATTACATTATGCAGCATGTCACTACACACTCTCACTGCATATATTTGAGTCATAGCGATATGTCAGTCTTGTGTTGTTTGAGTTGTGATTTACTGTTTTGGCTTCATAGTGGGATTCATAATTTCAGTGTCTGTTGAACCATGCCTCCTAAAATCTCTTTGCCACTTTGCAGATGTGAGAGTTATCCATAGTCACTGTGATGACCACAAAAAAGAGCAGATTTCCACCACTGCATCAAACCCTCAAGACTTTCACCAGCTGTCCAGTGTTCAGGGGGGCGATGCCTAATGGGGCATTTGCAGTTCTTGGGGTGAGGGGAACTCAAATTCATTTAAAAAATTCATTTTTCATTGGTATGACTGTGTGATTTATTCTTTTACAGACCATACAGATCATGGTGGGGCTGTTTAACATTGGGCTTGGTCCCGGACGCACAAGCACACATCCTGGAGATTTGACCAGCTTGGGAGCTCCTTACTGGCTGGGTGCAGTGGTAAAAAAATAAAACTGTTGATTTAAGAATAAAAACAAAATAAGAAATGATGCATTTAGTATTTCTGACTTTAATGAGTTGTTTAATGAGTCGTTGATCCCCGTTCAGTGCATCGCAGCTGGAATCCTTTCCATTATCATCGGCCAGTGCCCCTGCTTGTGCTTTGTAAGTAAAGACTACTACTACTACTCGAGGGCAGGGATAGCTCAGTAGGTAGAGTGGTGGCCCCATGATCGGACGTCGGGGGTTCGACTCCACTGAACGGCTACCCTGAGGTACCCTGAGCAAGGTACCGTCCCTACACACTGCTCCCCGGGTGCTGCACTGGTGGCTGCCCACTGCTTCACTGGGTGAATGGGTTAAATGCAGAGGAACTATTTCCCTATGGGGACTAACACGCACACTTTACTTTAAAGACTAAAGTTAAAAGGAAACGTACATTGTTATGGAGCACAGTGAGGTAAATGATTGAATCTCTCCTCTCAGACATGGTATGCTGTGTTTATGAACATAGCTGGCTGCATCTTCGCCATCACTGGTATTGTGCTGTATGCTATAGACCTGGCAGAAGCCTCTGTTGTCTGGATGTGTGACTTGAACTGGTCCACTGCTCAATTCAACGATAACTGCAAATATGTGGCGTTCTTTGCTCAGGTAAATATGCTTTTAAAACATACAGAATAGCATATTTTTGTCATTAATCGTGCACATTGATTGTATTTTGTTAATTATTCCTTTATTTCAGAGTTTGCTGACAGCCATGGACATTACTTTGATCGTGCTCACTGTTCTCCAGCTGTGCGTCTGCATTAGTGCCACGGTTCTGGGAATCAGGGCTCTGGGTAACAGGATGAAGGAAAAAGTATGAACTAAGACAAACACACACACACACACACTCTCTCTCTTTATGGTATAATGAAAGGAATAACCTTGTGTTGATGGTGTATTTGTAAGACTGTAATTGGCTAAAGTCATCAATTACTGACTTGATTTTCTAAAGCACAAAAACAACGGCACATCGAGGTGTAAGAGTCGAGGTCCTCCTCAGACCATAATATTTATAGTACTATTCTTTGTAACGACCTATCAGGTATCAGTTGCTCTGGGCTGCTGGATGTGCTGATATAGCTTGACTAAAAACTACATGAAGAAAAATAGATACGGCCTGTACAATTATCTGTAATTGACTTTTTACTCTGCTTTGTCTCAGCAGGATCTCAGACATGCTGAGATTTACAAGCCTGTATTGAAGGAAGTCCTCATGACGTGTCCTGGTGCCTGAAATCAACTACCCTAACATGTGGATGCATGAAAAAGCGATATGTCTTTTTAAACCTTGTGTAAATCTATAAGATGCGTTAGTGAAAGGTAATCAAAAGTACAACCCCAACTCTGAAGAAGCTGGGATTCTGTGTAAAGTGTAAAGTTAAAATGCAGTGAAAATGAGTAAATCTCAGAAACCCATATTTTATTCACAGTAGAACAGAAATAGATGTCAAATGTTTGAACTGAAAATGATGCCTGTTTTTATTGGCTCTTGAGGAAGATCACAGGCATCTGGTGTTGATTTTTGGCCTTGTCGGTCGTGCAGAGTCTGAATGTTTTGATGACAGTCTGTACAGTAGATAATTAGATGTTCAACGTTTTTGTAACTTTACATTAAGGAACATTTTTCTGAAATTGTTCCACAATTTGTAGACAGTTTTTGTGGAGTAGAAAACCTCCAACTGTCTCTGTTTCTGAGAAAATCTGCCTCTGTGAGATCCTTTTTATATCCAGTAATCCTACCGACCTGTTGCTCATTAACCTAATTAGCTTGCACCCATACCATTTTTTTGTTTAATTGCTGCCATCAAATTCAAAATAAGCTACTATTTTAAGTGAAACAGTAAAAATCTGAGGTTAAACATTTAAATGTTTTGTTCTACTCGGAATAAAATGTGGGTTTATGAGATTTGCAAATCGTTGTATTCACATTTAACACAGTGTCCCCATGTGTAACTATCATGTAATAGTTACACAGTAAAGACAGTATTTACTCTGATACCCGTTTCAGTATATTTCAAAATGTTAAGTGTGTTTTCTGGCTGCAAATAATCTTCTACATTTATTGAATAAAACCTAAATAAATTGCAAAAGATGTGATATTACGCTGTGGGGTTTTTTCAGTAATAATATTCAGTCAGCTTTTCTGCAGGCGTCTCAGCGTACATGCTGGACACGCTTTGTAAGAAATAAAATGTGAACCAGCGCTATCAGGTTAGCTCAAAGTGGAGCTGATCCTGAACAATTTGGTGAGAACACAGCTGTTATATCTCAAAGTCTTAACTTAGCAAAATGTCAGGAATGTTTGAATATGATTTGTGGAAAGCTGTGACACTGAAAAGCTTTTTTTTTTTTAAACAAGCAAGTATGCACAGCTGCTTGACCTGTGATTAGCATTTACACATCTATTTTCTTCCGCTTATCTGGGGCCAGGCCACGGGTGTCAGCAACCTAAACATACAAGCCCAGATCTCCCTCTTCCCAGCCACCTACTATTTGAGGGAAGCATTCCCAGGCCAGCTAAGGCCAGACACACCAAGGCCTGGTAGGATATGCCTGGTACATCTTACCCAGGAGGCCTCCTGGTCAGATATCCAAACGCTGCTTGACACTTGACTGCAACTGCTCGAGTGAGAGCTGGACTCTACCACCTGATGAAGACAGCAGAACCGCATCATCCACAAAAAAAGCAGAGATGAGAGTCTGAGGCTACCAAAGTAAAAGCCGTCTGCACCTAGGCTCTGTCTAGAAGGGCGGGCCCATGTTTCCTTCTGTCACTTACCATCACTAGAGGGCTCCTGAAAGCCCATTTGAATAATCAGAATATGTATTCTCTGAATTGATTGATTTAAACTGTTCTCACATTTTAGATTACATGTTGTGTGCTGTGATGCCACCCACTAGGTGACAGTGCATCGCTTTGGTTTGTAAATTCTGTGAAGACGCCTGATCCTCTCTAATCTTCCTCCAGACGCTAAGACCTCGATTTCTAAATTAAATGCAAAATTTGCTTTAATCTGAAAATCAGAACTCGTAGCAAAAAGCAGCAGTTCAGTTCTTACTCCTTAGCCCAGAACACACACACACACACACACACACACACACACACACACACACACACACACACACACACACACACACACACACACACACACACAGGATTTCTGATTTTTGTGAGCCTTAATCGAAATGAAATACATGAAACGTTTCACTTTACAGGTAGTGAATATTCAAAGATTCAAAGAGTTTATTGTCATGTGTACTAAGAAAAAGCATTTCTCTGTACAATGAAATTCTTTCTCTGCTGGCCACACACAGATGCCGGTTAATACGTACAAATAGATAAAATACAAATAGTATGAACAAATAAACGGAGACAAAAAAATTGAAGTATTAAATAGACTTATGCAGCAGCTCTCTTCTGGACTCTGATGGTAGATGCTCTGCAGAGAGGTCAGCGGGGTCCTGGTGATGTTCTCCGCAGGTGTTATCACTCTCTGCAGGCGTTTTCGGTCCATAGCAGTAGTGCTGCTGTACCGTGCAGTGATGCAGCTGGTCACGGTGCTCTCCACAGTGTAGCTGCAGAACCTGCTGAGGATCTTGGCCAACATACCAAATTTCCTCACCCGCCTCAGAAAATACAGCCGCTGCTGAGCCTTCTTGGCCAACTGTATGGTGTTCAGTGTCCAGGTGAGGTCCTCAGACATGTAGACGCTCAGGTATCTAAAGCAGCTCACCCTCTCCCCTTCAAAGCCCCAGATAAACAGCAGCTGGTGAGGCCTCATGGGCGAATGGTCCTTATCTGAAAGAGATAGGAGGGGAACTTCTCTTCCGGTATGGTAAAACTCGCCAGCAGCAGACCAGGGAGGAGGCTCCTATCGCAGACCTGTCTCCTCCTGACAACATGTCGCCGCACAGTCCCGCCCCACGCCACACCTGAACACGGCCTCCCTCGTCTCACCGTCAGATGCAGGCAGAGGGGCATCCCTGCCCTGTTGTGAATTGCGGCCATCGCCACCCGCTGTTGCTGTTCCTGCCGTTGGGACTGGATCGCCGAACGACTCGCGGCACCCCACAGTCAGGCAGCAGTTCCTTCAACGCACGTGTGGGCTTGCACGCGTTCCTTTTTCTCCTGCTCACCTTTCATGCGTCGCTTCTTTTTCTCTGCGCTCACTATCCCCTTTAACAGGTCAACCTGGCGGCTGATAGGCCACCTTGGGGAACGCCCCCACCTCACAGGTGCCTACAATTGTCTGTTTAGTCCACAGTGGATTAAAGGAATATGGTACAACAACATTAACACACATAATATAAATATGAGGATAAAACCATGCAATATAAATATCAATAAACAAACATGCAATATAAATATCACAATAAAATCAACACTATGTACCAATACACAGATTGATAAAACATAAAAACACAAATTTCCACTGTGTGGCACTAATACACAATCAAACTGTCACAAAAATGAAAAGAAAGAAAGAATTATTCTCTGCTATGATTCCTGCTACAATACTCTTAAACTTATTATTATCATTAAATCACATGTAGATTAAATTAGCATACTCGTGGCTCAAGAGTTGGGAGTTCGCCTTGTAATCGGAAGGTTGCTGGTTCGAGCCCCGGCTTGGACAGTCTCGGTCGTTGTGTCCTTGGGCAAGACGCTTCACCCGTTGCCTACTGGTGGTGGTCAGAGGGCCCGGTGGCGCCAGTGTCCGGCAGCCTCGCCTCTGTCAGTGCGCCCCAGGGTGGCTGTGGCTACAATGTAGCTGCCATCACCAGTGTGTGAATGGGTGGATGAATGACTGGATATGTAAAGCGCTTTGGGGTCCTTAGGGACTAGTAAAGCGCTATACAAATACAGGTCATTTACCATTTACTATCTACTGCACAGATACAACTGTATAAAACAAAGGTAGTAATTTACACAGGCTTTCATCACAGGGTCAAATTTGCTTCAGAAGGTTTCTCAACTGACTAACGTCACATTGCCTAGCAGTCATAATATGAGCTGTGTCTTTTCCAGTCCAAGCCATAACCTGCTGATACAGTTGGAAATTTTATAAACAACCCACAGCTGAATCATGAGTTACTGCTATGAACTATGACTGTTTAATTTGGCGTCATTCACAGAAAGCTTTAAGAAACGCAGGAGTTACGCTGGATCATCTTTACAGCTGGAAGATACATGTGATATGTGTGATATATGACATTAATTTGACACAATTTCTTTAAAAGATGTAGTCTGAGCCTTTTACACTGAAGCTGGGGGAACATTTTTTTGTCTGAGTTCTTATTTGATTTCTCAGACTTTTTAAATGTTAAGTTAGTGTTCAGGTCAGATAAAAATAATTATAGTGGTGCTTTTAACTTTAATGCAAAAGCCTAAAAAAGCAAAGTCAGTGCAGCATTTAATTTATTATTAGACACATTTGGTTTCTCTCAAATTGTAAATGAGTGGCAATGATGTTTAAGCAAATACAGGGTGTAATGATGTGGAATGTGAATGGAATAATTGTAATACTTTAGAATCTTTACCTTACAATATGACAAGGTGTTCTGTGGCTTGTCACCAGTCTGCTTGTTCAGTCATTGATTCGGACAGGACTTCACCGATGGAGCATCTAAAACAGGAAGTTTTCTGGTCCAGTTTAACTTTTACTTTGAAAGCCCGGCCCAGACGAAAGCATGGGCCCTTTTTTCTCTGCTGAACTAACTTAGCCATTTTAATTTTTCTAAACTAACCTCAGATGTGCTGCTGGCACAGTAACGTAAGTATGACAGGTGATTTAATTCACTTCTAAAACATTTAATTCTAAACAATCAAAATTATATGGTCACCCAGTAACTAAAAACACTTAAAAGCGTATCTAAGGCTGTCTTACTCGGCTAAACACACATCACTCAAATACGCAAACATTTTACTCTTTATGTCCAACCTTTTTTAAGCAAGAACTAGAAAGCAATTATGAAAATTGTACACAACTTCAATTACACTGTCTTCTTGCATTGTGGAGCTTACACTTGGCTTATCTTGAAGATCTCATAGTACCAAATCACCCCAAAGGAGCACGTCACTCTGAGGCTGCTGCTACTTCCGTTCCCAGCGTATTTAAAAGTAGAATGGGAGGCAGAGCATTCAGTTTTCAGGCCCCTCTTCTGTGGAACCAGCTTCCAGTTTGGATTCAGGGGACAGACACTATCTCTACTTTCAAGATTAGGCTTCAAACTTTCCTTTTAGGTAAAGCATATAGTTAGGGCTGGACCAGGTGACCCTGAACACACCCTCTGTTACATCTAGGCTGCTGGGGTTTTTCCATGATGCATTGGATGTTTATTCTTTACTCACCTCTTCTCACTCTGTGTTTATACAACACTCTGTATTTAGTCATTAATTACTGTCTCTCATCCATAGTGTCTTTTGTCCTGCCTCCCTCCCTGAGTCTGGTTCAGCTATAGAGGTTTCTTTCGGTTAAAAATGAGGTTTTCTCATTTCACTGTCACAAAGTTCTTGCTTGTCAGGGGTTGCCTGATTGTTGGGATTTCTCTCTTATATTGTAGGGCATTTACCTTATAATAAAAAGCACCTTCAGGCAACTATATTTGAAACTGAATAAAACTGAATTGAATTGGTGTGCTGTGTTAAAGGGCTTTTAAGTGTGTTTGCTTACAGAGTGCATGGACGTGAGCTTGAAAGAAAGAAGCAGAGCAGGGCTCACCTCTGAGTGTTTAACAGTGTAGTTATCATCCCTATCGAGGTTTAGGAACAGAGAAAGAACAAGGTGCAGCTGAGGTTTTGAGGTGGAGTGGGAATTGGTGAAACTAGTGTCAGTTTACACACGCAGGGCGTGAATGTTACTTGAGAGTAAAAGTTCAGATTACAGTACACACATGAATGAAGTCACTGTGCTCTTTTATATTATAGCCAACTGGCAAAACAATTGGAGTGCCTCAGGCTCTTGTGCTGGAGCTGTATGGACTGCAGCAGATTGATGGACAGACTATTTTGCCATCTGCAGTGATGCAAACACTGTATCTGACACTGTTATAGTGAAGGAGAGCAGAGTGTGACAGTAAAGCTGTCAATTTACCAGCTGACCTGTGTTCCTACCCATGTTTATGAATACAAGGTGTAGGTAGTGACTGAAAGAATTAAATCATCGATGCAAGCAGCAGAAATGAGCTTTCTCCTTGATGATCGGGTGTGGAGTCTCAGTCACCTTTTGTTCTGTTTGTTAGCAGAGTTGGCACTCTGTGCTGGCTTGTTTAGTTGTTGTACCTGGTGATGTTGCTAATTTTAACCTTTTCACTTGGTGAGCATCCAGCTATTCAGAAATCTTCTGCAGGCTCCAATTAGAAGACTACTGACTGTCAGCAGGCCTCACCACTGACAGTTTAACTGTGTACTTAATGTACAAAGTAACTTTGGGAAGAGAGTGAGAAAAATGGGCAGCTGAAGTTTGGCTGAACTATAAATGGGGCGGAGCTCCAGCTGACTAACAGTCCAACAGGGAGTATTTGTCATTGGTGGGTGGGCGCGATACACAGAATTTACTTGAGGGAAGAGAAGGAAAAGGGCAAAATAAGTATAGGTAGTTGGAGTATGTGAAGACCAGCGTGATGGAGGAGCCAACAGAGTGCTGTGGACTAAACCTGTTGAAGGAACTGTTCAGATCATTTACCCTGTCCACACGGCCCACATTTCCACAGGTTCACAGTTATGTCATGATGTACTCATGTTAGTTCTTCACAAGACCTCAAGGCTTTTTAAAATTATTATTATTTAACAGTTCTTTCAGGTTACAATCGTTTCATAGAATTTGATATATTCTGCCATGCAGCTAAGTGTTAATGACCTTTCCATGTGCTTCGTGAAGGAAGGTTCAGTCTGTAGACCTGGAGAAGCTTTCTCGGCTTGCTGGGCAAGCCGTGTAGAATTTAACTAAGGACCCAAGATGTGAATATTGCAGTGAAGAGAGAGGGCTTTATTGAGACTGAGTGATAACAAACCGAAGGTCAGGGTGGTGAGAAACAGAACTTGTAATATGTACAGGAAAAACTAAAACCTAAACAACAAACCTGAACGCGAGGGAAAACACGAGTGGAGACAACGAGCAGGGAGAAATCACAGGATGACGGAGAGAAATGACACAGGTGAACCAGCGACGAGTACAAGATGACACACATAAATACACAGGCAGGCACAAGAGGCAACGAGGAACAGTTGGCAACACAGCTGGGACTGATTGGGGAAGACAAGACCACATGAATCAAAACAGAATACACTCACATGAGACACGAACCTTCACAATAAAACAGGAAATGCACAGAGACATGGAAAAGACACTAAACCGAGGGAACAGAGAAACCAAACTAAGAATTAACAAACGTACATCAGGAAATCAAAGATTAATAATACGAAACAGAACACATACGACCGTGTCAGAAGTCCTGCAGTGCCTCTTAAGCCTTATTTATCTGAAACCCATATTTTTCACAAAATACATGTTTCCCATAGACAATATTATTCGAAAACTCTGTCTTTTGTCCCGACTCCCTCCCCTTACCTACTGCTGGTTCTGCTGGAGGTTTCTTCCTGTTATAAGGGAGTCTTTCTCTCCTACTGTAGCCAAGTACGTGCTAGGAGGGATGTCTGATTGTTAAGGGTTTTTTTTCTGTATTCAGCTGCTGAAGTCTCTTTCAAAAAATATAAAATACAAAATCTCAACAGGGCTTGAGTCAGGAATACAGGAGAGGAAGAGAGGACTCAGACAATAAATACAAACCAGGTAATGAGGAGTGAAGAAACAGGTGGGAGCTCAGCTGGGTCTAAATCACAGAAGATAAGACAAGAGAAGCAGAGCTAAATAAAAAGCACGAGAGACAGAAGACAAAATAAAAACAGGAAATAACTAATATTGAGATACAGACAAAAACAGAAAGAATCACAGAGACAGAACAGGAAACGCACAACGGAAACATGAAGGGGAACTAACAAACCGAAAACAATCCTAAGCAAAGGGCCAGGAGCAGATATACGATGCCCTGCACCTTAAATGGCAAATGGACTCGTTCTTATATAGCGCTGTTCTACTCTACTCGAGCAATCAAAGCACTTTCACAGCCGTTCACACGAACACTTTTCTCTATGTTTTTTCTATCCAAGTAGGAATAGCAGAGGAGGAGGTTAAAAGGTTTTTTTTCTGACCTAATGTTGCCCAGTGCTACTTAAAAGGGGGTGTTTGATTATTGGAGTTTTCTCTGTATTACTGCAGGGTCTTTACCTAACAATATAAAGAGTCTTGAGGTGACTGCAGTTGTAATTTGGCACTATATATAAAAAAAATTAAACTGAACTGAATTAAGTGATTTCTATCCAACACTCTAACACACAGGGACTCTATAGCGAGAGCTCAAATGACCAACCTTCTGATCTACAGCCACCCCTTATATAACAATTTGATCACTGTATAGCTATGGAGATAAACCTTTTCTAAAAAAAAAAAAAGAGACTCTTGTTTGGAAAAGAAACCTGAGTAGAGGAGGAGGTTGAGAAAAGAAAAGGTTGTGAAACATATAACAAAAGAAGAAAATAACACACACGCACAAACGCACAGATAGTCAGTTTGATAAAACATGAACACACATGCGATGAGGATCAGCTTACACTCATCAACACGCCCTTTTCTCAAATTACTGTGAAACTACAAAACCTAACAGACACAGCTATTATTCAGCACGTTAGTAAATGCTGAGTTCATCCACTGCGCACAGATTTGCCACAACTACCTGTCAAGTTTCCAGGGACAACAGGTTAACTTTACAGTAAATACTAGAGCTAACCAGCTCGGTGGCTTGACTCCATAACCAAACTTAGGTAGATGCATAAAATCTGTAGGAGAAGGAGGTTTTCTACTGAGTTAACATATCGAAGAAATTATACTTTAAATCCTGTTTCTCAAGGTTTGCTGTAGCCTGTGCCATAACAAAGGCACAGCATTTATCGGGGGGCACAACATTCGGTGAAGGGTGTGTTTTTTTACATTTGGGTGTTAAACTGAGATAAATGTGTGGCATCAAGAGTCTGGAAGACAACAGTGGGGTGACAAGATCAAAGACTAAGAGATAAACAGGCAACTGCCTTCTGTTTACAGGTATTGTAATCAGAAATAGTTAAAGGCAAAAGATTCAGAGTTTCAATATTCTTTATCAGACTGAACACACACTGAAAATGGACACATCTTGATTAGAATGTGAATGAGCACAATATCACAGATGGATAAATATGAGCCAGATCTGACTGAATGTAGTGTAAAGTGCTTTGGGGTCCTTAGAGACTAAGTAAAGCGCTATACATTTACAGGCCATTTACATGAATGATGACTTACTAAAAGAGCTGCATTTGGGCGATTGGACGTATTTATCGACCATTGACAATAAGCTGAGCCTTTCATTGATCATTTTTGCAAGAGCGATATATTTATTCATTTATTTATTTGCCCATTAGTAAGTTTGCTAATATTGTTAATTGAAGCTAAGAGAAGCAGTCTACGGAAAAAATAATAGTGCCGTTTTAACCGCACCCTCTTCCAGCTGCGAGCAAATCTACCCTCTTCAGAGTGCACCCAAATGCAGCAATTTCATTTACTCAAACTCATAACAGAGAGAAAGAAAGGCAGTAGCCTCTGTTCAGAAAACAAAACAAAACAAAAAAACCCCCATTTTATTTAAATTTCTCTTAAAAATTCTCTGACATAATGTTGTCTTTTCTGCGATTTGGCGCATCTCAAATAAATAAATAAATGAATAATCCAAAAAGTAGCTATATTAATACCAAAACAAACAAGAAAATAAAGTAAGATATTCCCTCCACACAAAGCGTAAATGACATGGTCCTGGGTTTTTTTGACTCAGCGTTTTGTCTTTTCTATTATTGTGATGTATTCTGGTTGTGATTTTCTAGCTTTTTGGTTCTGTTCTTTGTCAGTTTAGTGCTTAGTCATTCCTGCCTGTGTGTTCCCTCTGTGTTTCTTAGTCTTTGTCTTTGCATGTGTGAGTTCCTGTTTTATTTTGAAGGTCAGTGTCTCAGGTTATTGTATTCTGTTTTACTTCCCTCAGTCTCGTCAGCTCTGATTTCCTCCAGCTGTGTCTCTCTCCTGCCTCCCATTACCTGACTGCCCTGTGTGTATTTAAGCCCTGTGTTTTCTGGGGTGCGTTGCTGGTTCATCTGTGTGGTTCCCCTGTATCTGTCTTTGTCTCCCTGCAGCGCCGTTTGCGTCTCAAGGTTTCAGGTTTGTTTTATTCTTAGTTTTCCCAGTTTAGGTTTTGTCATTTCTGTTCTTGACACCCTCGCCTTGTGTTGTATGTCATCCTCCTCAATAAAGCTCACTCACATCAGCATTGCCTGCATCTTGGGTCCTTTAATAATTCCCACACGGCTTGCCTCACAAACTGTGACAGTAAATCAGTCTGTGCATGATTGCATTGCAACGCCCATCAAAAAGTCACCTGTGTGAATATATCGCCTGTCGTCATTTATTAAGCTGATGAATGACGGTTGGAAAAGTTTTCCATATCGCCTAACATTAAAGTGTTTGTGGTAACTTGTCAGTTTTTGTTCCTCATGTGGGGTCAGCTTGCTTTGATGATCTGTTGTCCTTCTAAGCAGGCCTCTGAGACCTACACAAGTGCTGTTGAAATGTCTTTCTGAGAACATCCACAAGGTAAGCCTCTCCCTATGTGGGACACATGATCATGTCAGAAGATAAGTCCCTCTCCAGAGAGGATCGCAGTGAGTCAATCCACTCCAAAATCACAAAGAAATTTCATTAGCATATGGTCATGTTGCTGCCAATAGATCATATTTTACAAGAGGCTACACTGTCAGCAGTAATATAGGGGAGGGGAATGATTGCATAAACAATGGGCTAATGACGCAGACAAAGTTTTCGCAGAAGACTGATAACACGAACTGCACCCAGTTTAGAATGACCAAATCCTGATTAAGGAACTGCGTGCGAATCTACAGATAGGACAATGACCCTTTCTCTAGTTTGTTGTTACATAAAAAAACAAGGCTTGTGTGATGTTTGTCGATATGTATACATTTATTTTTAACAATAGTGTAGCAGATGAGCTTTACAAAAGCACAACCAATGGCTTCCTTAATCAAATAACAATCTCTCATGAATGTACAACTCAATTTAAATAAACTTGTGGATCTATCTTTACAGTTTGGGACCATTAAAATGCCAACATCCAGCTTACAATTTTGTTAAATCTCTATTCTTTGCAAGTTTTTCAAATACCCTCCAGTGGAAATGCAGCCTAGGCAGCAGCTTGTATTGAAAAGTGTGTTCACACCAACTCCAGAGTACACCTGGAGCTCCTGTCTTCATACTGGGAGATATTAACCACTGTAAAATTGAAGTAACCCTCCCAGGATCTTTTTGTGTGAAGTGTGGCACTCAAGAAAATAGGATTCTATACAAATGCTATGGACATATTTAAAAAAAAAAAAAAAGCAGAAACAGCACAATCAAAGCCCCTTTTGTCAAATTGAGACCATAATAAGAACAGTAAAGCTCAGACTACGACAGTGATTGTCTGGCCATAGTACAGTAATCCTTAAGGGCGCAGTCCCCTACACCACCATGTCTTTTCATGATGTGAGAACTGATGAGGCCAAAGAAACAATCACAGATTATATTGATGTGATTGCTTTGCTGAAGAAGGACATTATACTGTATCCTAACAATGACCAATACATTATAGAAGGCATTAAGAAGAGCATTAATCATAAAAAGACCAATGACATATAAAGATATCTAAATAATTTAATCACAATGGACTCTAAAGCTGCTAAATCCATAAAAGCCACCAGCAAGATGATGACTAATATGAAGTGCATTGTAAACAGAGTAAAACAAATGAACTGAATGAGTTTGTTTTTTTTCCCTCAGGTTAGATACACAGGGCCTTAAAGTGTTGCAGACGATTACAACCACTAATCAGTGTTTAAGCCTTGATGCTGATTTACTTGAAATTCAGCCATTCAGTGATATTTGCGATAATATCTTCAGGCCCTCTAAACTTCTCTTGGAACGAAGTTTACAGTAGAGCTCATTGTCCTATCTGCAGATTCACACGCAGTTCCTTAGAAAAAAATCGACCGTATTTTAAATTCCAAGAGATCATGTCCTGATTATATGATTATAGACCAGTGGCTATAACTATAACTGCTATGACTCCTGTCATTAAATGTTTTGAATTTTATATAGTCTCTATAAGGAAATCAGACCTAAATTTTATTAGATCCTCCGCAGCTTCCTTATAGGCAGGGGAGGAGCCCAGATAACACATTTGGCAGTATCGCTCACCTGATTCTTAAGCACCTGGAAAGTCCCAAGGCCTATGCCCATATTTTGTTTATTGACTTTAGTTCTGCTTTTAACATGTTGGAGCCTCCTCTGTTTTTACAGAAACTGAGTCTTTTCCTATCTTTGCTCTCCAACTATAAATCCATCAGCACTAGCGTACCTCAGGACTGTTACCTCACCACTCCTGTTTCTCTTATAAAATAGATTGTAGCTGTAACCCCAGTAATCTGATTTTCAAATTTCTCAATGACACTGCCATACTTGGCCCGCTATACGAAAACTCGGATCGCTCGCTGTACTTACTGAGGTAAAGACTTTTGTCTTTTATTGTGATGATCACCATCTAGTCATCGATACAAGACAAACTAAGGAGATGCTGCCTGACCCTGAAGCGGTGACAGCTGACACCCCAGTGATTATTCATAATGAAGAAATCGTTTAGGTTAAATCCTATAGGTGTTTTGGTATTCACCTCCATTACCCCTGTAGCTGGAATGGCCACACTGATAATCTATGTTCTCGCTTACAGCAAAAGCTTTGTTTCACAATTTAAAGGGAGGGGTGCTACTAAGTACTGACCATGTTGTGCAGCCAAACCTTTGCTCAATGCTTTGTTTACTTTCCTATTTTTGAAACGGTAAAAAGTGAAATAGAAAGTGGCTTGCCTTAAATAATTTAGCTCATGTTTTTACCTGTTTGGCTATTCAAAGTAGCAAAGATTGTATCCTGTGTGAAACCTCTGCATGCCACAGTTTAAAATAATCAAAAAATATCATAAATATCAGAAGTAGTGTTGAATGTTTAGTGAAAAAATACACCCTAAAGCAAAATCCCCAGATGTTGACCTCACAGGAGTGAGAAGACCCCCCCATGAAAGATGGTGTTGAAAAAGGAAAATGAACTATCCAGTTTTATTCTTCAGAGAAAAGAGACTTATTGTTGCTGATTAGTGAGTTTTACTGCAAATTGGTCCTGAAAATCTAAACCTGAAAGAATACTGCCAAGTCATGATGCAGTCATCAGTTACTGGCCCTCCCAGTTTCATCCCCAGTATTCTAACAACAGCACTGTGTTATTTATGGTCTGTTTTTCCACTGACTGCAGCAATGAGTCATCTGGAAAATAATTTAACTGCAATGCATTTTCTTGTCAAGGTTTTTATAATTGATACGTGCCAGGTCCTTTCTCTTTTCCTTCCCATCTCCCTTTTCCTATTCTATTTTTGTCAAACACCTTGGTATACCCTTGGTTTTTTTAGTGTGCTTTATAAATAAAGTTTATTATTATTGTATTTTTGCTGCTGTGCACTGCTCCACTGACCTGGGGCTGCTGCTCAGGTCTGGTTATAGACAGCTGTGAAGAATTGAAATCCCACTACTCTGGGTTGAGCCCACAAACGGGACCATCTCCCTTCACTGTCACTACAGAGCAATGGCGCTACAGAGTTGGAGAGGATGTCAAAGGTAAGAAGAGAGGAGTAAGTGTGCCACTGGTCCAGGTGTGGGACCATGATCGGTCAAAACAGCACAGACGGTCCAGTTAAATTTGTGCAATTCCTCAAGGCAATGTAAAGTTGAGTAACACAAGAAGAACATAGAATAAACTGTTCAAAGTTTAAATAAATTTTACTTGAATCATTCACTCTCTTTAATCCTTATTACATCCCTCCAGATATTTGCTTTTCTCTTCCTCGCCGTCTGTTTTACCGGCTGCACTGCAGAAGCTCCGCCACGCTCATCTTTTGCTTCACCTGTTTCTAGTTTCTTTATCTTTGTTCTTTCTTGCCTTTTCAGCTTGACTTTTTCGCTTGTATTTGTCAATCTTTATCAACCTGCATGAGCGCAATGGGAAGGTAGCGAAAGACCGAATGCGTTAAGAGATCTGATTGGACAATCCAGTGTCAGTAATAAGAATGTACGAATGAGCGGCTGTCAGTAATTGTAGGGCAGGTGTTCAGGATCCCTTCGAGTCGGTGTTGTGCCGTTGCCTGTACACTGTCGGCCTAAAGGATTGAGCCGTCACTACATAGGAATAAAAAAAAAATTAAAACGCATTCGCTCTGGCTCCACCCCTGCTTAGAAGCAACAGGTAAGCCACCTTGGGAAACTCCATGGTGACGTGGGTGTTTTGACCCACACTTTGAAGCAGAGTTCCTGAAACATCTGCGCTTCTTAATCTCGACACACTGTCGAAACAGAAGTATCCCTATTCAATAGCTATTGCACCTGCAGTGCTCCACCCTATACATCAGTAGTACGTGGTACTCGATGTTTTTCACTGACTGCAGTAACGAGTCGCCTGGAAAATAATGGATCTTCTTGTATTGCTGCTGTTGTGCAGTGCTCCACTCATCCGAGGACACAGCTCAGGTCTGGTTATAGACAGTTGTGAAGAATTGAAATCCCATCAATCAGGGCTGAGCCCACAAACGGCACCATCGCCCTTCATAGTCACCACAGAGCAAAGGCGCTACAGAGTTGGAGAGGATGTCAAAGGTAAGAAGAGAGGAGTAAGAGGGTGCCGACTAGATGGACTGGTGTTCTAGTACCGTCAGTATCGAACAAATAAATCCGATGTATAGATTTAACATCATTAAAGTCCTGGTTAAGGTCAGGAATAAGGTTATGGTCAGGACTAAGGATAAGGTTAGGTTTAGGGCTGGAACGTCTATTACCGCGGGAGCGTCATTGCACTGGATTCCAGCCATAGCCCGCCGCGTACCATAAGAACGCTGAAGGTCTCCTTTTGTGTTCCTCAGGAACGCCGCGGGACGTGACAAAACGTCGACATGTTACGCCTCGGGAGTGAGAACGGGTGATTTTACGATCGATCAGCAGTTCACTCATTGCCATTGATATGTTTGTGATTTCAGCCATGCAACTAAATCAACAAAGAGCATTAAACCCCAAAGCAGCAGGATCTCAGCCTGTACAGAGAAAAATCATAATAGAAATTATGTATTATTATCTAAGAATGCCGTGTTTTTAAGGGCTAACCCCAAAATAGGGAAACATTTATATATTTTCAGGCAATTTAAGAAGCATCTCTGTTTTATGTCAGACTCTGACATATTTGCTTGTAATACAGTAAAACTTTGTTTTCATCACATGACTGAGAACACCGGTGCCGGTGCCATTTCTGCTGTTTTCTTGGCCAACTTACTCTTACAAAAGACATTTTTAATGTTAATTATTATTTTTTTAACTGCATAAATAAAGGTTATATAAAAGTCACTGCCACAAACTGATTGCGGCTTCTACCTTGTTACACGAATGTTGTTTGTGGCTCAAGATGACTTTATGGCATCCATGAGGGATGCATTTGACATATGTTTCACATATTATAGCCCAACAAGTTACTTATAGCAGTTTAAATACGAGCAATCACTTTATGGCACAACACCGGCTGGGGCAAGGAGGGGCAACTCTCCCTTAAGCAAACATCCTTAAATCAAACTTTTAGAAGTTGAGAAAGAAAATAATAATTACCCAAAAACTGAAAATGGGCATGATTTGCTACAGTAGCTGGAAAATCCGCTGGAAAAGGCACACATGAGATGATAGGTTTCACCTCTGGTTGGCTCGTTCCTCGTTGTTTTTGTGCAGGCTCGCACAGCCTAGGCAGATAACCCCCACTCACCCTCCCGCCAGCTGAACAGCCAGTCACTGTTTGCAATGAGCTGGTGTCACGTTTCTCAGTAGGCAGGGCTGAGCAAAACGAAGCAACACATCTCTGTCGTTAAAATCATAGCGACTCTTAAGATAATTAACAGCTAAACATACATCTATCTTTCTACACTCAATGGGAGACTAGTCCATTGTTCTTCTCACAGTTTCAGTCTGGTAGAGAAGAGTTTTTTTCTGTGAGCCTGTCTGCTGCATAGAGCAGACTGGAGGATCTGCGTCTGTCAGACACCACATGTAACAAAAATGAACAAGCAGTTTCCTCGTTTCATATACTGATGTAATCACAGCGATTTTAGCAAAGCTTGTTCATTTCTGTTACATAGAAGAAAGAGGAATTTAGTGATTTTGGCTCATGAGAAGTCCATAAGAAATAACTTGGAGATATCTATATCCAGAGATCCAGATAGATGTCAGGGACCAAGCAGTAAAGCATAAAGGACACAGGTGGTTTTAATTTAAAAAAGGGGTTTTATTGACCCAAAAATATGAAAATATATTTAACAAAGACAAAACTTAAACAGGCAAACCAATAAAAGAGGTCAACTCAATAGACTAAACTAAAGCTTCAAACAAACATATGACAAACTGACCTCCTGAAATGACACACAGGGGAACTTAAATACCGGTTTAGCTAAACCAAATGACACACACGGGCGAAAACAAGATGGCTGCCATATAACCAACTAATGCAAAACAATGAAACAAACATGAAACATCCCCCAGGCAATGAAGCATGTGGTGCAATCCAATTAGGCTTTATATATAGATATATATAGATATATATCTATATAGGTATATATATATATGTGTATATATATATATATATATATATATATATATATATATATATATATTGTTTTGCAAGTTCAGTTACTTGCAAAACAAACAAGCTTAAAACGAGAACAAAAAGTTAAAATGCTCTGTTCTAAATCTGTGTTCTACAAATTAGTTTGAGAATTGTAGGAAAAGACATGGTGAATCGTTTTCTTTTTTCTTTTTTCTTTTTTATTACTATGCCAACCCCTTTTAAGTTTTGTAAATATTCGCTATAGTGAGAGGTCTTATTTTATTCTTGCTTTATTTTGCAAATTTATTTGAGAATCAGGTCATTCAATTAAGATACATTCCATGTTGGCTGTAAAGAGTTGGACGGATACTTAATTTTATTCTTTTAATTTTTATTCTATTTTTTGGTTTTATTTCTTAAGATTTGGTGAACTCTCTTTTTTTTTTCTTTTTTAAATAATAATTTGGCCACCACTTTCCTGCCTCCGTTGCCACCATTTGCTCCCTTTACATTTCTGTCTGGCCCCTCATATATGCCTGTCTAGAAGCGGCCCAGTTGAGAACTGTCCAACTGACTGAATAAAATGTTTTTCTGTGATTCCAAGTTGAGCTACAGGGTCCGGCCTCCACACCATTCACAGGTTTCCTGTTGGAGGCTATAGAAGTGGGAAGTGAGACTCCTGTAGGTTCCTTTGCCACACCAGCAGGGGCTGCTAAAGTCCTCACCTGCAGCCAAAGACCTGTGAGTTTCCTTTCATGTTAATGTGAGCATCATGCATGATCATATGTTATACCTTAAGTCTACTGAAGGGCATATCAATCAATGAAGTAAAATGAAAACATTTAATGTATTCAGTACATTACTGAAAAAGACAGTCAGGTTTTTTTCTGACGCAAATACTAAAGAAAACAATGTGAACATGTGCAATAGAGCAAATCTTAGACCTACCTATACAAAGTTAATACATAGTTTTAGTGACAAGCTGCAAGGTGCATAATTAAAATTATATTGCAATATTGTTTCACAGCACATCATTTGATTTGCTTTCCTTTGGTAACTTTAACTATGTATAACAGTGACTGAAACAGTATAAACATGTCAAATAACGAAAACAGATGATATACAGTACATTCAAACAACATAATGATGTCATAGTCTCTCTCTCATGTGTGTGTGTCCAGAGCTCGGCTGTGTCCCACACATCAGGCTTTAATAGCAGCTACATTCAGGTGACATGGAGATCAGAACCATCAGGAGACATCAAAGCTGTTCAGTTCCGGTAAAGTTCATTCATTCTAGCAAAGCACTTTGACTAAGTGTTTATACCCCAGTTCACACTGGTTTTGGTGTCGCTGCAGTGCATCCTTTGTGCAGAATTCTACAACATTTTGGGTTAATGTGATGAGCTCTGTCCTGACCTTCACTAATGGCAGAGCTGCTAGATCTGCAGGTGCCCTCACTGGGAATGGCAGTACAGACCCTGCACCACTTGTTGTAAGTAACAATGTCTGTTTTGAACACAATATGAAATTCACTACCAAACAAGCTGGTTGAATCATTGGCCAGTTTAACTGATTTGAAAGTATCCGTTGGTTTTGAGGCTGATGGCAGTCTACCATCTTTTATATTCTGTGGCACATCTTATACTGGGGCTGACTGTGGATCAGGAGATGGGTGTACACTGCTCTATCTAGCACAGACACACTAAATGGAAAGCAATAAATATTCTGGCCTTGATGGACAAATATGAAAGATGAAAAAGTCAGTCTAGCAACACTGCTGTTTATGTAGTTTATGCGTAAACCTGAATTTTTAGAAATCTGCTTCACGTTTGTTATACACTCTTGAATTTCTAGAGCTTTTCTTGAGAGCCCAGAGTTAGCATGGCCCATTGAGCTAGGGCGCTTTCATACAATAGGTGTTTTCTCAAAATCAGAATTTTCTTTTTTGTTTAAGATTTGACTGTTTTTGTTAACTCTTAATATCTATCACGTTAGTGTTTGGTTTTCTCTCAACTGTGAGAGAGATTTTTCAAGCAAAGTCTCACACATGCATTTTGGTCTTGCACAAAATTTCCCAATTGGGAAAATAGGCAAAAACCTCAGAGGTTGATGTTAGGGCCAACATAGTGGTTAACGGTTAGTACTGTCATTGACACAGGAACTCTGCGTGTTCTAACTGTGCCTCTGTGGATGATATACTTGTTAGATTAGTTGGTGATTGTAAACAGTATGGATGTACTTATGTACTCAAGCCATTTATACCTAGTTTCTAAATAGCTTGTTAGCAGAACTATAGAACAGTAATGTGCAGTACTGAGCTTGGCTTAATGTTAATATATATGCAAACTGAGAAAAGAAAATGCTAAATGGTATATTCAAGTACAACATGATGATGTCATGGTTTCTTTCTCTCTCTTCCTCTGTGTATGTCCAGAAATCAGCTGCATCCATCTCTAGCGCTAACTGTGGCGTCACCAAAGTGTGCTTCAGTCAGCCTTCAAACTGTGACCCAGCAGTCAGTGCTAGCTGTTATTTCATGTCAGCCATGATGTTAGCCGGTGGTACAGCTGTCCAGTATGAGATGACTGGTCCTTATGAAGGCTACATCGCTTTTGGATTCTCTGATGATCAGAAGATGGTAGCGTAATGAAAATGTTCTTGATTCTATGACTGTTACATTTTTTTTAAGAGATAACAATAGTAAGGCTCTTGGCATACTTGTACATGAGCAGCACCTGTGGGTGAACAGCTGCTGTTACAACTTCAGTTTGTTTTTGAAAGTTCACAACTTTTAGAAAACATCTGGTTGCCTTGTTTTCCCAAACAATATCAACAAGTTTGGATTTTTTCCCCCCACAAGAATTAATCATTAAATAATAAGCATGCTAATTCCTTACTATATTTGTCTTTCCTCAGGGAAACGATGATATTTATGTTTGTGGAATGAACAGTAATGGACAAGTTGGTGTGCAACATATGTATTCAACAGGACGAACAACTCCACAAGTTGTTGCTCTGGTACTGAAGTTTTTCTGATATCAGTGATTTATATAAGGCTAGAATGTTTAGATATAATGCTTTGTTTCTGCTCTTAAAAATTGTGAAATTTCTTATGTGTCCTACAGGGGAACGTTTATAATATAACAACGTCATTGCAGAACAATGTCATCAGTTGTTCCTTCACTACTACGGAGATAATTTCTATACAGGGGACTTCAGGTTTCAGCCAATCCTACTACTTCATGTTTGTCTGCGGACCCAGCAGCAATGGTAACTACATGTGCCAGACTGTTTCTTACACCACAGCAGTGTAGTTTATATAACTTAACCTATCATATCAATAAATTGAAGATAGCATGCGATGAAGAAGACTATGGACTTCACAATATACTTAGAGAAAATAGCACATATGTCTCAAGACATGCATGCAGGTGATTGGATGAAAAAGAGTGTCCAAACTCTTCATGTCAAGGCTACATGGTGGTGAGGGTTTGTCGCCCATAAGAAAGATCTGTTCCATCACTCTTAAAATTTAGGCGATTATTTAAATGTGCAATCTTTAAGCACTTCACTCTGAAAAAACGTACTAATAACAAAATTATACTCAAGTAAATACTTTTATTTTGAACAGTTAAGCAGGGCCTTTGATTGTACTTCCTTTTCCAATCGTGTGAACATTTTAAAAGAAGTCACATGTTTAACAACCCTGGTCAGTTTATGAAAAAAAATATAAAAGAATATTTTTCATGTCTATGTTAAAGTTTCTTTCTAAAGTGTTTTTCTTTTGTAAAACAACAAAAAAATTTAATAAAAATAAAAATATCATAAAGGAATCATACACCAGCATGTATCTAAATTTTCGATTACAGATTCAAACTTACTCAGCCATTGTTGTTGTTGTTGTTGTTGTTGCCATGGTTGTTGATCAATGGTCATGAGAATTTGCATAATTATGATTAAGGAACTGACCTCCCAGTCCTTTGTTCCTTCAATGGGCTGGTTTCAGTCATTATGCAAATGTACTGTTTATAAGATTGGGGAAACCTGCAGTCAGCTGAGACTGAAGACGTCACCTGGATGATGACGAAACGTTTCTCCCACAAAACGCTACGACCAGATGAACAGAATCAACTTTTGGAAATACTCAGCCATTAGCATTAAAATAATGTGTTTCATGCTTTGGCCATGTAATCACTTTCATCACCTTTCAATACTTCACTTATGGATGTGTTTTTTTCAGTAACTGCAGCTAATTTTTCGTCTCGACTGAGAGAGCAGATGGTTATTTTCCTTCATTCGTCCTGGCCGTGTTACTCTTTTTTTGATTCAGCTATTATTCTGTGTACACACACACAGCTATACATATACAAACAGTTGTGTATAAGCTTTGCGATATCTTTGCTACAGGACAAATCCAATTCCATAAGCACGACTTCGTCAGCACTACTAAGATGGCCATTTCTACTCCTGTTGTAAGTGAAAGGGGATTTCCTGATATCATCAAAGCTCATGGTAAGATCCTGCACAGAGAGGTCTCTGTGTGAAAGAGTCACTATGTAAAGTCCTTTCTCACTTACTTTGGCCAACCAGTTGACAGTTAGTACACTGTGTTAACCGGTGAATAGTCGAGGATACATGCTACTGGGAACATGGGAAGACATAGAATTTTTTCTTCCATTAAGATTAAACTATTTTATCTATAATACCAAGTAGACTTACATTTCTGTTGCATTTCACAGCGTTTAATGACTAGACTACATTAGATTAGATGAAACTCTATTAATTCCTTGGATTGGTTCCGCCGGGAAATTCAGTTTAATCCCTCGACGTGACAAAATAGACCAAAAACGTGGATTGGGTTTTACAAGTTAGATGCATATTTCTTGGCAGTAACTCTTGCCTCTTTCATGACACAGTGACTTATCATCATGCAAAACAATCATTTGTAACATATTGTACGAATGTACACCATCAAAATCGATTGTATACAGTTTGAAAGCTATAAAAATATTTCTGTGTTGTACTCCTAATGGCTTGCCTCAGTTGGTTTAATTCTTTTTATAGTAAACCGATATATAGACTAAAGACATGTTGGGACCAGGGAAAGAAACTCATCTTAACTCATAAAACAAAGAGAAGTGGAGAGAACTCCAAAACTAAACTGTTTTTCAGGGTCACTAATGCTGATTGCCTGGATGACCACGGGAACACTGGGAATGATGGTTGCCCGGTATCTGAAAACAATGGCCAAGGGAACAACAATGTGCAACAAAGATCTCTGGTTTGTGGTGAGTCATCATAGAAAAAAAACATACTAAGAAAATATTAAGTATTATATGTCAGATATGTTAGACTTTTAAGACAGTTGGTCCAAGCTTAATCTTATTTGGGAACTGTTGATTTTGTATATGTTTGGCTTGCTTAATATCATGTTGTATTCTTTATGTTCCTCCAGGTCCATGTTGGAGTAATGCTTCTGACGGTAGCAGCCACAATCATTGCTTTCATCCTCATTTTCGCTCATACTCGGGACTGGTCTGGGGTTGGTACACTAACTCTGCTAGTATCAGAATTATTACAGTTTTATATTTTTAAATTACAGATCAATCAAACAACAAAACTGGCTTTACCTATGTAACACACTATTATTTGCCAGTAAATAACGATTTTTATGATATGAACTTGGTCCTAGTGTCGAAGTTCACAAAGGTTTTGGTTGGAATTACTGAATACAAATTATTGTTTATTTGATACATGAATCCAAATATCCTTCAGATTTTATTGTACCACATTTGAGTCTCCTTTAATACCAGCTTTAAAATGTTCTGCAATTAGTAAATCTACGGACAAGATACTGAGCCTTGAGATGCACCGTGTGTGTGTGTATGTGTGTGTTTGTGAATGTTACAAAAGCACTTAGGCATAGATAAAAGTGCTAAATGAAGTGTATAAGCCGTGAGACCAGTTTTCCCGTGCTTCACTCAGGAACGTCAGTTTGAAGAGGAGAAAGAACTTTACGGGACTCCGATGTGAAAAGATGTAACAAAAAATTTATTCTACAGTTTGCATCTTACAGGAGTGGTCAGGTTTAACTTATCCTCAACAAAATAACCTACTACGGTAGGAAAACCGTGTGGCTCTGTTCTACCCTGCTGCCGTATAGCTTATGCCGTGTTAACTCTTTTTCTCTCTCCCCCCTCCCGCACCGCATGCGCTAATTTGCATACATCCGTGATGCCCGGATTTTACTATAAACACGAGTCTTTAAGGCACATGTATTCATGGTGCTACGTAACCAAACCAATACAGCAATAAAATAATTTTAGTTCCACCATAAACATGCATTTACTTCTTAAATTATTAATTACACAACCACGCTTAACAACAGCGAAATATAAATACTAAAACATATGAACTATCTTAACTTGGCTCCCACATTAAGTGTGTTTGTGCATGGATAACCAACAGTAGTACTAGGAAATGCTCAACCCAAGGATATATATGACTGGCTATTAGGATTGATAAAGTCCAAAATAGCACTATTTTTGTGTACCCTCATGTAGGATCTATTCAATTCATTTCAACTTTATTTATATAGCGCCAAATCACAACAACAGTCACCTTAAGGCACTTTATATTGTACAGTAGATCCTACAATAATAGATACAGAGAAAAACCGAACAATCATATCTCAGAATCTTCGTTCCACACTTGCTTGTGGAGTCTATCGGAAGCACTTTCCTTAGCAATGCTGTTGGATACCTCGATACTTTGTAAGCTAAGTTCGGTTATGGAGTTAAAATTTCCAAGGACCTTATTGTTGATCTTTATTTCAGGCATGCTTGCTGTTGACTATAGAACAGTAATCAGGATCGAGGAAGTCATGAAAAAGTGATCTAGTGACTTTTGTCTTTGCCTTTAGGCGCTGAGCATTAATTTTACCTCCATCTGTCTTGTGTGTGATCTGGATGGCTGTATTTAAGTCTTTGAAAGCAGAGAGAAGCAACATCTAAAACGGGAGCTGAAGAGTGTTGGAGCATCCTTGCTTGACTTGAGTGATGGGAAACTCATCATCATCTCAGCCAATGACCAGTCTTGTGTTTACACCATCATGAAAGAATCTGATTACTTTTTCCATCTTGGGAGGGATTCCTGTTCAGAAAATAGCGTCATACCCAAGATTGTGGGCATGACGCTAATGTTGAACACCTTAACAAAGAGGTTTTACAGATGCATATTGTGTTTCTTACATTTCTTTTGGATCTATCTTGCGGCGAGCATTATGTCAACGGTGCCTCTGCTCTGGGGGAAACTGCACTGGCTTTCTGGTAGTGTCCCTTCTGAAGATAGGTATTCAACCTTTTTAAAATCACCTTATAGAGGATCTTGCCTGCTTGATAGTTGACACAACAGGACTTTTCACCTTTGCCTTTGTGCAGCTGCACTATTCTGGCATCTTTCAGATCTTGGGGTAAATAGTCATCCTCAAACCACATAAAAGGAAGTGAGTAGGAAGGTGCTTTATAAGTACCGATCCATTTACCGTTTAAGACCCACAGACTTGTGTCCTCTGAGTTATCATGCAGTTTGTCACTGTGTTTTTAATTTCATTAAAAAATTTGCTTATCATTAAAAACTCCTTTGCAACCAGAGATAATTACACCTTACAGTAATTTAAGCGATGTAAATTAAACATTAAACAATACTATACAACACAGATCAAAAGCACAGCCAACATACTGGAAGATATTATTAAGTAACTCTTCTTAATAGTAATGGTAATTATTAAAAACAGCATCTCTATAAAATCAAAGTATCATTTAAATTTTTTATTTGTCTTGACATTCTTTAAACACTCTCTGTAGTTACGTGTTTCCACTGTCAGACTGATATTTACATCATCATGATTACCAGTGTTAATGCTGTTGGTTTCCAGGGAGCACATCCAGTGTTGGGTTGTCTGGTTATGATCCTCTCCTTCTTCCAGCCTATAGTGGCTATGCTGCGCTGCGGACCACAGCATCACCTGTATGTATCAATCTGTGTGTGCTTCTAATTTAATTTACTATGGCATGCCAACACACATTTTAGAGTTCAATGACTGTTTTACACACATTATTGTTTTTTAGTACACTTATTTGACAAATTTTGGAAACACCATCAGCCAAAAGCATGGGGCAGCACCTGCTTAATGACTGCATTCACTGTTCACTCGTTTCAGTGTAGTTGATAACCTCTGATAGCTCTGTTCATATTTCTTCCATAAATATCATTACAATTTCAAATCTTTTCCATCTTTTCTCACTGGCACTTTACTGTTCAGTGTACCAAATGTTTAGTTATTTCACTGAATGGCTGTAGCTTTGGAGGCCATGCTCCATGCTTAGCCCCAGTTAAGTGACTGTGAAGAAGGAGCCACCATCATGGATTGAACACTGAACAGTTCAGCCAATCTCCCAGTGTCACCAATATAACCATCCGCCCAAAATACTAAATAAGCATACATATCCATGAATGAAGTCATTTCTCCAAAGGGAAACAAAACTTTTTTCTCAATGGAAACACTCATATCTCATATCTACAAGACCTCGCAGTACCTTATTATCCTAACAGAACACTTTGCTGTCAGACTGGCTGTTTTTCCTAGAGTTTCAAAAGTAGGTATAGGAGGCTGCTGCTTTCAGCCCCCTCTACCATGAAACCAGCTCTCAGAAACAGCAACCCTCTCTACTTTTAATTTTAGGCCTAAAATTTTCTGTTTTGTTATAGCTTTTACTTGGGGCTTAATCAGGTGACCCAGAACCATCCGCTGGTTATGATGCAATAAGCTTAGGATGCCGGGTGATGCACTGAATCTTCTTCACAGATCTCTTTTCACTGTGTGTTTGTCCACCACTGCTGCTTCTGTCAAGCAAATGATATGTGCTGTCCTTTCTTTCTTACACTGACTTCAGCGGTTTATGTTTTCATATTTATTCTCTTTTGTTTGACAGGCGGTATCTATTCAACACATCACATTTTTTGAATGCAGTGATAATAAAATCTTTAGCTGGTAAGCCTTTGTTTTACTTCATGCTGTTCTGCACTCTTTTATAAATTCTAATTTATTTTCCAAAGCAGACACACCGTCACCCGTGCTGTTGGTCTTAAATATGTGTTTCTTTGTGTTACACAGTGGGAGCCATATTTACAGGCCTGAACTTGATTGACAGCAGTGATGGATGGTTAATGAAAGTCATGGGTGGCTTTCTTGCCTGGGAAGCTCTCTTTTACATCATGTTGGAGGTTCATAATGGGAAATCTGAGGAGAAAGGTAAATCTTTGTTTTTCCTCATTATAAGTAATCATCACTTAGAAAAGTGCATGTAAAGGTTAAAGGTTTTTTCTCCTCCTCATCTCATCATTCTAGTACAAAAAAATCTTTTTTCTCTTTTTTTTTCAGAACTTTTCCTGAAAAGTTTTCTGACAAAGTCTAATCAACCTTACTGTTCTATAGTGTAACCCCTCTCAAAACATGCTCCTCTGAGGGACATTCATTCTTTCTAGGAGTATTCCAGATTTGCCTCCTCTCTTAAGTCTTTTCTATTTTAGTTTTCAGTCCAATATTGGCCTCCCTCCCTTTTTCAGTCATATTTAAAACTACACTTAAAAAGCTTCATTATTTCATGACATGAAAAGGGAACAGGCCTTTACTTGGCCATTGAACTGTTTCTTAGTCTAGTATAGGCCAAAAGAAACTGGGAGTGTGTATATGGCTAAATGGTTAATGTAATTGTTAATGCATTATTATTATTATTATTATTATTATTATTAAAAGAAATGTAATCACATATTTTATGATTTTAAACTGTTTAAATCATATGTAAATGAATATGTAAACAAATTTAAAATGAAATGAAAGCTGAAATCAAATAACTTAATCTACCGGTATAAATCAAATAATTAAAAACAAGCCAGAACTAATCTGAAGTAAACTGAAAAATAAGATTCAGATGAGGAAACACTCTGGGGGTTGGTTGTGCCCTTTTTAACTGTTGTTTCTTCTCTGGATTTCAGGCAGTGCTACTGTAGAAGTGGAATCAGAATCGGTAAGTTGAAAGAAATATAAAAGCAATTAACAATTAATCACCATAACACTGCAATGATCTTTTAATTGAATTACATTGTTTTGTTAGGTAAAAATTGATGGTCTGCTGATCGGTCTGTTCTTTCTGGGAAACATTTGCTTTTTGGTGGCACTTTTGGTTGGAATTGGGGTGAAATAAGAGCCCCAAAAGAATTGTCTGAAGAATTTTTTTTTTCTTTTGGTATTTTATCCAAATACACCTGATGGGATATTGTGCACTGAAAGTTTGGACCCATTGAGATTGTTTTCTCTTTTTTTTTTTTTCTTTTTTTTTTTTAGTGGATGTTTTTGTTCGATATTTTCCTTAAGCTTTCAGTTTCATGGCTAACCTTAAGTTCAGTTACTGAAGTAAATTGGCAATCAGCATCTAACCAAACTCCATTTGGTCAGAACTGATTGTCCATTATAGAGTGCAATGATGTTTTTCCACGAGCATTATAAAATTTTTAGTTGTTGATTTTTAGGAATCCTAGTTCCTGTTAGAGGTAAAGACCTTATATTTGATTCCATGTGAGCTGATTTCTGCTATCCAATGTTTTCTTGTATTTTGTTGTTAAGTCTTTGTTTCCTGTTATGTTGCTTCCTGTTTTATTTTGTGAGTCTCTTGTCTCTTATGTTTTGTCCTTGGTAAGTTTAAGGTGTGCTTCATACACCCATGTGTTTCTAATGCATGTATAGTCTTAGATTCTCTTTGTCATTGTGTTGGCTTACTTACATGTGTTTCTGTGGTTTTCGTTTCTGGACTTTGACATGCTAATAAAAGGTCATTTTATGAGTTTTACCTTAAGCCTGTCTCTGACTGCTGTATTTAAGTCCTGTGTCTTCCTCAGCCTTTGATAAATATAAAGTAAAGTAATGAATTTTTCTGTAGGCAAGCCAATTTAGCTACCTAACCCCCCCCCCCACCCCCACCCCCCAAAAAAGGCATTTGATTAAAAAACAAAACAAAGTTATTTTACACAATGTGAAAGCTCAGAACCCTGAGCACAACAAAGGTTTGTTTTAAAAAAGGTTGGACATCAAAATGTTGTGAAAAAAGACCAACGTACTGCTAGAAAAAGAATAAAATGAGTGGGAGACAAAGAGCATGTCATCTGTCAAGATGCTTATTTACCATTCGTGGTGCCAAGAATTTAAATTATAGGTGATGACAGTCAGCAATTTCATTTTTAATAAAAGATGAGATGAAACCTGAAATATTTTTAAATTAAAAGATTAAAGCCTTCCCTTTAATTTTCAATTTTGTTTTCATTTTTTTCAATTAACGGTAAGTAATTTGTGGTTTTCCTTTTCTTTATGAATGGAATTGACCTTTTAAAAAAATGATGATGATAATAATAATAATTATTATTATTATTACTATAACAGTGCGGGATAATAATTATTTTATCCCCAAGCAAAGCATCACTTATTGTTTGGTGGAGAAACCTTTGATGGGTATGTACATGGTAAGCTTCTTAGTTTTATCTTTATATTAATATAATTGTTGTTGTTGTTTTCATAACTGTAACGGGTTTGAAAAACGAATGGAAATTGTTATGAAATCCTCGAAATATTGGTTTCACTTTCATATGTTGAATAACATTCACCATAAAGTCATATTTACTATTGTTCATAATGAATCTGTAAATAATGTCCTTTTTAATGATGGCTTCAATAGGAGAAGCCAGTCATGTACCTTATAGGTTCTACATACATACATTTGAAAAATAAGTGAGCAGAAGTTTCAGTCTGTTCAAAAAAGTCACTGCGAGGATACGTGCCAATTAAAAATTTCAAGTGCATTTCTTTGGCTTTAGAAGTCATGAGGAAATGTAGTTATTTTGTACATATACCTGTTCAGAGATCTTTGGATCTAATTAAATTACTCTCAGTCTCCCATGATGTTTAATGTGCATTTATCAAAATGACTTTGATTAAGCATAAAAGAGATTCAGTTTGATGCAAAGTGATTGCTTAATTTGGCCTACGTTATCTACACTGTAGCAGTCCTTGTCACAGTCTTTGCTAGTGTGCTAATTTCCACACAATGCATTTTCAGCAAACAAAAGACAAAGCTGTTTCTGAAACAAGTGAAAAACGTAGCTTTTATTCAAATACATTCTCTAACTTTTATCAAAGTAGGATTCTTTAGTTACATTCATGCCGCTGCATAATAATAGTCTTGAAATTTAATATTGTTAACAAGAATATAATTTTACCCTTTCCACATGATCACGTAGCAGCCAAACATGTAGAAATAAATATATTTCTTGGCCCTTAGAGGGCACCCACATGTCAGCTAGTCTGCTCAAATGAAACTTCAGTGTATAACTATGACTGGGCAATAGATATCCTCTTTACTGGAGAACTCTATATGCTGAGGTAACCCTTTTGTGTGTGTGTTACGCCTGTCGATGCGTTGTGTTCTGGCATATAAATAAGAGGCAGGAGACAGCACTGGATCTCTGGGCTCTTTACTGTAAGTCGCTGCAACATCTGCAATAAATTGAAATACAGAGCTGTGAGCTGTGTGTGTTGCGCGCCTGCTAGATCACCTCTCCTCTGACCATGCTGAAAGAGCTGTGACCAGGGCACACATGCATGCGCCTACGTCATCACGGCATAGAGGATCGCACTGGCCACAACAGACTCATAGAAAATCCTTAGCATTGTCCAGCAGATATTGAAGAACCTCAGTCGCCTCAAAAAATAGAGACAACTCTGGCCCTTCCTGTAAAATGCTGTGGTGTTTTTAGCCCAGTCCAGTTTATTGTCAATGTGTACTCCAAGGTATTTATAGTCCTCCACAATGTCAACATTGAGCCCCTGGATTGAAACAGAGGTCAAGTGTTTCCTGGTCTTCCTGAAG